>NC_141088.1:39151068-39751068 GCF_041138505.1 Cibotium barometz
ACTTTACTGATCCCTACAGATGATGCATTTAATCAAACAAAAGTACAATGTAGCCTTTACTATTTGATAAGCTTTCAATAGCTGTAGTTGCATATGATATATTATTCTATTAAGGTATGAGGTATATTTGATAAGCTTTCAATAGCTGTAGTTGCATATGATATATTATTCTATTAAGGTATGAGAGGTATATTTGATACTCATATATGCATTGATTTGACTATTACATTGGGCATCCTTGTATGTTGTTAGCATGCACTGGCTTACTCCTGACTACCATTGAGGTTACATTAGGACCTAGATATAGAGTTTGCCCTTATGATGATTAACCTGGGACATATTCAGGTGTCTTGTACTGTAAGCTTTGCAATGGTCTTTTATATCTATCCTAGGCTCATATATCTGGGTTTATGATGTCTCTACGGGTTTGCACATGTGACCTACCCTCATGAAGGATTCACTTGACCTTCTGTTAGTTTATGAACACTCTACTCGGTTAACCTTTTGGAAGCAGTAAATAATGCTTGACAATGCATTCTGCTTCATATGTCACATTTTGAAATAGAATATAAAAATATTACTCTGGAGAATTATTTTTTGAGTGGCATCTAATTACTTTTAGGGGTTTGAAGTGAACTGCTTTGCAAGGCTCCAGGAGTTCTTCTACTAATCTTTTGGAAGATTCTCTGACATTATCTAGCATCACTTGAATTTGATCTAACAGCCTTATTGTTGTGGATCCCTGGTCTACTGATTGGGCTGGGGACAATATCCTCCATATTGCTCTACTACCGGTAATTTTTGGGGTTTTTTTGCCTCAAAATCTTAATCTAATTTTAGGTCTAGCTCCCCACTATATCTGATGTTTAAAAAAATATATATATACAGTGATCTTAATGTTGATATAGATTTGCTTCTGGCTGAAAATAGTGATCTTAATGTGATGTTTAAAAAAAATAAATATACAGTGATCTTAATGTTGATATAGATTTGCTTCTGGCTGAAAATAGTGCCTGTTCAATGAGATTTAATTGCTTAAAGTTTTTTTGGGGGTATCTAGTATACCTTATGACCAATATTTCTAAACTCACATGCTTTTTGCTTCAATACTGTTTGCTTCTTGTGGCATACAATTACTGTTCTGGGACATGGAGATACCTGGTAGTATTCACATGCTCATACTTTGCTGGGCACATGATTTTGCCTTATATCAAGCTCACTAATTGGTTTGGGTATTGGGCAATCTCTAGTATGAGGCAATACTGCAACTAACATCACATAGTACAAAGGTACTTTAACTTTGGATTTGCTGCTTATCTTAGCATGCTTGTCTGCATGTGGTTTCTTCTTTTAAAAGATTGAGAGTACTACACTCATCACCAAGCCTCCACATAATGATGAATGCTATTTTTACTAGTACATCTCAGGCTCTGCATTTCATTTTGGTATATGCAAGCTTTCTGTATGGCATAGAGCCTGAAAGTTTTTTAACCAATTATTGTTTCTGATATTTTCATGAATTTCTCTGCTCACACAAATGGGCCATATGAGGTTAATGGGTACCCTTCATATATCTTAGAGTGGTACATTATTTCTCTTTGGGTTAGTATAATTGGAAAATTCTTATGCCAACTAATTTCCTATTTTGTTTTTTGCGCTTCCCTGTTCATACAGGTTGAGTTTCTCTTTATAATGATTACACTAGCTTGTGTGTTGGAATTGGTACTCTTCAACCAATAGATGTTGAGTTGGTTCTTTTTCTCTTTGGACAAGTCAGGTATTATGTATAAATAAGTTAGAGGTATGTTTTCCTACCTTTACTTGGCATCTCATGATGGCCTGTACTCTGATAGAGCTTTGTCTATACTTGTTGGAGCTCTCTCTTAGTTTCCTTTTGATTCAGTTACTCTTAATACTCCTATACATGTATGAAAAATCTGTTGGCTAATTTTTGGCATGTTACAGATGGAGAGCTTTCACCTCTATATTATTTTGGTTCTGGCATCCCTTATAAATTCTATACAAGTTTGTTGGATGCTAGTTCCTATTTACACCCTTGGTAGATATTCCTACCAATAGTATCATATCTTACCTAGTACTGAGTAGATGGGCATGCCTAACATCATGCTCATAATGTATGCCTTGATGTTTGCTGAGCTAAACTTATAGCACTTTTTGTTACGAGATTTTGCATGGTTTGTTTTCTACTTCAAGCCAGAGTAGTTAATACTTCAATTTTTCATAATTATGTCTGATTTTTGGAAAAGAAAGAGGAATGTACATTTACTGTCTGAGGCTGTGCATAGTGTCAAAAAATTGCTATCCTCTGGCCTAAATTAGTTTTGCCTATACATGGCATGCAAATAAATTTCTTTAAAATGAACATTCTGAATGTTACATTGATATAGAATGTTTGCCTACACATGGCATGTAGATAAACTGCTTTGAAATTAGCATTCTATTTGTTACATTGATATTGCAGGTGTATATACCGATTAAACAATAAGTTGGATAAATACTGCAGGATAATTCCACACTGGATAAAAACTCCTTTATATGTTTACAAGATGAAAATAATTTTGAAAGGGCAGAGATATTTCTGATGTAGATTGATGTTTTATAACTTCTGAATCTTTTGATTTGATGCCTAGAATTGATACAACAAGCTCTCTTTGGATGTACAATTTTAAATTTTCTAACACATCTGTTTATCTGTTTGTATGGATGCAGGTAATAGGACTCACCTTCTCTGGATTGCATGTGTGTAAAAGGGTTTCTCTGTTAAGGATCTGCCTTGGCTTGTTGTGTTTTTTCTCTCTCATTAGATCTAAATTTCATCTTGAAGTTTTACTTGAGACTCGGTGCTCCAAAAAGATGAGGTATTACACAGATGATGAAATATATCATGTTTCCATTCATATCTTGAGTATAGAGTGTCTTTTGAATTTGGTTTTCAGCTGTAGGGTATTGTATTATGTTTAAAACGAAAACACACACACGGTCTGCATACATTTAAAAGAATATTTAAAAACAAGCGCACACACACACGCCCGCACACACATATACACTCTATTTAATATTAAAAAACAAAAACACCCTCCCCCCCCACAAACGGCTTGCATAGATTTGAAAAAATATTTAAAAATAAACACACACACACACACACACACACACACACACACACACACACACACACACACATGACAACACACACATGCCCTGCGCACATAAAAAAGAAAAACTCTCTCATGCTTGAAGCGACGATGGAAAAGGAGGCTGATCGGGAGACGACGAAGGTGACCCTAAAGAGAAACAGCTAGAGACACATGCACATACACAAACTCTGTGTGTGTGTGTGTGAGAGAGAGAGAGAGAGAGAGAGAGAGAGAGAGAGAGAGAGAGAGAGCACCTAAACGTAGGTATCGTAGCGAAGCAAACACAGCGGAGAGGAAGAAAGCAAACAGGGTGGCCTGCATGGTTAAATTTCGGCGGCGGGTGCACATCGTCCTACACCGGTTGCATGCTAAATGATAGGGGCAGGAAGACGGCACAGTGCCAAAGTGGGATAGTGAATTACAACGGGTGCTCAAAAAAATCCGCCAGGCGGAAGGGGGGCGTTAGCCGGGTTAGATAATAGTGGATAGTTAGAAGCCATCACTAGTTAACAACGTAAGCACCTCTTAATTTGACCTCAAGAGTGGTTTGTTGACCCCCAGCTCCAGGATAGAGGTTTCAGCGGTTTTAGAAGGTCGTGAAGCGGTTTTGTAAGTGGGTCTCGCTGGGGTTTGATGGAAAATGACTGGTAAAAGGGGAATATGATTTTGGAGAGTCGAAGGTGCGTTGCAGCTAAGCGAGGGGAGGCCAGGGTTGAAGGTGATCTGGAGGAAAGCTGACTGGGTCTCGCAGGCACTTAGGCCTTGATTAAGGAAAATCTTAGTGGGTCTTCAAGATCGTGGAGGGTTCAAGGAGTCTTTTAGGAAAATCTAAGTGGGTCTTGCAGGGGCAGGCAGGATCGTGAAGGGTTAAAGCAAATTTTTGGCCATGGCGGAGGGGGTGACCAGGCGAAAAGCAAAAACAGCAACATCAGCAGGGAGAGGTGATGCATCTCAAATCTCTCCTTCTGCAGGCCCTTCTTTGACAATCAAGCACGGGGCGGTCATTGCTTTTGGTATGCTATGCTTGCTGCCCTACCTGTGCCTCTTGAATTTGCTGGATCTGGACAAGGGCCTGAGGAGAGCCATCCTCATCAACGCTGCAATGAGCCTGGTGGGCCTCCTCTCCACTGTCCTCCTCATCCCTGTGGCCTCCAAGTATGTCCTCAAAAGAAGCATGTTTGGATACGACCTCAACAAAAAAGGCTCTCCCTCGGGACTTCTCCAAGTGTAATCTGTCTGTGCTCTTGTATCAAATCCTTGACACTAAACTAGGCTTAAAATACATAAAAATTCTGTTTGTTTTTTAAGTGCATGTGGTGGCATTTAGGGATGGCCATTGCCTTTGTTTCCTGAAAATTTTTGATTTTGCTCGGCTTGGGTTGTCGACAGGCCGGAATCGATGGGCTTGGTACCAGGGATCGTGTATCTGGTGGTGATGATTCTCTTTCAGCATTTCTACTTTACACCAGAATCAGCTGTGAGTGGCACCTTTCAGCCTTGCTCCGTTTTCAAAATATTTTTTTTTTCGTACACACCCAGGGCCCACTCAAGTGGGTGGAGCCGATTTCCCCTTCCAACAATTAGCCAATTATCATGGTCGGTCTCAATTTTAAATGTGTAATATGCGCGGAAGTGATTAACTGCTAGTTAATGCTAATCATTAATGCTGCAAATACACAAAAAGAGAAGGCAAGATTTGACCTAATCTACTGTATATATCGCATAACATGAATATGTACAATGCTGAATTCAGTTCTGGAATGTGAACTACTGCATGTTAACGCAACATGTGGAAAAGGTTTCTGGTCAGGCGGTTCCCAGGCTGAATTTGGCTTCTTGGGAACTCTTTTCTTTTGATACACACCTCGCCTCTTGTTGCTCTTGACTTACGCTGGAGGTTGGGATGTCTTCATCTGTATCTTAGCTTCCTTATAGGAAAATATTTCTTCAGGTTGGGTAGCTTCTTTTTGACCAGTATGTTACACTTATAGTACATCCACATTGTGTGGAAAAGATGCCTAACCCTTGAGTGCTTGGCCTGTGCACTTATGCACGGTCTTTGGCTGCTTGGATTGTTCCAATTTGGCCTCTCAACTTGCCCTTGAGGGCTGATGTGTGGGGCTATATCTACATTGCTCTCACATGGGTGATGCATGTGAGCATTCCCTCATGCACAACTTGGTGCATAGGGGAACATGATTCACCTTTGCTCCACTTCCAATCTGATCCAATTGTAGACACAACTTGTGCTCTTATGGCTCTTCTTCCTCCGATGGATTTGGCTCTATTGAATCCCTGGGATCGTTGGTCATGGTTCAAATCTCTCCGTATCCTCCTTAGGAATGATTTGTGAGCTTGCATGACTTTGAGTTATTGGTGTTGCCACCAACTTGAGCTCTGACCAGTTTTATGAGATAGTCTCGTGCACTTATTGTCCATTCGTGGCTTCATCAATTTATTTCCTATATTGCTGTTGTTAAAAGATCCGACCAAGAACGCATCATGTTAGCCACGATGCACCTCTTCTTGGGGATGCTAACGTTATAATCAAGTAATATTCACCTTGGAGGAGCTTGATGTAAAGCCAAAACCTTAGTGTAACTTAAGCAATGTAAAAGCCTTTGTGAGAAGCCTTGGAATCTAACCTTGGTCTACAAATGCGTTTGGGAAGAGAAGATGCCTAGCGTTTATATAGCCCACCATTGTTGACATTATACCATAACAAGCGAGTTGGCCTACAATCAAGGGAGAGAATTGTAACTACTTCCGAATTTCTCGGGATTCATATTGTAAATTCTCTATTATTCATGGACATGGGTGTTGGACACTACATGCAGCCATATAATGTTCATGGTTAAAGCTTCTTATGTATGTGTATGCTAGCTGCATCTACGAGATCCTGGCTGCAAAGAAGCATGTTAGGCATTTGATGGATCTGGAGAACCAAATGCAACACATAATGCCATGGACATTTGATGGATCTTGGAGAGCCAAATGCTATAGCTTTTGTAAATTTCAAGTACATGTAAATAGATGGGGTTTCTTCCAAAATATGTATTCAAATGCATACATTTGTATGCATGACTTATTTCTATTTGTGTGTATTGTTTTGTTTGCCTGGACAATGCCTGGATTTTATTGCATGAGAAGCTTATGGATCTGGGACGCCTGGATTGCACCCATGTGTTAGTATGATCCAGTTTTAGCTAATGTATTGATGGATTTGTATAGGAATAATTAATATTTTGAAGGCAGCCCACTCTTATGCGGGTTTTCTATCTTCATGCATGCATGCATGCATGCATGACAATTTAACTAAGTATGGTTGATAATCTTCTTCTCCATGGTGAGAAACCCCATGCATGCGACATGCATGGCCAGAAACCCCCATGCATGCAACAGGCAAGCTTTTTCAGCTACATGTATGCATCATGCAATGCTTTATCTTTTCATGCACCTAAAAGTGTGCCATGCAAGTTTACTTTCATGTAGGCAGCCATGATCATGAGGCGAGTACTTCTTAGGCTCCAGGCTCCAATTGAGCATTGCAAGCTCTATGATTTATCATTTAGCTGTGTTTCATTGTTTTGACTTTTGAGTCTCGACTCAGCACTTTATGTGCATTGTAGACACTAGTCTTTTGTTATTTGATAGTGATCATCATTCCATGCTTATATATTGGTTTGTCAGTGTTTGCATTGTGCAATGCAGATTTACTAAATAACTCAACTTTAAACTTTAAAGTGATGCCTTCAACGTTCAAAGTGTAAAAACATAAATGTTCTTTTATTTAGTGTGCTTTGTAGTCTATGTAAGGATACTTCAATAAATTGCATAGTCCATATGCCGTCCTTGTCCCCCCGTCCCGACTCCCCGTTCCCCGTCTCATGTGACTCTGGTGTAAACTTAATGCTTATCACTTCAATTGCTTCTTAAAGCCTCTTGAATTTCCATTTCATCAAGCTCTGTGTTTTTTGTTCACTGTTATTAGGATAGTGATTAGCACTAATCCAAGTGCGGACATTGGACGATTAAGAGTTCAAAACTTTAATTGGGGAGTTGCTCCATCATCACAAAGCTTCATTTTAATCAACATCATTTGGGTACTCAAATCTTTCCTCCAAATCAGGGTATATTGATGCAGAAAATCTTAGAGCTTGTTTGGGTTTATGATGCCTTCTTCTCCTGAAGTACATGTGTTGCATGCGCGGAAGCCTTGTTGTACTGATCCACAGCTTTAAGCCTGATTAAGAACAAGATGCTGAATAAACATGATTAAGACAGAGGAGAGAGAAGAAGAGAGAGATTGGTGTCAAGGTTTTTCTTGTATTTAATATTGTAGGAAAAGGTGGCCTAATGAATGTACATGGCTGAGGCCCTTGGTCAGCCCTAAAGGGGTTGACCTCTGGCCCTACATAACTTCTACTGACTTAGGAGACTGATTAGATGATGAAACTGCTGAATTGACAATGCTGAACAGTGAATTATGGCTTCATGTTTAAACTTTATATACGTTGCTGAGGTGTTGGTCGGACAGCCCCAAATGCCGTTGGCCTGCTGTGGACATGAATATTCCTGACAATACCTATTAATTGGCTGCGCTGACTGTAATGCTGTCCCTTGTATTGGCCTATAGCCAGCTGGCTGCGCTGACTGTAATGCTGTCCCTTGTATTGGCCTATAGCCAGCTGGCTGCAAGAGTTGCCCATGGGCTGCTGATTGCTGGCTGAAAAGCCCCTGATGGCTGCCGACTAGGTTCCTATACCCTCTTACTGATGATGCTACTCATGGTGTTGCTAATGATGTCCTAAATGTGGAATTAGATCAGGGATTAAGGCTGTTCATGCAGAGGATTAGCCATGGCACGGGTGTGCATGTGACAACATGCTCAAGAGAAGGTTAAGCTTAAACCTTAGAGGAAAACCATCAAAGCTAAGCCTAAACCTCACTATTACCTATATGTCAAGGGTTTAGGTTTCTCTGAATTCTTAAGCACACACATGCATCTCTATGGTGAAGGGATCCAACCATACTTTTAAAGGGATTAGACAATACCCTTGATACAATCAAGCAAGGTTGCATCCAAATGCAGTTTGGATAGGATCCAAACGTTTGAAACGTTCCAAACGTTCACTAATGTTAGTGAACGTGGGAGTTTGATTAACGTAGGTTAAAAATTGAAGGGTGAACGCACGTCAACATCACGTTTTTTTTTTCTTCTATTTCTTACGTGCATGCGACTCTCTCTCTCTTCGGCGGCGGGCGCTCGTGGGCTGGTCGTGTTGGGCTTTGCCGCGTCTCTGGTCGTGCTCGCTCATCGTAAGTCAGTCTCTCACTCTCTCTCTCTCTCTCTCTCTCTCTCTCTCTCCCCCCCCCCCCCCCCCCCCGCACAGGCCAACCTCTCTCTTTTTCCCTCATGCACTTGCTCAACTCTCTCTCTCTCTCTCTCTCTCTCTCTCCCTGCCACTGTCTCTCTCTCTCTCTCTCTCTCTCTCTCTCTCTCTCCCGCCTGCTGCAAGTCTCTCTCTCCCGCAAGTCTCTCTCTCTCTCTCTCTAGACTCTCCCCCACAAGGCTCTCTCTGTGCACCTCCACACAGGCTGAAATTTTATTCTTATTGTGCTTGAATTTTGAAATATATTTTAAAACTCTCGAGTCGTGATTCGTCTTGACATTTCTCCATTTTGTTGATTGCTTTTTGTGCACATGCCATCGATGCATCGTGCACTGAGTTCCGTAAGGGCAAGGCACACCATCATTCAAGGCACACCCAACACCCCAGGTGTCGGTCGCTCCAACACGCGTGTGTGGAAGTGCAAATATTGTGGAGGAATATTTACTAGCACATCCACTCGTTTTATTTATCATGTTGGCCAAGCTACAGGAGGCGGCATTGGACCATGTTCATTGATGAATCTTCAAACTTCATATTTCAAAAGTTTATAAGTATATATATATCGGAGGCAACGTTCACTACATTTGGAATCTTTTCAGCACGTTTTCCAAACATACTGAACGTATCGTTCACTACGTTTGGAACCACCTTGCAATCAAGTGGTAAGACCTTCTTTCCCATCATAATGGCATCCAACTCTATGCATTTAGATAAATTTGATGGTCAAGGCTTCCATATATGGAAGATGAAGGTTAAGTGTCATCTGATGAGAGAGAGCATTTGGAGTGTGGTCAATGGGGGGGCTTTTCTTTGATATCCAAAACTGCTCTGGGTTCCAGTTCCACTTGAGTAATAACTCTTGCAATTGCACTATCCACTTCATCATTCGGACTGGTGAACGTTTCTTTGATATTCTTGCATGCTCTGATTCGATGCTTAGATTGTCCACCTCCAATGTCTAGCCTATCGATTGGTTTTAGCTCCTTCATACGCTCACATGGTCCCAATGTAGTCCTCTTCTCCAACATGGTTTGAATCTTCCTATTAATCTTCTCTAGCCTCAGTTGGCCAATTTGCGGACCTCGCAGAGTGCAGATTTTAGCCGGCAAGATTTTTTGCTCCAGGCGTCTTAGTTTCTCTAGCACTTGCGAGGATGTCTTATCCTTCCGCAATCGAGGCAGAAATGCATCATGCAGTTCCTCATATGTTGGAAATGCATTAGAGCCATACTGCCCAATTGGTCGCGTGTCCATTAAAAGTGCCACTGAATGTATTTTGCTTTTGAGTAGCTACAACTATAAGTGGCATGCCGTTGGCCAACTAGGTGTTCTCAAAATTCTCCACATGTATCTGGAGGAAATGATGCACCTGCAAGACCGCGTGGGCCAGGAAGAACTGCTCCAAGAGTAGCTAGAGTCGAAGCCTTCGGATGACATATCAAAAGGATAGATCTGCACCTAATCTGGCAAGTAGCAATCTAGAAATCAACAGGCCCCGGACCGCGCTGGGAACAGGTATCCGTGAGTCAACCGGATTGTGATCATCTGTGTGCCGCCTGTCTGCCTTGTATCGTCCACAATCCCACATGTTCAAGCTCATCCTCCTCTTCAGTAGGTATTTTGTCTTCTTTAGTAGCCTCATAGTTCTCATCCGCGGGTGCATCCTCCCATTGACTATCTAATGCTGCGCGGTGGCGACACTCTTGGCAAGCTTCATAATGCCAGGCTTGGTCTGTCATAAATGAATGTTCTAGCAACGAGCATCTCCCTAATAAGAGTCATTGATACACTCTGCGTCCAGAAGAAGCAAATCTTGCATATCCAATTGAGCATGGATGGGGAAAACTACTAGTGAGCCACACAGAATTGATAAAACCGGCTTGAATGCAAGAAATGGAAGATGTTCTAATAGACCTAGAGTAGAACACCCACTAAATGTAATCACTTCAACTCGATCAACTAGACCACAAACATATTAATAAAACAGAGACATGCGGACTAGGTGAAACCTCTTCACATAAGGAGAACATATCAACATGTAAGATGGAACGATGAACACCATCGTGGTCTTAGTGACATCTGTCACCATTTGGCCACCCAATTGGTCCACCCGTGCTTTCTTATCATGTATGTACATTGGACTGGTGTCCATGGTAGTTGTTTATGCCGGGGATTGATGCCACTCATGTGATACTGTGGACTTGGCTTTCCGTTGGGACTTGTGCCTCCGTGTACATGTTGGCAATGCTTGGTGGATTGGTGTTCCATTGGGTCTGGTACCTCGTGTACTTGCCTGGAGCACGTCTATTTTGGTATAGTCTCATGAACGGGGATTGTCCATACCAATGCTTCATTGCATAGCATCTTTATGTGCTTGCTTGCAATTGAAATTGCATGCTGTTTTCATGCTTGCTTGACCAATGTGTAGTTCCGGGTAAGGGGATGCCCGCCCATGAACCGTGCGTGTGAAATTGTCTACTGACATGGTTATGTGGCATGTGACAGGTAGTAAGTATTGGTCATAAACCTAGCCTTAGGAGTTAGAGTTCTTTACTTAAATCTGAAATTCACTTACTTGCAGATTGCAGATGGAAGACCAATACCCATGGTGTCTATGTGCAGTTACTTGAGAGGGACACCAAGGTGCAGCAGCATGTCGAGAGGAGTAGCTGCCTGGGGAAAAAGTATAACCTCCTGAAGAAAGGAGATGCCGCCTATGTAAAGGAGGCACAACCGCCTACCAAGGAGAACAGCCACTCGCTGTGCAGGACACAACCACCTTGTGTGGAGGAGGCGGCGTTGTTGTCTGGCAGCCGCCGCCTAGTGAAGAACACAGAAGCCTGTACGGGAGGAGAGGCATGCGCAGTCGCCAGCTGTGGACAAGCGCAGCCGCCTATGGCTGCAAGTGGATGAGTGGTGAAGTCGCCTGAAAGAGATGGAGTAGGAGCCGCCTGTATGCAGGGCACAGCTGCCACCAGTATGCAGAGCACAGCAGCCTTGTTTTGGTGAAGGAGCGCACAGCCGCTATGCTGAGTAGGCAGCCGCCTGCTGGAGGGTGGCACACAGCCGCCGGCAAGAGTGGGCAGTAGGCTGGTAAACAGGCGCAGACACCTGCTGAGAGCAGAGCCGCCTGAGAGGATGGGGAAACAGCCGCCTGATGGATAGGAGGCGCCTGGCTGCAGCCTGCGCCGCCTGTGGTGCAGAGAGAACAGCCGCCAGCTGAAGGACTAGCGCAACCACCTGCAGCAAGTACAGCTGCCAGCAGAGATGGTGGAGATGGCGCTGCTTGAGAGCATGCACAGTAGATGGTCGCCGGCTGTATGCAGAGTAGAAGAAGCAGGAGATGGAGGCGCACGATTGTGTGTGTCCTTTCAGAAAGGTGGTTGCCATCTTTTTTTAAGGTGTTGGAGGGGGAGTTGCACGATTACAACTGGCCGGCTCCCCAAGGGCCCAAGGTTGCATGGGGGCGGCGAGTTCCATGGTGTGGTGTTGGTAGGTGGCCATGCACCCACCCCCCCACACACACACGAGTCAAGTGTGGCTCCCCACCTTGGCCCCTAAGTGGGTGCCCACTTTTAAGTGAATGTGAACATACAAGCTTATAAAATGAAAGGTTAGAAAATAAACTATTAAACCAAATGTGCAATACACTTACCACCTGTTCACACGCAACAAAACTCGTCAGAAGACAGAGCAAACTTCACGACTCACTGGCAGGCGTCCCCGCTCAGTGACTCGTCAAACAGGCAAACACAAAAATACAAGTCATGCGAAAACAGTTTCAAACATGCAAAACATGAGTGCATGTGCAAATAGTATCATGGACATATCTCCCGTTCATGGAACAAGTACAAAATATCTGTCGGCATAAAAATGGCACGACATAAAATATAAATCCTGGTCTTCCTATGGAGTGACAGTCCCATAGGTAAAACACAGTTCCAGGCACGAGTCTCCCTATGGAGTGACAGTCCCATAGGCAAGACACGGCACGAATACTGGCTCTTCCATGGCGTGACAATCCCATGGATAGAACACAGTCCAGGTCATACACGGGTGGCACCAGTCTGGCTCCCGTCCATACGACACCTTCCTGTTAACACACGGGTGGCACCAGTCTAGCTCCCGCCCATGTCAAGCAAAAAAAAATACTGGCCTCTTCACATGAGACACCGGCCTGGCCTCAAGTGAACGAGACACAAAAACTGGAGATGGACCAAATGCTCGGCCAATTGGTGACAACAAAGGCCCTGTTGTCTACAGAAAGACAAGAGATGACTTCTAACACTTAGTTGTCAGATGAAGCACTAGTTTTCGACTTAGGAGACAATGTTTAGTTTATAGCATAGGTTTCCCAGTTTTCTTTCTCACATAGATTTTGTTTCCAAGAGTGGAAATCTTCGAGGAGGGGAAGTAGTTATGCATCTAGTCCTAATCCTTGAGATTAGTGGCCTAATTTGGCAAGTTTAGGGGAGCCCTGGGATTAGGAGAAAGCAGGCTAATACGGGCAGCTAAGGTTATTATTTAATAAATTCATGTGTATTGGTTATTTATAACCGAATGGCTATTTATAGCAGTAGTGGGCACTATTGGTCAAAGTTCGACCAAGACTCTGGCTACTTGTGTGGTAGAGCATAGATTGGCATGCATATGTGGGAGTGGAGTCAGACCTTAGCCTTTGGCTCGGGGGTGGTTCGAAGCATAGAACCTACGGTTTAACTAGCCTGCACCCCTAAGGGAGGTAGCTAGCTTGCACCCCCTCTAATCACTCGTTTTTTGTGTTTAGGAGATTGTAACACTAGGCATCAAGTTAGATCAGGTAGTAGAAAGTTGCAGCTGTTCCGGGCAGATTTGGGCCATCCTGGGCAAGCAAGGGAGAACACGCATGTCGTCGGGCAGGTCAACCGTCAAGCAAGCTGGCAGTAGAAGGGGGTGCAGTTTTACCCTATAAATAGGTGCATGACTGAAACCGGCCTCTGGTAGAAACCAAAGTGCGGTGGACTAGCAGTCACCCTTCCACTTGTAGTCTAGATATGAAAACAAAATAGATTGGAGCTAGAGTGCCCAAATCTGAAAACAAAGCGACACCTGTTGGCCCCAAAGCTTGGCGCCCCTTGCGGTATTTCTTTATTCAATTTCAAAAGTATGTAAGGCTGAGTACACCAAAATCAGCCAAGAGAATACACCTGTATGTCCAATCTGACAGCCCACAATACCTCTTAGCACAGAGGATTCACACACATAGATCTGTGTCTCAAAGCAACACACTGTGCCTCCCTCTGATCAGCCAAGACCACTTAGCAGGGCAGCCATGAGCATACATCTGGCATATCTCATGCACATGATTCAACATCTCAGCTCAAACATACATTAACTGTTCAATCTCTGTCTCCACCCTTTTCAATCTGCCATACCCCTTCTCTCACAAGGGGCCAGATAGCTCAAATCTGCAACAGACATAAGGCAATAGAAAGAGAGATAGATGAACAAATTCAGAGCTTACCAAAATCAGCTCGTGGATCTGCACTGGAGGAAGCGGTTGTACCAGTCTGTACTTGCACACTTGTTTCAACAACTCTGCTTCACACGTGTGGATGTACCTGTCTGTACCTTCCTCTCTGCATCCACCTCAGTGCTGTACCTGACTGTACAGACCTGAAAACTGCACTGTACCAGTCCATACTTGCCACGTGTCACTGTACTTGCATGCGCCGCCTGCAGCCAGTCCCTGTACCCGACTGTACTTGCTCAGACAGTTCGACGTCGCCTGTATCAGATCTGTCCAGCGCCGCCAGTACCTGTACTTTCCAGCACTGTCAGCTTCTGTTCTGTCCGTATAGCTGTCCGTACAGTTGTACCTGCAACAGAACCTGCAGCAGCAGTTCTGTACTTGTGCGCAGCCTGTACCAGCAGATGTACTCGCAGCAACACCTGTGCGCAGCCTGTACCAGAAGGTGTACTTGCAGCAGCCTGTCCGTACAGAGCTGTACGGCTGGTTTGCACAGAAAATCAGCAGCCCAAAAATCTACAGCAGCCGACTAGTTCCCTCCTGCTTTTCCACGCTTCCCAACAGCACGTATGCTCCACGCTTTTCCAAAAAGAAGAGAGAGAGAGAAGAGAGAGAGGCATACACTCCAAAATGAGTTGCCCCCTCCCCATATTAATCCTAGGGCCCCAACTTTAATAGTTATTAAAGTTCCCTAGGGGCCACTAAGTTCTAGGGGCAACCATTCATAAAACATTAACAGTTTAATGTTCTAGTTCCCCCCTTCACACCTAGGGATGTCCACACATCATTAACTCTGTCCGGGCACCCCCCATGTGAATCATTCAATATTTTGACTCAGCAACCACCATGCCCACACTTGTGTTGTTCCATTTTCACAAGGCCATGACATACCCCCCTCTTGAAAAATGGGAAACGTCCTCGATTGCATTCTGGTGATACAGCAAAATATTCAAAGTGAAATATACAATATGGCAAGATCAGCGTCCCAATCTCTCTAAGCCGTGCACATGTAACATCATTCACTGCAAACCAATGGCATAGTAGTAGTCCAAGTTGTATACCACTGTGAACCATACACAACCACAATATCCCATGTGACTAGTACACATATATCATAGAGGTCCCATAAACAGATGTACTGTCAGCCATCAGTACCTTCGGGTGAGATAGAAACTGCACCAAGCGACCTCTAGATGTCATCTGAGCTTGTCTGTATCAAGGGAGTGGAGGTGCTACTCTCCTCTTGAGCATCAGGTAATGCTCCAGACTCATGCTCTGTTGAACCTGAATGAGCCACAACAAGAGTCGGCTAACTCAAAGGCATCGAGATAAAGCTGCAAAACCTGAGGTGAATCTGTTAAGTCACCTTCCTCCATCCACTTCGCATCCATTGGTGAATAGTTCTTGAACTTCACAAGATAGCGACGGAAAACTTTACCTCGTACCTTTCTTTCCTTATGTGCCAGTATCTGCACTGGAATCAGAACCTCATCAAGTTCCTCAACTTCCGGCTGAGCCTCATCTGATACATCCTCAGGCACATCCCCACGGAAAGGTCTAAGGAGACTCACGTGAAAAGCATTGTGAATCCTCCAGTGATCTGGTAGCTTCAAACGATAGGCTACCTCACCAATCTTTTCCAATACCTGAAAAGGCCCATAATAACGCATGCTCAACTTAGGGAATAAGCGCTCTTTACCCTTCATCTTCTTGAGTCTAGCCTTTTCAAAGCGCAAAAGAACCCAATCACCCAATGCAAACTCTAAAACATGTCTGTGACGGTCTACGGCTTTCTTTTGCTTTTGCTGAGTTTTCTGGAGTGCCAACTTAACTCTCCGATAAGCTTCATCCATGTTTTCCACATACTGATCAGCCTCAAAGATCTTATCCTTTGTATGCAAAATGGGTGGTACATTCTTCCCTCCTTCCACAATCTCAAAAGGCGTCTTGCCTGTCGAGGTATGTACAGTGTTGTTATATGCAAACTCCACCAAAGGAAGATACTTTTCCCATTGTTGCTTGTGCTCTGACACATCTGCCGCTACATTCTTTTTGCCTTCCACATGCACAATTTGGAAGTGAAACATAGACAAAAAGTTTGCCCAACGCATATGCTTCTCTGAAAGCTTAGTCTGCGTGAGGAAATAACGCAAGGTCTGATGATCTGTCTGCACAGTGAAATCAGTCCCAAGCAAGTAGTGTTTCCATGTAGAAAGAGCGTGAATTACAGCCAACATCTCTTTCTCATAAACCTGTAAATGCTTCTCGGCATCTTGCAATATTCTACTCTCATAGGCTGTCACATGTCCCTCTTGCATGAGAATTGCACCAATGCTACTTCCGCATGCATCACACTGGACAATAAAAGCCTTTCGGAGGTCCGGTAACACCAATACTGGATCCGAAGTAAGCTTTTCTTTGAGCTTTTTGAATGCTGTAATTTCCCGATCAGCCCATCTAAACGGAGTTGCCTTCTTTGTTAAGGCATGAAGAGGCGAAGCAATTTCAGCAAAGTACCGTATGTACCGCCTGTAATAGGAACACAATCCTAGAAAGCTGCGTACATCATGCACGGTTCTCAAATCTGGCCAATTAAGAATTGCTTCCACCTTTGTTGGATCCATATGGACTCCATGCTTAGACACAATATGTCCCAAGAAATGTATCTCTTGCAAGAAAAATTCACTCTTCTTGCCATTAACAACTAGCCTATGGTTTCTGAGTTCTGTAAACACAATGGCCAAATGCCTTCTATGCTCTTCCTCAGTTTGTGAATGCACAATCATATCATCAAAGAAAGTGTCCACAAACGCTCTATGAGGCCGGAAAATCCTGTCCATCATTCTGTTAAATGTGGCAGGTGCATTTGTCAAACCAAAGGGCATAACCAAGAACTCATACAATCCAAACGTGGTTCGGAATGCTGTCTTATGCACATCCTCGGGTCTAATTCGTATCTGATGGTACCTGCTTTTCAAGTCAATACGACTAAAGACTGTGGAGTCCTGTAAGCGATCCAAAATGTCATCGATCCTCGGTATGGGGAATCGATTCTTGATAGTGTTCTTGTTCAGCGCCCTGTAGTCAATACACATGCGCCAAGAACCATCCTTCTTTTGCACCAAGAGTACAGGTGAGCAAAAGGGTGATGAGCTAGGCTGTATCAACCCTTTCTTCAAAAGCTCCTGCACCTGACTCATAATCTCTTCCTGTTGGGCTGCACTAACACGGTACGGCGGTCTATTCGGTGGAGTACTACCAGGAATTAGATCAATGGCATGATCTTCTGGCCTCTCAGGAGGAAGTTCTCCTAGCAATGACTCGGAAAAACAATCTTGAAACCCACATAAGAAATCAGTCCTGTCCTTATCTAACATAGACAAATTAGACTTAGACTCATCATCTTGTGCATCCTTTACATAAATCAAGTACGCGGAAAGATGCTTTTTCATTACTGATGAAATCGCCGAAGCGGATACGATAGGAACAGATTCCCCTTTTGTTTTACATCCAGTACATGTTCTTTCCCTCTATGAGTCAGAGTGATTTTCCTATTGTATGTATCCACCACCGCATGTACTCTGTGGCACCATGGCATACCCAACAAAACATCACAGCCATCAAGTGGCATGATAAAGAACTCTTCGCTGTCCACATAACCCTGCAAATGAAGCCGAAGCTTCCCAATGATAGGAGTAACGGGTTCTGCATACCCTGGACAAGCCATATTAGCCTCATGTAATGGCCCCATCTCCTCTGCACGAATCCCCAATCGGCCAGCCAAATCTGGTGAAATGAAGTTGGCTCTAGCACCTGTGTCAAAGAATATCAAGGCATTCTGATCTCTCACTTTGCCCCATGCCCTGCACAACTCTGTCTCTTCACCACCTGGCTGTTCCTCCACAAGATCAAGAACTAACCCTGCAGAAGGCTTTGGTTTCTTTGACTTGGGCTCTCCTTTATTGTCAGAGTCCTTTTGGGACTTTCTCTTGGGACAATTAAATGACATATGTCTCTCTTTTGTACAGTAAAAACATTTCCGAGCATCTCTCAAAGCCTGTCTTTCCTGAGAAGTCCTCTTGGGCATTGGCAACTTCTTATACCTCATCTCTGAAGACCCTTTAGCATCACGAGAAGCATGCCCAGATTTTTCAGCTTTCTTGCTCAAGTTCTTACTGCCTTTAAACCCAGATGATCCTCCAGTGAGTAACGCATTAGCTGTCATAGCATTTTCAATCATCTGTGACATGTTCGTTACCCTTGTCTTGATACAATAATCTCGCACCTGTTTGGGCAGCCCACAACAATACTTCTCTACCTGCTCAGACAAAGGCACTGCACGGTAAGAAGTCACTGGGAGTAAAGCTTCCCAAAACTTCTTGTTATAATCTTCCAAATTTTCACATTTTGAAGCATCCAACTTGTGCCATGCGGTCATAACATCCACCTCAAATGTAGATGTGAGCCATACAGAAGAGAAAACCTGTGTAAATTGTACCCAAGTAGTGGGTGCTATGCCCTGCAAAAGAAGAGTAGACCACCACTGCAAAGCATTGTCCTTGAGAAAAGTGGCAGCTTTCCTCACCTTAGAGGACTCTGTGTAATTCCCACCAGAAAAAGCAGCATCAAACTGCTGTAAAAAGGTGAGTGCTTTAAGTTTATCTTTGGCCCCACTGAATGTATCAAACTTCACTGCAGCTCCCCTTCCTTGTAATCCTTCGTCTTTCCCACAGGCGTTAGATTATCATATGGAAGTGGCTTTGCAAGATTGCTGCCCCCAACGTTCATGCCCATCATTGGGTCAACATTACCCATTCCCACACCTGGCATACCATACATTCCAGCCATGTTTCCAAACATTCCATTATGCATACCTGGCTGCATGCCACCATACATATTGCCTTGCATTCGAGGTTGCATGCCTCCCATAGTTACCGCGGAACGGCGTTCCGCCTTCCTGGAACGCCGGAACGCCGCTCCGAATCGCATGGCGTGCCCGGAACGTGGAAATGGGAGCCGGAACGGGCCAGTTGCCGGGGAGCATGGCGGAACGCGAGTCGGAACGCCAGGGCGGAACGCACGTTCCGGGCGTTTTGGAAAAAGTGCCTTATCGCTAGTCGCCGGCGGCCTTTTTTTCGCAGCGTACGGCGGTTTTTCGTTTTTTTCGCTTGCTTCGTTGGTTGCGCCTGCTTCGTTGGCTGCGCCTGCAACATTGGCTGCTTTCTTTACTCCACGCTGCCCCCTTTTACCTTGGCTGCCCCGGCTCCCCTTGGCTGCCCCACAGCCTACAGGCAGTGGGCACACTCTCCATTCTACCTTCCTCTTGGCTGCCCGGGCCTGCAGGCTGCCCCACACTCTCCCTACCGAGCCTTGGCAAGTTGGCTGCCCCAGACTGCACAGTGCACACTTGTCACTCTCCCAGGCTCCCTACCTCCTCTTGGCCCCTTCTTTTGCTCGGGTGGCACTCGTGAGTCGTGACTCGAGTCTTGAGCACTCAGCAGGTAAGATTTAAAATTTACGCAATGAACATTGGATTTTGGAGATTCTAGTTTGCTGTGTTTTTTTCCACTTTGTGGACACTTTACTTATGTCTCATGCAAGGGCATTTTGCATGTTTTTTTAATTTTCAGCCATTTATCAATTTCAATGGCACCTCCTCGTGGCATAGATGCAGAAAACAGATCCCCTTGGTGGAATGAGGTGGATCTTGTGTCCAGATATGATAGTGCAAGAGGAGGAGGGTCACGCAAGTGGAAGTGCCACTTTTGTGGATCCATTAAGACTGGAGGCACGGATCGTGTGCGAGCCCATTTGTTGGGGGTTAGAGGCAAAGGCATTTCTGTTTGCCCTACAGTGTCAGGAGCAGATATCATACGATTGCAGGCACTTGCAGATAGACTTGATGCAGCAGGGAGTCGGCCCTCTGTTCTTGATCCTCGAGGTACATCATCATCAGCTACACTTGCAGGCGTGGCATCTTCAGCGAGTGCATCTACTCCATTATTTGGGGCTGCTCCACAGCCATCCGCACATGGAACAAATGCTTCCCAGACCCAGGCTTCACGAGGTCCAGTGCAGGCTAGTCTTGTGGCATCATGGCACCCTGGGAGGAGGGCACAGGTAGATGCATCAGTGGCACGGTTTTTTTATGCTGCAGATGTTCCTTTGGTAAAGGCCCGCAACCCATACTTTGCAGATATGGTGAAGGAGATTGCTTCTTTCGGACTTGGCTATGCTCCACCTTCATCCGAGGCATTGCGCACTACACTTCTAGCCACAGAGAGGACGGCCATAGAGGATGCCTTGGGACCCATTCAGGATGTATGGCGTAGATGTGGCGTCACTATCATGGGTGATGGTTGGAGTGACACCAGGAGCCGCTCCATTCAGGGTATCCTTGCCTCCTCCAGAGGATGTAGCTTTTTTATTAAAGCTATTGACAATTCAGAGGCGGGCAAAACTGCAGAGAGATTGGTAAATATTTGGAGTGAAGCCATTGAGTACGTGGGTCCCAATAATGTCATCCAGTTTGTTTCTGATGGAGAGAACTCAAACAGGGCAGCAGGGAGGATCATTGAGGATAGGTACCCACATATTTGCTTCACTCCTTGCATGTCACATGGGCTCAATAATCTCCTCAAAGATATTGGTAAGATGCAGTGGGTGGAGCCTTCTATTGAAATGGGCAATCACATTGTTTCATTTATCACTCGCCACCACTACATTTTGGCTGTATATCGACAGAGATCCCCAAAGGATCTCTTAAAGTATTCAGATACACGCTTTGCATATAATTTCCTTATGCTAAAGCGTCTTTTTGAAGTGAAGAATCATTTGAGGCAGCTTGTAGTTTGTGAGGAGTGGGATGCATGGCGAGAGCGTACCTCAGTGGCAGGTATTCGATGCAGGTCCATTGTGCTTGATGACACTTTTTGGGACACTGTTGAGGTATTGTTGCAGGTTGTGCGGCCAATCATTCTTATGTTGAGGCTTCTTGATGGAGATGAGCCTTGCATTGGCAAGGTGTATGAGGGGATGGACAGGATGATTGAGAGAATCCTATCTCTACAGACTTTGGATGGGGGTAGGAGACAGGAGCTATCTCGTCTTGCGACAAGCAGGTGGACAGAGTATCACTCTGCATTAGAGGCTGCTGCATTTGTGGTGGATCCAGAATTTCAAGGCAAAGGACAAGAGACAGATGCAGAGGTTGTGCAGGGTTGGGAGGATATCTTGAGGAAGCTTGTACCCAGTGCAGATGATAGGAGGAGGGTTCGTGAAGACCTTTCCTTCTATCGACAAAAGAGAGGCCTCTTCGCTTTGCAGGATGCACAGAATGATAGGTTCAAGATATCCAGTGCACGGTGGTGGGAGGATTATGGGGCAGATACACCATTGCTGCAAAGATTGGCCATTCGAGTGCTTAGCCAGGGTGCTAGCTCCTCGCCATGTGAGCGCTTATGGAGCAGTTTTGGAAACAAGAAGAGGAACAGGCTTGGTGTCCAGAAGGCAAATGACCTTGTATTTGTTAATGCAAACTTGCGTTTGCTTAACAAGTTCAGGACTGAGTGTACTCTAGAGCCATTTATTGGATTTTGCCTTGATCTTGATGACAATGATGGTGAGGATCAGCCAGAGGGAGAGGATGATGTGGAGCAGCATGAGGATGAGCAGACTGAGGGACAGCCTGGACAGGAGGATGAGATCCCACTTGCTGATGACTAGTCTTTGACTCACCAGTTACCTTGGCCCTTGAGGCTAGTTTTGTACTTGTCATGCGATGTACTTTCTTTTTCAGTTTCTATATATCCAGATTCCACATGCGATGTACTTTCTTTTCAGTTTCTATTTGGAGTCTGGACTCTTCAAATTTTTAATGTTTAAGACTTTAAAGTTTAATCTTGGATATTTTAAATGTTTTGTCATTTTAGTCCTAAATGCCGACATGTCATATGACGTGGCGTTCCGCGACGTTCCCGATCCGCTCCCGTTCCCGTTCCCGCTCCTGTTCCAGCATCCGACGTTCCCGGAACGTTCCCGTTCCGTGGTAACTATGATGCCTCCAAACATATTTCCTTGCATACCGGACTGCATACCACCATACATATTCCCCTGCATACCAGGCTGAAAATTAGCTCCAAAAGGCCCGTGCATACCCATGCTTCCCTGAGGATAACCCCCAGTCATAGATTGGAACACCGAGCCACCCCAAAATAACCTTGATGCATATTCTGCTGAGGAATTGATGGCTGTCCAAAGAAGGAACTCTGTGAGTTTGCTCCATAAGCATGCTGCATGTTCGGAAACTGGCCAAAAGATGGATCCTGTGGGATGGCACCACTATGACCCTGAGGAAGATTCTTAGAACAAACCTTCTTCTTCTTCTTTTCGGGCTCTGTACGGGATCTCATAAATTCAGCAAACTTCTCACTTTGTGTAAGCTGCATAAATACATCCATAACACCAGCCAAACGATCTTTAAACCGAGCATCATCATCCTCTTTACCAAGTACATCTTCTGGCTGTGTTACATCCTCATAATGCTCAACATCTGCAGCCTGTTCTCCTGCATGAATATCCTCAGATACATCTCTCTCAGGAGAGGTCTCTTGCTCTTCCTCTTCATGATAGAAGTACTCATCCTCTGTATCAGACATGTTGCTGAGTTTTTTTAGCAATGGCTTTCTTCGAGGCAACCACGAGCTCACCCCCTTTAGAAAGTTGATGATTGGTCCCGGGGACGGAACCTTGAAACCGGCCTCTAGTAGAAACCAAAGTGCGGTGGACTAGCAGCAGTCACCCTTCCACTTGTAGTCTAGATATGAAAACAAAATAGATTGGAGCTAGAGTGCCCAAATCTGAAAACAAAGCGACACCTGTTGGCCCCAAAGCTTGACGCCCCTTGCGGTATTTCTTTATTCAATTTCAAAAGTATGTAAGGCTGAGTACACCAAAATCAGCCAAGAGAATACACCTGTATGTCCAATCTGACAGCCCACAATACCTCTTAGCACAGAGGATTCACACACACAGATCTGTGTCTCAAAGCAACACACTGTGCCTCCCTCTGATCAGCCAAGACCACTTAGCAGGGCAGCCATGAGCATACATCTGGCATATCTCATGCACATGATTCAACATCTCAGCTCAAACATACATTAACTGTTCAATCTGTGTCTCCACCCTTTTCAATCTGCCATACCCCTTCTCTCACAAGGGGCCAGATAGCTCAAATCTGCAACAGACATAAGGCAATAGAAAGAGAGATAGATGAACAAATTCAGAGCTTACCAAAATCAGCTCGTGGATCTGCACCGGAGGAAGCGGTTGTACCAGTCTATACTTGCACACTTGTTTCAACAACTCTGCTTCACACGTGTGGATGTACGTGTCTGTACCTTCCTCTTTGCATCCACCTCAGTGCTGTACCTGACTGTACAGACCTGAAAACTGCACTGTACCAGTCCATACTTGCCACGTGTCACTGTACTTGTATGGGCCGCCTGCAGCCAGTCCCTGTACCCGACTGTACCTGCTCAGACAGTTCAGCGTCGCCTGTATCAGATCTGTCCAGCGCCGCCAGTACCTGTACTTTCTAGCGCCGTCAGCTTCTGTTCTGTCTGTACAGCTGTCCATACATTTGTAACTGAAACAGAACCTGCAGCAGCAGTTCTGTACTTGTGCGCAGCCTGTACCAGCAGATGTACTCGCAGCAACACCTGTGCGCAGCCTGTACCAGAAGGTGTACTTGCAGCAGCCTGTCCGTATAGAGCTGTACGGCTGGTTTGCACAGAAAATCAGCAGCCCAAAAATCTGCAGCAGCCGACTAGTTCCCTCCTGCTTTTCCACGCTTCCCAACAGCACGTATGCTCCACGCTTTTCCAAAAAGAAGAGAGAGAGAGAAGAGAGAGAGGCATACACTCCAAAAGTGGAGTTGCCCCCTCCCCATATTAATCCTAGGGCCCCAACTTTAATAGTTATTAAAGTTCCCTAGGGGCCACTAAGGCATAGGGGCAACCATTCATAAAACATTAAAAGTTTAATGTTCTAGTTCCCCCCTTCACGCCTAGGGATGTCCACACATCATTAACTCTGTCCGGGCACCCCCCATGTGAATCATTCAATATTTTGACTCAGCAACCACCATGCCCACACTTGTGCTGTTCCATTTTCACAGGGCCATGACAATGACCTCCCTTCTGAACTCAAGGGGCAGGTCACCAAGCATTAGCAAGAGCATCTAGGAGCATCAAAGATCGACATAACAGGACTTGGTTTCGGTTTCAGTAGAGGGCAAAGACAAAAGTCTTGGTATATACAATTTCAAGACAAAGGGTGTTCTGGAGATTGGACAGGTTTTTCTTGCAAGAAACTATTTGGAGCAACAAGATGGTCTTTTGGTTAGTCTGGAATCTGGATACCATGTGCCATAGTCATCAAGGAAAGGAAGGAGACGACATAAGGTCAAGTTCAAGGATTTGTATTGCTACATATCTCAGTTCTATAATACAAGAAAAGGCACTGAGGCAAACCCTTTCCTACTGCACCAACGCAATTAAAGTGTATATAATGGTGTTTTGTTTCAATGCCATTTAACCTAAATATTGTATTCTATGACATTTGTCATCTGTTTCGAAGTTGCTTCTCATCCTTCAATGGGTTTTTGGGACCCAATCGGGAGTGTGTATATTTGCTCTCTCCTCTCTTCTCTCAAGTCAATGCACCACAATAATTGCACCGTTAACTCAGTAAATTAGGTAAAATGCTTCCGCATATGACATCTATGGCGTGATAATATTTTGCTTTGAAATGCAGTGGCTTGTGCAATATAACGCTGCCCTCGCATCCATATGCTTCATGCTTTTCTTGGGCTTCATGGATGATGTTCTCGACATACCATGGCGAGTGTAAGTTCTGAGGCGGTATTCTTTATGTTATAGCTGTTACATGCAAGAATATCACTGTTTACTGTTTTGGAATACCATGTCAGAAATCATATAAATGCTACTTATTTCTTCTTCTTTTGCCCCCCGCCCAGAAAACTATTACTGCCCTCATTTGCGGCTCTTCCCTTGCTGATGGCATATGCTGGCGGCACAACAATAGCCATTCCGAAGCCACTTCAAGGCTACCTTGGACTTGAAATTCTAAACCTAGGTGACAATAGATACTAAATTTTGTCAGGGAGCCCACCATATCAAGATTTATTCTAAGGGCTAAGGATTGTTGGCTGCTGGATTGTTTTTTAAGACTTGGTTGAGTCTAATGGTTCTTAAAGTTTTTGAGCAGGATGGATATACAAGCTTTACATGGGTCTTTTGGCTGTGTTCTGCACCAATTCTGTCAACATACTTGCTGGAATAAATGGCTTAGAAGTTGGGCAGACAGTTGTTATTTGCTGTGCGGTATGCCTGCACTGCTTATTGATTTGCATGCAAGCAGACTTGAAGCTGGTTACTTAGTGGATGGAGCCATTTAATTTGTTGCATTGTTAGTCACGGTTTTTATTTTCTGGACATGGATGAAATGATGACATAGCCACATTTACATCGTAAGGCAGACGGCATACCTGGAAATCATTTCATGAAAAGCACCATCATGCACAAACAGACAAAGTGGAGCTGTCAAACTGAAACAAAGTGATAGGAGGAGAAATGTGGGACTAAGCAGTGGCCTCTTCGGGGGAGGGGAGGTGCTGTCCAGTCAGCCAGCCAACTGGCAGGACACCAGATAAACTTGGCATTAAGGTTTCCTGGCTAGTTCTGATACCAACAGTACCTTGAGCCAAAAGAGTCTCTTGCAGCTAAAACCTGCAAATAAACCATAATTGGCTAAATAGATGGATCATCAGTTGGCTGCTGTCTCTAAAGAGCTTCCTGTGATCCAGAAGCTTGGGCAACCATGGATTAGGCTTCTCAACGTTAAGAGGGATACCATGCCCCTTAGCCTCTTTCATCAGGGTCTCTTCAAGAGAATGCAATACTAGGTCTGCACTGACTTTGTAGGGAAGGCCGAAATCTTGGTTCTTGTTGTTATGGACGGTGTATCCTTATTGTTGCTACAATAGGACAGCTCTTAATTGCTTGAATTATTGTAGTATTTGGGGTTTTTTTTTGGGAAGAAAAAATCCTTATAGTAGTCAAAAGAAAATGTCTCCATGAAGCAGACTACAAACCTCTGCTGAGGCAAAAGCAGTGCAAAAAAACTCCATGAAAGGCATATAGCAGAACAAGTGGATGAAGGGGGGGCCTCCCTCACCGGGAACAGCCATGCTGGGGCCTGTAGTGCCAGATCGGCCCATCACCCCCTTAGGTGAGGGAGGGGCCCAGGCTCCATGTGCGTAGGAGGGCTGCACGACGTTGCTGCATCTGCTCTGAATAGCCTATGAGGCGCTCGCATTGTCCCCACTGGGGGCGTGGATGATACTTGTGCAAATGGACTGTGGGTGGAGTAGCATGCCATAAATGACCTCTCTGCATCTAACCTGCCAGATATGCCAAGTGGCAAGCTGCTGATGAGCTCCCATCTCTAGCTCACTCTGGACGGCTCCACTATGACTGGGATGGAGGAGGCTGGAATAGTAGAGATCTGAAAATGGGTGAGCTGCAAGGCGAAGCCTGTGCCGTCCTCCTCCCAAAGTAGAGCCTGCCTTCTTCCTTCGCATTGTAGTTGGACTTAAAAGCACTAGCAGTCCCAAATCAACACTGTTCACCATGGGAGCTACTCTAGTTATATTGCAGGCTCAATGCAAATATGCTGCGTATTTTTATGCTGACATCCTAGCCTCCCTCTTCTTCCACCTTTGTAGACCAGACATTTTGAAGCTGCCATTTATCGTTTTAATTTAAATTCATCATGTATCAAAATTCGATCGTTTTAATTTAAATTCATCATGTATCAAAATTCGATACCTCTTAACTCTTTTCAGATTGTAAAATTCATTCTGCCTGGTAATTTTTATGTGCTACCTTTCTTTGTTGTTGTTTTTGGGATGTTTACATAAGAACGTCTAATTTATAAGATTAATGTGCATCTGCAGGTGCTTGTCCATAATTTAATGCAGATTGGATCGGCAGGAACTGACCGTCAACAAGCGCACTCTTTTTCAATTTATCTCATGCAGCCTATGGTTGGGGTGTCTCTTGGTTTACTTGCATACAATTGGTGCGAAACTCTTGACAATACTTTTCAGGCCATGCACATCATCTAGTAATATGTAGCTAGCATTGTCTCTTTCTTACTGTGTCATTACTTGTAGGTATCCCTCGTCGGTTTTTGTGGGGGACACATATACTTACTTTGCAGGCATGACGTTGGCTGTGGTCGGGATTCTCGGGCATTTCAGGTACTATTTATATAGCACTGTGATGCCCCCAAAAGACATAACTAGACTGGCAATAGTGATGAGGTCAGGCTAATGGTGGCCATATTATTATGTTGAGCCAGTGTGAAATTGATCTTAAAGTTAAGGACACTTGACCTTTTTTTATATATAAGTGAGGATCAGACTCATTAGCGGGTGTTCACAAGAGGTTGGAGAGTGTAGTGTGAGCACTGATCAAAACTCAGTAATATTCAATAAGTACTGCATCCACTAATTATTATTAAGCCTAATTCCACGAGTATTGCCAGTCTAGTTTTGTCTTTTGGGGACATGAAAGACTCTGTTTTTTCGAGGTGAGTGTACAAGATTTTTTAATGTAATTTGAGCTGATCTTTTTGCAGTGAAACTCTGCTGCTCTTTTTTCTACCTCAGATATTGAACTTCCTGTATTCTGTGCCACAGGTTTTTCCCCAAAAAAAATCACATTTTGTATAGAAAATTAAAGGTTTTTCACTAAGGGATAGGCTGATCTTAGTGGCTGGTTACTGACTGGTGGTTTTGGCTTTTAAACAGCTTTTCAAGATAGTTCCATGTCCACGACATCGGTTGCCCGTGTATGTATTAGCACTACTTTATAGCCTTGATTTGAGCAATCAGAATCATGTAGATTGGTGTATCATAAAAACATAGATTAATATATCATAAAAATATAGATTAATGTATCACAATCATGTAGATCAGTACTGTGTTCAAAAGATTCTTTTGGGTATAGGTTCTTCATGGAGGTTTAGTGACGAGTGTTAAATCTCCATTTTTACAGTTTCGATGTGAAAACTGGGCTTCTCACAGGCACCAACGACATGAACCTCGTAAACTTGTTCCTCAGGCTCTTTGGACGGTGCTCTGAACAGCAACTTTTGATCAGATTGTTGCTTTTTCAGGTGATTGACTTTTGTTTTCACGTCTTTGTTTTATCATATAGTTGTGCGCGTGCACGCGTGCGTGTTGAGAGAGAGAGAGATTTTATTGATGCCTACAAAAGACGCAGAGAGTCTGTGCGACCAAAGCAATAGTACTAGTGTTCCATGAATAGGCTAAAAGTCGGAACATGGAGAGGGAGAGAACACCCTGAAAAAAAAGGGTGTGTAGTACGCAAGTCTGACAAGTTCAAATGACAGTAGTGTTTCCAAAGATGAGGGATGTGTCATCTTCATCATAAGTAAGAGTCCTTAGCCACCTCCCCAGTTGGTGCATCTGTGTCACTGGATCGGCTGATTTGGAGATGATGGGATGAGGGTCAGGATCTCTGAGGGTGGGCCTTCTCTTTGGTGACATCATGGTCCACCAAATGGCAGCATCACTAGGTGCAAAGCTAGTGCCTTGTCAGGATGTAGTGCATCACCTCTAATCTATCAGAGAGGAGTAGTGTACTTATTGTACTTGGACTCCAAGGAGCGGGTGGGCTTTTGCTTGTTAACAGCCGTAATGTCCTTAATCACTATGTTTTGTGGGCACGTGCTAAATGGAGGTGGTATGCTCGTGTTTTTCTTTGCAGGCACTTTCTTGTGCACTTTGCTTTGGTGTGAGGTATATAATGGCAGGTTGGTACAAGTAAGCACTTCTTCTAAGAACCGTGGGCGGGGCAAAGCGCACTAAAATTTTGATTCGTTTCTTTGGAGGGCTACTGTCACGAGCACTTGCCTTAACCAGGCTGTTGTAACATTACACAAGCGACCTTGTTAGTGGAGGTGAGAACTAAGGATCAGGCTTGAAATGAAACTATATAAATTTTGTATGTAGGTGATGAGGATTAGACACTTTCATTTGACATGGAAGCTTTACAGGTTGTTTAGCAACAGAACAACTGTTAACCAATTTCTCCTTTAAATGAGAGCACCTCTTTTCTAAAAAAACAAAATAAAAAAAAAAAAAGTTCCCATTTCCTTAGTATGGATATCCGTATGGAAACATTGATGACATTTAGTAGAATCTTTAGTTGATTCTGATGATTAGGCCTCATCGTGGAGTAATGGTATTAAGTTGAATCCCATTTCCTTCACATACAGGATAGGGCCCCAAATAGAGTCATTAAAGAAGTTTGTTTTGCCATGATATATACTATGCTATAGTGCATTATAGATAAGTACTCTAGGGCTGATTACTTTCAAAATGTGCTTGGTAAGAATGTGATTCTGTAGGCTCTGCTGAGTGAGGCTGTGAGCCATGTTATTAATATTATATCTCATGGTATTGTGACCTTGGGCAATATTGGTTTGAGCTTTCAAGGAGCGGGCCCCCTCCCTTTTTCTGTCATCCCTTGGGCTCTCAATCAAGATTGTTCCGTTCTGTGCACTTAAATGCCATCACCTGGATTATCATATGGAGGAATCAATGGAGGTAGAGGTTCTTCCCATGTTGTTATTTACCCTTTCATATCTACATATGTCCGAAGAATTGTATTGAATTGATCGCTTGCATCTACAAAAGGTAACAGGATTGTTTCGTGCATCGTATCACGCAATGCTTCTTTATCTCATAACCATGAGTCAACCTATGGGAGTCGACGAATAAGTAGCACCCTTTAACAAACAAGAAAAGGAACACATTTTCTCATTAGTGATGTTTTGTACATGTGTGGTTGCAAGAACCTTTCAACTCTTGAAGAAATAAGACGGTAAACAAAGCATCATGGGTGATTAATTTATTGAAAGGTTATAAGCAAATGAATGAAGAGCCATACCGTGGATCTAAATAAAGAACACAATTGTGTTCACTTCCTAGTAGATCACTTTTCCCACACCGACATAATTGGCATGTTGATTCTGTTAGTAGATCACATTTGGGCGTTGGGCTGTCACATGCAGCAAAGAGAAATGTAGCCAGGCAGTCAAAGTACAGAGTAGTGATTAGGGTGCAGAGCAGCTATAGATCAATATAGGTATATTATCTTGCACTACTTATGTGGTTGTAGCCAAAATTTTAAATGAGTTCAGACACTGTTCATTTGAAATTTTCTTGCCTCAAAGTTGCAAGATATCATGGAGACCTTTTCAATTCATCCAATTGCCTCTTAGAAGGTGTAGAATATTATGGTAACCCCCTCAATCGATCCAATTGGCATCCTAGGTTGTACTTGAATGACATGAAATACTATCATTTGTTTCTATAATAATACCATTTTACTCTCTACATATCTACATGTGTTTGATTTTGTTGGGCAGTATTTTCATACAATTGAGAGCTCACATTCAAAGTTCAAGATAATGGCAATTGTTTGTGGACTGAGGTAGGCATGGCAAGAAAGCAACTCTGGTTCTACTCATGCGGCCACCATCTTCAGGTGACCCACTTCGACCATCTCATAGCCTCCAAACTCTGAGGAGGTGTACTCTATGCATGTCCATTGATTGTTTCACATGCATGCGCCATGTTTTTGTGTTACTCTCACGTGCTCCACACCAACAACTCTTTTGTTTTTCAATTTAATGGTTATAAATAGTATTTTGTGAATGCCCAATTTGATTGCACGTAGGATTATGAAGATTTTTCGTTTACCATGATTAACTTTTTTTTTTTTTTTTTTTTTTTTTTTTGGTGTGTGGAATGTTTACCATGATTAACACACACACACACACACACATGCGCAGGTGATTACACACCCACATAGTGACACATGCATAGTTACATTGAATATATATAAACATAAGTGTGTGTGTGTGTGTGTGTGTTATATATATATATATATATATACACGCATGCTTTTAAAAAGTACGTTTAATTAAATATATACGCATGCTTTTAAAAAGTACGTTTAATTAAAAATAAAGCTTTAGCAACATGTCCTTCTTTGACATATATACATATATATACACATATATACATATATATATATATGTGTGTGTGTGTGTGTGTGTGTGTGTGTGTGTGTCTCTCTCTCTCTCTCTCTCTCTCTCTCTCTATATATATATATATATATATATATATATATTTATATTTATATTTATATTTATATTCATTTAATTATATGATAACTTATATAGCAGATATATACTCATTTACACTTCTATATGTGTGTGTGTGTACTATATTTATATTTATATTTATATTCATTTAATTATATGATAACTTATATAGCAGATATATACTCATTTACACTTCTATATGTGTGTGTGTGTACACACACACACATACATACATGTATCTATATATATATATATATATATATAGAGAGAGAGAGAGAGAGAGAGAGAGAGAGAGAGAGAGGCACTTTTAATTAAAAGTAAAGCTTTAGTAGCATCTCCTTCTTTGACATATATATATATATATGTGTGTGTGTGTGTTTGTATACACATACACTTATACATGTATATATGTGTGTATATATACACACACTTACACATGCATATATAGGTGTTTATATATTTATATATCTATAAGAGAGAGAGAGAGAGAGATACAAGTTTACAAGCATATGTATTCATTTCAAGCACATATAAGTGTGTATATATGGAGAGAGAGAGATTGATATAAGTTTACAAGCATATAGAGAGGTGTGTGTGTGTGTGTGTGAGAGAGAGAGAGAGAGAGAGAGAGAGAGAGAGAGAGAGAGTTTGATATAAGTTTACAAGTATATAGAGAGGTGTTTGTGTGTGTGTGTGTGTTTGTATAAGAGAGAGAGAGAGAGAGAGAGAGAGAGAGAGAGTTTGATATAAGTTTATAAGAGAGAGAGAGAGATACAAGTTTACAAGCATATGTATTCATTTCAAGCATATATAAGTGGTTATATATGGAGAGAGAGAGATTGATATAAGTTTACAAGCATATAGAGAGGTATTTGTGTGTGTGTGTGTTTGTATAAGAGAGAGAGAGAGAGAGAGAGAGAGAGAGAGAGAGAGTTTGATATAAGTTTATAAGCATATGTATTTATATAACAATATATGATTTTTATTTCAGATGGCAACAATAGATGGTAGTTTATAGAGAGTAGATTGAAAGGAAGGGAGGAAGAGGGAGACTTGTTAACGTGGAGTCTAGGGACACGCAGACCTCGTTTATATGGATGTCTATGACATGGGAAATGGAAGCTTGCTAAGCAAGGCTTGATTAGTAATATCAAAAAGTGATTAAGAGTTGTAAAAGGTACGAGTGGGCATTGTAACTGGCACGAGAGAGAGAGATCATACCTATGTTTTCTCTTTCCCAATAGTGTGAGATGAAGGTGATCAATGTTGGAGTTCAATCCCAAGTGGAGAGGGTCCACCACTTCTAAATTGAAGTCTGCATACATGATAAGGAGAAAAGTACAAAATGTTATTGCCAATAGCATGAGACGAAGGTGATCAATGTTGGAGTTCAGTCCCAAGTGGAGAGGGTCCACCACTTCTAAATTGAAGTATGTGTATGACAAGGAGAAGCACAAAATATTATTCCCAATGTGTAATTGATAAACTTGTGTGAAAACAAAAAGATGTTAAGTACACTTGTTGCTGAATCCCAATAGATATATTTCATCTTCTTTTGGACTCTCAGCCCTTGCTCTTCACTTTCACCCTGTGTAATCATCTCTTCATCACCCCCTGCATGGGACTCCCGTTGATCATCAACACTCTCATCTCATAGGCATTATCATCGTGCTTCTCAGCATCATCAGGGGCACTCTCCTCATCATCATCTTCCCCCTCCCACTCTGGCCGTGTCCTCTTTTTGGGCCTTTCTATCATCTTGCCTTAATCGTCTCTTTTGCTCTGCTGTTATGGTGGCTGTGGATGATGGAGATGCATCTGTTTGTGGGAGAGCCTTCTTGCCCTTCTCCTTGGGTTGTTGCATAGTGGTCAACTTCTTTCCCTTATTTGCTCTTGCATCCAACCCATATGGTAACTATACAAACTCCAAATATGAACTTCAAAAATCATATAGAAATGCTACCACATATAGTGTAACTTACTCTGAAACTCCTCACCTTCACTTTGAGGTAACTCTCCCTGGGGGTAGTCTAGCCATCATGAGCAAGATGTCTATGTCTCCTTGCCTCGTAACTCGTCAATCCAATCTTCAGGGTACAATCTCGTCTCCTCTCTTTCGGACTGCACCCATGTGTCTGCAAGACGGATGCTCAAGAATACATACTCGATAACATACACCATTTCTCCACCACCTAACACGAACATATTTGAATAATCTTTACTCTTTTGTTAAGAGACACTAAAAATAAAATGAGACACATAATCGATTATGCTGTCGCCATGCCATGCATGACAAGTGTGTTGGTGTTCACGAGATCAAGGATGGCTTGCATTTGCCCTTTCCACCTAAGGAACACCTTCTCAAAGTGCATCTTCCTAAAAGCCTCCATTGCATCCACGATACCCACCCTAGAGTCAGGTGTCGCTCTCTCATGCATGCCAACTGTGTGGCGGGTGAGTTCTCCTCTAACTTGGCATATAGTTGTAGCATGTACTTCGACAATTGGAGCCACTACACATGGCAATGTATCCATGTGAAGAATGCTCTACTAGAAGACGGAATTAGGGTGGCTCTCATTGGAAACTCTCCACTCGCCAATATATCCATGAGACTACATCTCCTACATTGTGAACAAACTTTATGTGGCTTGCTACACAAAAAAAAATTTAATGCATGGAGAGAAAATGTGCATTGGTCTTACTCTTTGGAACATGCACAACACAAGCGATCTTTACCAGATTTGGAGTAGTGAATCGACTAGCCTTGTCACCCCAACCCTGGTATAAGACTATCTTCTTGAAGAAATTTTTTTTGCACTTAGGGTTGGCTATCTACGCCAGCTCATGTCCTCTTTTCGTAAACCGCACCTCCATCTCCTTGAGGTCATCTCTATAATTATTTTTGAACATGTCGTGATTTTGGTTGTACTCTATACTACCTCGCTCAGGCAAGCCACTAATCTTCTTTTGGTATATGGTATCAAATTCAGACTGCAATACATTTTCAATTTATAAACAACATTTATGTAAATCAAAATACTGTGTTATAGGGTGTTTTTGAGGCGAGTGTTGCCATATATATAGGCAGTGATGTGTGTGAACACACTTAGGACCGTCGGGGCACTTTTTCCCTCTTTAGGAGGTTTTTTTCCCCGGCTTGTATATACGCCCATCCTTCTAGGGCTAACTAATCTTTTGTACATTGACACAATCTAATACATTGTGTGTTGTGTGCATTCTTGCTTCTTCTTCTCCAAGCTTTGTGTGCTTTCCTGCAACCCTAATTCCAACAATTGGTATCAGAGCAGGCATCGGCTCCTAGGGCTACGTCGCTAGCACCCTCTGACTCACGTTCTCCGATTGAGGTGAGCTTTCACGAGCGCTTGCAAGTCCCTATACTCTACAGATATGCCCTTAGGGCTATGCGTTCTTAGAAATTGCATCTGAGGTCGTTTCGGGCTTCGTTTTTGCATTTCAAGTTCTGCACAGGTCATTTTGTGCAGAAATTTCAATAGTGCAGTTTTCTGCAAAACAGGCATACGTATTCTATTGTGGACCGTGCTACATAGCACGAGTTATTTTCTGTTCAGTCTTTGCTTCATTACAGATAGCTTTTGCATCAGTTTCAGTCAGTGGCCATGGCTGATAATAGCAATGATGTATTTCGCATGTTGTCTGCTCTGATGACAAATTGGATGGAGACAGCAACTACCCACTTTGGGCATACATGATGCAGCATGTTTTAGTTGCAAAAGGAGTGTGGAACATTGTGCAGGGTATAGATGTACGTCCAGGTTCTGTGGATGTAGGATCTGTTGAGGATGTTGTAGGTTCTAGCAGCTCTTTTGTTGCTGTTGTTTTACCCACTGCTGCTGATGAACTAACTCGTTGGGATGGTAAAGATGCGCAGGCTCATGCCTTGATTGCACTTTCTGTTAAACGTAACATCACCCCACATATTCGTTCAGCTAAAACAACAAAATAGGCTTGGGACATTCTAGCTGGTTTGTATGCAGGTCGTAATAACGAGGCAAAAATCTCTTACTTGCGTAAAGAGCTAGAATCGAAGATTATGCAGGAAGATGACATGAATGTTTTTCTTGCTGAGATTAAAGATCTCAAAGAATAGTTGATTTCTGCACGTGAAATTATTCCTGATCATTCTCTTGTGCAGACTGTTCTTGATGCTTTACCTGAGTCATATCAAACTTTTGCTTCCATGTGGAGACTTGTTACTGAGGACAGACTTGATGTTGTCAAGTATGATACTTTAGTCAACAAGCTCTTGCAAGAAGCGCAGTCCACGCAAAATAGGGCTAGGCAGCGTGCAGTTGATCAAGCATTTGTTGCTGCCCACCAGCAGAGAAGAAGTGGTGAGGTAGCCCCTTCAACTGTTTCTTCTCCTATTAGTAGGTCTGCAACTTCCTTTCCTTCCACAGGTAGCAACAATAGGTCTGAGAAGGCTCTTGATAAAGGCAAGAAAAAAATGAGGTGCAACTATTGTAAGGCAAAACTGATCATGTCATTAAGAATTGCCCTAAGTTAAAGGCTAAAGAGGCAAAGAAGAAAGAGTCAAATGCAGCCACAATAGCGGATGCTTCTATAAATGCAGATTCTGCAAATGTTGTGCAGGATACAGAATGGGAGTTTAGCGTGTATTGCCAGTATGATCCATCTGTACATGATGCATGTTTGGCAGTTTCTGTTGACTCTCTGTATGGTATTTTGACAGTGGTGCTACAAAGCACATTACCTCGCATCATGATATGTACACTTGTCTTGAGGCTGTCCCTAATGGAAATACTATCACAATGCTTCTTACCCAGTGAAGGACATTGGTAAAATTATGCTTACTGCTGCAAATGGCAGTGCTTTCACACTTTCAGATGCTTTGTATGTGCCAGGGATAAAGAAGAATCTATTGTCTGTCTCTGCGCTTGCTAGACTTGGACTTGTAGTCAAATTTGTGGATGACAGATGTACTGTTCATGATTTGACTTCTGGTGATACGATTATTGTATCTGGCACCTTGTTTTGTTGGCTGTATAGGCTCAATTCTTATGACAAGTGTGTGGAAGATTCAGCAAATGCAATTTCTGATGAAAAGGCAGTTTCAGATGCAAAACTATGGCATGCTCGTTTTGGTCATCTGAACTATGGCATGCTCATTTTGGTCATCTGAACTTTGCTAGTTTGTTGCGTTTGCAGAAATTTGATATGGTTGCTTCATTGCCCCCTCTTGAGGCACCATTGAAACATGTTTGTGAAGGCTGTATTTTGGGCAAAATGCAGTGTTCTGCGTTTCCAAAGGATGGTTTTGTGCGGGCCACTCACAAATTGCAACTTGTACATAGTGATGTATGTGGGCCTATGCAAACTCCGTCATTTGGTAAACACTTGTACTTCGTGACTTTCATTGATGATTACTCAAGGCATGCATGGGTATATCCACTGAAGGCAAACTCCGAAGTGTTTTTGTGCTTCAAACAGTTTTTACTTATGGTTGAAAATGTATCCAATTGTACTGTGGGCACCCTCCGTTCTGATCGAGGGGGGGAGTACATGTCTATAGAGTTTGATGCATTTCTGGCTAGTCGTGGGATAAAACACCAATGTATAGTGCCGTATACCCCTCAGCAAAATGCTGTTGCTGAGAGAAAAAATAGGTCACTTATGGAGATGGCACGATGTATGGTCAAGAGCCAAACTTTGCCACACGCGTTTTGGCTTGAGGCTGTCATGTGTGCTGCATATGTACTCAACAGGTGTCCCACTAAGGCCTTGCAGTCTCTTACTCCATATGAAGCTTGGCATGGCAGGAAGCCTTCTATTGGTTGTCACATGCGTGTCTTTGGTTGCTTGGCCTATGCTTTAGTGCCTGTGCAACAATGTAGAAAATTGGATGATAAGGCTGTCAAATGCATTTTTGTTGGTTACAGTGTTGAGAGCAAGGGTTACAGATTGTATCATCCGCAATCAAAGCGTATCTTGATTAGTCGAGATGTTGTTTTTGTGGAAGATGCTGTGCAGCCTTTGTTATCATGTACCAAAGGCACAGATGTAAGCTCACGGGATGTATTTGATACGTTGTTGCCTCTATTTACAGGTGGGAATTCAAATGTAAGTCCTAATGAGGCAAATATTCAGCCTATGCAGATTTCAAACGACATCATAGATCAGCCTATTTCTGATGTAGATTTACAGGATGTAATTCATGAGGATAGGGCTGAAAATGAGCAGGCTAGAGGTATGCCTAAATGGTTGGTGCAAACCTCGCGTGATAGTAAAATTGATGCATCTATGTCTAGTCGTACTCGTTTAGGTTTTCAGCATGCCTCTTATGCATCAGATTGTTATGCTTTGGCTGTGTCTAGTATGTGTGAAGAGGAAGAACCTCTTTCATTTGATGAGGCACAAAAATCAGAAAATTGGTTGGCTGCAATGCAAAGTGAATATGATGCTATAATGAAGAATGGTACATGGTCTTTGTGTGATTTGCCTATTGGTAAAAAGGCCATTGGATGTAAGTGGGTTTTTAAGTTGAAACGAAAGCCAGATGGTAGTGTTGATCGCTATAAGGCTAGACTTTGCAAAGGGTTATGCTCAAGAAAAGGGCATTGATTTTGATGAGACCTTTGCTCCCACTTGTCGTATGACTACCATTCGTAGTATTTGTGCATTGGCAGCTCATAATGGTTGGAATGTACATCAGTTGGACATAAAGATTGTGTTCTTGAATGGAGATTTGCATGAGGAGGTGTATGTATCGCCGCCTCGTGGTTTTGTTCAAAGAGGGCAGGAAAACAAAGTGTGCAGGTTGAAAAAGGCTTTGTATGGTTTAAAGCAAGCTCCACAAGCTTGGTATGAAAAGATACATGCATATTTGATTACACATGGTTTCCAGAATAGTCTAACAGAAAGCACTTTGTATGTTAAACATGTGGATGATGTACATCTAATCATTGCTCTCTATATCGATGACATGCTGCTCACAGGACCAAATGAGAGTCATATTGCTGATTTTAAGGCTGATTTGAATGCCTCTTTTGAGATGTCAGATTTGGGGAATTTGCATCATTATTTGGGGATTCAATTTAAGCAGTGTGATGGAGGTATTGCTTTGTGTCAGACAAAGTATATTGAGACATTGTTGCGGAGATTTGGCCTTGAAGACTACAAGCCTATTGCTACTCCAATGGAGATAGGTTTGAAGTTGAGTCTTCATGATGCTGGAGATCACTTTGATGTCACACTCTATCAGACAGCTGTTGGTTGCCTCATTTATGTATGCATTACGAGGCCGGACATTCAGTTTACAGTCTCACAGGTGAGCAGGATTATGCATAGCCCAGGGTCTCAGCATTGGAAGGCAGTTAAACGCATCTTTTGCTACTTGAGTGGCACCATACATCTTGGGTTGTTTTATCCCAAGGGGGGATCATTGCCGCCAGATTTACATGCTTTTTCGGACTTAGATTGGGCTGGTTGCTATGACACAAGAGTGTCCACAAGTGGTTTTTGTTTCATGTTCGGTAGCTCATGCATATCTTGGTTGAGCAAGAAGCAACCTACTGTGGCCACTTCTAGTTCTGAAGCTGAGTACAGGGCAGCTTTCACAGCTACGGTTGAGTGTGTGTGGCTCAGACGGCTTATGGTAGCTGACTTGGGTGTTGGACAGGAGTCTGCCACCTCTATCTACACTGACAGTCAGAGCGCATTTGAGAAACCCAGTTTTTCATGCTCGCACAAAGCACATTGAGGTGCATTATCACTATGTCAGGGAGAGACTCTCAGGCAGGAGAGATCAGCTTGGCCTATGTGCCAACACAGGACAACCTCGTCGATCTTTTCACAAAGGCGCTTCCTCGTGAGAAGTTCGAAGCTTTCCGCAAAGCTTTGGGCTTGCTCCCCTTTGTGGATTGATCTACTTCGGGCATGGCACTTCCCTATACATGAGTGCCAGCTCTCGTTCACACCATCACTCCCAGGGGGGATTTGTTGCCATATATATAGGCAGTGATGTGTGTGAACACACTTAGGACCGTCGGGGCACTTTTTCCCTCTTTAGGAGGTTTTTTCCCCTGGCTTGTATATACGCCCAACCTTCTAGGGCTAACTAATCTTTTGTACATTGACACAATTTAATACATTGTGTGTTGTGTGCATTCTTGCTTCTTCTTCTCCAAGCTTTGTGTGCTTTCCTGCAACCCTAATTCCAACAGCGAGGATATATCTAGAAAACCAATTGAGAGAGGAGTGCCATGGCAAGCTTTAGCCATTTAGATATGTTAGGCTTCCTAAGTATTAGAGATTTCTACGCCCATGCATGATCCTTGTCACTAAACTTTGACAACGACGAATTTTGTTATGTGCCATTGTGTTTAGCACATGAGTATGCTAGTCACCCTTGCATGCATAAGAATTTTATTTTAGTAGAATGATCACATAGCACATGAGTATGCTAGTCACCCTTGCATGCATAAGAATTTTATTTTAGTAGAATGATCACATATATGTTCTTTGTTCATTTTAAAGACACGAATAACAAAATTAAAGTCTACTTACTTGTTTATCATGTGAACAACCATTAGGAACTCTGCCTCCTCCTCCTACAAGAATTGAACCACCCTATAATTCACTTTTAGAATCATGTCTTTGTCAGCTAGTGTGGTTCTTTCCCATTTTTGCCAAGCTCTAAGATGATGGTTGCTACCTCAGACAACAAACATCATCTCGACCATGTGTTTCCATTCCTCCATCTACTCTAGTAGCATATCAAACTCCATGGAGAGTGATAGTTCGGGTACTCTCCGAGACAATGAACACTGCCATTTTCATTTGGCAAGTGCTCTCTTCAATGCTTTTTATCAACCCTTCGATGCAATCCTCATTCGTACGGATTGTGGGGTTTACGAGAAGGTGACATAGTGGTACTCTGCGAAGGCAGTGTTGATCATTGATCAAGTGATCCTCCACCCACCTAGTGGAGACGTGTTGATCAACCACATGGTTTAAATTCTCTTGTATGGACTCCTCTTCTTCTACAATCATGGCACTGCTTGCGACATGATTATTATCGTAAGACATTCTTGGAGCAGGTCTGATTGGAAGTAATGCTGATACATTGGTCATGTTACTTGATGTGGCCACTTACGACATGACCACATCTTGAGATAGTGGTATCTCATCTTGCATGTGAGTGAAGCCCTTAGATTCTAACCGAGTGAGAATAGGCATATTGCTAGATGGAGAGGTGTGCCAGAGGGAGAGAGGGGATAGATGTACGGGGTGGATAGATGTGAGTGGGAGGGAGAGGGTGTGTGTGTGTGTGTGTGTGTGAGAGAGAGAGAGAGAGAGAGAGAGAGAGAGATTACGAGAGGGTGGGGAGGGAGAGATATGTAAGAGGGTGGGGAGAGAGAGAGAGAGAGAGAGAGAGAGAGAGAGAGAGAGAGAGAGAGAGAGAGAGAGAGAGAGAGAGAGAGAGAGAGAGAGAGCCATTGCGAGAGGGTAGGTGTTGCGTAGAGCCATGTGGCAAAAGCGCCATGTATATTGGATATTAATACACACACACACACGTGTCTGTGTGTGTGGATGTTTTATATATATATACATATATATTTATATGTGTGTGGATGTTAATACACACACACACACACACATGTATATATATGTGTATACATATATACATGTGTGTGTGTGTGTGTGTGTGTATTAACATCCACATACATATACATGTATATGTGTGTGTGTTTGTGTATATTAACATCCACACACATATACATGTATATATATGTGTGTATTTAGACCACACACACACACACACAAACACGCACACACACACACACACACATGTATACATGTATATATATGTGTGTGTGTGTATTAACATCCACACACATATACATTTATATATATATGTGCCACACACACACACACACACACACACACACACACACACACACACACACACACACACACACACACACACACACACACACACATGGCATGTGTATTGTCCGAGAGCGAGCAATACACACACATATTCTACACACATTACACACACATGTATATATGCCATGTGTATATATATATATATATATATATGTATATATAGATGTATATAGATGTATATATATGTATATATATATACATATATATACATATATATATATACATATATATATATATATATATATATATATATATATATATATATATATATATATATATATATATACACACACACACACACACACACACACACACACACACACACACACACACACACACACACACACACACACACACACATATATATAACTAGTTGCATGAAGTACTTGATCCAGGGTTGGGGATCTTTCTCACCTATCATTATTTTGATCTCCCTCCACTATAGATTCTTTTGTGTTTGAAAGAATTAAGACCGCCTTAGCCCTCCATCTCAGCTAAGTCTGCTAATTCTCCTGGCTCATCAGATAGAGGAGGTAATGGTTCTTTAGAAGTAAACTGAAAATTTTCATTGCTTTCAATAGAGGTTGCGCCAACTTCTTGGTCTTGATCAGGTAGCTCTGCAAAGCCCTTTATTCACTATAGCTTCTTCTTATTATTATTTTGATCTCCCTCCACTATAGCTTCTTCTGTGTTTGAAAGCATTAAGGCATCACCTTCGCCCTCCATATCAGCTAAGTCTGCTAATTCTCCTGGCTCATCAGATAGAGGAGGTAATAGTTCTTTAGAAGCAAACTTGAACTTTTCATTGTTCTCAATAGAGGTTAATCCAACCTCTTGGTCTTGATCAAGTAGCTTTGCAAAGCCCTTTATTTGCATGGGTGTAAAGCATGCTTGAACCTCATCAAGTTCCACAACTACAAAATAAAAAACAATGAGACATACCGCACTAAAGACTCATGAGCATGAGTCTAACTCCCCAAAGTAGCATTAACAAATGCTGCTTATAATGTACTATGAAAAATAACCACTCACCAAAGAGAAGCTATTGTAAAAATAAGCTTGATATCCTTCAACATTTTTAAGACTTACTTATATGTAAAGGCTTTCTCATATGTAAAGGCTTACTTATATGTAAAGGCTTTCTCATCATTAGTAGATCTAGTCATATTGAATCCATGAGGAATATTGACCACAATGAAGGTGTATTCTTTTCTAGGAACAATATCAACAAGATTTGCGACATCACCAGTAAACAACCTTGTAAAAATAAGCATTTGAAGGCTCAGTAGGATGAAAAAACTCTTATAGCTCTTCTTCAACTTGTGGAGCAATATTTCTAAGCAGTAAGCATTCTTTCTCACGTCGTCTAGCACGATTCAAATGTAAAATGATTTGTTGAGTACAATCACTATCCTCACCAAGTAGCGTTTGATCTCTTTTTGTTTGGTATTGCTTGAGGTGGGTTTCTATTATTAAAGAAAATAAACAAATGTTTCAAATTGTAATAGACAACTTTAATGCAAATAACATTTAGAACTTATAAGACAAAAGAACCTAGCACAGGCTAAAACATGCATTAAGAAAACCAACAAAGAAAAACTTTACTCATAATAATTCCTTTGTAGTGGATGGATATAAAACATCCATTTTGAAATAGAAAGGATGCTATACATGCATTTCGAAAGAAACTAGACGTTCAACATATATTATGAAATGAAATGGATGTCAAATATCCATTTTGTGCCAATTTGGATGTTGAACATCCATTTTAACACAAAATGGATGTTGACCATCCGTTTTGAACATTCATTTTAACACAAAATGGATGTTGAACATCTAGTTAGAGCCAAAATGGATGTTAAACATCTAGATAGTGCCAAATGGATGTTCAATATCCACCTTCATGCATATGTAAATATTAATAATGCATCTCCACTCACCAACACATCATAATTTTCATTTTTACTTAAATTTAATCAAATATTGGAGGTTAAAAATTAAAAATTACTATCTATAGCAAATAAATTTTAAAAAAACTTAGAAAATTTTAAGAAACATGGAATAAAATTACTATTATCTAAAAAATATAAAACATACCCAATCTCAAAAAGCAAATTAGAACTCTTGAAGAGAAGCTTGTGAGCCTAAGTGTGGATATTGTTTGTGTACTTCCTCCCATGAGTTGCAGTATTTCAACTTATGTACACATTGCTTGGATTTTCATAAAAACTTTGTGACTGGAAAACACAAATCAAATAAATATAGATGCAAAAAAACCTTATGTTAAAAGAATGCACAAATAAAATTACATAACTTCCTTATTAACCTCGGCACCCATCTCATCAAGTGTAAGATCCTTCCCAATTACCTGCATCAAGACATAAAGAATTAATTTCTCATCCTTGATACCTTGAAGGGATCACCAAGGCATTAACTTCATATCTTTTGGAAGCTCTTCTATAGTGAAGCTTACCTTTTTGTTGAATGCTTTTGAAACAACACTTGAAATATCAATTTTCTTTGATGTTTTTTGGCCTTTCAATTGTTTTCTTTCCCACATGGTAAAGATTCTTTCTTGAGCATCCTAAATATCACCAGTATGGAATGCTAGTTGGAAAAGTGGATCATACTTTCATAGCCCATATGATTGCTTCTCCTTCTCCACAATAATTCCAACTTCTTGAAGGCACTTACTTCTAAGGATAGAGTGTCATTTGCCATGCTTCTCAATGTAGTCCATGTACTCATGGTGGTGAAAGAACTTTATTCACTCAATAAAATACATCTTGGCCTAATAGTCATTGTCGTTTTGTTGTGATCCCAGGAAACAATTATTCGTTGTTTGGGGGTGAAAGCTTGAGCTTTTGCTAGACCATGTGGTGGTTATGCTTGTAGAAAAGGTGCCGAAGCAACAAGTAGATTACTTGAGTTCCTAAAAGCAATAAAGAGACTTGAAGGCCCACATTGATTGATCTAAAGGTTTCCTTGCTGCATAAGAAAATCAATTATATGATCCTTTCCAGAAACTGTAGGAAGAATGTGTTCTCCTTCATCTTCTCATGTATAGTCAACATTTAAGAATTTTCCTTTGACCTTCTTTAAGCTTCTCTGCACCACTAAGTTTTGCAATCACAAAAACAATGAGTTATCTTAAAAAGTAAGTCACTCATGATTTGGATATGAATGCCTTGACACATTAGAACCAATAGCAAGGGAGGGTATTTGAGGTGGACCATTAATAAAACCTTGGTACCCCTATGAGGGAGCCACATAGTAGCTTGTTGTATTGATATTACTCCTTTGGGATGCTCTTGGATCTATCTGAGCAGCAATCGCCTCTCCATCATCAGAATTAGAATTCTCTTGAGAAGGAGATTTTTCTTCTCTACCACTAGAAAACATATGAGAAGCTGGAACTGGTTCTTTAGTTGCCTTATCATGGGAAGAACCCTTTGGAAAGTTGTATATAGTTCCAAAGGTGGTAGTTGAACCTAGAACCTTTTATGGCTCTTGTGGAGCTCAAACACTTGAGTCTTTCTTATCCCAAGTTACAGATGTTTTTGTTGATGAAGAAAATAAGGACCTTTTCTTTGGTAAGGTTAAGGCCAAAGTAATAGTTTATGTTGGTTCAAAGCCTGCTTTGTGGCCTTCTTGATGATCTCTGCTTGCAGTGGAGAATCAAACCCTTTCACCTCTTCGGTCTCTCTTTTTGTTGAGTTCTTGCTTTCGCTTCCCCTAAATAAAAAGAATAATTGCATTCCAAGAAACCATACATTAAGAGTTAGGTTACAAAAGGCATATAAATCAGCCAAAAACATATCAAAAGAAATCTTAGGTACACAAATATAGGAGAAAATTTAAAGACAAGATACTCCTAGTTAGCCTTCTCTTGGCAAGTGCAAAAACCTCCACTTTAGCACAAGCCAGGTGCATGCATGCTCTAATAAGGTGCACTGAATGGGACTGCCCTTGTCACCATGCATGGGAAGTGCTCGGGAAGTGTGAGAGTATCAAAGATGCATTGAGGCCAAAGGTGGGTGAAAGGGCAAAGAGGGGAGAGGTGGAACTACAAGCCCGTTAAAGGAAAGAGGATGGATGACATCACCTTGCGGGAGCCCAATGGATTTTTGACATGATATCGGAGTGGGATGTAGCAGCTCTCGGCGTTGCTGGCCGTCCATCAGGATGTAGTAATGTAGTCGATGCAAGATGTAGTAATGTAGTCGATGCAGTAACGTTGCATCAAGATGGCAGCAATTCACTCCCTGGTTTTTTGGTCACACACTTGATTTTTTTCTCTTGAAAACACGGCAGACCACCAAGGGGAGGGTGTTGCCGCTTTAAGATGAGAACGTCGAAGCTGCTGCTTGTCTAGCTTGGGTATAGAAGGTGATGGAGGGGTTGAGGTGAAGTTGAAAGCGTTGTCAGACGTATGTGTAGTTGATTTATTAAAGCGTTTCCAGACATATGTGCAGTTGTCGGACGTATGTGCAGTTGAAAGTGTGGCAGTAGATGGCACTGATGAAAGCGTTGTCGGATGTATGTGCAGTTGGCAAACGTATGTGCCGTTGGTGAACACGTGGCAGTAACATCAACGATGGCGGTAGACAACAACTCAGCTTTCAATGTTGAATCAATATATGGCTATGGAGAGAAAAGAAAGCACATGCTGCTATTATTGGAAAAAAAACACCTAAAACATCTACTATTATTCATGTCAACCTAGAGTGATATAAGTGAGGCTTTATTTTATATAGGGCAACTACATAATGGATGTTGGACATCCAAATGGAAACAAAATGGATGTTGTATATCCAAATGGAAACAAAATGGATGTCGGACATCCAAATGGAAACAAAATTGATGTTGGATATCCAAATTGAAACATAATGGATGTGGGACATCCAAATGGAAACAAAATGGATATTGGACATTCAAGTTGAAACATAATGGATGTGGGTCATCCGAATGAAACATAATGGATGTTGGACATCCGAATGGAAGCAAAATGGATGTTGGAGATCCAAATTGAAATATAATGGATGTGGGATATCCAAATGAAACATAATGGATGAATGGATGTTGAACATCCAAATTTGGATGTTGAACATCCAAATTGAAACATAATAGATGTGGGATATCCAAATGAAACATAATGGATGTTGGACATCCAAATGCAAACAAAATGGATGTTGGACATCCAAATTGAAACAAAATGGATGTCGGACATCCAAAGGGAAACAAAATGGATGTCGGACATCCAAAGGGAAACAAAATGGATGTCAGACATCCAAAGGGAAATAAAATGGATGTTGGACATCTAAATTGGAACATAATGGATGTCAAACATCCAAAGGGAAACAAAATGGATGTTGGACATCCAAATTGAAATGTAATGGATGTCGGATATCCAAATGGAATCAAAATAGATGTTGGATATCCAAGTTGAAACATAATGGATGTGGGGTATCCAAATGAAACATAATGGATGTTGGAAATCCAAATGGAAGCATAATGGATGTTGGACATCCAAATTGAAACATTATGGATGTTGGACATCCAAATGGAAACAAAATGGATGTTGGATATCCAAGTTGAAACATAATGGATGTTGGACATCCAAATGGAAACAAAATGGATGTTGGATATCCAAGTTGAAACATAATGGATGTGGAACATCCAAATGAAACATAATGGATGTTGGACATCCAAATGGAAAAAAATGGATGTTAGACATCCAAATTGAAACATAATGGATGTTGGATATCCAAAGGGAAACAAAATAGATGTTGGACATCCAAATTGAAACATAACGGATTTTGGACATCCAAATGGGAACAAAATGGATGTTGAATATTCAAGTTGAAACATAACGGATGTTGAATATTCAAGTTGAAACATAATGGATGTTCAACATCTAAATTGAAATATAATGGATGTTGGACATCCAAATTGAAACATAATGGGTGTTGGACATCCAAATTTGTTTAATTTGGATGCTGAACATCCAAACTTGGGGTAATGTAGTAGTAATGTTTGGTTGTCAAATATCCAAACTTGGTCTTACAAGAGACTTTTCATCTAACGAAAGGTCTAAGCCTTTTTCCTAAGTTCTAATTATGAATGAATCAAGATACATTTTTATTAATTATGATTTTTTACTTTAATTATTTTGTTTGTGTGAAAATAAGCTCTCAAAAACAAATTGTATACTAAAATTTTACAAATAGAATCTTTATGGAATCATTTTTGTGAGAGTGTTTTGAGCTACCTGGCCATCTTCATAAAAATCGATGGGTGGATTGAATTGCAAGTTTTGGTTATGCTGATCCTCTTGCTAGTCTCCTATTCTCTCCTTATAAAATGGAAATGAGCCTCTACTACCTCTTAAAGAGGCCTACTCTATTAAAAATAGAGTAGCAGGTAATATTATCTCTAACATTATCCATAAATAATATTTTCTTAAAATTTGCTAGATTTTTATTACATAATATTGTCCCACTTCTTGTTTACTGGAAGTGCCCATCTATCATTTCTCAAGTCTAAGTCCATGTGTTGAGGAGCACCATAAGTAGACAATTTCCGCTGGTTGCTCCATTTGCTAGCCAATTCGGTGGTTTCACAAGTTCTTCACCATCCCATTCACATGGCCTATCGTTCTCCCCTTATTCTCTGCTAGAAGGGGCAAAGAGAAATGGAAATTTTTTTGTCTAAAATGCAGGCACAAGCAGACAACACTCTACAGGTCTATCTTTTTCATCATTTAAAGTTGGAACTTCAAATAATCTAGTCACTCCACCTCATTCAAATGGCAATGATAGTACCATGAGTGATGATGTAAATTTGATGGAGAAACTAACATTGTCACCATTGTATCATGGCATGAATTACCATGGAAAGAAACATAGAGATTACTTATGTGTAGACAAGCAGTTGAGAGCACCAATCAAAGAGGAGTGCTGTAAAAAAAGTGTTCAGAAAAGATTGGATTGCAGAGGCTTACGGTAATACGTATGTGCTACTTTGATACGAGCAATAAAGATCAAGATGTCTTTCTTCATGGTTTATTAGTACCTTGCTTTAAGGGAAAGTTTGAATATAGTTTCGACGGTGATCTGGTTTGTAGGGCTGCTTTCAAACTTGCCTTAAGCTTGGAAAATATGTGACTAGAAAGAGTGAAGTGCAGATTTGAAAAGTGGAGTAGGTTAACACCATTGGATCCATCTTTATTAATCGATCCAATAGGTCAGAATTCTTTGACTTGGATGTAATGTTATTTCAGATACCAGCCGAGTGCATGCCAACTACATGTAGATTTCATTTATCTGATAATTCACACAAAAAGAGGTCTTCACATTGTGTAGAGATGATATGATTCAAAAGAATGAGAGGTTCACAAGCTACTCTTATTTTACAAGGCTTTGGAAAGGCTTCTTCTCTAATGTCACTATCCCATGCAAGGTCAGAATGGGTGTGTGTGCTATATGTGCAAAGTTGAAGACAAGAAGAAAGGCAACAGCAAGTCCTGAAGAGGAGAATATGATCAAAGCTGCTCTAAAAACTCATAGACAAGAAGAGCAAGCTAATGAAAGAAAGAAAGTTATGGATCATAGGAGAATGTTTTTTAAAAGTCCATAGAAATACCTACGGTTAGTTATTAATGGAATGGATAAAAAAAATCATGTTTGCCTCACTTCTCAAGGCTACCCAAGGACATCACCGATGATACATTATTACAAATGCATTTGGTTGGGTGCTTAGTGTACAATGGTCAAGTCCACCCAAAAGTTTTCTTCACCAAATATTTATAAACAATCCAAACTTGACTGTCACTATTATACATCATGTCATTTCTACATGGGAAGGACCATTGTCAAACATTCTATACTTTGCAACTCAACAACACAGCAAGGGAGAACAAAAATACAATAGTTCTTGGCTACCTAAGCATGCTTATCTCCAAAGGGATTTTTCAAAAGGTGAAAGTTAATTTTCTACTAGTTGGCCATACTCATGATCACATTGATCAAATGTTCAGCACATTCTCCAAAAAATTATCATGTTTTAATGCTTTTAGTTTGCCTGCTACATGATGGAACTTGCTACAAAAGCCTACACACCAAAGCCTGTCATACTTCATCTCAAAGAAACATTAGATTTCAAACATTTTGTCAATGTATGGAGAGCTGAAAAAACAAGGTGCTTGGAGCAGCTTAACGATTTAAGCTACCAGTGTGTCTTTTTGATAAAGAGATCAAAGAATAATGAGAATTTTGCTTTATGGTAAGAAATTTTCAACAAATGCAGAGTGGTTTCCTATAGATGGCTTAGCATTCCTCAAGTTTATTCCAAACATGACAATGAAGCCAGTTAAGATGACACCTTTAGAGAGCTCCAAAGAAGTGAAGGAGGTAGCAAAGACTCGTCGTGGTGTGGATTTTACGAATTGTATTGAGGAGAGGAAGGAGTTGATTGAGAAGGCAAAGAAATATGTAGGTGATCAAGCAAAAGAATGGTGGGATGACTTCTTCATAGAACAAGAATACATACTTTTGAGAGGTGTCTTCATAACAATTGGGATTTAAACACTTCATTTGTATGGCTATCGATAACAACTACCCTAGTTCAAGAGACACACATATCTATGGAGATTAACTGCTACATGGTGAATCACGAGATGTATTTAGGATCTCGACGCTCCATAGAAAGGCGGTTACGACTTTAAGAGATGTGGAATGGTGATGCACAAGACATAAAGGAAGGCACTTTAGTAGCTACTTAGCACATGGGGATGCTTTAGGTAATCTATTTTGGATTGCTAAAGTTATAAGTATCCATGGATGCAGATGAAGAATCTTAGGAAAAAAATTCTCTAACTGTGCATTGGTTCAAGACAACACACAAAAATGGACTTGAAGGGAAGTACAGCCCAGAGATGGTAAGTGAGGCTCATGGCAGGGGAAAACGAAAGAGAAATAAAAACACTCCAAGCACTAGTCTATTGGTACTTGCAGATGTGGATATTTTAGTTTATGACTTTACTCTCTCACAAAAGCCGATTACTTATTACGAAAGTCTACAGTATCAATTCTCAAGCAAAAAATTCATGCTTTGAATGTTAGTAGGGAGCATGTAAACACTTCATCACCAAATGTGCCACAAACACGCCAAGGAAGTAGTGGAGTTCTTCCTCCAGGAGTTTACTTAGAGGAGGGTAATGTACTTGTGGTGGATAATGAGGAGGAGTACGCATCATTAACTTCCTTAGGGGATGAGAATGCCACTAATGATAATGGAGGACTTAGTAGTGGTGAAGAATAAGTAGTGTGGGAGGAGCTGCACTGAGCAGAGTATGGTTTTCTATTGACATTCCAATCGTTAATGTAAGACTCCAATTTATGGCATGAATTTGTACTTTTATTCGAGAAGTTGTCTACTTTTCAAGTAACATTTTGTCAAAAAAATCTCAAAATTTTGAGTTTATTTATCATTTTTTATCATGTCAAATTTGTACACAGTGCCTAAAATTTTGTCATTTTTTTGACACGCTTTACTCATGAGTAAAATGTAAAAAAAACCCTTAAAAATATCCTTTTTGGAAGGAATTTTTTAAAGATGCCAAATGTTTCTTTTTTGAGGAAATATTAACTATTTACTTGCAAACGTGTTAATTAACAAAATTTAGTAATGGTTTGTATCCAAACCACCATTTCTATCTATTTAAATTAATAAAATTTGGTAATGCTTTATATATAAAGCACCTTGTTAAATCCAAAGTTTTAAAAGAAATTAAGCTTCAAATCTTCCTTTAATTTCCAAAAAATAATGCATGGAATTCTCCCCTCTACCATGCTCTAAAATATGAGATTTTAAATAAATCCTATGTGCTAATTCCATAGTGCAAAACCATACAATTTATGCTCTTGCACATTTGTGCACACACATTACTTATGCACAAAACATTAAATCCACTAGCTTTGGATGGTAAAAATGGTTCATATGTTTCTCTCTATGTAGGTAAGATGTAGGTATGAACCTATATCTCACCTACATTTTATTTTGTGAGAGTGGTGAGTATGGATGAGGAAAAGAAAACCTTAGCTTTGTCTTGGTGGCTAATTCCTTAGCTCTGTCATCGATGGGGGTTGATTCCTCATGGGATCTAAGAGAAATTGAGCAAAGACTTTTTGGAAAATTACATTTTAAATAATAAACATTTTAGCAAAGGTTAAGGGTTCAATATTCATCAACTATTATCCCCTTCTAATAGGAGGCATGAAGAAAGAGTCTAAGAGGAGAGATTAGGAAGTACACCATTCCCGAGCAATAGGAGGCATGAAGAAAGAGTCTAAGAGGAGAGATTAGGAAGTTTAGCAAAGGTTAAGGGTTCAATTTTCTCAACTATTATCCCCTTCTAATAGGAGGCATGAAGAAAGAGTCTAAGAGGAGAGATTAGGAAGTACACCATTCCCGAGCAAAAGTACTCCCATGTGTCCCAAGGGACACATGGAGCTACCCCATGTCCATGTGGGATCCAAGAGAAATTGAGTAAAAGACTTTTTGGAAAATTATATTTTAAATAATAAACCTTTTAGCAAAGGTTAAGGGTTGAATATTCATTAACCCTTATCCCCTTCTAATAGGAGGCATGAAGAAAGAGCCTCTATGCAGGAAGGTACCACTTTTAAAAATGCCAATAACAATTTTGTCCATTGGTGGATAATAGGGGTTGAACCCATAGACCACTTGACAAAGCAAAAGGTATTGTACCTCATTTACTTGTATTTTCCAATTAAGGTGACAACTAATTTCCTCTCCCAATCTAAACAGGCATGTAGAATCTCATGACGTCTTTGAAGCTCCACACTCAAATGGACAACAAAAAGTGTTTTCTCTCACATAGTAGGGTGTATACCACATTAAACCCTTGGTTTTTCAAACCAAAGGCGCAATATACTTTACAAGCCATTATAAATCAATGACGTAAACCAAATTTTCTCACATTATCCCCACTACCAAATAATGAAAGTTTCTTGTAGACTATGCAAAGAACCTTAAACTCACCTTAAGCCTCATCTTTCACTAAGGCTAGCAACCATAAAACCACCATTTATATTCTTTCTTTTCTATCATTCAAATGTCCATAAAATGTTTGATTCAAATGGTTTTCCAAAGCTTATATTAAATTAATTATACACTTAGAAATCATACACCAAAGTGCTCTCAAGTCACCAACTAACTAAACCAATATTAAGGCATAACTCAAAACAATTTACACTTTGATACCAAATGAAACACTCCAAGTAAGAGTTACTTAAAGTACGTGTGTCTTGCAAGAAAAAATACTCATAATTTACACTTTGATACCAAATGAAACACCCCAAGTAAGAGTATACTTAAAGTACGTGTGTCCTGCAATAAGAACAAATACTCATAATTTATGCACGAGAAGCACATCTAAGTCATTGTAACCAACTCTCTCTAAGAGTCCACTTATGTGTGTGTCTATCCAGAACCGCTTACTCATAATTTATGCACGAGAAGCACGTCTAAGACCAACTCTCTCTAATTTAATCTAAAAATAAATCTCTCTCTCTCTCTCTCTCTCTCTCTCTCTCTCTCTCTCTCTCTCTCTCTCCCTTTTTTTTAGCTATTTGTATTTTTTCCATTATTTCTTCTTCTTCTTCTTCTTCTTCTTCTTCTTCTTCTCTCTCTCTCTCTCTCTCTCTCTCTCTCTCTCTCTCTCTCTCTCTCTCTCTCTCTCTCTCACACACACACACACACACACACACACACACACATTACCGATGAGAAACCAAAAAAGGGGGAAAAAAGTAATGAATATATATATATATATATATATATATATCACATACTTCTCGTCGGATAGATCATTTTGGTCTCTTGGGGATTGTTCCTACAATGTTTAAAAACTTCTCTCATTGTGTATGTGGGTAAATAAGCAAAAATGGGCTAACCCTTGTGCCGCTCAAATGTGCCAAAGTTGATTTTTAAGAAGGTCCTGTGTGTTCTAATCTCACTTCTCTTAGGATACATCATTTCCATCACGTGGGATTGTTCCTATGATTTGCGTGCAATGCTCCGTCTGTTGCCCGCGAACATCCCTTTGGTCGGGGCTACTGTCGCCATCCACACATTAACCCCACGTTGCTGCTGTTGGAGCTATATATAGCTTGCCCAACCTAACCCTAGGTCTCACCTATATACACCTAACTTCAGTGTGCTTTCCACACACTTTGGGAGCTATGTTTAGAGTCTCTCTCCCTCTCTCTTCTTCTCCACGTCAACATGGTATCAGAGCGCAATCTTGTGCCTTGTGCACGCGAAAAATTTGCGTGCACAGAAAATTCTACACTCTTCATCAAAAACTTAACATCATAACTTTCTCATACGATATCGAAATTCGATGATCTAAAAGTCATTTTTGGGGTTTAAAGGTGTTCTAAAACCGCATATCATCTCAAATTTATCAAATTCTACACCACAAATTTTCTGTAGCAATCAGACAACTTTCTAATCAGGTGCACAATTTCAATCTACTTCCTTTTTGGCTTTGTTCTGTCTTTCTAATTAGGTGCAAAGATTTTCTTTCCTTTCTTTTTTTTTATTACTTTCATGGCTTTGGTTGCATGAACCATGCATGTGAAGACCCCAGCTCCAACCCACATAAGTATTCATGTGCATAATATTTATTTGATTCTTAGTCTTTACAATTAATTATTCAGTTTTTTATTTCTCATCATCTTGACGCATAAATATCCTTCTTAAAGTAGGCATAGCAGGATATTTGGAGAAACTTTATCTTTAGAGATATGTTCTTTTAGTTTTAGTTTCAGGTGATTATGTAGGAATCATCAAAGAGATTTGTGTTTTCTCTTTTCTAAGGCAACGAAGATTTCTACTACAATCATCCATGTTGAGTTGATCTATGGCTATATATTACAGAAGTTTCTTGTCTTCTTTATCATCAGATCATGATATACTTTATATTATTTGTCGATATTGATGTACTATGTGGACAATAAGTAATATTGTGGACTTTTTCACTATCAGCAAATAATGTTCATCTTGGCTAGTGGGTATTCTCACACAAGGAGCTTCTCTTGATTTCCAACTTCAACATGGAAAGCATGACTATCTACGTGTTATTCTAGTTTTGGAGACAATTATTTTTTAGTGGCGGTCATCCCCACCTCAACTCTTATGGAATTTTAGTAGCGGCACCCTTGGGACTAGCATGGATGTTGTTACATCTTTCCTATTATTATCGACATACTTATTTTGAGCTGGACATTCCAGGGACGCATTCTAACCCTGTCTTTATAAATTTTGGTTATGATTTAAATCTATTATAGCAATTTAAATTGACAAATTCAACTTTTCTTATTGTTGCTAAGAAGTCAAAATTACAAATTACAAAAGGAATGATATTTTGAGTCATCATGATTGACTTTTTATTTGAGTCATTTTTATATGCTCTTTGGGGTAACTCCTGGCTAATTTATGTTACCAAAAAGCTATGGTGACTTTGGTAATCATGCATGGTTTTGCAGATAATCACAGCATGTATGCCTTGTCTCATAACACAAGCGTGGCTCTCATTATTAATTGTGGGACTTCGATTATATCACTTGTGGCATTTCGATTATATCTATGGTTATGATTTGAGGCAATCTGGGCAGTTTTGCTCCACATATTTTTCACATACTGGGAAATTTTGCTCAACATACTTTTGGGCAGTTTTGCTCCATATACTTGGGCAGTTTACTCTAGATATTGGGCAGTTTTGCTCCCCATATTTTATTAGCTCTTGGGCCCCTTATTTATGTTAACTTTGTATTTATGCGTGCACACATGTTCTTGTATATTGTAATGAAGTAGATTTGGTGTCATATGCACATGGGGGATGGGGCCTAGGCACTTGGGCTTAGAGTCATTTACATGTGTTCCTTTGGGGGCCTTGGGCTATATGATACATAGGGCTCATGGGCATTGAGCTCTTATGTCCAAGCTTCCATGGTGGACTTCTACCTTATGAGATGCTAGGATGGTGACCTACATCCATGTTATCTACTCCATGTCTTGAGTGGATCATTTTCTTTCTTGCATTGGTATCAGAGCTTTGGGGATTGATCCATTTTCTTGATTTTTTTTTTTAAAAAAATTTCTGAGTTCTCTTGAGTTTTTTGATTTTCTTGATTTTCTTGATCAAGAACATGGGGATATGGTGATCTTGCTTGAGTTGATTTGATCTTTTGAACTCACTTTTTCATAAGATTTTGGGGGCTATGGGTTATGGTGGACCAAAATCTTGGGGATGGCTTCATCAAATTTGAATGTTGGGACCAAAATTGGAGAAAAACTGCTAATCCAAAACATTTAAGTTTTTTTTCTCTTCTTATTCCTTGATCTTGGTTGAAATTGTTAGAAACATGGATGCTCCCATTTCCCAGGAGGTCACCCATCCCAGTAGTGTTCCTGCACAAGCACGCTTAACTGAGACCCCAAAACCTAATGTGTTAGGTGACCTCTAGTAATCCAATTTGTAGAAACCTCAACTTGCCAAGATTCAAACCCAATCTCATCATGTGAGCTAGTTCTCTCTAGAAGTGTGGATTGCATCTCCAACAGAAATTAGAGCTTCAGTCTCAATGATTATCAAGCATTACCTTAGGGTTTTGATGGCCATGAGCATTCTCTTCAATTTGATCAAAAGAAACCTCCATTTTCCATCGCTTATTTGGCCGCCTTCACGTTTCTTAACAGCCTAAAAATCACCTTAATCGACGCTTAGAGTTACTGCTAAGCTTAACTAAGGCTTAGGCAACATTACAAGTTTGTAAATCTTGGCAATGACACGAGTTGCAGTCACTAGGGAGCTTTACATTTCAGTTAGCTGGTGCAGATCTACGCCGCCTCCTATTTTGCGATTCAAGCCTAAACGTGGAGCACTTCACTTCTCTAGAGTTATCCATTGCAAGCCTTAAGTCTTAGCAAGGCTTAGGAGTCTTTGCCATGGTGATTTCTTGGGTATGGAGGAGTTTCTTCAACAAATTTCTACCATGAGTCCTACACAAGAGCTACAACTTGTTTGATCAAATTGAGAGCTTCATTACTACGATTTGAATCCCTTCTTGCCAAAAATTATTGCTATGGCAAAATCGTAAGTCTTGTTACGATTTATGTGCTATTTCTTGTGTCTTTCCATGAATGATCTTGGGGGATTTACCATTAGGGTAAGCATGCTTCAAAATGTTGGGAATCCACACCATAGCTAGTAAAATTGACACAATTGATGTGTAATGGAATGGCTAATACTTTGATTAGAGATTCTCTTGCATGATTCACACATATCAAGCAATATTGAATCAATTGGTATATCCAATCAAGGGGATTTAGGAGAGCCTTCATCATACAAATGCTTTGATGCAATCTATGCTTAATTGATGCTTTGTTGGATTGCTTATGCTTCTCTTATGGCATGGTAAGGGCATACTATGGACACTTAATGTGTTGAGATCACTTGGAAGCTATGGTACTATGCCGCCTTGGAGATGAGAACAGCATGAGTACATCCTAAGAAATGTAAATGGATACAATATGAACTCATGCAAACATTCTTGTAAGTGAAGTTACTAATTTCTTCAAGCATTCTATACAAATCCCATACATTATATTTACATTTCTATTTCTAGAATCTTGAATATGTGTGAGGGTTCCTTGGTATTTGGTTGGAGAGGCCAAGGGGAGTATGGCTTGAATCTTCCTTGCTATGAGTACCATGGTAAAGCAGTAAGGAAGAGGATTAGGAACACAGAGTGAAGACATGATCCCAACTGCGATTGGATTCTAAACTTTGGTAATAAGAGGGTTGGAAGGCTTAGCTAGGAGATTAGCAAGCAAAGCTCTCCATCAACAAACAAAGCTCTTCATCAACAATCAATCTTCATTGGCACAAAGACACATGTAAATGACCCTAAGCTCAAGTGCCTAGGTCCCATCCCCCATGTGCATGTGACACCAAATCTACTTCATTATATATATTATACTATGCATAAATCATTTTGTAAGTGTTCATTTTATCCAAAGATCATACAGTTCCACATTTTACATTATTTTTTCAAGACTCCTTGGAGCTTTATCAATATTGGGGGTCTTTAAACATAGACCTTGGTGGTTCCTTCTTGGTGAAAATTGGATTATTCTCCCATGCCATTCAACCATACATCTCCAGCTCATTATAATATTTCCATAGAGGCTGTGAAGGGTCTTTATGACCATTGTACTTGTAATATTTTCATATTTTCGTAGCTCTACAAGTTGTGAAGGGTCTTTATGACCATTGTACTGGTAATGTTTCCATATTTTCGCAACTCTATAAGCTGTGAAGAGTCTTTACGACTATTGTACTTGTAATATTTTCATATTTCTGTAGCTCTATGGCTGTGAAGGGTCTTTATGACCATTCTACTTGTAATATTTCTATATTTTCGTATCTCTACAGGATGTGAAGGGTCTTTATGACTATTGTACTTGCAATATTTAGATTGTAACACTTCAAATATAATAATAAAATGGTAGGCATATATCGAGGAGGCTGTGGGTTTTTCCCTTGTTACTTCTCATGGGTTTTTTCATTAACAGTTAGAGACCTTTGTTTGAGCTATATATAGCTTGCTCAACCTAACCTTAGGTCTTACCTATATATACCTAACCTCAGTGTGTTTTCCACACACTTTGGGAGCTATGTTTAGAGCCTCTCTCTTCTTCTCCTTGTCAACATTTATGACTATTGTACATGCAATATTTCCATTGTAACACTTCAAATATAATAATAAAATGGGTAGCTACAACAGGTGCAAGTTGTAGTAGTCGACCTCTGTCTGCTGCCCCACTCCTTCCACATCACCATTTACTCTTCTGCTCTCCATCGCCAACCCTTCTCCTTCCGAGTACCCTAGCACCTCCACATAAAAGGCTTGGAGCTCTGCATTCTCTGAGCTACAGAGATCTCTCTGATATTGTGAGGGGCCTTGTAGCCATGATCACTGTTTTCTCTATCGCCAACACTCCTTCCGCCGCTGCAGTCTCCGACACATCGCCGTGCTTTCCACCCTCCTGATCGCCAACACGCCTCCTCTCTCTCTCTCTCTCCTCGAGACGTCCTTATGCTCTCGGCAGCCTCCGTATCTAGTCCCCGCCCGCCATCCATCTCAATTGCCATCCACCCCTGTCTTCGCCTCCATCTCTACACGCTGAAGAGCTGCGACGCCACCAAGCGCCCCCCAACGCACCGCCCGCTTCTCTCTCTCCAGCGTCGCCACCCTTGCTGGCCGCTACCAGGCTCACAGTAGTAGACTCGTCACGATATCCACCCAGGCCTTCTAAACCGATTTTCTTTTTTGGGTATTCGAAAATTCTTTAGTGTAAAAGAGCACCTTAAAATGAGCAACTCTCTCATGGATTTGGAGGCTCACTTGCATGAGAAGGTTCTTAGCAAAGACCCCATGGGAAGTCTCCCTTGCAAAGATCCCATGAATTATAGAGAGGATCTTTACATTACCTTAAATACCTTAAAAAAGGAGATTGCACTACCAGTTGTTTCCAGACTTCAAGCTTCTTAAAGTGTCTCACCTCCATCATCATCTTGAGTAGAACCACCAACATTCAACATCAGATTCTCATGTACCATTGCCTTGAGTAGAAGCACATTGAACCTCTTATGTACCATCATCTTCATTATTCGATCATAATATTGCAAAACTTGCAACCAAACTTTCTATTTAAAGTAAATGTAAGGCCACCTAAGGTCCCACAAGTTGAGGATAAACATATGGATAAAAGTAGTGTAACATGTTATGAATGCTAAGATAAGGGGAACTATCACACTAAATGAACCCATAAAAAAACCAATAGATTTTTAGCAAAGGTATGCTTGACATTACATATTTACTAGTTGATGAGTAGGATGTTTTCATGTATGTTCTCTTTTTTGGACCATGAATATATTTCGAGACCGACATAGTCTTTTCGTTATGTATTGGTTTCATCGGCTCATTTTGGTCTTTGATAGACAATAGTATTACTTTTTGTTCTTTTCTCTCTCATGGTTACTTGTACTACCCTTATCATCAACGACACGTGTTCATCGTAGTTTCTTTTCTAATTTTTTGCTTTCCCATGACATATAACTATTTTCATGGAGATACTGTAACCTTGTTTGGTCTCATAGACCCATTGGGCCTTTTGATGATGCTAATTTATCTTTCTCTCTTTCCTTATTTCTCCCTTTTCTTCCTCTACTAAAGCTCCCACCCCATTCATTCATGGAATGATTTTATACAGTAATTCATGGTAGTGTTCATGGAAAAACCAAGAAAGGAGTAGATGCATTAGAGAGAATATATATATATATATATATATATATATATATATATATATATATCCTTCTCTCTCTCTCGAAACTACTCCACATCAAATCACATGTTCACCTTCTTGGCTTCATTGAGGAGGTGAGAGCATAAATGCAATGAATCTATTATTATTTTGTAGACTTCTCATAATAGCCTTTTACTTGATTTCAAGGTCACGACTATTTGCTTGCCTACTTGAGTTGTAGTTTCCATAAAACATGATATATGGTACAAGCACTTGGGGGTGTGCCTGGTGAGAGATGTAATAATATTGGGGTCAAATAAGGTTGCTTAATTTCACCCACTTTCTTTGGGATGTATCTTGATGATATTTCAGATTTTATGATATTTCAGATTAGGAGGCATAGGGTCATGGATTATCCAAGAAATAATTCTCCTCTTATATGGAGATGATATTGTGTTCATATTAGATTCATCCAAGAGGTTATTATAAAGGAAGTTGGGGGCCCTTGACATTTTATCAAGAAAGGGATCTCATAGTAAATCTTGTCAAGAACAACATCATGCTCTTTAACACCTTACATCAACAAACATGTATTTTCGTTGAGAGGTGAGGTATTTAAAATTATCATCTCTTATGTATACTTGGGAGTCACCATTACAAGGCTTACTTTCAGCCTGCATGTGGTGGCAGAGGCACGGATGGCTAGAGGATAGATAAAGCCTTGGACCAACTAGAGAGGTAGTGTTTCTAGGCCCACTTCTATGAATTGAGCATGAAGATCTGGCTTTTTAACACATTGGTTAGATCTACCGTGATGTATGTAGGGGCCAGGTTTGGGAGAAGAGGATCGGTGAAGGGTAGAGAGGATGCATGTTATGATGTTCTCACACATGATTGGTAGCAAGTCCTCATGAATGCCCCATGGGACTATCCTTGTATATTTTGGAGCACTACCCCTGGTTCTTGATGTTGTCTTACATCTCATACCTTTATACTTTGGATAGATAGGAACCCAAGATTGGCATTATAGTCCTCCATCCACCTAGTACAAAAGGTAGTCCTCCATGCAACTAGGACACAATCAAGGACATAGCAAGTCATGGTACTCCCTCATGATACTATTGTGTTCATTTCCAATGCCATGGTGAGAACCATGTCATAATTCATTGTTGGTATATCGGAGAAACCTGAAACCACAACCTATGCTCCCAGTGCTAAAGAAAGCCTACTGCTCACACCAAATGATTCTCAATAGGCACAAGCTCTAGGGCATATATATCAAAACCCTGCGCTATAAGGTATGTACAGAACGCCACCAATGCCATACCCACCTCTTGTATTACCACACCAACTAGTTTCTCTTAGAACTTCACCAGTAGTAGAAGTACTTAGTGAATTTTCTAGCACATCTAAAGAGTCTTGATGAATAGGAGAGCTACGAGTCATATGAGTGTTGGAATTAGGGTTGCAGGAAAGCACACAAAGCTTGGAGAAGAAGAAGCAAGAATGCACACAACACAAAGTGTTTTAGATTGTGTCAATGTACAAAGATAAGTTAGCCCTAGAAGGATGGGCGTATATACAAGCCGGGGGAAAAAACCTCCTAAAGAGGGAAAAAGTGCCCCGGCGGTCCTAAGTGTGTTCACACACATCACTGCCTATATATATGGCAACAAATCCCCCCTGGGAGTGATGGTGTGAACGAGAGCTGGCACTCATGTATAGGGGAGTGCCATGCCCGAAGTAGATCAATCCACAAAGGGGAGCAAGCCCAAAGCTTTGCGGAAAGCTTCGAACTTCTCACGAGGAAGTGCCTTTGTGAAAAGATCGGCGAGGTTGTCCTGTGTTGGCACATAGGCCAAGCTGATCTCTCCTGCTGAGAGTCTCTCCCTGACATAGTGATAATGCACCTCAATGTGCTTTGTGCGAGCATGAAAAACTGGGTTTCTCGCAACTGCCAATGCGCTCTGACTGTCAGTGAAGATAGAGGTGGCAGACTCCTGTCCAACACCCAAGTCAGCCATAAGCCGTCTGAGCCACACACACTCAACCGTAGCTGTGAAAGCTGCCCTGTACTCAGCTTCACAACTAGAAGTGGCCACAGTAGGTTGCTTTTTGCTCAACCAAGATATGCATGAGCTACCGAGCATGAAACAAAAACCACTTGTGGACACTCTTGTGTCATAGCAACCAGCCCAATCTGAGTCCGAAAAAGCATGTAAATCTAGCGGCAACGATCCCCCCTTGGGATAAAACAACCCAAGATGTATGGTGCCACTCAAGTAGCGAAAGATGCGTTTAACTGCCTTCCAATGCTGAGACCCTGGGCTATGCATAAACCTGCTCACCTGTGAGACTGCAAACTGAATGTCCGGCCTCGTAATGCATACATAAATGAGGCAACCAACAGCTGTCTGATAGAGTGTGACATCAAAGTGATCTCCAGCATCATGAAGACTCAACTTCAAACCTGTCTCCATTGGAGTAGCAATAGGCTTGCAGTCTTCAAGGCCAAATCTCCGCAACAATGTCTCAATATACTTTGTCTGACACAAAGCAATACCTCCATCGCACTGCTTAAATTGTATCCCCAAATAATGATGCAAATGCCCCAAATCTGACATCTCAAAAGAGGCATTCAAATCAGCCTTAAAATCAGCAATATGACTTTCATTTGGTCCTGTGAGTAGCATGTCATCAACATAGAGAGCAATGATTAGATGTACACCATCCACACGTTTAACATACAAAGTGCTTTCTGTTGGACTATTTTGAAACCCATGTGCAGTCAAATATGCATGTATCTTTTCATACCAAGCTCGTGGAGCTTGCTTTAAACCATATAAAGCCTTTTTCAACCTGCACACTTTGTTTTCCTGCCCTCTTTGAACAAAACCACGAGGCTGCGATACATACACCTCCTCATGCAAATCTCCATTCAAGAACGCAGTCTTTATGTCCAACTGATGTACATTCCAACCATTATGAGCTGCCAATGCACAAATGCTACGAATGGTAGTCATACGACAAGTGGGAGCAAAGGTCTCATCAAAATCAATGCCCTTTTCTTGAGCATAACCCTTTGCAACAAGTCTAGCCTTATAGCGATCAACACTACCATCTGGCTTTCGTTTCAATTTAAAAACCCACTTACATCCAATGGCCTTTTTACCAATAGGCAAATCACACAAAGACCATGTACCATTCTTCATTATAGCATCATATTCACTTTGCATTGCAGCCAACCAATTTTCTGAATTTTGTGCCTCATCAAATGAAAGAGGTTCTTCCTCTTCACACATACTAGACACAGCCAAAGCATAACAATCTGATGCATAAGAGGCATGCTGAAAACCTGAACGAGTACGACTAGTCATAGGTGCATCAATCTTACTATCACGCAAGGTTTGCACCAGCCATTTAGGCATACCTCTAGCCTGCTCATTTTCAGCCCTATCCTCATGAATTACATCCTGTAAATCTGCATCAGAAATAGGCTGATCTATGATGTCGTTTGAAATCTGCATAGGCTGAATATTTGCCTCATTAGGACTTACATTTGAATTCCCACCTGTAAAGAGAGGCAACAACGTATCAAATACATCCCGTGAGCTCACACCTGTCTCTTTGGTACATGATAACAAGGGCTGCACAGCATCTTCCACAAAAACAACATCTCGACTAATCAAGATACGCTTTGACTGCGGATGATACAATCTGTAACCCTTGCTCTCAGCACTGTAACCAACAAAAATGCATTTGACAGCCTTATCATCCAATTTTCTGCGTTGTTGCATAGGCACTAAAGCATAGGCCAAGCAACCAAAGACACGCAAGTGACCAATAGAAGGCTTCCTGCCATGCCAAGCTTCGTATGGAGTAATAGACTGCAAGGCCTTAGTGGGACACCTGTTGAGTACATATGCAGCACACATGACAGCCTCAAGCCAAAACGCATGTGGCAAAGCTTGGCTCTTGACCATACATCGTGCCATCTCCATAAGTGACCTGTTCTTCCTCTCAGCAACACCATTTTGCTGAGGGGTATACGGCACTGTACATTGGTGTTTTATCCCACGACTAGCCAGAAATGCATCAAACTCTTTAGACATGTACTCCCCCCCTCGATCAGAACGGAGGGTGCCCACAGTACAATTGGATACATTTTCAACCATAAGGAAAAACTGTTTGAAGCACAAAAACACTTCGGACTTTGCCTTCAGTGGATATACCCATGCATGCCTTGAGTAATCATCAATGAAAGTCACGAAGTACAAGTGTTTACCAAATGATGGAGTTTGCATAGGCCCACATACATCACTATGTACAAGCTGCAATTTGCGAGTGGCCCGCACAGAACCATCCTTTGGAAACGCAGAACGCTGCATTTTGCCCAAAATACAGCCTTCACAAACATGTTTCAATGGTGCCTCAAGAGGGGGCAATGAAGCAACCATATCAAATTTCTGCAAACGCAGCAAACTAGCAAAGTTCAGATGACCAAAACGAGCATGCCATAGTTTTGCATCTGAAACTGCCTTTTCATCAGAAACTGCATTTGCTGAATCTTCCACACACTTGTCATAAGAATTGAGCCTATACAGCCCACGAAACAAGGTGCCAGATACAATAATCGTATCACCAGAAGTCAAATCATGAACAGTACATCTGTCATCCACAAATTTGACTACAAGTCCAAGTCTAGCAAGTGCAGAGACAGACAATAGATTCTTCTTTATCCCTGGCACATACAAAGCATCTGAAAGTGTGAAAGCGCTACCATTTGCAGCAGTAAGCATAATTTTACCAATGCCCTTCACTGGGTAAGAAGCATTATTGGCACATGTGACAGTATTCCCATTAGGGACAGCCTCAAGAGAAGTGAACATATCACGATGCGAGGTAATGTGCTTTGTAGCACCACTGTCAAAATACCAAACATGAGAGTCAACAGAAACTGCCAAACATGCATCATGTACAGATGGGTCATACTGGCAATACACGCTAAACGCCCATTCTGTATCCTGCACAACATTTGCAGAATCTGCATTTGTAGAAGCATCCGCTATTGTGGCTGCATTTGACTCTTTCTTCTTTGCCTCTTTAGCCTTTAGCTTAGGGCAATTCTTAATGACATGATCATTTGCCTTTCAATAGTTGCACCTGGTCTTTTTCTTGCCTTTATCAAGAGCCTTCTCAGACTTATTGTTGCTACATGTGGAAGGAGAAGAAGTTGCAGACCTACTAATAGGAGAAGAAACAGTGGAAGGGACTGCCTTACCACTTCTTCTCTGCTGCTGGGCAGCAATAAATGCTTGATCAACTGCACGTTGCCTGGCCCTGTTTTGCCTGGACTGCGCTTCTTGCAAGAGCTTGTTGACTAAAGTATCATACTTGACAGCATCAGGTCTGTCCTCATTAAGAAGTCTCCACGTGGAAGCAAAAGTCTGATATGTCTCAGGTAAAGCATCAAGAACAGTCTGCACAAGAGAATGATCAGGAATAATCTCACCTGCAGAAATCAACTGTTCTTTGAGATCTTTAATCTCAGCAAGAAAAACATTCATGTCATCATCTTCCTGCATAATCTTCAATTCCAGCTCTTTACGCAGGTAAGCGATTTTTGCCTCGTTACGACCTGCATACAAACCAGCTAGAATATCCCAAGCCTGTTTTACTGTTTTAGCTGAACGAATATGTGGGGTGATGTTACGTTTGACAGAAAGTGCAATCAAGGCATGAGCCTGCGTATCTTTACCATCCCAACGAGCTTGTTCAGCAGTGGGTAAAACAGCAGCAACAGTAGAGCTGCTAGAACCTTCAACATCCTCAACAGATCCTACATCCACAGAACCTGGACGTACATCCGTACCCTGCACAATGTTCCACACTCCTTTTGCAACCAAAACATGTTGCATCATGTATGCCCAAAGTGGGTAGTTGCTATCTCCATCCAGTTTGTCTTCAGCAGACAACATGCGAAATACATCATTGCTGTTATCAGCCATGGCCACTGACTGAAACTGATGCAAAAGCTGCCTGTAATGAAGCAAAGACTGAACAAAAAACAACTCGTGCTATGTAGCACGGTCCACAATAGAATACGTATGCTTGTTTTGCAGAAAACTGCACTGTCGAAATTTCTGCAGAAAATGACGAAAACACCTGTGCAGAACTTGAAATGCAAAAACGGAGCCCGAAACGACCTCAGATGCGAATTCTGAGAACGCAAAGCCTTACGGGCATATTTGCAAAGTATAGGGACCTGGAAGCTGTCGAGAAAACTCACCTCAATCAGAGAACGTGAGTCGGAGGGTGCTGGCGGCGTAGCCCTGGGAGCCGATGCCTGCTCTGATACCAATTGTTGGAATTAGGGTTGCAGGAAAGCACACAAAGCTTGGAGAAGAAGAAGCAAGAATGCACACAACACAAAGTGTTTTAGATTGTGTCAATGTACAAAGATAAGTTAGCCCTAGAAGGATGGGCGTATATATAAGCCGGGGGAAAAAACCTCCTAAAGAGGGAAAAAGTGCCCCGACGGTCCTAAGTGTGTTCACACACATCACTGCCTATATATATGGCAACAATGAGTAGAAAAATAACTCATATGGATATCTAAAGTAACCTCAATCCATAGACTATATCTCTCTATTTGATGCCATGGTGTAAGAAAGAGCAAGAGACCCTAACAATATGGCATACAGGCCACCAATGCAATGCTTCCATTGTAAAGGCCTAAATTGTGTTACTAAGTGTTCTCATAGAGCCACCATCACACCTAGGCCCCAACTCCATCATCAAATCCAGTGCCAAACCCCAAGTCATTCCTTACAAAGGTAATGTTACAAGTGTGGGTTTGAACATGCCTTCAAGGATTACCCTAATAGAGTGACAATTGTAGGCTTGTGGCTGCTAGTGCTCCATGATGGCGTAGTGTGCAGAGAGACAAAATGAGAGAGAAAATGATGTTCAAGTGTATGCAGGACTAAATGTAGATTCATTGATTGATATAAAATGAAGTACAAGCCCATGTATACAAAGGCCTTTCCCAATACCAAACCATTTGACCTTATTTAATGCATGCTTGTCCAACCTAAGAGGGGATTGACTTGCAAACACACACATACACTTAACTCTCTATGAGAGAGAGTACACACACACACACATGAAGCTCTCTAATTTCCCACAACAACAAACCCCCCTTCGGAGCGAGGGTGATATCTTATGAAGTCGCCTTCATACTTATGGTGATTTGGGCTCACTAGCACTAGTGATGCAAAAGATCACACTTGCCATACCTGACGTGATACAACAAATCACAGTCAAGCCTACAAATGGAGCTTGACCACACATAAGACTCCTCAGCCTTCTAGACTACCCCCTGACACAAAATAGGGTAATCGAGGAAATTACGAAGCTTTAGCAAACCTTAGCAAACCAAAATCTGCCATGGCTAGCAGCAGAAGCAAGTGGAGTTTAATCTCCCATGTTGGATCCTATGCTTCACCAGAGTAAAGGTATGGCTTTGTAGAGTAGCAAAGAACTGGATGCGAGCCTCTGCAAAGAAAACATAGAAGCTGAGGTGCACTTAGCAGAGCTATCAACAATGAGCAACACTTTACATGGAAGGGCACAAGGCCGTGCCGGTCACGCCAAAAAACATAGCCAAAGCATTCCATCTTCTTAAGGCATCACACAACGTTGACTCCTATGATGTGGACATCGAGGAGGAGCTCTCCAAAGTTAGTAAAAGGAATACTTTGTCACCACGTATTCTTATCTAGACATGCAAAAGCAATTTATATTTTACCCAAATATGATCTGTTTGCTTTCCAAGAACACCAACATAAGTAGAACCAACTACAGGATGTTGGCAGCAATAGAATATGGATAGAAGGTGAATTGGGCAATAGTGGTGAGATCAAAAACATGCAGCACAACAAGCTCAAAAGCTTTGGCTATTGGGGGGGTCACACAAAGATGGCAGCTCACTTAAAAGCCTTGGCATAGCTCAATGAGTTAGAGATGGATGACTCCATCGCAAAACAAGAGAGAGTAAAGAAGCAACAGGAAGAAGAAGCGGCCAGGAAGAGACAAGAGGAGGAGTCTTAGAGGCAAAAGTTGGAAGATGAAGTAGCTAGGAAGAGACAAGAGGAGTCTCAAAGGTAAAATCAGGAAGAGGAAGCAGTATAGGAAGAGACAAGTGGAGGAATCCGAAAGGCAAAAGCTAGCAGCAGAGGTAGAGCAAAAATGACTTGCAAGTGAAAGTGTCAAACATGAAGAAGCAAACAAGAATATAGCAAACATAGCCTCAAAAGAACTTGAAAAGAAAACTCAGAAAGAGATCACCAGCAAAACAAAATCTCACAAAAGGAATTTTGAGTGATCTCACCACATTACCACTCTTAAGCTGAAGAAGCAAAATGAGGCCCAAGCAACCAAGGAGCATCAACTTGAAGGCATAGGAAAAAATCTGGTGAAAAGTGGATTGTTCCCTAGCAGAAAAAAATAGTAGACGAAACAAGGTAGTGGGAAATCCAACAATTACCACTATCATCCACATTAAGTGACATGCTAAGCAGGAGGTGCAACTGGAGGGTCAACTTTCACACAACCACGAGGAATCTCAGCTGTAGAGCAACCACCTCCACAGTCACCAGCTCTAGAGGAAATACATAGTTAGATCAATAGGTGAAGGAGCTACGAAATAAAATACACAAGATATAGAGCATCCGAAGGGGAAAAAGGAACTGAAGATCAGGCGCTCGAGCTACTTCAAATACAAATGTCAGCCACAAAGGCACCACAGGAGAAGGCTCAATGGATCAACCGCTATTGTTGGATCAGCAAAAGCAAATAGAAACACTCAAAAGGTAGCTGGAGAATGAACAACAAAAAAAAAGCTAGCACTGGCCATAAAATAACAATTTGAAGCATGCATGCCATCGATCAAATAACACTAGCTCGATGAATCAACAACTAATGTTGGACCAACAAAAGAAAATAGAAACACTCAAAATGTAGCTGGAGAATGAACAACAAAAAACAAAGCTAACGTTGGCCAAGGGGAAGGAACCAATATACAGCAGCAGCTGGAGCCTATAAATAAAATAAAAATTTCAAGCATGCATGCCATCGATCAGATGACACCAACTCAATTGAAAGAAGAAATCATCATCTTAGAGAAACGGATGTATGTGCAACAAGATGAGAACACAACCAGACAGATTGCCCTACTAGAGCTAGAAGAAGAGTTCAAGAAAATAGACAAGGCACTCACACATGCTTATGCAAATCTTGATCGGCAAAAGGAAAAACTCATTTACCTAGAGGAACAAGCCGCAGAGAAGAAAACTTTCCCTAAAATAAGGTCTTGATGGAAGACAGATGCAATAGTTGAGCAACAGGAAGCCATCAACGCGCCAAAAAGTTACAGCAACTAAGCAATCTGAAAGAAGAAAACTCCAAGTTCACCTCCTAGTTGTAAAAAAATTAATAGGAGTTGAAAGCTATCAAGGAAGAAGCCAGCAAGCCACAAGAAAAACCAGAGCAGCTGACAAAGGCAGTCAAGAAAAAACTGATACATCTACATAAAGAAATACAAATAAGGGACACAAGGCTAGCCAAATCAAATCAAGAGAAACAGGAGTTGCAATGGGTCTAAACGTAGCTTATGCAAGAGCAAAGAAAACAAAGAAAACTGCACAAAGAGCTATTGATAGTTAAGCAGTAGTTGAGATCATCAACTCTACTAGCTACCACAACCAATCAAGTGAACATTTTCCATCAGTTTGGGTTGTAAATCTTCAGGAGGCACATTAACGACAACAAGCAAAGGCAATAGAACAACTAAGGCCAAAGCACAGAAGTTGGAGTATGTTGCCTACTCACTCTCTAAAATCAAATAGCAGTATGAAGAAGAAGAATGGGACCTGCCTATAAACTCATACAAGCTCAATGAATTTCTCTAAAAATAAAAACCAAAGGAAAGGTCCACATCCTAGACTCCAAGATCTTTATCAGTAGATCCCAAATGATGGTGCATAGTTGCTCTACAGGGCAAGATGAGGCAAAACCAGATATTTGAGGAGAAGATCGAGAGGCCTTGAGCAGTTGGAATCCAACTTGCAGATACACATATCTGCAAGTTGGAATCCAACTTGCAGATACACATATCTGCATCAACATGCACTACCAAGTAGTACATGCTGATGTAGATAAAGTTTTTTATATGATTCAACCCCATGATACTGAGGGGAGGCTTAGGATATGATCCACAGGAAGAAGATAGCACTGGCATAAAAATAAAGGTTCGTCCCAATCAAACCAACATCAACCACCCCCACCCATCCATCAAACCTTCGGATCAACCTCTAAGGCAAATGCTGGCACATAGCCACCTAGCTTGCCAGGTTTTTGAGCGTCCAACCAAAGCTGTAAATTGGTGGGACTTGAGGAACTGGCCAAAGAACACAAGTCACCAATAAAAAGCCAGTACATTGATAGAGCCATGCACAGAGACGACAGCGCACGTGTGCTTATTGTAATCATATGTACTTTATTATAATAGTTTAATAACATAATGACCTTGTAATAGTAAGGGAAATGTTTGGATGGGACAAGAAGAAGGTCCTTCCAAGATAGCAAAGAAGGAAGAACTTAGCAGTTTGGAGATAGATATATAGAGGAATAGAGAAAATAGTAAAACAGAGTTAGTCTAAAGTAGGATAACATTGCACAAGTTTAAGAAGTACAGTAATACAGAGTGCTTGAGCGCATTATTCATTGTGTACTATCTAAGTGAGTGAGTGAGAGAGTGAGCTTCTTTGTTTTTGTGTGCATTCTTTGATTAGGCTGAGGGCTTATGAGTTCTCAACCCATTAGGCTTAGGCATTGAGAAATTTGCTTCTAACCAGTGGTGGTAAATGTCTTGCTCGTTGAATTGACCATTGACACTCCTTTGATGCAAGTAAGGTTCATGCCTAGTCCCGCCATCCATCTCAATTTCCATCTACCACCCCCTTCTCTCTCTCCAGCATCGCCACCCTTGCTGGCCATTGCCATGTGTCCCATGTGCTCATAGTAGGCTAGGTGTATTCTGTCACAAAATCCACCACCCTCTCGCCATGCCTTTTAAACCGATTTTCTTTTGTAGGGATTCAAAATTTCTTTATTAAAAGAGCACCTTAAAATGACCGTCTCTCATGGATTTGGAGGCTTACTTGCATGAGAAGGTTCTTAGCAAAGACCCATGGGAAGGCTCCCTTGCAAAGACCCATGGGAAGGCTCCCTTGCAAATATCCCATGCAGTATAGAGAGGATCTTTACATTACCTTTAATACCTTAATACATGAGAACTACCAGTTGTTTCCATACTTCAAGCTTCTTAAAGTGTGGCACCTCCATCATCATCTTGAGTAGAACCACTCACATTCAACATCTCATGTACCATTTTCTTGAGTAGAAGCACATTGAGCCTCTTATGTACCATTATCTTCATTATTGGATCATAATATTGAAAAAATTACAACCAAACTTTCTAATTTAGAGTAGCTGTAAGGTCACCTAACAACCCACAACTTGAGGATAAACATGTGGATAAAAGTAGTGTGACATGTTATGAATGCCAAGAGAAGGGGCACTATCCCATCAAAAAACCAATAGATTTTTAGCAAAGGTAATTATACTTGATGCTTGACATTACATATTTACTAGTTGATGAGTAGGATGTTTTCATGTATGTTCTCTTTTTTGGACCATGAATATATTTCGAGACCGACATAGTCTTTTCGTTATGTATTGGTTTCATCGGCTCATTTTGGCCCTTAATAGACAATAGTATTTCTTTTGTTCTTTTATCTCCCATGGTTACTTGTACTACCCTTATTGTCGACACATGTTCATAGTTTAGGTGCGTAGTTTCTTTTTCAATTTTTATTTTTCCCATGATATACAAACCATTTTCATGGAGATACTATACTCATAGACCCATTGGGCCTTTTGATGATGCTAATTTATCTTTCTTTCTTTCTTCCTCCCTTTTCTTCCTCTGCCTAAAACTCCCACCCCATTCATTCATTGAATGATTTTATATAGTAATTGATGGTAGTGTTCATGGAAACCAAGAAAGGATTAGATGCATTAGAGAGCTTATATATATACATACATACATACATACATATATATATATATATATAATACATCTCTCTCTCTCTCTCTCTCTCTAAACTACCCCACATAAGATGACATGTTCACCTTATTGACTTCATTGAGGAGGTGAGAGCATAGAGGCAATGAATCTATTATTATTTTGTAGACTTCTCATGCAAGCCTTTGACTTGGTTTCAAGGTTACGGCTATTTGCTTATTTACCTGAGTTGTAGTTTCCATAAAAATTATATATGGTACAAGTACTTTGGGATGTAGTGAGAGATGCAATATTATTGGGTCAAACAAGGTTGCTTAATTTCACCCTCTCGTTGGGATGTATCTTGATGATATTCCATATTTTATGAACCAATTAGGAGACTTAGGGTCATGGATTTCCTGAGAAATAATTCTCCTCTTATATAGAGATGATATTGTGTTCATATCAGAGTCATCCAAGAGGTTATTATAAAGGAAGTTGGGGCCACTTGAGGCATTTTATCAAGAAAGGGATCTCATAATAAATCTTGCCAAGAACAACATCATGCTCTTTAACACTTTGCATCAACAAACATGTATATTCATTGAGAGGCAAGGTAGTAACAATTATCATCTCTTATGTATACTTGGGAGTCACCTTCACAAGGCTTACTTTCACACTGCATGTGGTGGGCAGAGGCACGGATGGCTAGAGGATATATACAGCCTTGGCCCGACTAGAGAGGTAGTGTTTTCGGGCCCCCGACTTCTATGAATTGAGCATGAAGATCTAGTGTTTTAACACATTGGTTAGATCTACTGTGATGTATGTAGGGGCCAAGTTTGGGAGAGGAGGATTAGTGAAGCATAGAGAGGATGCATGTTATGATGTTCTCACACATGATCGGTAGTAAGCCCTCAATGCCCCATGGGACTCTCCTTGTAGAGTTTGGAGCACTGCCCCTAGTTCTTGATGTCATCTTACATCTCACACCTTCATAATTTTGATAGATAAGAACCCAAGATTGGCATTATAGTCCTCCATGCTTTTAGCACAAGAGGGAGTCCTCCATGCAACTAGCACACAATTAATGACATAGTAAGTCTTGGTACTCCCTCATGATGCACATGGCTATAAATGGACTGTTTGCCACCCTTTGAGTGACTCCGCTTACTTGGATATCTCAAGAGAGGAGATTAACTACATCACATCTGTTTGGATCTTACATGGCTTCACACTAGACCCACATATACATGACACCTCAAGAGTTTCCTATGAAGTTAGCTTTGTATGTGACATAAACACATGTCACATGCCATGAGGAATTCTATTGGCAAGATGCACGTATCTTCATAACAGCTGAGAATAGGGACATGATGAGTAGAGAGTATTTCATGGGAGGAGGCTTGGATTAGAGAGATTGAGTTAGGAAACACTACTTTTTCTAAGGCCCAATGTACTATAAGATATGGGAGAGGTTTCATTGCCTCTTCAAAGATGAATTTTGAGTGATCTTGTACTATAATGATTAGAGATGCTTGGATACTCATTAGATATGTGGCAGCATCGAGAGGCCCTAATGCACCACATACATATAGGAGAGGACAACATGACCCCACTTAAGCCGCTATCACTGATTTCTCCCACCCAACCCTTAATGAGCCACACATGTGGAGACACACATAACAACAGAACGCCCCCCATGACTAATCCCAATAGGTGCTAGATTCTTGCATATCGGTGGAGTTTCTAGATGTTAACTGCTCTACATTCGTAGGTTAACATGGTTTCACCCACCCGAACTACCGTAAGGCACTTTTCCATCTTACCCACATGAACGGGAACTTAATTTTTGTAAGATGGTGCTAGAGCATATAAAGCAGCCTTACCCCATGAGCTTAATGTCAAACAAGGAAATCCTACGAACTTATTGTACATAGTTGCTTAAGATTAGCATTAGAGATTGGACCTTTTTTAAGTTTGGTAGGCCTAGTGTGAAAACTAGTTACTAGTATATAAGGCATTTTTTACAATAAGAAATATAAAATCATTCCCTTATAAGAGTTTACTTGTGAGCTCTTCTTCTTTCTTCTTGCTTTCTTATATGCATTTGAATCTTTCTTGCTTGATGGATTTATGCTCTCCTTCTTCTCTCTTTTTTGCTTGCTTGTATGCATTTGAATCTTGCTTGATGGATGTATGCTAGATAGGTTTGACTATAGGTTTTTTTCTTTTAATATCTTCTTCTTCTTCTTCTTCCCCGCATTTGTGAGAGAGAACCATCATGAAGGACCAGCTCTCTTAAATTGAATTTGTTGTTAAAAGAACATTGATCTAGGGTGGCTCATAGCAAGTAATCAAATCCATGGTGGAGCATAAGAAAAATACTAATACAAGATTATGCTAAAGATTAAGAAAGCTCACAATAATAAGAACATAAACTCAATAATCTCATTGCATTAGAGTGATCCAATTACATGCTTATACAGATCTCATGGAGCTCCCAACTCACAAGATGTGTGCACCCTAGTGCCAACCATATGTCCATAAATGCTCACACTACATGTGCTCCCTTGCACTTTCCATGTGCTATCGTTTTGACCTTTGACTTCACCTTTTACAAATGACTATACAAATCAACCTTTGCCAATGTACTCTTAGTCTATTCTTCTTTCTAATGTGCATGCACCTCCCCTTGCTCTATTCATGTTGCACCCTCACACATTGCTTTTCTCAACACATGTTTGGCACTATTGTCGAGGACTAGCCTAGGGCTTACCTCTATTTTTTGTCCATTCCAAGCTATTCGGATGACCCAATATCACCTGGTGTTGATTAGGAGGAGTCACTCTCTGAAAAACATATAGTTTTCGAGCATTGGATGTGTTTGTTTGTTGATTTTATTTTGATTTGGAGTTTACTTTGCATTAAGAAATTCTTTTTTTAAAACTATTGATCAGACAAAACCCTAGTTTTTTGGTGCATGAAATCGGAGTGCCCAAGAGGCTTAGATTTCATTGCTTTGATCCAAGAATAGCTTAGCAATTGTGATTAGGATTGGAATCCACTTTGAAAACATGGCCATTGAGATTCATTAGGTTAAATTAGAGTGAAATTATCAAATTTTGTTCATGCAGTTCATATTTTTTCATAAATTATTTATGCATTGTTGTGAATTGGTAAAGTAGAAGCATGCAAAATCATTAAAAAATTAATTAGTTACATCATAACCATTAATTAGGATTAAGAATAATAAACACACTCCATTAAATCTAAAAAACACAAAAACTACCAAAAGGGCTAAAAGGGCTAAAACTAGCAAAAGGGCTAAAACACAAATACCCAAAAGGGCTAAAACTAGCGCTTGGGGTAGGTGACGTGAGCCCATAGTCTCATGTAAAACGTTGTGAATCTGGACATATGAGTCTATAAACGTAATCCCAGAGGTGTGAGCCATGAACGTGAGCTATGAGCCTGGACATGTGAACTTGTGGATGTGAGCTTGTAGATGTAAGCCTAGAGGTAGGTATACCTAATGTAGTACATACCAATTATTATAGCCATAATGACTCGTATGGACACACTTACCCATGTCCTTGGAGGATTTTCTTGTCATACAATTTGTACCAACTACAAATTCTAATGAAAAAGTTTATTGGTAATTATTAGTAGCGAATTAAGTACACTTATTACACCAATAAGTGCACACCAACCTAGGCGTAGCTCCTAGATTTTTGTGTCCCAAGTAGGCCTATCATCTCATGCCGAGGAAGTATATAAACCGTGTTCATATAAAAAAGGCATGAACCTGCATACGTGAACCTAGACACATGAACCTAGAAATGTGATTCTAGACACGTAAACATGCATACATGAGCCTAGAGGCATGGGCTTGGATACGTGAATGTGGACACATGAGCCTGTTAGACGTGAGCCTATTGGCTAGCTTGGAGACGTGTGATAGTGTAGAGGCGTGAACTTGGACACGTGGGAGCCTACCAACAAAAAAAGAAAAAAATCAAACTCATAAAAAAAATTAACTTTTTTAAAACCATTCTTAGACCCGACTTAGAAACACCAAGGACCTTTGATGTAAACCCAATCTGGACTAATTATTGGAAATGATAATACAATTGCAGAGTATCAAACCAAACCTCTTGAAACCCACCAAGACTTCGGTCCCCCCCCACAAATGACCAATACTCAGCAAAGTGCTCCCTAGTCCTTCGGATCCAGCTCAAGACATGAGCTTTGGGAAGAAATGAGCCAATGAAACATAGACGTGAGTGGAGGAATAGTGAAACACTTGGAAATAGGAGCCGCTATAAGGTCCTCCAAGCTCTAGTATCACTAACTAGCTTTATAAACAATGCCAAAAATTTTATGAAACAGGTGTTCAACTACTCTATCTTTGGGCATAGATCCAGTGTAAAGGAGCGGGAGTAAGACCATAAACCTCAAGGTTCACTCCCAAAGGAAGCAATCAAACCATGTCTATTACACCACAATGTTTTAAACATTTGGTGTTGATTCTGAGCTGGGTGTATCCTAAGGTAACCATGACTAGCAACCCAACATTTGTAGTTATGGCACGACATGTCTCTTTTGACACACCACCAAGGATAAGTGTTCCAAAATACAACCAATAGCAAGCACACACAATGGAAGCAAGAGTCTCGCTCTCCACGGAACCAAGTTCTAGTGCTTCTCAAGGAACAGGAAACCGAGGAAGACTAGGACTACCTCAAACCAAAGGGATCCATGCAAGCATTCACAGAACGTTTCCTCAGCCATAGCAAGCTTGCACGAGCTTACAGCCTCATGGTGGCCAGTATAAAGACGAAGGACAAGTGCCATTAGTAACCACATAGCCTAACCCCATAAGGCAAGAGATCTTGTACCCGGGTCTCATGCAACCCCTTCTTACGTTCCACTGCCATGTGAATACACAAAATACATGCTTAGGATGGTGTTTGAAATGAGAAGGGGGTTGTTGCCAACATAGCACCTAGAATCTTAGAGTTAGGAAAAACCGGGCCAATCCACATCTCAAGGATGATGACCAAATTTAATGGAACTAAAGATCACATTCACTACACCTACAGAAGTTTGATCAAATTTATGATGCCACGGGACAGATTGATGATCCCACCAACTTCATACTTTGCCAAATGAGTGGTTTAGGTCTCTAAACCCACTAGAAAAGGTGAGTTGACAAGATCTTGAGACAAACTTTGATAGTGGGATTCTCACCTAGCGGGAGACAGATGAAGCCCTATCACATATATCTATAACCTTAAGTAAGAGAAGGGAAAAACAATATGAAACTATCTTGCTAGAACTAAGTATCTCCATCACATGAGATGCGGTACCCCGTGAAAGACTAAATTTATCGCTCACGGATTGATTTATGATCATAATTAAGAGCAAGAGGTTGCATGTCCATCTCTATATGTCTAGACGCTACATCTTTAATGAGTAGACACTACATCTTTAATGAGTGCTGCATGAGGCAATAGACTTAGTAGTTGACAATCTCCAAGACAAGGATATAGAAGACATCCACTTAAACCAAGAGATAGGGGACACATCATCCAAAGCCTCATCATCATCGAAAGGTGCCCAACCACCAGCTAGAGTCCTAGTCAAGAACATGAGTATGGAACAGTTGGCAAAAAATATTCCCAGCACCTCAAAGAATGACACCCACATCTATTCCCATGAAGAGATATGGTTTGGTGTGTAATTTTCTGTGCCAAAATCGTACAAGACAATGTTCAATGCTAAGACCTAGATAACAACACTATTGTGCTCATTGCCAACACCATGGATGAGAACCATGACATAACTCATTGTTTGTACCGAGGAAACCTAGCACCACAACCTATGCTCCCGGTGTGCTAAAGAAAGCCTACTAAGCACACCAAATGCTTCTCAACAGGCATAAGCTTTAGGGCCTATATATCAAAGCCTTGTATTGTAAGGTATGTAAAGAATGCCACCAATGCCATAGCAACCTCTTGTATTACTACCCCAACCAATTTCTCTTAGAACTGCACCAGTACAATAGTACTCAATGAATTTTCTAGCGTGTCCAAAGAGTCTTGATGAACAGGAGAGCTATGAGTCATATGAGCAGCAACATAACTCATATGAATATTTAGAGTAACCTCAATCCATAGACTATATCTCTCTATTTGATGCCATGGTGTAACAAAGAGCATGAGACCTTAACAATATGTCATTTAGGCCATTGATGCAATACTTCCATTATGAAGGCTTGAACCATGTTGCTAGGTGTCCTCATAGAGCCACCATCACACCTATGCCCCAAATCCATCATCAAATCCAATGCCAAACCCCATGTCATTCCATACATAGGTAATGTTACATGTATGGTTTTGAACATGCCTACCCTATAGAGTGACAATTGTAGTTTTGTGGCTGTTAGTGCTCCATGGCGTAGTGTGCAAAGAGACAGAATCGAAGAGAAAATGATGCTCAAGTGTATGCAAGACTGAATATAGATTCGATTGCTTGATATAAAATGAAGTACAAGTCCATGTATACAAAGGCCTTTCCCAATACCAAACGATTTGACCTTATTTAATGCATGCTTGTCCAACCTAAGAGGGGATTGACATGCAAACACATGCATACACTTAACTCTCTATAAGAGAGAGTACACACACACATGAAGCTCTAATTTCCCAACAAACCCCCCTTCAGAGCGAAGGTGATATCTTATGTAGTGGTCTTTATACTTATGGTAATTTGGACGCACTAGCACCAGCAATGCAAAAAATCACAGTGGCCATACCTAACGTGATACAACATATCACAATCACGCCTACAAATGGAGCTTGACCACACATAAGATTCCTCATCCACAGGCCATCTCTCATGAGGATGACTTACTTTTGTTTGCCATGTCTGGAAAGTGATAACTGGTCTAGGCAAATCCATGATGAGTGAACTAGTGGTAGTTCTTTAAATGTAAGTCAAAGAGCTACTGCAAAGAGAACTTGGCATTTTGGATGAGTGAACAGAGGGAAAGGAAGCAAGATATGAAGTAAGTGGCACAGAACTGACCATTAAGTGTGAGTGAGCTGAGGATGTCTGAAGTAGTGAAGAAGCTCGATGATGGTGGGAGAAGACGACAGCTTTATGCTTGTTGTGTTTGGAGAGAGCAGCTAGGCAGCTCCAAGTAGTCAGCGGCTCGCAGACGCAGACAATAGCAAGACAACGTCAAGTAGAATGACAACAAGACGACCCAAAAACGGTGAAGAAATATGAGGCGAGGGAGAAAAACCTCAGGCGAGGGAGAAATATGAGAGTGGCAGTAGGCTTGATATAAAATGAAGTGGCTTGATATAAAATGAAGGAAAAGGCCATGTATATAAAGGCCTTTCCCAATAATGCATGCTTATCCACCCTAAGAGGCAATTCACATGCAAACGCACACATACACTTACCTCTCTATAAGAGAGTGTATACACACACACACACATGAAGCTCCGATTTCTTAACAAATCACCTCAACGGGGGAAGGGGCATTAACCACTCCGATGATCCTTAATTTGTTAAGTGTACAAGGAGAAATTATTCATACAATCCCCCTTAATGCTATCACTAGGCTCCAAACCAAGCTGGGGACAGTTGCCAAGGAAACATCCAAGGTAACAAAGAAGAACAAAGCTCAAGCTTTGTCCTCAAAGCCAACATCCCTAGTGCTAGAGGTGTAAGCCGCAAAGGCTATAGTAGCCCCCAAAAAGGCTAATGAACCAAACCCAAAGGTCCAAAAGAAGAAGACCTCAAAGAGCACGTGAAAAAGCAATGCATGATTAGTTGTCACAAGGGCAACGACGTCGTGACCATTGAAAGTGGTTCAAATGATAGCTCTGAAGTTGCCTCCTAAAACAAGCGATCTCCCATTCAAACCAGCTCTTCGTAAAAGAAAATATTCCTGCCTAAGTCGATCCCTAATCCCATCCCAAAATCAATCATACAACCGATTAAGGAACATTAGTGCCTATTCAAAGGCCTTGATCGATGCCTTAACCGTTCTAAAGAGGCCCTGAAGAGAGCCAGTTCTGAAGTCTCTACCTCTAGAACCAATTCGACCAAAATTCATATTACTTGATGTAGTGAGAAGTAGGACTTAGTGGAAGATTAAAGTTAGCCTTCCATGGATTGCCATAGTCACCACAGTATTTTCTTCGATGTGATGACTTCATTTCGACCTCATCATCTCATGCACCACCTCCTATGGGCACATCCCCTACACATTAAGCCCGCCTCCAAGTGAGTATGAGGTAAGTGAGCGTGAATATCACATGAGGGACATAGTAGGCCTCACGACCTTCTTATCCTCAAAAGTCTGAGGATAAGTTCTCTTTTACAAGGAAATTCTCAACTTTGGAGAGACTTATCTAACTAGATGAATGGGAATTTAAGATCCCACACTATTGAACTTCAATCGGAAGAGGAGAAGGATGAGTTGTGCCATACTGAATGCTCTCCTTCTATACCCAAGATGAAAGGATACTCAAAAGTTCCCATGAACAAGCTTAGGCACTACTTTGAAAAGCGATGAAATGAATGATGTGTTGTTACGTGTCGTTTATGAAGGAATGACGGTCTCCACAATCTTGGATGGTGGTGCTAGTGTCAGCATAATCAAAGAGCGAGTATGGAGTGAGCTTTTCTTGACTCTCTTTATATCCATACCTCCATACTTCTTCTCACTCTTCTTTCCTCTCGCTTCCTCTCCCAGCCTGACCTGGCCAGGCCTTGCTTGCCCAGCCCTCAATCCTCTCTCTCTCTCTCTCTCTCTCTCTCTCTCCCCTTATGTGTTCTCTCAATATCTCTCCCCCCTCTCTTCCTTTATATCTCTTCTCTCTCCTCTCTCTCTCTCTTTCTCTCTCCCCCCTCTCCTCTCTCCTCTCTTTCATCTTATGTTCTCTCTCAATCTCTCTCCCCCCTCTCTTCCTTTATATCTCCTCTCTCTCTCTCTCTCTCTCTCTCTCTCTCTCTCTCTCTCTCTCTCTCTTAATCTTGTCATTGCAAACACAAAACTCTCATGAGAGTTTTTCCATCACAAAGTGGATATTAGGAACCATTTAGAGAGAGAACAAGAGAGGCCAACATTTAGTGTTGATTGCATGTTCTACAATTTGATATTAAGCATTGAACACAAGAAGAATATAGTATAAACAAAAAATGAATGTGTGTGTGTGTGTGTGTGTGTGTGTGTGTGTGTGTGTCCACACATCCATGCCTTCTGTCGATTGCACCCAATGGTCTAAACCACACCTTATCAAGGCACTTCGACATCGGATCCTATTCTTGCATGTACATGCTCACACTTTGCATGCTTGCTTCCAGTCCAATTGACTTATTTGGTCTTCTTCCTTGAATCTCATTCTTGCAGCACAACTTTGTTGTCTGCACACACAACTTCATTGTCTGTACACATAACTTTGTTGTCTTCCTTGATTCTCGTTCTTGTACCACAACTTCGTTGTCTATACACACAAGGTCTACGGAAATGAGGATTAGAGTAAGAGAAATGGTTAAAATTTATAGATACACAAAGCAAAAAGAAAAAAGCTACTTTGCATGGTTACCCACTAAATTTAGAAAAGTAGATACATGGCTTTTCCCTAAATTTAGAAAAGTACATGCATGTCTTTTCCCTAAATTTAGAAAAGTAGATGCATGTCTATCCACTTTTTTTAAAATAAAAAGTAGATGAATGGAATGAACATATTCAAGGCATTGACATATAACCATATTAATTGTCCTACTAAAATATTTAAAAAAATGAAAAGTAAATAGTACATACAAGAGAATTGACACATCAGACATTTTATTATTACAACATGGAAGATCTTTTCAAAACTACAGTACAATGTCATCAACAGTACAAGGTTCTTTTCACATTGTTCTCTTGTTGTTGAACATTCTCATTAGGGCCTCCTTTTTTAGAGTGGATTAATGTATAAACATATTATGGTTTGCATCTAACCCAAAGATATGCAAATATATAAAGTAAAGATGCTTGCATGCACAATATGGTCGTACAGCACCTACCTTGATTTGAAAATCGGGACATGTACATGATGGAATCTTTCCCATAGTCACCCGGTATTTTTTATTGCACACTAGTGATTCCTTAGTCTCAATCACAAACACTTCCATCTACCCGACTTTAATGACCAAATGCTCAAAGACCGTAGCTGTACTTGAAATTACCGAATCTATCCTCTTGGCTCCCATATCTGATATGCCACTCCTGTACCTTGTTGACTATTGGCCTACATCATTTGCTTCCTGACATTGTTCCTTTTGCAACACAAACCCACTAGCCTCTAATTCTCGAATCTCATCCACAGTCAAGTTTGTACCTCGTCCCATCGGCCAAACAACTGGGGGTCTAGCAGGTAATTGACAGATGGTGTAACATACTCTCCAAGTACGACTCTCCAAGTACGATCCACACTACTGTTACAAAACCACATGAATTGATGCCTTTGCCCCCTAGATCATTCTCTCATAGCATAGAAAGAAGGAGTTGGAACACCTTGCCCGTAGTTCTTGATGCTCTTTTTGCACTTGCCATCTTGGCCACCCAACCATGGCAAGTTACCTTGTTGTGTATATAGATGTTCAACGTATAGCCCACATTGAATCTTGTATGTCACTCTCCATAATTTCTTGCACCTCTGCTTCAATTGTCTCTCCCTCTGCATTTTTCTGACCACCTGTAGTTAAAGGAATAGTGGGTGGAAAGCTTAATCTCCTACCTTGTTTCTTGTGTGGCTGGTTTTCTATGACATACTCTAGACGACGTGATGAGTTATCTTCCTCATTTATAACTGTGGGTTTTTGACGCCAGCTAACAGTAATGTTATCACCAAAAAAGTTTGGTTGCATGTGCATTGGTGTGCCACTCATTACTTCCCCCACCAATCTGCTAGTGCTTAACGGACTTGGAGCTTTTGATGTTTTGGCCTTCTCCATTAACTTTATTATTGTAGGGCTTGGTCCATGATAATTGCCTTGCATGAATGCATGCTTCTTTATGGATTGCAAGAGGGCATTAGCGAGGTCTGAAAGAGCTACATTATGTAAAGAGATGGTTCTTTATGGATTAAAAGAGGGCATTAGCGAGGTGGTCTGAAAGAGCTACATCATGTAAAGAGATGGTTCCCCTAAAACCCTCTCCTGCTAACCAACTTGCATGCTTCGTTTCTGCTGGATTGGTGGTCAGCATGTGCGGCACACAAGCATCGTCGACATTCTACAACATGAAATTAAGTTAATTGCATCCTCCAACCATATTCTACAACTAAATAGTTAAGTTGACAATTTAGATTCAAAATACAAGCTATTATTTTTAAGAACCAAGAAAACAATACTTACCCCTACAAGATGTTTATACAAGCTATTCTTTTCAAGAACCAAGAAAACAATACTTACCCCTACAAGATGTTTCCTCCAATGGGGATATCTAGTATTCCACCAACTAAGCCAACAATCCATGGCTGGTAAGTTTGCATCATCAGCGACTTTACTGTTCATCCACCATGATCTAATATGTCTGTATTTTAAAAGTGTCTCTTCCTCACTCAAGGCATAATGCCACTGACGACATAGTTGCTTGTGCTCTTCCTAAATATTCCTAATTAAATATTGTACTATATGGATGTTCAAGCTTTTTTTCCAATTAAAAAGACACAAACTCTTACGACCTTCCAATATATTCTTTGGTCCATTATTATAGACAATCCTAACTGCCCTCCAGTTGGCTTCAACCTCATCATCCATGAAGCTTAAAAAAATCTCTCTTGGAGAAGTCTTTTTGGACCACAACATTGTTAATCATCTCCCAAAAAAGCACTTGTGCCGCTGTGTCCTCCTTTTTCATTTCACAAGTTGCAATTGTATGAGCTCTTGCCAGCTGCATGCCATCATATGACAATTGGAAAAGTACTAAAAAAAAGATCAAAATTTTTCAAGAACTTAACAAGACCAAACTCTACCTTGGATCATATACACATGCAGCCATGTTGTCCATCTTGCACACACCTGAAGTGATCAAAACAAACCCAAGCCTTTCTCAAATACCCGTCTCTTATTTAGCGCATATGCTTCACTAGATCTAAATCGGCGGATGCAGGCCCTGTGGTTGACATTTTAAACACATAACACTGGTCTAAATCATCCAAAGCTTGCCCAAGAAAATGACTACCATCATGGAAGTACTCAAAAGCACATTATCTCTTCAATTCTAGGATACTTGACTCTGCTCCTTGCATTGAACTGTTGATCCTAGAAGCATGCACCATCCTCCTCCTGAATCTACAAAGAGAATTGGACAACTTAACATGCTCACCCTATATATATATATATATATCTCCTTCTCTTTGCTAACTCTTTAGTCCATCTCTTTGCTCACTCTCTCTCTCTCTCTCTCTCTCTCTCTCTCTCTCTCTCTCTATATATATATATATATATATATATATATATATATATATATATATATATATATATATCCTTCTCTTTCCTAACTCTTCAGTCCATCTCTTTGCTCACTCTATATATATATATATATATCCTTCTCTTTGCTAACTCTTCAGTCCATCTCTTTGCTCACTCTCATCTCCCTCTCTCTCTCTACCCTTCTCTTTGCTCTCTCTCTCTCTCTCTCTCTCTCTCTCTCTCTCTCTCTCACTCTTTTAGTCCTTTTTTTTTCTCACTCTCTCTATCTTTCCTCTCTACCCTTCTCTCTCACTCTCTCACTCCCTATATATATATATAGGGAGTGAGAGAGAGAGAGAGAGAGAGACCCTTCTCTCTCACTCTCTCACTCTCTCTATATATATATATATCCTTCTTTTTGCTAACTCTTCAGTCCATCTCTTTGCTCACTCTCATCTCCCTCTCTCTCTCTACCCTTCTCTTTGCTCTCTCTCTCTTTCTCTCTCTCTCTCTCACTCTTTCAGTCCTTTTTTTTCTCTCTCTCTCTCTATCTTTCCTCTCTACCCTTCTCTCTCCCTCTCTCTCTCTCTACCCTTCTCTTTCCTAACTCTCACTATCTTTCCTCTCTACCCTTCTCTCTCTCTCTCTCTCACTCTCTCACTCCCTATATATATATATATATATATATATATATATATATATATATATATATATAGAGAGAGAGAGAGAGAGAGAGAGAGAGAGAGAGAGAGAGAAGAAGAAGAAGAAGAAGAAGATACAAAAGAGAAAAGGATAGAGAGAGTTAGGAAAGAGAAGGGAAGAGAGAGAGAGAGAGAGAGAGAGAGAGAGAGAGAGAGAGAGAGAGCCAAGAGAAAGATAGAGAGAGAGGGGGGGGAGGATAGAGAGAGAGAGTAAAGAGAAGGATAAAGAGAGTGATCAAAGAGATGGATAGAGAGAGAGAGGAGGATATAGAGAGCGAGAGAGGGAAGGGGCATAAGAGGTAAGAGAAGGATAGAGAGGGAGACGAGGTTATAAAGAGAAAGAGAGGGAAGGAGGATAGGAGCTAAGAGGAGGATAAAGAGGAAGGGTGGGAGAGTGAAAGGGAGGGAGAGAGAGGAGAGAGAGGGAGGGTAAGAGAAGGAGAGAGAGAGGGGTGAAAGGGAGGGAAGAGAGAGGGGGAGGGAAGAGAGGGTGGGAGGAGGAGAGAGAGGGTGGTGTGGGCTAGGTGGTGGTGGTGGGACAAGGAGAGAAAGAGAGGGAAGAGGGTGGTGAGGAGAGAGAGGGAGGGGGTGGGAGAGTGAAAGGGAGGGAGAGGGATGGAGGGTGGGAGAAAGAGAGAGAGGGAGGGTGGGAGAGTGAAAGGGAGAGAGATACAGAGAGAGGGAAGGTGGGAGAGAGAGAGAGAGAGGGAGGGTGGGCGAAGGAGAGAGGAGGATATAGAGATGGATATAGCCCACCCCCACTCAATCTCCTAGAGAGACTGAGAGAGAGAAAGGAAGGGAAGAGAGAGACAGGCAGGGAAGAGCGTGGGAGAAGGAGAGAGAGGGTGGTGTGGGCTAGGCTGTGGGAGAAGGAGAGAGAGGGTGGTGTGGGCTGGGCGGTGGTGGTGGTGGCAATAGTTAGAGAGAGATTGTTTAAGTAGAGAGAGAGGGCAGCCAAGAAAAGCTCCCTCCACCAAGCTCGCTCAGTGACCATCCCCTTATGTTTGTACTTGTAATAATTTCTACTTCTATCACCTTTGAGTGAAATTGCTTACATATTAGTCTAGTACCATATAAAGCCCCCACCAAGGATCCAAATTGCAGAGTAACATGATAGGAGCATTCAACTTTAAAAGCAAGCAGTGAGGAGGGTAACCACCACCCAGGTTCAAACTATTCAAGTACTCAATTGCATACAATATTCTGTCACTCTCAGAAGAAACCACTGAATCTGCACTGAAGTATTCTCTTTCAAGTCTAGGTAATGTAGTCAAGGCTAGTTTATTAATCTCGTCCACCTCTTGATTTCGTGGTGCAAGAATAGCGTGGTCTTTGAAGAAGCATGCATAATCCTCCACTCTTTGAAGATCTCTATACGCCCATTCTAGCAAACTTTACACCCATTCTAGCAAACTTAGGGGAGTTTCCACCACAGGTCAACTTTCCCGGTGGAATTTCCACTCTACCTTGATTATTTGGATGGTCTATAGAGCCATCCCTAATTTGTAAAGTCCAATTGACAAATTCTACTTCTGTACAACAACCACTTTGAATGACGCATGTTTTGGGTGAGCTTTAAAATATTCACATATCTTCAAATATATGACTGACACAATGTTGCATTAACAATATCCTCACGTGAACCCTTTGCAAAACAACATGTCAGATTTGCCTAAAGTCACCACCAAAGAGCATAATTTTGCCGTGCCAAACACCATGATACTTTGCATTGTATCTTTTAATGTCCTATCCAATGCTTCATATGCATACCTATGCATCATTGGAGCCTCATCCCAAACGATCAATCTTGCAAGATTCAACATCTCGGCCAATGGGCTTTTAGATTTAATACTACATGTGCTGGAAGCATTTAGAACCAATGGGATTTTGAAACGTAAGTGTGCAATACGTCCATTTGAAATTAATAATGGAGCTATTCCAGAAGATGCACATGCCAAACAACTTGGTTCTCTCCATGTAGTCGAGATAGCAAGGCATTATAAAGATATGTTTTACCTAATCCACCTGGTCCATCGAGGAAAAATCTCCACCATTGTTCAAATTAACAGCCTCAAGGATGGTATGAAATGCTCTTGATTGACAACTATTAAGACTCCTTTCCATGCGCGAAGAGCCAAATCAGCTTGTTGAACAACATCAAACATCATCTTCCCTATCAACAAACCATTGTTGAGACAGTAGCAACAATTGATCTATTAGGAAAAGGCAATCCTTCAAAATCATATAAACGTTTTCCATATTGTTGTAAGAGGTCTTCTATTTGTAACACAGCCTGATTCTTAGCTATATATTGACAAACACCAACATCAGCACACCTTCTCTGCAAGCCATGGAAAAAATCATATGAAAGTTCGGCATGAAATTTAACCCAAAGCTATCCGGGAGACATAGGCTCACAAAAAACTAGAATGATAACAAAGAGTTGGCGTAGTTGGAATCCTATTTTCTAAAATGCAGCTTCTTGAAGATACATATACCACTCATCATCACTCTCCAGCATTCCTCATGCTTTACATACCACATTAAAACATGGATACAACTGTCCATTCACTGTTTGTACTTCCTCAAAAGATTTGCAGCCTTTGCACACTGTGAGTAGTATGTGTAGATAGTATTGCTCACCTACATTCAGACTAACATTATACAGACATCCAATCATATTTCCCTTTTTTCTTTTGGTCCATGATCAAAGAGTTGTATTCCTCACCCACTTGCAAAGGGAAATCAACATATAGCAAGCTATTTGCATCTGCATGCAATTGATTAGTCCTGAACCATTCAGTGAGAGTAGTTCTTTGGTTTCTATCACAACTAATTACATTGCGCAAATCATCATGCTCGTTGAATATAACATGATTTTTCAAGGGAAGATGAACATGCAACCTTTGTATATCTGGCTTTTTATCATATAAATCATACTGGTACAACCGCCAACTTTCCTCTAACGTAGACACATACCATGCATCCAAATATTGACTAACCCCATGTGTATCTTGCAACTCTATAGTAGCTCTATGTGTTGGAATTAGGGTTGCAGGAAAGCACACAAAGCTTGGAGAAGAAGAAGCAAGAATGCACACAACACACAGTGTATTAGATTGTGTCAATGTACAAAGATAAGTTAGCCCTAGTGTAATGGGCGTATATACAAGCCGGGGAAAAAAACCTCCTAAAGAGGTAAAAAGTGCCCCGGTGGTCCTAAGTGTGTTCACACACATCACTGCCTATATATATGACAACAAATCCCCCCTAGGAGTGATGGTGTGAACGAGAGCTGGCACTCATGTATAGGGAAGTGCCATGCCCAAAGTAGATTAGTCCACAAAGGGGAGCAAGCCCAAAGTTTTGCGGAAAGCTTCAAACTTCTCACGAGGAAGCACCTTTGTGAAAAGATCGGCGAGGTTGTCCTGTGTTGGCACATATGCCAAGCTGATGAGTCTCTCCCTGACATAGTGATAATGCACCTCAATGTGCTTTGTGTGAGCATGAAAAACTAGGTTTCTCGCAACAACTGCTAATGCGCTCTGACTATCAGTGTAGATAGAGGTGGCAGACTCCTGTCCAACACCCAAGTTAGCCATAAGCCGTCTGAGCCACACACACTCAACCATAGCTGTGAAAGTTGCCCTCCCTGTACTCAGCTTCACAACTAGAAGTGGCCATAGTAGGTTGCTTCTTGCTCAACCAAGATATGCATGAGCTATCGAGCATGAAACAAAAACCACTTGTGGACACTCTTGTGTCATAGCAACCAGCCCAATCTGAGTCCGAAAAAGCATGTAAATCTGGCAGCAACGATCCCCCCTTGGGATAAAATAGCCCAAGATGTATGGTGCCACTCAAGTAGCGAAAGATGCATTTAACTGCCTTCCAATGCTGAGACCCTAGGCTATGCATAAACCTGCTCACTTGTGAGACTGCAAACTGAATGTCCGGCCTCGTAATGCATACATAAATGAGGCAACCAATAGCTGTCTGATAGAGTGTGACATCAAAGTGATCTCCAGCATCATGAAGGCTCAACTTCAAACTTGTCTCCATTGGAGTAGCAATAGGCTTGAAGTCTTCAAGGCCAAATCTCCGTAACAATGTCTTAATATACTTTGTCTGACACAAAGCAATACCTCCATCACACTTCTTAAATTGTATCCCCAAATAATGATGCAAATGCCCCAAATCTGATATCTCAAAAGAGGCATTCAAACCAGCCTTAAAATCAGCAATATGACTCTCATTTGGTCCTATGAGCAGCATGTCATCGACATAGAGAGCAATGATTAGATGTACATCATCCACATGTTTAACATACAAAGTGCTTTCTGTTGGACTATTCTGAAAACCATGTGCAGTCAAATATGCATGTATCTTTTCATACCAAGCTCGGGGAGCTTGCTTTAAACCATACAAAGCCGTTTTCAACTTGCACACTTTGTTTTCCTGCTCTCTTTAAAAAAACCATGAGGCTGCGATACATACACCTCCTCATGCAAATCTCCATTCAAGAACGTAGTCTTTATGTCCAACTGATGTACATTCCAACCATTATGAGCTGCTAATGCACAAATGCTATGAATGGTAGTCATACGATAAGTGGGAGCAAAGGTCTCATCAAAATCAATGCCCTTTTCTTGAGCATAACCCAAGTCAAGCCTTATGGCGATCAACACTACCATCTGGCTTTCGTTTCAACTTAAAAACCCACTTACATCCAATGACCTTTTTACCAATAGGCAAATCACACAAAGACCATGTACCATTCTTCATTATAGCATCATATTCACTTTGCATTGCAGCCAACCAATTTTTTGATTTTTGTGCCTCATCAAATGAAAGAGGTTCTTCCTCTTCTTCACACATACTAGACACAGCCAAAGCATAACAATCTGATGCATAAGAGGCATGCTGAAAACTTGAACGAGTACGACTAGAAATAGGTGCATCAATTTTACTATCACGCAAGTTTTGCACCAGCCATTTAGGCATACCTCTAGCCTGCTCATTTTCAGCCCTATCCTCATAAATTACATCCTGTAAATTTGCATCAGAAATAGGCTGATCTATGATGTCATTTGAAATAGGCATAGGCTGAAAGAGGTTCTTCCTCTTCTTCACACATACTAGACACAGCCAAAGCATAACAATCTGATGCATAAGAGGCATGCTGAAAACCTGAATGAGTACGACTAGAAATAGGTGCATCAATTTTACTATCACGCAAGGTTTGCACCAGCCATTTAGGCATACCTCTAGCCTGCTCATTTTCAGCCCTATCCTCATAAATTACATCCTGTAAATCTGCATCAGAAATAGGCTGATCTATGATGTCATTTGAAATCTGCATAGGCTGAATATTTGCCTCATTAGGACTTACATTTGAATTCCCACCTGTAAACAGAGGCTCGATCAGAATGGAGGGTGCCCACTGTACAATTGGATACATTTTCAACCATAAGCAAAAATTGTTTGAAGCACAAAAACACTTCGGACTTTGCCTTCAGTGGATATACCCATGCATGCCTTGAGTAATCATCAATGAAAGTCACGAAGTACAAGTGTTTACCAAATGACGGAGTTTGCATAGGCCCACATACATCACTATGTACAAGTTGCAATTTGCGAGTGGCCCACACAGAACCATCCTTTGAAAACGCAGAACGCTGCATTTTGCCCAAAATACAGCCTTCACAAACATGTTTTAATGGTGCCTCAAGAGGCGGCAATGAAGCAATCATATCAAGCAAACTAGCAAAGTTCAGATGACCAAAATGAGCATGCCATAGTTTTGCATCTGAAACTGCCTTTTCATCAGAAACTGCATTTGCTGAATCTTCCACACACTTGTCGTAAGAATTGAGCCTATACAGCCAATGAAACAAGGTGCCAGATGTAATAATCGTATCACCAGAAGTCAAATCATGAACAGTACATCTGTCATCCACAAATTTGACTACAAGTCCAAGTCTAGCAAGCGCAGAGACAGACAATAGATTCTTCTTTATCCCTGGCAAATACAAAACATGCAAACACTAATAGTAAGTTCAAAGAAAACAAACATGCAAACATTAATAGGCGCCTGCATGCTTCCGTATTAGTGGCATGCGCGTGCTAGGCAAGGGAACAACAAGCCTCATCACTTAATGATTTTAATGTAGTGTTTACACACTAATCTAGCTGTTTACAGCTTTAATGCTGAATTAATTACATGGATTGAATCGGTAGTTGTAAATTCTAAGGTTGAACGGTGCTGGCATGCACGCCCTAGGCGAGGGAACAACTCATCACAGGTTTTATTAAATATTAAAGCAACACAAATGCAACACAAAACACAGAGAGAGGGTTATCACCGTAAATTTTAAGCATCTTTTGTCATTCTGAGTCTTTGGCTTCATTTTTTCTGTCACCATGGAACAAAAACGAGAACACACATGCAACACAACGCAAAGAGAGAGGGAACTCAACCTGCAACAACACAAAGAGAGGGAGGGGAGCGGGTGTCGAAGAAAAAACCTGTATAAAAAACACACAAATTAGTCCTCTGTTGTAAATGTAGGCTGTAAAACCCATGCAACACACACACACACACACACACACACACACACAATAGCGAGAACAGAGAGAAAGAGAGACAGACCAACGAGTCTATTTGGTAAAAGAGAGACACACGTGTGGACCATAATTGCTTAAATTGGATGCAAACACCAGACCTTTTAAGAGAGCATGCAATAGAGAGAGAGAGGGAGAGAAATCTCACTAGCTGCTTGGTCACCTTGTAGGTACGTGGAACATGAAGGAGAGGTCAGATGTTTGAAACTCGCACAGCAACACAAAAACAAATCTATTAGTCTAACAACACACACACACACACACACACACACACAGAGCAGCGAGAGAGAGAATCGATGCTTTTATTACTTAAAACACGTAGCAAAATATTCAATTGAGCATGCAAAACATGTGTGGACCATAGTTGCTAGCACCAGACCTTTCAAGAGAGCATGCAACATAGGGAGAGAGGGAGAGAGATCTCAACAGCTGCTTGGTCACCTTCCAGGTACGTGGAACATGAAGGAGAGATGAATTTTAAGCCGCGCTTGGGCGTACTTTGTCTTGGAATTAGGGTTGCAGGAAAGCACACAAAGCTTGGAGAAGAAGAAGCAAGAATGCACACAACACACAGTGTATTAGATTGTGTCAATGTACAAAAGATTAGTTAGCCCTAGAATCATGGGCGTATATACAAGCCGGGGGAAAAAACCTCCTAAAGAGGGAAAAAGTGCCCCGGCGGTCCTAAGTGTGTTCACACACATCACTGCCGATATATATGGCAACAAATCCCCCGTGGGAGTGATGGTGTGAACGAGAGCTGGCACTCATGTGTATAGGGGAGTGCCATGCCCAAAGTAGATCAATCCACAAAGGGGAGCAAGCCCAAAGCTTTGCGGAAAGCTTCGAACTTCTCACGAGGAAGCGCCTTTGTGAAAAGATTGGCGAGGTTGTCCTGTGTTGGCACATAGGCCAAGCTGATCTCTCATGCTGAGAGTCTCTCCCTGACATAGTGATAATGCACCTCAATGTGCTTTGTGCGAGCATGAAAAACTGGGTTTCTCGCAACTGCCAATGCGCTCTGACTGTCAGTGAAGATAGAGGTGGCAGACTCCTGTCCAACACCCAAGTCAGCCCATAAGCCGTCTGAGCCACACACACTCAACCGTAGCTGTGAAAGCTGCCCTGTACTCAGCTTCACAACTAGAAGTGGCCACAGTAGGTTGCTTCTTGCTCAACCAAGATATGCATGAGCTACCGAGCATGAAACAAAAACCACTTGTGGACACTCTTGTGTCATAGCAACCAGCCCAATCTGAGTCCGAAAAAGCATGTAAATCTGGCGGCAACGATCCCCCCTTGGGATAAAACAACCCAAGATGTATGGTGCCACTCAAGTAGCGAAAGATGCGTTTAACTGCCTTCCAATGCTAAGACCCTGGGCTATGCATAAACCTGCTCACCTGTGAGACTACAAACTGAATGTCCGGCCTCGTAATGCATACATAAATGAGGCAACCAACAGCTGTCTGATAGAGTGTGACATCAAAGTGATCTCCAGCATCATGAAGACTCAACTTCAAACCTGTCTCCATTGGAGTAGCAATAGGCTTGCAGTCTTCAAGGCCAAATCTCCGCAACAATGTCTCAATATACTTTGTCTGACACATAGCAATACCTCCATCACACTGCTTAAATTGTATCCCCAAATAATGATGCAAATGCCCCAAATCTGACATCTCAAAAGAGGCATTCAAATCAGCCTTAAAATCAGCAATATGACTCTCATTTGGTCTTGTGAGCAGCATGTCATCGACATAGAGAGCAATGATTAGATGTACATCCACACGTTTAACATACAAAGTGCTTTCTGTTGGACTATTCTGAAAACCATGTGTAGTCAAATATGCATGTATCTTTTCATACCAAGCTCGTGGAGCTTGCTTTAAACCATATAAAGCCTTTTTCAACCTGCATACTTTGTTTTCGTGCTCTCTTTGAACAAAACCACGAGGCTGCGATACATACACCTCCTCATGCAAATCTCCATTCAAAAACGCAGTCTTTATGTCCAGCTGATGTACATTCCAACCATTATGAGCTGCCAATGCACAAATGCTACGAATGGTAGTCATACGACAAGTGGGAGCAAAGGTCTCATCGAAATCAATGCCCTTTTCTTGAGCATAACCCTTTGCAACAAGTCTAGCTTTATAGCGATCAACACTGCCATCTGGCTTTCGTTTCAATTTAAAAACCCACTTACATCCAATGGCCTTTTCACCAATAGACAAATCACACAAAGACCATGTACCATTCTTCATTATAGCATCATATTCACTTTGCATTGCAGCCAACCAATTTTCTGAATTTTGTGCCTCATCAAATGAAAGAGGTTCTTCCTCTTCACACATACTAGACACAGCCAAAGCATAACAATCTGATGCATAAGAGGCATGCTGAAAACTTGAACGAGTACGACTAGACATAGGTGCATCAATTTTACTATCACGCAAGGTTTGCACCAGCCATTTAGGCATACCTCTAGCCTGCTCATTTTTAGCCTTATCCTTATGAATTATATCCTGTAAATCTGCATCAGAAATAGGCTGATCTATGATGTCGTTTGAAATCTGCATAGGCTGAATATTTGCCTCATTAGGACTTACATTTGAATTCCCACCTGTAAATAGAGGCAACAATGTATCAAATACATCCCGTGAGCTCACACATGTCTCTTTGGTACATGATAACAAAGGCTGCACAACATCTTCCACAAAAACAACATCTCGACTAATCAAGATACGCTTTGATTGTGGATGATACAATTTGTAACCCTTGCTCTCAGCACTGTAGCCAACAAAAATGCATTTGATAGCCTTATCATCCAATTTTCTGCGTTGTTGCATAGGCACTAAAGCATAGGCCAAGCAACCAAAGACACACAAGTGACCAATAGAAGGTTTCCTGCCATGCCAAGCTTCATATGGAGTAATAGACTGCAAGGCCTTAGTGGGACACCTGTTGAGTACATATGCAGCACACATGATAGCCTCAAGCCAAAACGCATGTGGCAAAGCTTGGCTCTTGACCATACATCGTGCCATCTCCATAAGTGACCTGTTTTTCCTCTCAGCAACACCATTTTGCTGAGGGGTATATGGCACTGTACATTGGTGTTTTATCCCACGACTAGCCAGAAATGCATCAAACTCTTTAGACATGTACTCCCCCCCTCGATCAGAACGGAGGGTGCCCACATTACAATTGGATACATTTTCAACCATAAGCAAAAACTGTTTGAAGCACAAAAACACTTCGGACTTTGCCTTCAGCGGATATACCCATGCATGCCTTGAGTAATCATCAATGAAAGTCATGAAGTACAAGTGTCGGAGTTTGCATAGGCCCACATACATCACTATGTACAAGTTGCAATTTGCGATTGGCCCGCACAGAACCATCCTTTGGAAACGCAAAATGCTGCATTTTGCCCAAAAATGCAGCCTTCACAAACATGTTTCAATGGTGCCTCAAGAGGGGGCAATGAAGCAACCATATCAAATTTCTGCAAACGCAGCAAACTAGCAAAGTTTAGATGACCAAAACGAGCATGCCATAGTTTTGCATCTGAAACTGCCTTTTCATCAGAAACTGCATTTGCTGAATCTTCCACACACTTTGTCATAAGAATTGAGCCTATATAGCCCACGAAACAAGGTGCCAGATACAATAATCGTATCACCAGAAGTCAAATCATGAACAGTACATCTGTCATCCACAAATTTGACTACAAGTCCAAGTCTAGCAAGCACAGAGACAGACAATAGATTCTTCTTTATCCCTGGCACATACAAAGCATCTGAAAGTGTGAAAGCGCTGCCATTTGCAGCAGTAAGCATAATTTTACCAATGCCCTTCACTGGGTAAGAAGCATTATTGGCACATGTGACAGTATTCCCATTAGGGACAGCCTCAAGAGAAGTGAACATATCACGATGCGAGGTAATGTGCTTTGTAGCACCACTGTCAAAATACCATACATGAGAGTCAACAGAAACTGCCAAACATGCATCATGTATAGATGGGTCGTACTGGCAATACACGCTAAACGCCCATTCTGTATCCTGCACAACATTTGCAGAATTTGCATTTGTAGAAGCATCCGCTATTGTGGCTGCATTTGACTCTTTCTTCTTTGCCTCTTTAGCCTTTAGCTTAGGGCAATTCTTAATGACATGATCATTTGCCTTACAATAGTTGCACCTGGTCTTTTTCTTGCCTTTATCAAGAGCCTTCTCAGACTTATTGTTGCTACCTGTGGAAGGAGAAGAAGTTACAGACCTACTAATAGGAGAAGAAACAGTGGAAGGAGCTGCCTTACCACTTCTTCTCTACTGCTGGGCAACAATAAATGCTTGATCAACTGCATGCTGCCTGGCCCTGTTTTGCTTGGACTGCGCTTCTTGCAAGAGCTTGTTGACTAAAGTATCATACTTGACAGCATCAGGTCTGTCCTCAGTAAGAAGTCTCCACATGGAAGCAAAAGTCTGATATGTCTCAGGTAAAGCATCAAGAACAGTCTACACAAGAGAATGATCAAGGATAATCTCACGTGTAGAAATCAACTGTTCTTTGAGATCTTTAATCTCAGTAAGAAAAACATTCATGTCATCATCTTCTTGCATAATCTTCAATTCTAGCTCTTTATGCAGGTAAGAGATTTTTGCCTCGTTACGACCTGCATACAAACCAGCTAGAATATCCCAAGCCTGTTTTGCTGTTTTAGCTGAACGAATATGTGGGGTGATGTTACGTTTGACAGAAAGTGCAATCAAGGCATGAGCTTGCGCATCTTTACCATCCCAACGAGCTTGTTCAGCAGTGGGTAAAACAGCAACAACAGTAGAGCTGCTAGAACTTGCAACATCCTCAACAGATCCTACATCCACAGAACCTGGACGTACATCCATACCCTGCACAATGTTCCACACTCCTTTTGCAACCAAAACATGCTGCATCATGTATACCCAAAGTGGGTAGTTGCCGTCTCCATCCAGTTTGTCTTCAGCAGACATGCGAAATACATCATTGCTGTTATCAGCCATGGCCACTGACTGAAACTGATGCAAAAGCTGCCTGTAATGAAGCAAAGACTGAACAGAAAACAACTCGTGCTATGTAGCACGGTCCACAATAGAATACGTATGCCTGTTTTGCAAAAAACTACACTGTCGAAATTTCTACAGAAAATGACGAAAACACTTGTGCAGAACTTGCAATGCAAAAACGGAGCCCGAAACAACCTCAGATGCGATTTCTGAGAACGCTAAGCCCTACGGGCTTATTTGCAGAGTATAGAGACCTGCAAGCGCTTGTGAAAGCTCACCTCAATCGGAGAACGTGAGTCGGAGGGTGCTGGCGGTGTAGCCCTGGGAGCCGATGCTTGCTCTGATACCAATTGTTGGAATTAGGGTTGCAGGAAAGCACACAAAGCTTGGAGAAGAAGAAGCAAGAATGCACACAACACACAGTGTATTAGATTGTGTCAATGTACAAAAGATTAGTTAGCCCTAGAATCATGGGCGTATATACAAGCCGGGGGGAAAAACCTCCTAAAGAGGGAAAAAGTGCCCCGGCGGTCCTAAGTGTGTTCACACACATCACTGCCTATATATATGGCAACACTTTGTCGCATGTAAATTCTGTGCAACCTCTGCTCTCTGCAGAGGGCAGTGGCATAAAATCCAGAGCTTTTTGGATAGACTGCAAGACAACGCTAGACTGATGGGTTTGCAGCGGCATAATGCATGGAGAGAGGACATGGCATCCTTTCAAAAAACCGCCACGTGGTGGAGGAGAGGATGCCGTGTTATATTATAAATAGAAGCTTTGGTTAAAGCTTTAAATTTATTAAGTTATTAAAGCTTTGGTTAAAGCTTTAAATTTATTAAGTTATTAAAAAAAAGTAAGCCAGCCTTGTCTTTTGTCTTGCGTTGGGGCTACCTCCTGGATCTTTTCTTTACTTTTGTCTTCTCTGGGTGCTTCCATGCACATTTAGTTTTTGACCAAATCAAAGCCAAAAGTTTTAGTTTTTTATAGTTATTAAAAAAAAGAGATTTTAAAAGCCTAGTTATTTAAGAATTACAACTTTTAATCATGTTCTAATTTAAAGGTTATGGAGTCAAAATTTAAGTGGCCGAAAACCTCAAGCATAATTCTCATGCGAGGGTGTTGAATAGCTTATATAGATATATACTTTAAGTTTCACTTATGAAAGCATAAGTTAAGACCTACTAAAACCAAGAGATGGTGGAACAATTAATAGAATTTTCCATCATGTGACACTAAGAGCAAACCTATTAGAGACTTTCCTTTAGACTTGTATGTTAATTGGAAAATTATGACCATAAGGTTGTCTTCTTCAAGTTTGAGGGACACAAGCCCCAAATATACCTTCTGAAGTTACTTTTATAAGATTTAGAGGAATTATCCCATAGATTTTGTCCATTACTAGAAAGAATAATACTTAATTTGATAGTAGTCTAGTTTTAGGCAAGTTTAATTATAGGGGGACAATCCTCATGATAACCATTCAAGGATCAACTAGTGATGTTTCAAAGTCTTCTGAACTAGTGATCAACTAGAAATTATTATCATGTCCTCTTTGTGTACATGTGAGTTCCCATGGAACTCCACTAACACAAGTGCATGATCATAACTCCTCCTTTGAAAGGTTGTACACACCCAAAATCCTACCTAGTGTAGAGACCTTCTTTATGGCCTTAAGACATCACATATGACCTTTTTCGAGTAATGTCATTTTACATTAGCTCACCTAAGACTTAAACTTTTTATTTTGATTCTTAAAGAGAGAGTTACAGAGTGAAATATTAAATTCATGTTCTCATTTTATCAATCAAGGTTGTTAGAATTGATACTATTCATGTTTATATTATATTTAAATTTTGGATATGTTGAAAGTCAACCAGTCTATTGTTTATTTACAATCTAACATTCAATCAAAGAGCTCCTAAATGAGAACAAAAGTAGTTTTAAGACTATATCAACAAAAAGTGATGTTTATCATGGATTCTCTATTCTCAAAATTGGGGAGTTCTGACTGCCAAATTTCTTTTGTCTGTGCATTATGACCCGAACATCTTCGCATGACCCTTATCCACCTTCGGAACTCTTACAAGTCATGTCAGAGTGTAGTCGACTAGCCTTTTTATCCAAACGGAATGGCGCTCTATTTCAGCAATTACTGTGGATCATCAATAATCAACAAGATGACGAATGGTCAAAGATTTGGACACGTGAGCATGATGAATGTTTCATTATGATTCCCATCAGAAACACTGGAGTTTTCGCTCCGAACATCCATTTTTGTCAGATCATGGAACACATAAATATCATTCGTCGGGGATATAGTATAGCAGATAACTTAGCACTATCTGAAACAGTAGTCATTTCCATGTACAAGCTTAAACCAAATTCTCACAAATAATAAATAAATTTAATAGAGAGAAATTAAATCAATATGAGAAGATGAATGTAAAACACTTGAAAAATATACTTCACCACACAAAAGACAAGTATTGGGTGTAATCTACCCCCCCCCCAAGAAGTGTCAACATCCTCCCACTCCTTGGGCATTTATGTCTTTATTAACAAAAATAGCCCAATGCCAAAAATAGTTGCACGCTCTTGCATGGGCTTGCCCTTTACAAAAAATAGGAGTTGCTTTTACCAAAAGCTTAAATAAATCCTTCCTATCCAAATCACCAAGGAAAAATTCATATAAACTGCCAAGGGCTAGTTCACGTGCAACCAAATTAATAGGTCCACACCTATTAATAACAAAAGTGGGCGGCTAACAAAATACAAAAATATCTCGTAGTAAATACCACGGCTAGAATACCAAAATCATTGGCTATCCCGCCAATGCCCAAAATACTAAAAGGAAAACCTTCCCGGTAATTGATCATGCCAAATCACCACCATCATGTCCCATCCATACCGGCTTACGAGCACAAAATTTGTCAATCTCACCAACCTACAAGTTGTCCATTCAAACACATTACACATTCGCAACACATGCTAAAATTACACAACAACACATAAGTATTAAATCTAACACTTAGTTCCAACCATCCCTAAATTCATATGTCTTACATATGGAATATTCGGAATCACCCAAGTGCCATGCTATAAACATAGTGGTAATTAGGCATCCCCTTACTTTCTTGGGTGGTAACTTAGATTTAAGGTAGTGATGACAAGTAAAAAATTCTTGATCAGATCCATATTATTAGAGGATTGTAAAACTTATTATTGAACTTGTTATAGTTAACGTTTTTATTCATTCCCAATTTTATTTTTCTTTAATAGCAAACAACTCATCAACTCAAGGTACGTTTCTCCTATCTTGATATCAATATTTAGTTTATTTTTTACTTTATGATGTTAAGTTTCACTTGAATTGTTGTTTCTAGTACTATTGTAGTAGTAACTTTAAAAATCAACCTTAGTTGTTATTTTTTTCTCTTTTTCTTCAATATTTGATATATAAATAAGAAGTTTATATTTCATATACATAGAAAGTATATAGATTCACATTGTGATAATTTCAACCACACTACCATGGTGATTCATTTAACACTAAACAACTCTCTCTCTCTCTCTCTCTCTCTCTCTCTCTCTCTCTCTCTCTCTCTCTCACACACACACACACACACACACACACACACACACACATGAAGCAAGAAATCAATAAGCAAAATGGACAATGTTAGCATTTCTCTCCCTCTCCCCCTCTCCTTCTCTCTCTCTCTCTCTCTCTCTCTCTCTCTCTCTCTCTCTCTCTTACACACACACACACACACACACACACACACACATACATAGAGCAAGAAATAAAGAGGTATAATGCACAATGTAAGCATTTCTCTCAAGCTCTCACACTCTCTCTTTCTCTCCCTTCTCTCACACAAGTTAGCGAAGAGAGTTTCTATTACTTGTAGGAGTGTCCATACAATAGTCACAAGTGACTGTATACAACACCACCATACGTTCATGTAAACATTTTTCTCAAGCTCTCACTCTCTCTTTTTCTCTCCCTCTCTCTCACATAAGTTAGCCAAGAGAGTTTCTATTACTCGTAAGAATGTCCATACAATAGTCACGTGTGACTATATACAACACCACCATATAGTGAATGCTAGAAACAATCAACATATATCAAAATGTACATATGCAGAAATAAATATGCAAAACATGTTTTAAAATGCATCCCTTATAGAGTTAGATTTAAGCTTTAACTCGTGGTCCTGCTAGCGGCCTCTAGACATCTTTATGCTTCTAGATTTTCTTCCTCCTCATTTTGTGCCAAATATCTCTCAGATAACACAACTACATACTCTTATCCCCTACACCCAATGGTCCTTAACTTTCATTCTTGATGTAGGGTATTACAAAATTCCATAATTTTTTATAATAGGGGGGGAGATTCTTGGACTTCTTTTGCCATATCCATTGCCTTCCACACCTGCCTCCCTTTAGAAATTGCAAAACAAAGTTTTGACTTAAAACCCAAGGGTGGCTAGAAGCTTATAGCACCCAAAAATAATTAATCCTACATAAAATCTCACTATATCATCCTTTGGGTATTCTTGTCTTATACCATAATATTAATACTCATTTGCAAAAGCTATTATCCTCTTTGTTGGTATATGACTTTTCTATTAAGCATATTGAATATCCTACCATTATCTCGACTGAAAGGCAGGCAAAAGGTAGGTGTTCTTCTAATCTACTAAGCACAACTACCCCCTTACCATGAGGATGAGAATGAAGACCAAAGAGAGAGAGAGAGAGAGAGAGAGAGAGAGAGAGAGAGAGAGAGAGAGAGAGAGAGAGAGAGGAAGAAGAAGAAGAAGAAGAAGAAGAAGAAGCTCTTTTAACGTCATAGGAACAATCCTAAGAGACCAAATATGATCTATCCGATGGGAGTGAGATTCGAACACAAGACGTGTTGAATAACAACTCCATGAGCTAATCAATCTACCACACATTGGGTGATAGAAAGGTTAGCCCATTTTGTTTATTTACCCACACACCCGTTTGAAGAGAGAGAGAGAGAGAGAGAGAGAGAGAGAGAGAGAGAGAGAGAGAGAGAGAGAGAGAGAGAGAGAGAGAGGACTCATTAAAAGTTTTAGAAAGGTTAGACCATTTTGTTTATTTACCCACACACCCGTTTGAAGAGAGAGAGAGAGAGAGAGAGAGAGAGAGAGAGAGAGAGAGAGAGAGGACTCATTGAAAGTTTTAGAAAGGTTAGCCCATTTTGTTTATTTACCCACACACCCGTTTGAGAGAGAGAGAGAGAGAGAGAGAGAGAGAGAGAGAGAGAGGACTCATTAAAAGTTTTAGAAAGTGCACATGAATATAAAAGATGCATGCAGAGATTGAAACTAAGAAATGAACTAAAATATAATTCTCTATGTAAAAGACCTAGTATAACAACTCCAATGTACTCTCTACCCACCATGTTTTCATGTATAACAACTCTAGATGTACTCTCTGCCCACCATGTTTTCATGTAGAGAAATTATGCTTACTAGTCTGGTGAGGTCTCAATAAAAAACCTAGAAAAATATGTGTTTTAATCTTATGAAAGAAGGGACAACTCTTTTTCAATTAATGAAAGAAGGGATCACATTTTTGCATATTAAATATGAAAGAAGGGACCATTCTATTTTAATTACTATATAGAGAGTTGAAAGATGAATACTTAAGAGAAAAATATGTGTTTTAATCTTATGAAAGAAGGGACAACTCTTTTTCAATTAATGAAAGATCAATTAATGAAAGAAGGGATCACATTTTTGCATATTAAATATGAAAGAAGGGACCATTCTTTTTTAATATAGAGAGTTGAAAGGTGAATACTTAGAGAAAAAATGAAAGAAGGGACCATTCTTTTTTAATTATTATATAGAGAGTTGAAAGGTGAATACTTAGAGAAAAAATGAGGCGCGGTTGAACCAAAGAGAGGTAAGAAAATATTTCTTGCTTGCTTGAAGTGCTTCTAGGCTTTGACTAGATGTTGAGAAAGTATTTACGTAGGCAACAAAAGAGGATCTTTAGTAAATAAGAGTGTCTTTTTCAAGTTGCCCTTATACGGGATATATTGTTAGACATGCGAAGTGACTCTTGTAGATCATCGGCACTTTAAACAAAGAAGGCCTTGCTTACATCATGTGAATGGGACCATAATTTTGTTAACATGGAAGAAAAACATATTAGCAAAGTTGTTACGTGTGATATAAGCAACTCTCGTATTACTCCTTCAAACAAAATATTTGTCTGTTTCTTCTTGGCAGTGTATGTTTTGCATCTCGTAGAACCTAACTCCACATAATTATAGGAGTCACCCCTTGTTCCCTTTCCATTTCCATCATCTTCATTATTACACCTATGAAAGGGGAGTGTACCCTTGCCAATTAAGCATTTATAGCTGGAGAGCATTAATTTAAGAGTTGAGATTTAAGATCAAGCCTTGTGATTACAAGTTTATACTTCTTACTAGGTCAAGTTTGAATGAATCATATGCGAGCCTCTCGTGTCAAAGATTTTTGACATGTTGAACATTCAAGGAGTTGGCAGAGCAGAGGGTAGCATTGGGAGTGTCCACAAATCTGTGCGAGGGGGTTTCATATTGTGGGCAGCCTGCACCCTAATGGGGTGGTGAGCAGGCCCACATGCTGCCTCATCCTAGTTAGGAAAAACAATAAGATTTAGTGCAAATGGCTTTAGCTTTTGTGCCTCATAGGAGTTGGAAAATTTTATACATGGAACTTAAGAATTGCCAAAGTGCCTTTGGGTTTGTGTGTAATGGATCAAACTTCATAATATGGTAATCAATATTCAATATTGATATTGATAATCTCATTGGCTATAGTGTGTGTGTGTGTGTGTGTGTGTGTGTGTGTGTAGTGCTATGTGGCAAGCCCACGTGGAATCCAGGTAAGTGGTAGCACTCACTTCTCCGAATCTGCACTCATGGTTGAGAGGAGCTCTCTTTGCCGTCTCTGGGTGGAAACCCTAGTTTTCCTGTTGTTTTCACGGCTCTCTTTCTCTCCACTCGATTTTCTTGGGCGATCTGTGGACCTCCATTTCTGCAGCAGCATCTGACTTGAATGGCTTTAACCAGGTAAAATTTAATCTAAATTTACAATTTGGAAGATTAAATGTCAAATGCGGGCACACTTGCTTGTTTGATTTGGGGGAAATGGTGTTTTGTCTGTGTGTGTGGTGTTTGGGGAGGGGAGGAGGGTTTGACTTACTGCTATGCTTTAACAAAAAAAGGTAATTACAACTTGCCAGGGAAATCTTGTTTTTAAAGGTAATTACCCAAAAATGGGGAATCACAAATTACCCATTTTTTGGGGGGTAATTCTAAATATAATTGCGTATTAATTACAAATTACCCAAAAATTGCCTAAAAATGATCTAAAATTACTTTTTTTTGGGAGTTATCACAAATTACCATACGTTTTTTTGGGTAATTGCAAATTATCAGGGAAACACAAATTTTGGTTTAACCCTAATATCTTTTAGTTTGTGATTAAACCCATAAAAAACACAACAGGTTTGTGAAATAATTTATATTATTTAAAAAATGGTATTTGAATCATTTATCTTTTTTTGTAAATTAACCCATCTTTTAACACACCAGTTGAGAGCCTTGCATCAAAGGCAGTGAGCTGATCTGCACGTGCCAGTCTGCAATTTCCCACCAATTTTTTGCCACTAGCTGATTTGCAAAAAACCATCACAGCTTCTCCACATTGTTGTCGACATGGAAAACCAGGAAGATCATGAAACTGAAATACGTCCTCAAAGCTCTTTATCATCATCATCATCGTCACCATCTTCACCTTCATCATCATCATCGACCTCATCGTCTCCCTCGCATCCCCAGTCATTTGCCTCATCCCCTTCTTCCCAGAAGGAGCTTTCTGGCCCACCATCTTCGTCGGGGTCATCCTCATCATCCTCATCACCATTCTCTGAGCCATCTTCACCGGCACATGCAACCATTGATCAAGCCTCCACCAGTTCAATCGCGGATTCTTCTCAGCAAGCATCAGTTGATGCTGCAGCATACCATCCCAATGGACTTGATGCATTTCCGAGCTCTTCTGCACGAGAGGACTCTCCAGGCAAAGCAAATGCTGATGATGCCATGATGGGCACTTCTGTAAGGGGGGACTCAGGTGGTGAATCATACGGAACTGAAGAGGGTAATGACATCAGCAGCTGTAGCCAACAGGCAGCTGTTAGAGTGGAACCAGCTACTTTGGTTGGGAATGAAGTGAGTGGTCAAAGCGTGCTTAATAGTGCTTCAGAAGATCGTAATGACAAGGACAGTGTTACACCTCTCACTGAGCAAGAAACAGAAAGTTTAGCTCAGGGTCCTGCAGTACAGGTGGCTCAGGCCAGCAAACAAGGTGGAGATGTAGGATTGGCTACACACTCACCTGATGCTGATGCTGGTGATGAAAAGAATGGGCTTGCAGTGGATCAAGAGGCAACGGAAATGAATGGTAATGCAAATGGAGAAAACAGACAATGCACAACCCTAATGAACCAAAGTAGTTTGCGAGAGAAACGCGACCATGAGATGAATGGCTTCCTATTTCATTCGGAAGGAGAAAATAGCATGCATTCAACATCTTCTCAACAAGCTATAACTGTTTTGGAAAACGAAGGAGATCTTGCTATGAATACCTTGATGCCTAGTCCGGTTCATACTTGCAAATCAGATCCCAATTTACAGGTTGACAATGCCCCTGTGAGCGAGGGCAGTCGCTGTCCAGAAACAGTAGAGTTGAGAACTTTAACTTCAGTGTCTGCAGTGATGCCTATGGAGACACCTTTAGAAGAAGAAATGTGTGAAGAAGCTGAGCCATTATCCCCCATTGTATCCAGTGAGCTTGAGAAATTGCAAAAGAGTTATACAGAGGTTTCACCAGGTATTCCTCCTTGCTCATGTGATTTTTGCTTTATTAAACTATTACTTGATTTCTTTTTGTGGCAAGATAAAAACTATTTTTAAGTTCTGGTTTCTTACAGAACCATTATGATATGCCTGATACTGTGTGCCCCTTGTGTTGTCTGGGTACCTTGTGCCCCTGGTCTTGCGTAGCTTGTGTTTAACGGAAGTGATTTCACCATGAGACTAATCTGGTTCACATGTTCTGCTTCCACAAGAAGCATGGAGTCCACTTGATATTTTTTGGCTCATCTGGTTCACATGTTCCATGTTCTGCATCTATGAGAAGCATGGACTTCCACTGGTTCACATATTCTGCTTCCACGAGAAGCATGGAGTCCACTTGATATTTTTTTGGCTCATCTGGTCCACATGTTCTGCATCTATGAGAAGCATGAACAACCACTTGATATTCTTTTGCTCATGACATCTGGAACAATGAACCTGCTTCATATGCTGCTAAAGCTCATCAACCTCTACAGACCCTTGCGTCCTTGTGCTTTGGCTCATTGGATTGGTCCTTTCCTTTTGCATCATTGGCTCCAAGTAGCTGCTAAGAGATTTTTTTTTGGAACCAACCTAGTTGTTTGTTCATGTAAACTTGTGCTTGTGTGCATGTACACCCTTCAAAGACACATTTCCGATGTGCTTGGACAGTGCCTTTTAAGGTGTTTAAAATTTTATGCTAAAGCAAGTTAACTTATGATCATCTGTGACATATGATGTATGTGGCCAAAGTGTGATCAATTTGATTATTTTATCACGATAAAGTTATCTAGATTCTACAGTTCTTGTTAGTGGTTTAGGATCATGTCGTCTTCCCAATGCAGCACAGACAGAGATATTCCAGCACCACAAAACCCCCCACTTGCATTGTTAGACATGATGAAGCAGATGATTAACACCATTTAATGATGCTTGAGGAAGAGCCTTCAGCAGCTGAAATGTCCAGATCCACATTAGACAGTGGCTTGTTAAGCGGACGATCAAGCTTTCAAATCTTCCTCAACCCATTCCATCTATATCTTCTCATTTCAATTCATACAATTCTCTGCAATGTTTTCTGGCCTCGGCTTTAATCAGGGCTAATTTTATTCATGGAGCAAGGAAAGGAGCAGATTTTGGCATTAACAGCAACAAATTTGTCATAGAGAGAACTAAAATTTGGTCCAGGCCCTGATTTAGATCCAGAGCCAGCCAGAGCATTGGGGATGATTGCCCTTCCCATTGCCTCAAGATAAGCAGGAGTGGACGCCTTATGCATCATTTCCATTCATTTGATTCATGTGTCATGCTAGGCTGCAAGTCAAGGTGGTGTTTTAGCACATGAGCCATAATCTATAAAGGGGTGATTGCCCTTCTCATTGCCTCAAGATAAGCAGGAGTGGATGCCTTATTCATCATTTCCATTCATTTGATGCTTGTGTCATGCAAGACAACGTCTTAGCACATGAGCCCTGATCTATAAAGGGACAAAAAAGGCTGTTAGTGTGAGGTAGGCTGCCTGAAATGAGAAACTGTTGACTGTTTACCCAGCTAACCCAGGTGTAAATGCAATGAATGCAAAAGTGGCTGTTAGTGTGAGGTAAGGGGCTTGGAATGAGCAACTGTAGGCTTCCTAACAACTAATGCAACTATGATTGCAATCAATGCAAGAATGCAAGTTGGCCTACATTTGTAAATCTTTAAATAGAACAGCTCTCTCCCCTTTCTATACATCTTTTGGAGCAGCCAAGGAAGAGAACACCAGTCACGACAAGCAAATGATTCAGCCTGGACAATAGAAATCAACACAGATCATTCAAGGCTGCCTATTGCATCAAATTTTAGCAATTGGAAGATGACCACATAAGGTTTTCTTGCTCTGATCACAACCATGCTTTTTGAGTTCAGTAAGCAATTTAGTTCTTGGCGGATCTAGCAAGATTTGTTGTAGAATTGTCAACTTTCAGCAATATACAGTAGATAAAGTAGGGACAAATCAAGTCATCTGCCACCATTTCTCTTTCCTCTCTACCTCATCAATGTGTAGTCTCAGTTTTGTGCTTCAAAGAATTTTATAAAACCATGCTTTAGTGCAGCCTAACATGTGTACACCTTCTACATCCCTACACTTATAGTTGATGTTTTAAGTGATCAGGGTAACTTCGTTGTGATGCCAGCACGCAACAGCATGCGAGTAATTGATGATTTTATCAGATTGACATTAACCTGATCACTCAAGACAGTTTGAACATCATAAAGATGAGAGATTGTAATAGAGCTGCTCGCTGAAGCCTTCGCCCCCTCACCCTGCTCGAGCTGCCACCTGCTCGCACCCCTTCTCCCTGCCCTCGTGATTTAGCCTCTCCCCGCCTGCTCGCACCCCCCCCTCCGCGCCCCTGTGTGTCTCGTGCCCTCCGCCCTCCCTTGTCTCGCCCGTCGCCCCCTGCCCGCCTGCCCCCGTCTCTTTCGCACCCTGCGCTCCCCCTCTTCCTCCGCATCCCGCCCCCCCTGCCTACCCCTGCCCTCCCCCCCCTTGCACGCTTTCCCCGCCCCCCCTTTTCGTTCCCCGCTGCCCCCCCCCCCTTCTCCGCCTCTGCCTTTCGTTCCCCCGCCCTCCCCCCCCCCCCTTGCGCGCTTTCCCCGCCCCCCCTTTCGTTCCCCGCTCCCCCCCCCCTTCCTTTTTTTTTTTCGCCCCCCTCTGTCTTCCGCCCCTTCCCCTCTGTTTTTTTCCGCCCTTCCCTCTCCTCCCCTCCCCGCTCCGTTTTCTCGTGCAGCTTGGCTCTTGCAGGACCCCCCGTTTATCGCTTCGCCCTCGACTCAGCTTCAGACTCTGATGGAGGCTCCTCCCGCCCCACCTCAGAGGGACTCTTCCGCAGCCCCCTCGCCCTCTCTTGAGGATACCCCCATCAGGCTTTCTCTTTCGCCAGAAGAGGAAGCGAGCCTCGCCGCGGAGGTGGAACGCCTCCAGGCACATTCCACCATCTGCCGTATAGTTGGCACCCGCCCCAGCAGAGGGGAGATCCGGGATCTTCTTCAGGCCCGCCTTTTTGCAGATGTGGGCAAGATCCTGGACGTTCCCGCGGACACTACCAGATTGAGTTCGAGACAGCCCAGAGCGTGGCCCCGGTCCTAGCCATGAGTCCCCTTGACATCAGGGGCGCTTGGGCCTTCTTCAGACCTTGGCAGCATGGTTTCGACCCAGCAGCGGCCGAGCAGGGAGAGCGCCTATTCCATGTTACAGTTTGCTTTCCTGGACTTCGTCGTGAGTACCTCCGCTCCTTTCTAGGATAGGATCATTGGTGGGCTCGGTGCTTGAGACTGGCCCTCAGCAGCTTCAGTGGTGGCTAGAGCAGCTGGCCTGCCTTCGGTCAGAGTTTTGGTTCCTGACATCTCCTCCCTTCTGAAGGTCATTCAGGTACCTAGGATAGGGGGGGGGATGGATCGATGCCCTCGCAGGAGACCCCGACCTTCACCGCAGCAGCAGACCCCCGATGGCCCGCCCACAGATGCGGCTCGGCAGGCAGCCTCTGGGACACCTGCTCAGCCCACAGAGACCTCGGATTGGCAGCTTGGACAGTGGCGCCGTAGAGGGAGACAGCCACAGCAGCATGCCTAGAGACTGACGCAGCAGCAGTCACAGCCTCAGCATCACTGGGTTCCAGTGAGGAACAGCTTTGCTTCCCTCCAGGATGAGACCCCAGCACAGGCTGAGGATCAGGAGATGCCAGCACCCCCCTCCCTTCGCCCTCCCCCTCCCCCTCCCCCTGTCCCCCCTCCCGCCTCGCTTCTACCTTCGCCTCCTCCCCCTCCGCTCGCCGCAGCTCCCCGGGAGGCACTAGCAGTTCCCTGGCGCTCACCTGCAGTCCGGCGGGCACTGAGCACCGCTTGCTCGAGCACCACAGAGGAGACCTACCATGCCGATTCGTGCTTCACGGATATCCTCTATCCACAGTCGGCTGAGTAGTCTCGACACTAGACAGCGCTCGGAGGCTTTCGACTACTCCTTCACACGCCTTTTTGGAGCGGAGGGCCCCCATGAGCCAGCACCCATCAGAGTTCATGTGGTGATATCTCCGGCCCGAGGGGAGGAGGCACTTGATTCAGCGGTGGCCTTCTCCTTCCCTCTTTGCGGCACTAGCGACCGGGAGTGGACTCTGGATCTCGCTCTTAGTATGTTGAAGACTCAGGCAGTTGAGTTTTCTCACCATGTGAGCGATTTGGAGATGACAGATGTGATAGGCCGACTCTGGGAGTTGGCACATTTCTTTGATACCGGGAGTGCGGATGCCTCCGGGATTCGACATTTGGTGGTTCGCATAGTGGCAGACCTAGCACGAGACCCTGGCTATGTATGCATACATGAGGTTTCTCTCTCCGAGCGGGAGGTAGTCGCTATGGGACACAGCCATTGGCGCCTGGTCCAAGACTCTTGCAGCACACCGGGTGGGTAGATTCGTAGCCGCTCGGATGGGGATTACTCTCCATCCAAGCCGCTTGCGAAGGCCCGCCGTATGGCTGAGACAGCCTCCACCTCAGCAGGTCATCCATGAGGATCAGTACAGGGCCTTGGCGGCGCACACTATGTACGTTATCGTGGTTGCTTGAGGCAGGAGCTTCAGAGATGCCTGGTTGGGGGCAGTATTGATATTCTGATGATGCAAGAGCACCATTTGAGTGAGAGCAGGATTCGGAGATATGTTTTGGGGCCAGCAGGCCTCCGCAGGGGCTTTCAGTATGTTTTGGACACTGGGGTGATGCCACAGAGCTTTTCAGAGGGCTTGATCTTTCTTATCCCCAAGGGGGAGGGAGTGTAAGATGATATTCGGCATTGGAGGCCTATTACGATCCTCAATACTGTCTACAAGGTCCTAGCAAGGGCCTTGAGTTTGAGGATCCAGCCCTTCCTATGGGAGTTGATTCATGCTACCTAGACAGGATTCGTCAAGGAGCGCAGTATCCTTGACAACATTTTCACCTTTTGGGAGGCGACGGCCCGAGCTAGATTTCTCGGTGAGGACTTGGTCGTGATGCTTCTCGATTTTGAGAAGGCATACGATAGAGTCGATTGGGGCTTCCTAGAGGGCACTATGCTTCGCGTGGGTTTTGAGCCAGACTGGATTCGAGGAGTGGCGGCTCTATACTCCACAGCTCGTAGCCAGGTGTTGATGGCAGGAGGACGGGGGCCGAGTTTTGAGTTGACCAGATCAGTTCGTCAGGGATGCCCTCTCGCCTCGTTCCTTTTTCTCTTCTTTGCAGAGGCTATGAGCATGTATCTGACAGCAGAGGAGGTTGGTTTGAGAGGACTCTAGCTTCCAGTCCGGGGTGAGGACCTGCTCGATTCTGAGTTTGCTAATGACACGGGATTGTTTCTGCATGGCCAGGTGGCCAATCTGCAGAGGACAGAGCAGTCGCTACAGGTTTTTGGTGTGGCTTCAGGAGCATTGATCAATTGGTGCAAGACAGTGGCTTTTTGGATCAGTAGCGCTCGCGCTCCGTCATGAAGCCCAGACCCGGGTTTTAGATGGATTCCTCCTGGCACAGCAGTGCGGTATTTGGGATGCCAGATTGGACTTGATTTGTCACCTGAGCAACAGATCGCCCCGCTTCTTCTGAGCATTCATGAGAAGCTTTTATATTGGAGTACAGCTCGGCTATCCTTGGCTGGGAGAGTGGTGGTGACAAATCAGGTGCTTTTAGCGACTATGTGGTACACCACGTCTTGCTGGATCTTCTCGAGCTGTTGCATCAGCCAGGTAGTACAGATGCTGATCAGGAACTTTCTTTGGTCTGGGCGGGATGGTCAGCCGGCCCGGGCTAAGGTTGTTTGGGCAGTTATCACTCTTCCGCTGGCCTAGGGGAGCTTGGGCATTATAGATCCAGCTGATCAGAGTAGAGCCTTGTTGGGGAAGCTTATTGTTCGGGGGTTGCTTCCAAGCACTGAGCCTTGGAAGGAGCTTCTTTTTCAGCGGCTGCAGGCTAGAGCTCCTCCAACAGGGGACACTTGGGCACCAGAGATACGGTGGATCTTCATAGAGATGAGGAGGACAGGCCTCAGTAGAGGATGGGAGGACAGATTTGCCTTGAGCATCCTGCAAGCTTGGGAGCTGCTGAGATTGGGGCTTTCTTAGAGACCTCCCACTTGTGATGAGGAGCGGGCCAGACAGCCGCTCATCTGGAGCCCCGCGATACGCACAGATCATGGTCATATGCTGGGTTCTCGGCCTCGTCTAGCCTGGGGACCATTGGCGGCAGGCCCATCACGTAGTTTTGGAGATTGGCAGGCCTTTTGTAGCCTCCCGGAGGAGATCCAGGCGGAGAGGCTGAGTCACTTCAGAGGGGGGCTGATTATGAGGGATAACATTCAGGAGGCACTCACTGAGGAGTGGTTCATGCCTTTCGAGCCAGCAGCCCCACGGCGGTGGATGGGAGCCTTTACACAGTTGGAGATCCTGATTGCTGTCAGAGCTTGCACTGAGGATGGTAGATGCCTCTACTATGAGATACAGGATGAGGGCAGACTTCAGAGAGTGGAGGCGGAGTCGCCTTTGGTTGCAGAGTGCATCTTTCAGAGGATACGGGTAGTGGCCGCCGCTTCTTGGAAGTGGCATATTGATCCAGACCCTGCAGATGTGGACTCTTATTGGCGCATATGGGCATATGCTGCGCGTCCCTTGGCCTGGCTCCAGTGGGACCCTGGCGAGTATGAGTGGCATGATCCTTATGCGTCCCCCGAGGCCACAGAGATCACCTTTTTCCAGTACACTGTTCGGCTGGGGAGGCATATTTTGACTGCGAGGAGGATGGTCTCTGTAGCTGCATCGAAGCATTGGCGGCTACAAGGACTCTCACAGGAGTTCCTGGAGGATTTTTGGACCAGGCTCTGGGCTAGCCAACAGGCACGCAGGATCTCGACTTTCCAGTGGCTGGTTGCCCACATGGGCTCTGCAGTTGGCACCTGGCTCGTCTACAGTGGTCTTCCGTCGGCCTGCGTCAGATGCGGCCACCCATTGGAGACACAGCGACATTGCCTATGGGACTGTCCACAGGCGCAGTAGATTTGGCTGAGGATTTTGCGCATTTTGGCCCCCTCTCTCCAGAGGGCATGTATACGTGGGGAGCCATTGCGTGGTCGACTTCGTCAGGGCCTGCTCTGGGATACGAGTCGGAGCAGGACAGCTAGGCCATCAGATTCATTCGGGGCCAGCCTCGCCTTGTTCTTTCACTGGATTTCTGTTGGAATTAGGGTTGCAGGAAAGCACACAAAGCTTGGAGAAGAAGAAGCAAGAATGCACACAACACAAAGTGTATTAGATTGTGTCAATGTACAAAAGATAAGTTAGCCCTAGAAGGATGGGCGTATATACAAGCCGGGGGAAAACACCTCCTAAAGAGGGAAAAAGTGTCCCGGCGGTCCTAAGTGTGTTCACACACATCACTGCCTATATATATATGGCAACAAATCCCCCCTAGGAGTGATGGTGTGAACGAGAGCTGGCACTCATGTATAGGGGAGTGCCATGCCCGAAGTAGATCAGTCCACAAAGGGGAGCAATCCCAAAGCTTTGCGGAAAGCTTCGAACTTCTCATGAGGAAGCGCCTTTGTGAGAAAAGATCGGTGAGGTTGTCCTGTGTTGGCACATAGGCCAAGCTGATCTCTCCTGCTGAGAGTCTCTCCCTGACATAGTGATAATGCACCTCAATGTGCTTTGTGCGAGCATGAAAAACTGGGTTTCTCGCAACTGCCAATGCGCTCTGACTGTCAGTGAAGATAGAGGTGGCAGACTCCTGTCCAACACCCAAGTCAGCCATAAGCCGTCTGAGCCACACACACTCAACCGTAGCTGTGAAAGCTGCCCTGTACTCAGCTTCACAACTAGAAGTGGCCACAGTAGGTTGCTTCTTGCTCAACCAAGATATGCATGAGCTACCGAGCATGAAACAAAAACCACTTGTGGACACTCTTGTGTCATAGCAACCAGCCCAATCTGAGTCTGAAAAAGCATGTAAATCTGGCGGCAACGATCCCCCCTTGGGATAAAACAACCCAAGATGTATGGTGCCACTCAAGTAGCGAAGGATGCGTTTAACTGCCTTCCAATGCTGAGACCCTGGGCTATGCATAAACCTGCTCCCCTGTGAGATTGCAAACTGAATGTCCGGCCTCGTAATGCATACATAAATGAGGCAACCAACAGCTGTCTGATAGAGTGTGACATCAAAGTGATCTCCAGCATCATGAAGGCTCAACTTCAAACCTGTCTCCATTGGAGTAGTAATACGCTTGCAGTCTTCAAGGCCAAATCTCCGCAACAATGTCTCAATATACTTTGTCTGACACAAAGTAATACCTCCATCACACTGCTTAAATTGTACCCCCAAATAATGATGCAAATGCCCCAAATGTGACATTTCAAAAGAGGCATTCAAATCAGCCTTAAAATCAGCAATATGACTCTCATTTGGTTCTGTGAGCAGCATGTCATCGACATAGAGAGCAATGATTAGATGTACATCATCCACACGTTTAACATACAAAGTGCTTTCTGTTGAACTATTCTGAAAACCATGTGCAGTCAAATATGCATGTATCTTTTCATACCAAGCTCGTGGAGCTTGCTTTAAACCATATAAAGCCTTTTTCAACCTGCACACTTTGTTTTCCTGCCCTCTTTGAACAAAACCACGAGGCTGCGATGCATACACCTCCTCATGCAAATCTCCATTCAAGAACGCAGTCTTTATGTCCAGCTGATGTACATTCCAACCATTATGAGCTGCCAATGCACAAATGCTACGAATGGTAGTCATACGACAAGTGGGAGCAAAGGTCTCATCAAAATCAATGCCCTTTTCTTGAGCATAACCCTTTGCAACAAGTCTAGCTTTATAGCGATCAACACTGCCATCTAGCTTTCGTTTCAACTTAAAAACCCACTTACATCCAATGGCCTTTTTACCAATAGGCAAATCACACAAAGACCATGTACCATTCTTCATTATAGCATCATATTCACTTTGCATTGCCGCCAACCAATTTTCTGATTTTTGTGCCTCATCAAATGAAAGAGGTTCTTCCTCTTCACACATACTAGACACAGCCAAAGCATAACAATCTGATGCATAAGAGGCATGCTGAAAACCTGAACGAGTACGACTAGACATAGGTGCATCAATTTTACTATCACGCAAGGTTTGTACCAGCCATTTAGGCATACCTCTAGCCTGCTCATTTTCAGCCCTATCCTCATGAATTATATCCTGTAAATCTGCATCAGAAATAGGCTGATCTATGATGTCGTTTGAAATCTGTATAGGCTGAATATTTGCCTCATTAGGTTTTACATTTGAATTCCCACCTGTAAATAGAGGCAACAATGTATCAAATACATCCCGTGAGCTCACACCTGTCTCTTTGGTACATGATAATAAAGGCTGCACAGCATCTTCCACAAAAACAACATCTCGACTAATCAAGATACGCTTTGATTGTGGATGATACAATCTGTAACCCTTGCTCTCAGCACTGTAGCCAACAAAAATGCATTTGACAGCCTTATCATCCAATTTTCTGCGTTGTTGCACAGGCACTAAAGCATAGGCCAAGCAACCAAAGACACGCAAGTGACCAATAGAAGGCTTCCTGCCATGCCAAGCTTCATATGGAGTAATAGACTGCAAGGCCTTAGTGGGACACCTGTTGAGTACATATGCAACACACATGACAGCCTCAAGCCAAAACGCATGTGGCAAAGCTTGGCTCTTGACCATACATCGTGCCATCTCCATAAGTGACCTGTTTTTTCTCTCAGCAACACCATTTTGCTGAGGGGTATACGGCACTGTACATTGGTTTTTTATCCCACGACTAGCCAGAAATGCATCAAACTCTTTAGACATGTACTCCCCCCCTCGATCAGAACGGAGGGTGCCCACATTACAATTGGATACATTTTCAACCATAAGCAAAAACTGTTTGAAGCACAAAAACACTTCGGACTTTGCCTTCAGTGGATATACCCATGCATGCCTTGAGTAATCATCAATGAAAGTCACGAAGTACAAGTGTTTACCAAATGACGGAGTTTGCATAGGCCCACATACATCACTATGTACAAGTTGCAATTTGCGATTGGCCCGCACAGAACCATCCTTTGGAAACGCAGAACGCTGCATTTTGCCCAAAATATAGCCTTCACAAATATGTTTCAATGGTGTCTCAAGAGGGGGCAATGAAGCAACCATATCAAATTTCTGCAAACGCAGCAAACTAGCAAAGTTCAGATGACCAAAACGAGCATGCCATAGTTTTGCATCTGAAACTGCCTTTTCATCAGAAACTGCATTTGCTGAATCTTCCACACACTTGTCATAAGAATTGAGCCTATACAACCCACGAAACAAGGTGCCAGATACAATAATCGTATCACCAGAAGTCAAATCATGTACAGTACATCTGTCATCCACAAATTTGACTACAAGTCCAAGTCTAGCAAGCGTAGAGACAGACAATAGATTCTTCTTTATCCCTGGCACATACAGAGCATCTGAAAGTGTGAAAGCGCTGCCATTTGTAGCAGTAAGCATAATTTTACCAATGCCCTTCACTGGGTAAGAAGCATTATTGGCACATGTGACAGTATTCCCATTAGGGACAGCCTCAAGAGAAGTGAACATATCACGATGCGAGGTAATGTGCTTTGTAGCACCACTGTCAAAATACCAAACATGAGAGTCAACAGAAACTGCCAAACATGCATCATGTACAGATGGGTCATACTGGCAATACATGCTAAACACCCATTCTGTATCCTGCACAACATTTGCAGAATCTGCATTTGTAGAAGCATCCGCTATTGTGGCTGCATTTGACTCTTTCTTCTTTGCCTCTTTAGCCTTTAGCTTAGGGCAATTCTTAATGACATGATCATTTGCCTTACAATAGTTGCACCTGGTCTTTTTCTTGCCTTTATCAAGAGCCTTCTCAGACTTATTGTTGCTACCTGTGGAAGGAGAAGAAGTTACAGACCTACTAATAGGAGAAGAAACAGTGGAAGGGGCTGCCTTACCACTTCTTTTCTGCTGTTGGGCAGCAATAAATGCTTGATCAACTGCACGCTGCCTGGCCCTGTTTTGCCTGGACTGCGCTTCTTGCAAGAGCTTGTTGACTAAAGTATCATACTTGACAGCATCAGGTCTGTCCTCAGTAAGAAGTCTCCACGTGGAAGCAAAAGTCTGATATGTCTCAGGTAAAGCATCAAGAACAGTCTGCACAAGAGAATGATCAGGAATAATCTCACCTGCAGAAATCAACTGTTCTTTGAGATCTTTAATCGCAACAAGAAAAACATTCATGTCATCATCTTCCTGCATAATCTTCAATTCCAGCTCTTTACGCAGGTAAGAGATTTTTGCCTCGTTACGACCTGCATACAAACCAGCTAGAATATTCCAAGCCTGTTTTGTTGTTTTAGTTGAACGAATATGTGGGGTGATGTTACGTTTGACAGAAAGTGCAATCAAGGCATGAGCCTGCGCATCTTTACCATCCCAACGAGCTTGTTCAGCAGTGGGTAAAACAGTAGCAACAGTAGAGCTGCTAGAACCTGCAACATCCTCAACAGATCCTACATCCACAGAACCTGGACGTACATCCATACCCTGCACAATGTTCCACACTCCTTTTGCAACCAAAACATGCTGCATCATGTATGCCCAAAGTGGGTAGTTGTTGTCTCCATCCAGTTTGTCTTCAGCAGACAACATGCGAAATACATCATTACTGTTATCAGCCATGGCCACTGACTGAAACTGATGCAAAAGCTACCTGTAATGAAGCAAAGACTGAACAGAGAACAACTCGTGCTATGTAGCACGGTCCACAATAGAATACGTATGCCTGTTTTGCAAAAAACTGCACTGTCGAAATTTCTGCAGAAAATGACGAAAACACTTGTGCAGAACTTGAAATGCAAAAACGGAGCCCGAAACGATCTCAGATGCAATTTCTGAGAACGCAAAGCTCCACGGGCTTACCTACAGAGTATAGGGACCTGCAAGCGCTCGTGAAAGCTCACCTCAAACGGAGAACGTGAGTCGGAGGGTGGTGGTGGTGTAGCCCTGGAAGATACCAATTGTTGGAATTAGGGTTGCAGGAAAGCACACAAAGCTTGGAGAAGAAGAAGCAAGAATGCACACAACACAAAGTGTATTAGATTGTGTCAATGTACAAAAGATAAGTTAGCCCTAGAAGGATGGGCGTATATACAAGCCGGGGGAAAAAACCTCCTAAAGAGGGAAAAAGTGCCCCGGCGGTCCTAAGTGTGTTCACACACATCACTGCCTATATATATATGGCAACAATTTCTCGTCCGCCGGCTGGACACAGGAGAGGGATCTATGATGGGAGCTCCTCAGTAGCCTCACCATATGGTTCACCTGGAGAGCCTGTTGTTTCAGGGCCTTTGAGGGGAGACTGGAGCCACCAGCAGAGACTGCTCGGAGTATCTGGCAGGAGTTGATTCACACCCTGCAAGGACAGTATGACCGCATCCGGGGCGACTCGGATCGAGCGATCTTGCGGCGCTAGGCCTTCCACACCACTTGGCGCAGCGGCCCCTTCTATACTCTACACGCGGGTACCCTCCGATGGCACTACAAGCCACCTGTTTGGATTTTCCCCCCTCCTATTGTATGATATAGCCTCTCAGTTATTTGTACTTGTATTTGCACTTTTTTGCACCTAGGGAGAGTCTCCCTAGCTGACTTGATTGCATCTCTGCTCTGCCTTCTTATGAGCAAGAGAGGGGTTTTGTAGCCCAGTGGGCGTTATTTTTATAACTAATGAAAGGATCTTTTCTCGGAAAAAAAAAAAAGATGAGAGATTGTAAACCCACCCTCACTAGGTCTCAAAGGCCCATCACAACCTCCCATCCCCTACTTGGCATTAGACCGATGCTAACCTGATCACTCAAGTCAGTTTGAACATCATACAGATGAAAGATTGCAAACACACCCTCACAAGGTCTCAAAGGCCGCCCATCACAAAACACACCCGGTATTATGTCCCATGTTTGGACATAATGAGGCTAGTACAGAGGCCGACTGCTTGGTTTACTTAGTGTGAACTGGTTATAGGGCGATATAGTTTTTTGTGGCTCATTTGTGGGAGAGTTCATTGGTGGAACTATACCTTGGGAGAGGGGCCTCCGAAGGAACCCAACTTCTGGCTAGCCGCACCAGTGAGAAATCGCGAGGACGGGGGTTGCATGGTATGGGATGCGTTGGCCTTGAGGGTGCGGGCTACGCTGGGGTTGCTTTGGTCTCTAGCTCGGGGGTGGCTTACCATATACTTGGTTTGGAGCCTATGGTTAAGTGGCGAGTGCTGGCCGAACCCACCTATGTTCTCGTAGACACGTGTACATTTATGGTGCTTTCGTATGTGGATTGCAATTGCTTGGATGTGCTTCTTGGGCTATCAATTGTGAGTATCGGTCTTGGGTGGACACGCATGTAAGTGGAACTCTTGCTTGGGGTGTTTCACCCGGCCACCTCTTGGCCCCTTTTTTCCCTCTCTCTTTTCCTTTGTGTACATGTTTCTTTCCCTGCCCTCCCTGCTTTGGTGGAGAATTTCTTTATTGATAGGAGCAAACATTGAAAAGGTTTTAAATTATGGTTGTTACTGAATTTCTTATTGTGCACTCAAATGGGGCTAAGAAATACAGCATTTCTGTGGGCTGCACTTTGAATTTGAAGCATGAAAGCTTTGCAAGGCTGTTAGGCTACTAGATCTGTTGGCTGGCTGTCCTGAAAGTGAACTTTGTGCTCTTTGTTGAAATATCTGGGTCTTCACTTGCAAAATAAGCAGAGAGGCCTTTATTATAAGTTGGAATTAACGGGTAAGTGCACTCAATTGTTGATCAGCTGAGCTGAGGCTTTTTTGTGTATCATTACTGATACAAAGACTTTGTTGAGCTCTGAGGGCCCCATCTCTAAGCCCAGACGTTCCACATGAACATGTATTCTTTCTTACATAGTTATGCAAGGTTTTGATTCTTTTAGTTTCTTAGTACTTGTTTCTAGGTCAATTTCGTGGAGCATTTTAAGATGATTAATTTTTCCAAACATTTGTTTAGATATTAGTGGCCTACAACGTGCACAAACCATGCCTATGGGATCTTTTGCGCTTGTTGACGGGATGGTGCGATCAAGTAGACAATCAACATTCAAGAGATCAAGTACAGATAAGTCGTTAGCAGACAAAGACAATTCTGCTCGCACCCAGGGCTCAAAAATGTCAAAAAAAAAGCAGGTAACACTTCGTAAACTTGACTCTTGAATTTAATGTTTCCGTTTCTGTCCGAAGGTCATTGTCCGTCCAACTACCCTTCTCTGCCAAAAATTACCAGATTGTAGGGAAGAGGGCTTGTCTGGAGGCAGGGCAACATCTGGGTGTACCAGCCTCGCTATTCACTCGTGGGCCCAGATGGGGCTTACCCTTCCTAATCCACCATAATTTTTTCACGACTCATCCTACAAATATCTAAGTGTGCAGTGCTACAGAACACAGAGATGTGATTGTCTGTCAGGGAATGTTAGAAATCTAGGCTTCGTTTATGCCCAAGATTTCAGCGCACTTTGTTTCTAATGTTTAGCCTGGATCTCTAGCTCTGAGTTTGTGCACTGGACAAGGGATTTCGTCAGACATTGATGGTAGAAGATGGGATATAGAAGGTGGAAGGTGGACATGCAACATGCAGTGTGGACTTGTGGAATTGTGTGAATGAGCCCCTGTTTGTGAGATTTTTGATGGTAGAAGGTTTGGACTGGATACCCAGGTCAGAGTTTGTCCACCGGCAGAGATTAGGTAAGATATTTGATGGTAGAGATGTTTTCTAGAAGGTCTTAAACAGCATGGAACCTGCAACATGCAGTGTGAAACATTGCAGGGAGGCGTGGCATCTGGTGGGGCAGATTGGGAAGGAGCAGGATGACTGCCTTCTGGAAGTGTGCTTAAACTGGCCAATTACCACTCAGCCTCTTAGGAAGTCAATGGATCTGGAATACAATTGACTTATGTGGGAAGATGACCCGACATTTTATTGTAATCACAAAAGGACTTTATACTTCAAGAAGATGTCTTAATTTCTTTTAAGCACTAGATTTCTCAATCTAACGTGTTTTCTTTGTGGCATCAGAAGGAGCTTGTGAAGATGTGCACCGTGCAAAAAGATGGTACCGTGGAATTTGATGTTGACAGAAGCGCTCATCTTGCACCCGATTTATATGGTCTGGATCCATGGGAAGATTATTCTTATGATGGAGATGGAGATGAAAGGAGGGTTATCCCACCTTTGCAAATTGCCATGCTTATTGTTGGAACTCGGGGAGACGTGCAGCCTTTTGTGGCCATCGGGAAGCGCTTGCAGGTTTGTTAATGCTGTGATAGAAGTTATAATTTATCCATATCACCGGTGGTCTTTGCAAATGCCATGATAGCCAGTTTGAAAGGGCAAAAGGTGATGAAATGCATGACCGTTTTTCCCTTCAGATGATCTAACGGCCGCCCCACCTTTTCCATAATTTGTCAGGAACATGGGCACCGTGTGAGGCTGGCAACTCACGAGAACTTCCAAGAGTTTGTTTTGACTGCAGGCCTTGAATTCTATCCTCTGGGAGGTGACCCGAAAGTTCTCGCTGGATGTACGTGTGTCTAAAGGAGGATGCTCTTGAGTTTTCACACGTTTAGGGTATAGGCTTGTCTACTAACACTTGCAAAGTTGGATTCCATCTTCTTAACAGATATGGTAAAGAACAAAGGATTTCTACCATCAGGACCATCAGAAATCAGGACACAGCGAAAGCAGCTCAAATCCATCATCAACTCACTTTTACCTGCATGTGTAAATCCTTACAGGAGCGACATGCCCTTCAGAGCTCAGGCAATCATTGCCAATCCTCCAGCATATGGTAAGGCTTGATTTGTTCTGGTTTTACATTTTTGTAGTAAATTTCAGGAGGAATCAAATGGGATTATGCTTGGTTGGATTGTAGGTCATGTTCATGTGGCCGAGGCTTTGAAGGTGCCATTGCATATCTTTTTTACCATGCCTTGGACGTAAGTGTCCTACCTTAGAAGGTCTTGAGATGAGAGCTTTAAGTTTCTTACATGTACATGTCATGTGCTGTTTTCCAATTCTGTGGGTAGATTTGGTTCTTGGTAAACTCTGGTTGAAGCTAAGTAATGATAACGAGCTAAAGCATACCAGTTAATTCTATGCTTTCCAATTCTGTGGGTAGATTTGGCTCTTGGTAAACTCTGGTTGAAGCTAAGTAATGATAAAGAGCCAAAGCATACCAGTTAATTCTGTTGATTGATATGACTTCTGTTGATTGATATGACGGCATGTTTTTGAAAGTCAAATACAATTCCGTATAAAGTGGCATGGGTAGACAATTGCTTGTACTCATGGAGTGGAAAGTCTATGTGCCCTGGTATTCATGGGTGGAGTGCATATACTATGGGTAGGTATTTGAAACATGCGGGTTATGTAATCACTGAATGAGAAACCCCTCTAGTTGGATGGATTCAGGGCAGATCCAGGTCAGTAGAATTCATACAGCCCAAAAGAAGATCCTTTCATTAGTTGAAGAAATAGTCTGCCAGAGTGGCAGAGTACAAACACACTGCAAAAATGCAGTCAATATATACAAACACGCTGTTTGTACTCTGCCACTCTGGCAGAGTACAAACACACTGCAATAATGCAGTCAGTATATACAAAGACAAAGGGGGAGCTCGCTCCATGGTTGGCCGCTCTCGGAGGGAGGTTACAGTTACATCAGAGGGGGAGGGGGGTAAAGCCACACTGGGGGCCTACAATGCCAGGAAACTCCTCCGTAAGAGTCCAGGGGTCCAAGTGCGAAGGAACACCTCTCACCTTTTCTGCATGGGATCGGACTCACCGGTCAAGCGCTCGAAGGTCCCTCTCAGGTTGTGAATGAGATCTACCCATATGGCTTGGATGGTCTCAACAGGTGGGGTAGGCACTCCATCAATGGTCTCGCTGCAGCAAGCACGCCATAGACGCCAGGATATGGTGCCTCTGACCTCGAGAGGAGGGTCGATGGACCATTTCCGTCCCTGGTGCCCCACAACTCGGACCCTCTATTTTAGGGGGGGGGGGGGGGGGGGGGGGGGGGGGGGAGGAAGGTCATCGTCGCTAGGTTTTCCAGAGGGAGGGCAACTGTTGGCCCCAGGGGCCAACTTGAAAGGTGCAGATAACGCTACCATTGGAGAAACAAAAACCATGAGTGGCACACCTGTATGAGTGAAAGATGCCATCCACGGGGCATTGGGGGGATCCTCAGGATGCAGGAGCCAGTCCAGGGGGGTGAATGGCTGTGTCTGTGTTGAGAGTCATGGTGGGGATCCCTCTCAAGCTGAGAAGGTGAGCCTCCAGAGACTGCTCTGGTGGGCGGCAACAGAAACCTTGCCAATTGTTGCCCTCGCACTCTTCTGGGTCACACTGCACATGAGCCAAAGGGCGGTTCTCCCAAAGCCATAGACGCCAGGATATGGCGCCTCTGACCTTGAGGGGAGGGCTATGGACCATTTCTGTCCCTGGCGCCCCACAACTTGGACCCTCTATTTTTTGGGGGGGGGGCGGGGGGGGGCGGGGATCATCGCTAGGTTTGCCAGAGGGAGGGAAACTGTTGGCCCCCCTGAAAGGTGCAGATAATGCTACCATTGGAGAAACAAAAAACATGAGTGGCACACCTGTGTGAGTGCAGGATGCCGTCCAAGGGGCATTGGGGGGATCCTTGGGCCAGTCGGGGGGGGGGGGGGGTGGGGTGGGGGGGGGGTGGTGGGGAGGGCTCCGTCAATGTTGAGGGTCATGGTGGGGATCCCTCTTATGCCGAGAAGGTGAGCCTCCAGAGACTGCCCTGGCGGGCGGCAACGGAAACCTCGCCAATTGTCCAAAGTCTGGGCTGGCCCCTCGCAGAGGCGATACCATCAAAAAGAAGAAGACTAGGCACCCACCAAGTGACCACCAAGTGGCCAGAAGGGATGTGAGTAGGGATTCGAAGTGAGGGGGCTGTCAGTCCTGCTCCTCCTGGGCGGTTGGAGGAACGTGAATTACGGCTGGAAGGAGGAGCTGCCATGTGTAGAAAAATGATGCTCAAAACAGGGTTCTAAGCCATGGAGAGGAGCCTCCGAGAAGATTCATTGGATGATGGGCATCCCAGCTGTCATGACCCTGTGAAATTGGTACAGCATAAGTGTGAGCATGGTGGTTGGTGAGCAAGATAAATATTTTAAGATTCATACTTGGGTGGCCGGACAAAAAGGTAACATGTGTGGACAACCCCAAGTGTGACGGGGAACCAAGGGATTAAAGTTCATAAGGTTTATAACCTTGGGTGGCCCAGGTTATAAAAAACCATAAGTGGTCCCTAGGATATTTATGGGAGGGGGCTACTCCACTTTTGGAGTACATGCCTCCCTTTCTCTCTTTCTATCTCTACTTTTTTTTGGAAAAAGTGGGGTTGGCGAGCAGCGGAGTTAGAGGGGGAATTTTCTGAAAAAGAATCGCATACACAGCAGGCTGCAGGGTTGCGCCTCTCTTATGCTGGCTTTTGGAGGGACTGTAGGTGGGCAGCACAGATTTAAGGGCTGTGAGAACAGTTACAGGTGTCTGCGCCACTCCTGTTTTTGGAAGAAGGCTGTGGGCGAGCTGCGTATCTGTGGCTGGTTACTGTACAGAGGGTTCAGGCGCAGACTGGGCTGGTTTCATGAGGGAGATTATACAGATTGGTTGCTGGCTGTGCTACAGAACAGAGATGCAGGTCTCTTTTCTTTAGCTCTTGAAGAGCTGGTTGGCTGCTGGCTGCAGAGCAAACAGGCACCTACAGGTTCTCCTTTTTCTCCCTCCAATGCTTTTGGGTAAGAACTGTTTGTTAGCTGAGAAGTGTGGACTATAAGAGGAGAACACAAGGCTGGACAGCAGGTTCTCTCACTGTTTTTTCTCTCTCGGCTGCAAGACAAGAGGACAGGACAGTACGGGGCTCTTCCTCGTGTCTTTTCTCTCTTGTGGAAAGCGACATAAAGACTGTAAGTTTCTCTCTCTTTGTGAGCAAGTGGGACTGCAGGTGATGCCTTATGGAGTCTTTCTTTTCACTGGCTCAAGACTGTTCTAGAGTGGTTCTCTCGAGCCCTTTGTGAGAGGAAGGGTTTGGCAGTTCAGAGGGTGGAAATAGGACAAAATTGTGGGCTGATTTGGATGAGTTTGTGGACTGTTTTTCATGACTGAGTTTATGGCTATGTGCATGGTTCAGTCAGATGCATATCTAAGGCCTCATGGATGTACAGACTTAGTAGATTAGAGGAGATATCAGTGTGGTGTTCTTGGGACACAAGGCTGTATAACCTCTATGCTAAGAGGTCCTGAGGTTTGGCAGATTGGACTTGTAAACATACGAGCCATGAATGGCCATGTTGTAATCATCTAAATCTTTTCCATTGAAATTGAATAAAGAAATACCGAAAGGGGTGCCAAGCTTTGGGTCCAACAGGTGTCATTCTCTTTCTTGTTTTGGAGCACTCTAGCTCCTGTTTATTTGTTTATTAGCTGGACTACAATTGGATTGGGTGATTGCTAGTCTACCGCACTTTGGTTTCTACCAGAGGCCGGTTTTAAGATTCCGTTGCTGGGACAATCATCAACTTTCTTAAGGGAGTGAGCTCGTGGTTGTCTCGAGGAAAGCCATTGCTGAAAACTTCAGCAAGATGTCAGACACAGAAGATGACTATTTTTATGATGATGAGGAAGAGCAGGAGACCACTCCTGAGAGGACTGAATTCGAGGATGTACTTGCAGGAATACAGGCTGCAGAAGATGCACGTTATGAGGATGTAACGCAGCGAGAAGACATGCCAAGTCAAGAGGAAGATGATGCCCAGTTTAAAGCTCGTTTGGCAGGGGTAGTGGATGTGTTTATGCAGCTCACACAAAGTGAGAACTTTGTTGAATTTATGAGAGCCCCTTTTGAGCCTAAGAAGAAGAAGAAGAAGAAAGAGCGTTTTAGGAACCCACCTCAGGGCAATAGTGGTGCCTTCCCATAGGATCTTGCTTTTGGACTGTTTCCTAACATGCAGAACATTAACCCACAGAGTTCCTTTTTCGGACAGCCACCTATTTCGCAACAGTCTATGCATCCAGGCTATTTTGGCGGTGGTTCCGTGTTCCAATCTATGACTGGGGGTTACCCTCAGGGAGGCATGGGAATGCAAGGGAATATTGGAGCTAATTTTCAGCCTAGTATGCAAGGTAATATGTATGGTGGTATGCACTCTGGAATGCAAGGGAATATGTATGGGAGCATGCAGCCCGGAATGCAAGGAAACATGTATGGGGGCATGTAGCCCGGTATGCATAGTGGTATGTTTGGAAACATGGAGGGATCAGCAGGAATGCATGGTATGTCAGGTGTGGGAACTGGCAATGTTGACTCCATGATAATGCAGGGGGTAGGAATCTTGTGAGGCCACTTCCTTACGATAATCTAACGCCTATGGGTAAGGCGAAGGATTATAAGGAAGGGGGAGCTACAGTGAAATTTGACACATTCAGTGGGGTTAAAGACAAGCTCAAGGCACTTACCTTTTTACAGCAGTTTGATGCTGCTTTTTTTGGTGGAAATTACACGGAATCCTCGAAAGTGAGAAAAGCCGCGACTTTTCTCAAGGGCAATGCATTGTAGTGGTGGTCCACTCTTCTTTTGAAGGGCATAGCACCATCTACTTGGGTACAGTTTAAACAGGTTTTCTCTTCCGTGTGGCTCACATCTACATTTGAGGTGGATGTAATGACAGCATGTCACAAGTTGGATGCATTGAAGTGTGAGAATCTTGAGGATTACAATAAGAAGTTTTGGGAAGCTTTACTCCCAGTTACTTCTTATCGTGCAGTGCCATTGTCTAAGCAGGTTGAGAAGTATTGTTGTTGGTTGCCCAAGGAAGTGCGTGACTATTGCATAAAGATTCGAGTAACAAATAGATGATAGAGAATGCCATGACGGCAAATGCGTTACTCACTGGAGTCTCATCTGGATTTAAGGGCAGCAAAAGCACACGTAAGAAAACTGAAAAGTCAGGGCATGGTTTGCGTGATGCAACAGTGCCAGCAGAGAAGCGGTATAAGAAGTTACCAATGCCCAAGAGAACTCCTGAGGAGAGACATGCTTTGATGGATGCTAAGAAGTTCTTTTCTCTACTGAGGAGGGACATATTTCTTTCAATTGTCCCAAGCGTAAGTCCCAAAAAGACTCTGACACTAAAGGGGAGCCCAAGTCTAAGAAAGCAAAGCCTTCTGCAGGGTTAGTTCTTGATCGTGTTGGGGAACAGCCAGGTGGTGAAGAGGCTGAGTTGTGCAGGGCATGGGGCAAAGTAAGAGATCAGAATGCCTTGATTTTCTTTGACACAGGTGCTAGAGCCGACTTTATCTCACCAGATTTGGCTGGCAGATTGGGGATCCGCGCAGATGAGATGGGGCCTTTGTATGAGGCTAATATGGCTTGTCTTGGGTATGCAGAACCATTACCCCTATTATTGGGAAGTTGAGGCTTCATGTGCAGGGTTATGTGGACAGTGAGGAGTTCTATATCATGCCACTTGATGGGTGTGATGTTTTGTTGGGTATGCCATGGTGTCATAGAGTACATGCGGTGGTGGATATGTATAGCAGGAAGATTACTTTGACTCATAGAGGGAAAGAGCATATTTTGGATGTAAAGCTTAAAGGAGAATTTGTTCCTATTGTATCGGCTTCGGCCATTTCATCAGTAATGAAAAGCATCTTTCCGTGTACTTGGTTTTTGTAAAGGATGCATAAGATGATGAGTCTAAATCTAATTTGTCTATGTTAGATAAAGACAGGACTGATTTTCTACATGAGTACCAGGATTGTTTTTCCGAGTCATTGCCAGGAGAAATTCCTCCGGAAAGGCTAGAAGATTATGCTATTGATCTTATTCCGGGGAGTACCCCACCAAATAGACCGCCGTACCGTGTTAGTGCAGCCCAACAAGAGAAAATTATGAGCCAGGTACAGGAGTTGTTGAAAAAGGGGTTGATTCAGCCTAGCTCATCACCCTTTTGCTCACCTGTGCTCTTAGTGCAAAAGAAAGATGGTTCTTGGCGCATGTGTATTGACTACAGGGGGCGCTAAACAAGAACACCATCAAGAATCGATTCCCTATTCCGAGGATCGATGACATATTGGACTGATTACAGGGCTCCACAGTCTTTAGTCGGATAGACTTGAAAAGCGGGTATCATCAAATACGCATTAGGCCCAAGGATGTGCATAAGATAGCATTTCGGACCACTTTTGGGCTATATGAGTTCTTGGTCATGCCCTTTGGCTTGACAAATGCTCCTGCCACCTTTAATAGGATGATGGATAGGATTTTTCGGCCTCATAGAGCGTTTGTGGGCACATTCTTTTATGATATGATTGTGTATTCACGCTCAGAGGAGGAGCATAGGAAGCATTTAGCCACTGTGTTTGAAGAACTCCAGAAGCATAGGTTGGTCATTAATAGCAAGAAGGAGTGAGTTCTTCTTGGAAGAGATATACTTCTTGGGGCATATCGTGTCTCTAAGGATGGAGTCCGTATGGATTCTTCGAAAGTGGAAGCAATTCTCAATTGGCCAGATTTGAGGACCGTGCATGATGTACGCAGCTTTTTGGGATTGTGTTCCTATTACGGGCGGTACATACGTATTTTGCTGAGATTGCTTCGCCCCTTCATGCTTTAACAAAGAAGGGAACTCCGTTTCGATGGGCTGATCGGGAAATTGCAGCCTTTAAAAAGCTTACTTTGGATCCCGTATTGGTATTACCAGATCTCCGAAAGGCTTTTATTGTCCAGTGTGATGCATGTGGGAACAGCATTGGGGCAGTTCTCATGCAGGAAGGACATGTGATAGCCTATGAGAGTCGTATATTATAGAATGCCAAGAAGCATTTACAGGTTTATGAGAAAGAGATGTTGGTTGTAATTCATGCTCTTTCTACATGGAAACACTATTTGCTTGGGGCTGATTTCACTGTGCAAACAGATCATTAGACCTTAACGTTATTTCCCCACACAAACTAAACCTTTTGAGAAGCATATGAGATGGGCCAACTTTTGGTCTATGTTCCACTTTCAGATAGTACATGTGGAAGGCAAAAAGAATGTTGTGGTAGATGCTTTGTCACGCAAGCCATAGGTCTCAGCAATTTCACTTGCCTATCATCATGAGCTTGATGAGATGAAAGAGCAGTATGCCCAGGATGAGGATTTTGGAAGGGTCTATGATCAGATGTCCGAGGGTCAACGGCATGATCATTATACTCTCAGGGATGGCTTTTTGTTGATGCATGGTAGATTGTGTGTTACCTGGCAGTTACGACTCAAGGTTATGATTGAAAGTCATGCTCCGCCGTATGCAGGTCATAGAGGTATTGACGCCACGGTAAAGGCAGTTGAGGCTTTCTTTTATTGGCCGACCTTGAGAAGAGATGTTGATGCTTTTGTTAGGCAATGCATCATATGTCAGAAGGTGAAGTATGACCGTTAGAAGACACCAAGGTTACTTCAACCTTTACCGATTCCAGATAGACCATGGGAGAGCATTGCCATGGATTTTATATTTGATCTTCCGAGGACACAAACGGGGAATGATGACATTTGGACTATCATATGCAAGTTCAGTAAGCAGGCTCATTTCATTCCCGTGCGTAAGAAGATCAAAGTTGATCACATGGTGAAGTTGTTCATGGCGAACATCTTCAAATATCATGGCATGCCTTCGTCTACCATTAGTGACCATGATCCATGGATGACGAGTTTATTTTGGAGAGGGTTGTTTGACAACATGGGTACAACTCTCAAGTTTTTATCATCGTTTCATCCACAGACAGATGGACAGTTGGAAGAGGCTAATTCCACAGTGTTAGATCTTCTCAAGTGTTATATGTCAGAGCACAAGCAACAATGGGAAAAGTATCTTCCTTTGGTGGAGTTCGCTTATAACAACACCATCCATACCTCGACAGGCAAGGCGCCTTTTGAGACTGTGGAAGGAGGGAAGAAGGTACCACCCATTTTGCACACAAAGGATAGGATATTTGAGGCTGACCAGTATGTGGAGAACATGGATGAAGCTTATACGAGAGTTAAGTTGGCACTCCAGAAAACTCAGCAAAAGCAAAAGAAGGCAGTAGACCGTCACAGACGTGCATTAGAGTTTGCATTGGGTGATTGGGTTCTTTTGCGATTTGAGAAAGCTAGGCTCAAAAAGATGAAGGATAAAGAGCGCTTATTCCCTAAGTTGAGCATGCGCTATTATGGACCTTTTCAGGTATTGGAAAAGATTGGTGAGGTGGCCTATTGTTTGAAGCTACCAGATCATTGGAGGATTCACAATGCATTTCATGTGACTCTACTTAGACCTTTCCGTGGAGATGTGCCTGAGGATGTATCAAATGAGGCTTAGCCGGAAGTTGAGGAACTTGATGAGATTCTTATTCCAGAGCAGATACTGGCACATAAGGAAAGAAAGGTACGAGGTAAGTTTCCCGTCACTATCTTGTGAAGTTCAAGAACTATTCACCGATGGATGTGAAGTGGATGGATGGAGGAGGGTGACTTAGCAGATTCACCTCAGGTATTGCAGCTTTATCTCAATGCCTTTGAGTTGGAGCCGACTCTTGCTACGGCTCATTGAGGTTCAATAGAGCATGGGTTTGGAGCATTGCCTGATGCTCAAGAGGGGGGTAGCACCTCCGCTCCCTTGATACAGACAGGCTCAGATGACATCTAGAGGTCGCTTGGTGCAGCTTTTGTCTCACCTGAAGGTACTGACAGCTGACAGTATATCTGCTTATGGGACTTATATGATATATGTGTACTAGTCACATTGGATGTTGTGGTTGTGTATGGTTCACAGTGGTATACAACTTGGACTATTACTACACCATTGGTTTGCAGTGAATGTTGTTACATATGCATGGCTTAGAGAGATTGGGACGCTGATCTTGCCATATTGTACATTTCACTTTTAGTTGGATCACCTGGCTGATATCTTACTGCATTGGGGAGCCTTTGTTATCAGTGTGGTTCCGCTTTGGATGTCTTGGTGTATCACCAGATTGCATTGAGGACGCTTGCCATTTTTCAAGAGGGGGGTATGTCATGACCTTGTGAAATTGATACAGCATAAGTGTGAGCATGGTGGTCGGTGAGCAAGATAAATATTTTAAGATTCATACTTGGGTGGCTGGACAAAAAGGTAACATGTGTGGACAACCCCAAGTGTGAAGGGGGACCAAGGGATTAAAGTTCATAAGGTTTATAACCTTGGGTGGCCCCTAGGAAGGTTATAAAAAACCATAAGTGGTCCCTAGGATATTTATGGAAGGGGGCTACTCCACTTTTGGAGTACACGCCTCCCTCTCTCTCTTTCTATCTCTACTTTTTTTTGGAAAAAGTGGGGTTGGTGAGCAGTGCAAGTTAGAGGGGGAATGGGTTGCGCCTCTCTTATGCTGGCTTTTGGAGGGACTGTAGGCGGGCAGCACAGATTTCAGGGCTGGGAGAACAGTTACAGGCGTCTGCGCACTAAGCTACACTCCTGTTTTTGGAAGAAGGCTGTGGGCGAGCTGCGTATCTCTGGCTGGTTACTGTACAGAGGGTTCAGGTGCAGACTGGGCTGGTTTCATGAGGGAGATTATACAGATTGGTTGCTGGCTGTGCCACAGAACAGAGATGCAGGTCTCTTTTCTCTCTCTCTCTCTCTCTCTCTCTTTAGCTCTTGAAGAGCTGGTTGGCTGCTGGCTGCAGAGCAAACAGGCACCTACAGGTTCTCCTTTTTCTCCCTCCAATGCTTTTGGGTAAGAACTGTTTGTTAGCTGAGAAGTGTGGATTATAAGAGGAGAACACAAGGCTAGACAGTAGGTTCTCTCACTGATTTTTCTCTCTCTTGGCTGCAAGACAAGAGGACAGGACAGTGCGGGGCTCTTCCTCGTGTCTTTTCTCTCTTGTGGAAAGCGACATAAAGACTGTAAGTTTCTCTCTCTTTGTGAGCAAGTGGGACTGCAGGTGATGTCTTATGGAGTCTTTCTTTTCACTGGCTCAAGACTGTTCTAGAGTGGTTCTCTCTGGCCCTTTGTAAGAGGAAGGGTTTGGCAGTTCAGAGGGTGGAAATAGGACAAAATTGTGGGCTGATTTGGATGAGTTTGTGGATTGTTTTTCATGGCTGAGTTTATGGCTATGTGCATGGTTCAGTCCGATGCATATCTAAGGCCTCATGGTTCAGTCAGATGCATATCTAAGGCCTCATGGATGTACAGACTTAGCAGATTAGAGGAGATATCAGTGTGGTGCTCTTGGGACACAAGGTTGTATAACCTCTATGCTAAGAGGTCCTGAGGTTTGGCAGATTGGACTTGCAGACATACGAGCCATGAATGGCCATGTTGTAATCATCTAAATCTTTTCCATTGAAATTGAATAAAGAAATACCGAAAGGGGGCGCCAAGCTTTGGGGCAACAGGTGTCGTTCTCTTTCTTGTTTTGGAGCACTCTAGCTCTTGTTTATTTGTTTATTAGCTGGACTACAATTGGATTGGGTGACTGCTAGTCTACCGCACTTTGGTTTCTACTAGAGGCCGGTTTCACCAGCCCCCCCCCCCCCCCCTTGCAGGTTGGAAGCCATGAAGAGATACGGCTGATCAAGAAATCCTACAAGGCTTGTTGCCTCGGTGGAGACTGCGCCCAATCGACTTGCCCAAGAGTGCTCTACTCTGTACTGCTGGATCAACCAAATCAAGCTCCCCCTCGAGCTTGAGGGTGCTTGATGGTGATGCGTCTCCCACGTGCGTTAGTCTTCCGTTGCGCATTCTGGCAGCGCCAAGCCACCTTTTCCCATGCAGGGTGTCCCGTCACGGCCTAACCGTAGAGAGTATTGGATCAATCTCTGAATCTGTTCGGTGCATGATCGGTGCAAAGCCCAAAAAGAGGTAATGAACCACATGGTGGCCAACAGAACCTAGTTGGCACCACCACCCTCCCTGCCAATGATAGTCTAGCTGTGCTCTATAAAGGAGCTTTCTCCAGATGCTTAGAAGAAGAGGGTGAATGCTATGAGGAAATATCAAGGCCCGCCTGGCAGCCCAAATAACGTACTGCTGCACCTTGTGGACTCCATCAGAACTCGCCTACTGGATGCCAAGTCGGCTGGGTGTGCTGCTGACTCAAAAACCATCAGAAACCACACAACTTGTGCTTGTTGATCCTTGCCTTGGCCAGGGAAAACTCCTCTACTACTGCCACAAAACAATGGAGGTTACCCTCTGAACCTGTCAAGTATGCAGTGGTGTCATTGGAAAACTTTGCATTAGAAGCTGCTCCATGGTGTGAATGGGGAGGTGCAGCCCCTGAAAGCCAGTATCCTGGGCCTAGAGGAAGGAGCTCATGGCCTCCGCCATGAAAAGAAACAGGAAGGGGGGACCAACGGGCGTCCTTGTGCACCAAGTGGGAGATGGCAAAGCGCTTGCGCCGCATGCCCCTTGAGTAAGAACCTGGTTGTGAGCTCCAAAGCAGAGGGCGGATACCCCTCAAATATAAGAGGTGGAGAAGCCCAGGGGAAGCATAGTCCCCTCCGAGAAGGCACAATCCTCCTTGTGTAGTGATAGAATGTGCAGTGGAAGAAGGGAAAGTGGAAACACAGGAGAGAGAGAGTGAGAAAGAAAGAAAGAAAGAAAGCTGTATTAATGTCTACTAGAGGCCGAACTCGACCTATGAGACAAATCAATGTACAACTGTCAATGTCTTCTGGATGTCCAGAAAAAAAAGGACAAAATGAACATGAAATAAACTATGAAAGTACTGAGCTAGTGGGGGGGTGTGATGGATGGAGCACTACTGCTAGAGGCTCAGGATGCAACCTATATACGCAGGGTATACAAGAATGCAATGCAGATCTGTCTAGCTCCAACCAGTACCATAATGCGGGTGTAATATGTGATACATAGGCGATGGCGAGGCAAAAATACCTCCGAGCATGATCTCCGGGTGTGAGTGTAAGTGAGCTAGCCGCTTCTGGATATGGTGTTGATGTCGAGCCCGTATCTCTGTGATCTCCCTCTGATGTAGTTGGGGAGTCTGTGATCTCCCTCCGAGAAAACACAGGTGAGAACCTGCTCTCAATATCATCATCAAAAGCCCAATGTTGTACATAAGCACACTTCACTAAGGTAGGCATCGCCAGATGAAAGGACTCCACATCCCCCTCTGAAAAAGATGTCGGATTGGTAGAAGCCCAACCTGGTTCTAATCCAAATCCAAAAAACTCTGGAAGTACCACTGTGCCCTAGGCACGGTTAGCAACCACAGATCCAAAGCATCTGAGTGAGTCCAAAAACCATCCTCCAAAACAACAGACCTACACACCACATCAAAGTGGTAGGGGGAGGGGCATCCTTAGAAGCATCACAAAGAGAGGCAGAGGTAGACTCCTCACAATGAGGAAGGGAAGTAGGAATACAAACTGCAATGGTAACAAGATCCCAAGAATCAGCAACAAACAAGTGATCCATGTGTAAGGATCACACCTCACTGGCAAAACACCCTCCTTGTTCTGCAAACACTGCAAAGAACACAGACTTGGACAAAATAAACTTTACTCAGGATCTTTGAAAAGATCACTACTCTCCTCCAAAATCTGTAAACTCCTGTCACTCACAGAAGAAAGTCTCCACGGATACAAAACAGCTCCTGAAACTGATCCTCAAGTGAAGTAGCTGGAGATAGGCCCCCTCTGAGTGTAGAAAACTCCTTTGGGAAGCAAAACGCAGACAAAACACTGCTGTCCAGCAAAAAAACAGCACTCCACCACCAATAGAAGGCAAGGAACATGAAGAAACCGGGTAACTGTGAAGGCCAAGAACAAAACATAGGTATAGATGCTCCGAAATCAGCAAAACGCTGACTGAAATAAGAAATTCAGTATCCTCAAGTACCAAATTGCCTCCAAAGCCACAATCCACACAAAACACCCTAACACTGTAGATCACCGGCGCTCTGATACCATGATAGAATGTGCAGCGGAAGAAGGGAAAGTGGAAACATAGGAGAGAGAGTGAGAGAGAGAGATGGAGAGAAAACGCAGGTGCGAACCTGCTCTCAATATCATCGTGCGAACTTGCTCTCAATATCATCATCAAAAGGAATACATGTCCCGAGCAAGAGGGGAGAAAACCTCGTATGTGAGGGACTGCAGCAAACAATGCTAAGCAAGCAGTGAATAATGAGGGAGGCAAGCCAGCTATATATATGCCCAATAGAAGGCAGCCGACTAGGGAAAAGATCCTCCACGACTAGGGAAAAAAGCCCAGGACTTCATAAAATGGGGAATAATATGGGAAAACATATGTGAGGGGTGACCAACCCCTATAGCTAACATGGTCAGCCCTAGAGGCTAAAATAGGACACCAAACAGGAAGCCAGCAACAAGGAGATGATGTCTAACATGTAGGCCTTCTCGAAGTCTAGCAGCAGTACTGCAATGTCCTCTCCTCGGAGCCTGGCCACCGTAGTAGCCTTCCAAAAAGTGAAGAAGTTATCCATAGTGCTCTGATCCCGGATGAAACATGTCGGAGTGGAGAGGATAGGTGAGGCTCGAGGCAGAGACTGATTGCCTCTCTAGTGATCGCCACCCTCCTTTGGGATCAGGCAAATGAGACCCTCTGCCAAGCGCTTGGGAAGCAAGCTGGTCTGATGACCTTGTTGAAAGCGGCCTGAAAGCCCACTTCCATGAGATCCCTATGACGAAGGAATAGGGAAATCGAGAGGCTATCCTCTCCAGGGCACTTCTGGCGAGGTAGTGCCTGAAGTGCATCTGCTAACAACTCTGCTAAAAAAGGGGAGTCCTGGTACGTCTGTAAGGGGATTGAAATACACAGCTGTACATGCTGCCACTCTCTGGTGTACCTCCTCCCTCTGTGGAGAGTCAGGGTCAGCAGTGGTTGAGGCGGGAGAGGATGGGGCTCACTGATCCATGGTCAGAATGAGAAAAGGAGCAAATTGGAAGGTTCCAAGTGTCCAGACCTCTGACGTGGAAGAGAAGCTCCTCCCATGTGGGGCTCTCGGGGCCTGAAACTGTCAGGTCTGGTCATCCCTGGCTGCGATCCTCCGGGTCTTCAAGCATGTTAAAGTCTCCTCCCATGCACCAAGCATCGGCGATGGGAAGACCCTGACACATCTGAAGCCAAAAGGACGTGTGCTCAGAAGTCCCATTGGGGGTGTGGATATTGAGGACCCCGAGGCGGGTCTCCCCAATGCGAAGAATCATCCACTGAGCGCAATCAGGTATGATTGTGTCAGAATCATCGATCTGGGAGGCTACAGCCTCACTCACCGAAATGCACAACTCCCCCGTGGTTCCCTAGGGGGCCAAAAGCTGGGGACCAATAGGTATGACTCCTGCCCGGGAGAATCCTTCTACAACATTGAATGCGGCCACCCAACTGGATCATAAGAACATCAATGGCGCCCCCTACCAGGGCTCACTGAAGCTCCTCACGAATCGGTTAGGTGCCCCTGAAGTGAGCTCCTCCCAATCTGCAAATGTTCCATGAAGCTAGCTTCATGGTTTAAAGCTGAGGTGGCGGGCTATGGCATGGGTCTCCATGTGTCGGAGCATCTTCGCGATGGGTTTCGATGGGGAGTAGTGGCTGTCCCCTCGCTGCCAGAGCTACTCCAAGTAAGCCTGAATGGTGCTCGCGCCCTCAGGCCAATGAAGGTGCCTGTAGATGCCCTTCTGCACGATGAAGCTGAGGTGGAAGTAGAAGAGATGGAGCCCGTTCATTTTCAGGGTGAGGCGAGAAAAAACTCCATCCTTGCTATCGGCCAAGCCTTCTTGATGGCCGTGGAGACTTGCTGATTGTGCAACACCTGAGTGATAGATATTAGACAGCCTTCTCCCTGAGGGTGGAGTCCACGGTCGAGACTTTCGTACGTCGCCCACTCATCACTCATGGGAATGAGAAGACAGCTGCTCCCACATTTGATGACATCGGCGGTGAGAGGTATAGTATCTATCACACAGATGCAGAGCAATGCTCCTCGTAGGTGGATGCACTCTTGACGGGGAGCCACCTCAAGAAGTCATCGTCCACTGGATAGCCATCATGAGGGAGAGGAAACAAACTGTCACCTGGTGCAGAGTAGATTTGGGTCTCCACAGGGTTGGAGAAGCTCTGGAAGGAATGTGAACGGGTGACAGACTTCTGGGAAGCATGAGGGGGCTGTGGCTGGGGCTAGGGAGGAGGCCCTGGGTTTGGGTAGGATGGAGGTTTAGATGGGGCTGAGGCTCCGAGCGGGCGAGAGGGGTGGAGGGGGCAGAGATGAAGATGGAGAAGAAGCAAGGGGAGCCTTGGCGGGAAACTGCTGCTGAGGAAGGGGGGGGGGGGGGGGGGGGGGGGGGGGGGGGGGGGGGAAAACGGTCCGAGGAAGATCATCGGGACAATTTGAGAGTACAGGCTCATAGTGGTTCTCAGTAGGAACCGTATCCTTTGGCCGTGGGTCACTGGAGTCCTGCTGACAGACATCGGCTGGGGGAGCTGCACAATAGCGGGGTGGCTGTTGCTGGCAAGGATCAGGTGGGGCTTCTGCACCAGGGGCCTCGGGGAGGCGGGTCTGGGGACAGGCTTTGGCAATGTGGCCCATCTGCCGGCATATGAAGCATTGATCGGGAAGGCCAGAATACTCCACCTGCTGAGAGGAGCGATCCAAGCCAGGGATCCTTGGGAGGGCTGGGGGGGAGGAGAATCCGGTGAGCTCATGAGAATGTGAAGCGTCGGAAGGCCTGCAGCTCGGGCAACAACGGAAAAGAAGCCGTTGAGGGTGTGTGACTATCAGGCCCAAAAGGGCTGCCAAGGGGAGCCCCAAAAAGGTCCTCCATAAGGGCCCAAGAAGGCCCTCATTATTGGCCTCACAAAAGGCCTAAAAAGGCTCTTGACCAGGTCGGCCAGGCTGGCCAACAGGGCCAGCCGACCTAGTCCTGTGGGGGGGCCAGCCTTATATAAACCCCATGCTGCCCCTCCTTTGGCCATATCAACACAATCAACATCGGTGCTGCCCCTTCTGTACCTGCTCTGCGCGGCGCTTCTTCATCAACACACCATCCGGCAACGCTGCCTGCATCACCATCGACTGCGGCCACTCTTACCTCATCATTTGATCTACATCAACCTGCGTTCAGCAGCAGCTGGCGCTCTGCTCCAACACAATCTTCTTCATCATCCACCAACAGCAGTTCGGCGCCCTGCTCCCTGAGCATCCAGCAGTCCAGCACAGCGTCCCACACTGCAGCTGGCGTGCTCTCACTGTATTCAGCAGCACATCTGCGTTTTCTCAGTCTGCGTGTGCAGCCTTCGACATCTACATCACTCAGAGTGCCACCGCTGTCTTCGACGCACGCCTTCGTCTTCCTTCATCCTTGCTTCATCGCCGGTCTACTACTTAGAGTCACTTCATCAGTGCCTCGTACAGAGGCCCTCTTGTACTGGATTACATTTACCATTATACATATACTCATTCATCCATTTCATGCTGTGTTGATTTGCTCTGATCTCTCGCACATCTGGTCCTTCCATCCTTCTGCCCTCACATGGTATCAGCATGGATCGACTACCTGCAATTCCGGAGGATAAGCCTTTGTCACCGGATGTTGATTCTCCTTGCTTAGATCGAGACCACACGGAGGATGGGACTTCTGACTCATTGGAGTGCCCCGTTCGAGGTCTTACATTGTAGACGACCAGCCTGTCTACACCTACTCACTCTCTACACCTTTAGCATCACGACCTTCCTCTCCGACCTTATTAGACTTCGCTTCCAGAGGGGGATACATGCCTACAGCCAGTTTGCCAGTATTGGACCCCGGTATCCAGCCTTCTCCGGAGATCTCTGCTGCGCAGTCTAGCCAATAGCTTGGACTTCGGTTTGGGTCATTCTCTTAGGGAGGACAGGTACCACCATGGTCGTTTGGAGATCCATCATCATCAACTCAGCCGGAGACCGTGTCAGGTTCGTATGTACCATTGAGTGCATATGTGCCTAATAGTACTTGGGTGTCCACTTCTGCAGCACAGGTTCAGCATACAGTACCAACTACTACCCTCGATCTTTGGAGTAATGTGAACCCAAATAGAGGAGGGTCTAGGAGCTGAGTACGCTCTCAGACCACTGGTGTACAAGGAGGCTACATTGTTTTCTCTTCTGGTTCACCTTCTATTTATGCTCCTAATGTGTTTTGGAATACTGCACTACCTCAAGCACAAAACCCTCCCACTCAATCCATGTTCCTGCTGGCATTGGCATGCAGCCATTATCGGCCGCACCTCCACAGGGACCTGCGTATGGGTTTTACCCAACACAAGGATCTCTTGGCACTATGCCTACCAGCACCATGTCACCACCCAGCATTCCGGGGTATCAAGTAGTTTACCAACCCATCACAGGCACTACACCAGTACCAGCTTATGTGCCTACTCAAGGTTTTGTGTCTCAGCCAAGCATTCCATCTGTGTCGAGTGCCAGCCTTATATCCCATCTTATGGATTATCCTCACCAGGTCCTACACCTTGATGGGTATTAGTGGTTATTCCGGAGTACCACCTAACACTTTACACTCCGGATATGGGTACTAGCCATCCTGGACTCCACCATCTCCTTCCCTCCATGTATCTATGTCCAGAAATGCTTTCACAGAAAAGACTTGTTTTAGCTAATTACATCACCTGGGCTAACCTTATGGAATAGGTCTTCACTTCCCAAGGTTCTTGGAACTTGGTGAAGGGACTTGAACCGAAACCCTATCCCTCACTAGCACCTCCTGAAGTCATCTGCCATTGGGAAGCTAGGAATGCCACTGCTATAGTGGAGCTCATGCAAGGTCTTCTGCCGAAGGTTTCATTCACAACTCCAGCAGTTCCCCTATGTCTTTGACAGATGGGCACACCTTGCAAAGAGAGATGCAATGCGTGATTGCACGTGTCGCATTGATCTTGAGCATCAAATCCAAAAATTCACTATTAAAGAGGGGGATGACTTGAAAGTCAAGGTCGCTGAGTACCGGCGCCTCAACGTGGAGCATGCCACCACTGGCTCTGCCAAGTCTCAGGAAGACCAGGTCATCACATTATTAAACAAGTTGCCACCTAGTTTCTTTACTTTTGTCACACAGACCATTAGTTTAGAACCTATGCCTAACCTGTATGAGTGTGAGTGCCAATTCCTGCGCTTCGCTCGGTTGCATGACCAGTTTCACCCCAAGAAGTCATCTTCTTCCTCCTCTACCCAAGAGGGGACCCTTGTTTCCAATACCACCTCTACCCACAAAGGACAGCAAGGGAAGGGGAACAGCAACCCAGGTAATCAAGGCAAACCACAAGGCAACAACAATGATCCCAAAAACACTGCCTCGACACCCACTCCCTATTGGTAGAATCTTCCTAAAAAGAATAGATACTGCACTCATTGCCAGATGTTTGGACATGTTGATGATGAGTGTGGCATCAAAGCCAAGGAAAACAGAGATACCAACCCCAATGCCAACAACTCGAATCGCCAAAACAACCAAGGTGGCAGCAATGTCTCAAATTGGCGGTCAAGAGGGGGTAATACTCCAACACCTACTCTGCAGGGTCCCCACCAGGGAACTGGCAACAAAAGGCATTGGTACAAATTGGCCTAGGCCTTCTGAGTCTCGTTGTTGCCCGAGGTCAAGCACAGAAGGATGGCTTATACCGGATGTCTACTTTTCTATCTGAGCCATCTTCCAAGGATTCTGAGCTTCATCGCATTTGATTAGTGACTAACCAAACCCACATGGTAAAGTATTGGAAAGCATTTGATTTATGCTTCAGGAAATACACCCACATGTACCTCGAATAGTCATCTACAATCAGCATGTAGTAGAGTGACCCGTTCAAGGAGGGGGTTGGGCATTGCCCACTCAAGTCGAAGTGAATCAACTTGAGGATACCCTGAGCATGATAAGTAGCATGTTGTGGGAACGGTGTACGATGCTGCTTACCCATTTGACATGGCTAGCAGACATCCTTGGTTAGTTTGAGGTGGGGTATGCCTTCAACCAATTGGTCTCTAGACAACGGGCGTCTCGATTGGGATTGCTCGTAGTGACAATGGTGGTGAGTTTATCTCCCATCAATTCATCGAGTTCTTGCAAGAGCAAGGCATTCAACGCTAGCTCACTTCCACCAACTCCCCCTCACAAAATGGAGTGGTCGAGCATAGGAACCATACTGTTATGGATATGGCACACTCCATGCTCTTTGCAGTAGAGCTGCTTGAACGCCTTTGGCCAGAATCGGTCAACACTGCGGCATAGTTCATATCATACTTGTATGATTGGCGAAGCAAACGTTTACTAATGTTGGTTAAATGGCGTATGAAACTGGCCTATCATTCTTGTTCTCTTTTTTTTTTTTTTGGCTGAAAGTGACAGTGTGGCTAGTTTGCACCCTGTAGGTACTAGGCTCAGGCTGTAACGAATCTGGGCCTCAGGTTGGGCAACGGGCACTATACTAAGAAAAAGCCCTACACTATACTAATGAACTGCACATACTTACTAGTACATATAGTACATAGTATGTACTATGTACATTCAAGTTTTCAACCTTCAATTTTCAACTTTCAACTTTCAAGTGTCAAATTGTCAATATTTTTAAGTCCCAACTCCCATGCCCCAAATTTAAGGCCACATATGAAACTCCACCAGGAGCTGAGTCATACTTTATCATACCTATCATTCTCCCCGACGTATGGCAGTATGAAACGTATGATATGAACTATGCACTGCGGTGTACCTTCTGAACTGGTGCCCTACAATCGCTCTCTCATAGGACTCCGTTTGAGGCATTTTATGGCGAGAAACCCACTGTTTCCCATCTTCATGTCTTTGGGTGTGCTTATACACGCTCCGAATGACGCGAGAGGTAAGCTTGAGCCAAGGAGTGAGTTGCTCATTTTTGTGGGCTACTCTTCTGAATCAAAGGCCTACAAAGTCTTTGATCCAAGATCAAACAAAGTCTTCGTTCGTTCAGACATTGTCTTTGATGAGCGGGACTTACTTCGCCTTCCGTTGCCCATACGATCCGAACAAGAATCTCTAACTGAGCCACATGAACCTAATGAGTTGACTATTATTCCGCCACTTGAGGAGCCTTCCTCCTCCTGATAGCCACTCAAGGACCCTTTATCTCGTTGGTACCAATAGACCATGCGGGATTCAGGCATGCTTTCCAGCGATACCCCCTTGGATGGTCCTCGTCGGTCCACTCGCCTCAATCCTCGTGTCTCATTTGCCTCTGTGTTTTCAACAGACTATTTGGCGGCGCATGATGAGCCAACATCGTGGAAAGAGGCAATCAAACAGCCCGCCTGGAAACAGGCTATGGAACAAGAATTTGAAAGCATTGACTGAAATGGCACGTGGATCACCCTCGTCTTAAGAAGGTCATTGGAACCAAATGGATATTCCGCACCAAATTTAAGGCCGATGGTACCTTGGACAAGTACAAAGATTGGCTTGTAGTGCAAGGCTTTCACCAAAAAGAAGGCATTGACTTCGACGAGACCTTCGCACCTAACCCTCGAATGACAACTATCTGTCTCTTACTCAATCTGGCCGCACACCACAACTGGCCAGTCTACCAGATGGATGATGGGGAGAAACCTGTCAATTAGGGTTTAGAGTTCATTCATGGGAGACATACACAGAGAAGCAAGGGAGAGAGAGAGAGAGTTGTGGGGATAAGTCAACTCATGAAAAACATGAGTATGTGACTCCCCTATCACACATGTATATTGCACTAGTACACATAGTGCACTTAGTACATTAAAAGTACTAAGTGTACTATGTACTATAACTTATGGGCTTGTACACACTATAAGGGTGGGCATAACGCCTTTACCCCAACAACCTCCCACTTAAAGGCAAAGTGCCCTTAAGTAAAGGAAAAGAAAAAATCAGCATGTACATGATAATATACAAGGCCATATCAAGGCTGAAAATGGCCTCATCCAATGCCCATCAAGTGTCTGCAATGAGCAAACCGCTCCGGAGGCAAACTCTTCGTCAACAGATCAGCCGGGTTGTCATCCGTGTGAATCTTAACAAGCTGAATTTGCTTGTTCTCTATCACCTCTCTGATGAAGTGATACTTCACATCCACATGCTTCGTCTTTGCATGAAAAACAGGGTTCTTTGCCAACTGAATAGCACTCTGACTGTCACAATGCAACAATGGAATATCCCCTGTATAACCCAAATCAACTACTAACCGAGATAGCCATAATGCCTCCTTGCAAGCCTCTGTGGCTGCAATATACTCGGCCTCTGTAGTAGATAAGGCAGTGCACTTCTGCATCCTGGATATCCATGACACAGCACCTCCTGTGAATGTAAATACATAACCGGTAGTAGACTTCCGGTTATCTGGATGACCGGCATAATCCGAATCCGTGTAACCATGCACTAATGCATCCTGTTTGCCAAAGCAAATGCACAAATCCTGTGTGCCCTTCAGGTATCTCATGACACCTTTCACTGCTTCCCAATGCTTCTTGCCAGGGTTGGCCATGTATCTAGAAACCACTCCCACTGCAAATGCAATGTCTGGCCTAGTAGCAACCATGGCATACATGAGACTGCCACAAGCTGAAGCATACGGAATCTTGGCCATATCAGCCCTGTCACTATCCGACTGTGGGCTGTCCATAGCACTGAGTTTCACATATGGAGGCAAAGGAGTACTAGCTTTCTTCCCCCCGTCCATATTGAACCTCTGCAAGACTTTGCCAATGTATTCCTTCTGAGACAAATACAACACATGCTGATTTCTGTCCCGAAGTATCCGCATACCCAAGATGTGATTTGCATCACCCAAATCCTTCATATCAAAGGTTTCATGCAGCCTCTTCTTCAAAGCATCAATCTCTTTACGAGATTTCCCGGCAATCAACATATCATCAACATACAAAATGAGAATCAATAGACTGCCATCCAAAGCTTTCTTGGTGTACAAGCAGTGATCTATGTCACTTCTCCTGAATTTCTGTGATTTCATGAATGTATCAAATTTATGATACCATTCTCTTGGTGCCTGTTTGAGCCCATAAAGACTCTTTTTCAGCTTGCATACAAGCTTCTCCTTTCCACTCTCTGCATAACCCTCTGGCTGCTGCATATATATCTCCTCATGGAGATCACCGTGAAGAAAAGCAGTCTTCACATCCATCTGAATCAAGTCCAGATCATCATGCGCAACCAAAGCCAACACAGCTCTAAGTGTGGTCATTTTGACCACTGGAGAGAAGATCTCATCAAAGTCCACACCATATTCCTGCTTGAAGCCCTTAGCCACTAACCTGGCTTTGTATCTTGGCTTTGCATCTGATGCAACTTTGAGCCTGTATACCCACTTGCATGGCAAAACCTTCTTGCCTGCAGGCAAAGGCACCAACTTCCATGTTCCATTTTTATGCAGAGAATCCATCTCTGACTTCATGGCACGCTCCCATAGAGCTTTGTCTGCCCTCTGTAAAGCCTCTTTGTAACATGAGGGCTCCCCACAGTCAGTAAGCATCAAATAGTCAACCCCTGGAACAAACCTGTCAGGGGCTCTGGAGGGTCTAGTGGACCTCCGTACCCAATGACCATCATTTGCAGGTTGCTGTCCAGCCTGCATATCACCCATTGGTGGCTCCTGTTCCATGCCATAAGGCTGAAATATCATGCCCGGTATCTCCTCCAACTGTGGTATATCCATAGGGATATCTTCTGCCATCTCTGGCTGTCCATTTGGACCATTTTCAGCACCATTTAAGGGCTGGTTTTCCTGCTGTAATGGCTGATTTACAGCCCTTTGTTGTTGTCCATGATGTCCATCATCATCAAAGATGACTCTGCCAGGCTCCTGTTGCCTTGCAGGCTCCTTATACATGCATGTTTCATCAAAAATGACATCATTGCTGCGTATGATCTTTCTATTCATGGGATCCCAAAGTCTATACCCCATTTCACCTCTGTCACCATATCCTAGGAATATGCATTTATGAGACTTAGGATCAAGTTTGGTGCGCATTTCCCTGCGTATGTGCACGTACGCAACGCAACCAAACACTCTCAAGTGCTTGTATGACGGAGGCTTCCCTGTCCATACTTCTTCTGGCACTTTCCCACCAAGCCTCGTGTTAGGTGACCTGTTTATAAGGTGAACGGCTGTCATAACAGCTTCAGCCCAAAAACCATGAGGTAATGCAGTATGTGACAACATAGAACGGACCTTCTCCTGTATGGTCCTGTTCATCCTCTCTGCTGTCCCGTTTTGTGGAGGATCATAAGGAGTAGAGAGCTCCCTCTTGATGCCTTTAGCATCACAAAAGTCCTGAAACTGTTTGGACGTATACTCTCCACCATTATCGGAACGCAAAGCCTTCAGTGTTTTGCCAGTTTGATTCTCAACATGAGCAACAAACTTCTGAAACACTGAGAATGTATCGCTCTTCAAACGAAGAGGATAAACCCACACCTTGCGTGTGGCATCATCTATAAAAGACACAAAGTATTTTGCCCCTCCCAAAGAAAGCTGAGGCATCTCACATACATCTGTATGCACAAGCTCTAACTGAGCATCTTTCTGTCCAAGAGCTTTCTTGTGGGGGCACTGTAGTTGCCTACCATATATACAATGCTCACAAAACTGAAAACTTGAAAACTTTAGAGAAGGCAAGTAACCCAAACGAGACAATTGCTCCATTCCCTTGACACTCATGTGTCCCAACCGGCTATGCCACATAGAAATTTCCGGCAGCTCGGTTGCATTTACATTAGCATGGTGACAAACACCTGCATGCATGAAATAAAGAGTGTCCACCTTAGAGCCTCTGGCAACAACCAGTGAGCCCTTACTAATCTTCCACTTTCCACTACCAAATGTGGTAACATAATTAGCATCATCAAGCTGTCCAGTAGAAAGCAGATTCTTCTTGATCTCAGGCACATGCCTGACATCATGGAGCATAAGCTGTGAGCCATCTGAAAATACAAGCCTCACATCACCTCTGCCAAGAATTTTGCATGCATGGTTATCACCCAAATAAACCACTCCTTCATTGCCAGCAGTGTACCTGACAAACAAGTCTCTGCAACCTGTGACATGAAAGGAGGCACCTGAATCAATGATCCATGAGTGCATACCATGACCACCTGTAAGAAGTGAATGGGCATCAAGTGAAGAAGTAAATAGGACCTCATCCTCACTGCCACCTGCATGTGACACATTGATTTCTTCGATCTTGACTCCACTTTTGCCCTTTGGCTTTACATCTTTGGCTTCATCTTTCTCTTTGTCTTTGCCTTTTCCCTTTTCTTTTTGATCATTTTTCCATTTGTAGCATTGTTTTTTAATGTGTCCCTTCTTGCCACAATAATGGCATTCCAAATCCTTTTTGGAGCGAGACTTGCTCCTTCCCCTTTCTTGGCTTTTCCCCCTTTGCTGGGATCTCCCACGTGCATTCATTGCATTGGACTTTCCCACAGAGTTGTTTTTCCTGTTCATCTCTTCTTGAAGAAGAGCACCCTCAACATCTGCATATGACAGCATAGCATGCGAATTACTAGTGGCTGTCCTGAATGTGTCCCAACTCTCTGGCAAAGTGCATAACAAAAAAGTGGCTTTGAACTCATCGTCCATTGCCAACTTTTGATTAATGACCTGGCTGACAATACCATTAAACTCATTGAGATGGGCTGTCATAGAAGCCCCTTCCTTCATCTGAAGGCCTATGAGTTTCTTCAACCAATACACTTTGCTTGAGGCACTTTGTTGGGCATACAAGTCCTGCAATCTCTGCCACATTCCCCAAGCTGTCTTCTCTTCACGAATGCTGAAAAGTAATGAGTCTGACACAGACAACATGATAGTAGATCTTGCCAGCTCATCCATATCTTCCCACTCTTCAGCTGTAAGAGAAGCGGGCATCACATCCCTTTCTTTGATAGGTTTGTGCTGCTTTTTCTGAAGCAACACATTGTAGCACTGGGTTTGCCAAATATCATAGTTATGCGAGCCTTCAAGCTTCTTGATGTGAAGCAATGAAGAGCTCTCACCTGTGGTTGCCATAGCAAAATGCAACCTGTAATGCCTGACTCCCTGCAAATGTGCAAACACTGCACCCAAAAGATGTGCAAACACTGCACCCAAAGCACACAAAGTGCTAACAAATGTTCTCCCAAGCTTTATCTCCCACTGCGGAAGCAAGAATGCAACTTTTCTCCCACTTTTTGTGATGAAAACACCAAAATCTGGTTGCTGCAGATTTTGGACAGCACCTTAAATGTGCTCTTTTGCATCTCCAAAATACTGTACAGCAGTACCAAGTGCTCACCAATGATGTACCAAACCTGTATCGGCAATTTCAGCAGCTGAATTTGAACCTTTTGATCACTCAAAATAGTGTACAGCCATGCCAAAACATGCACAAAGCTGTGCCAAATCTGTACCAGCAGGTACAATAGCAATAAATGCTCTCCTGGCTGTCCAAATGAGTAAAAATCAGACTTTTACAGTCCTGTAAACTGCATACAACAGTCCCGAACAGAAATTGGGCAAAAGCCCCTTGACTGCAAGCTGATTTTTGAGGATTCAAGGCATAAATGTCTTGCCTGCTGCTTTGCCAAGCTCAACAAGCATACAAACTTGAAAAGCCCCTTGATTTGAGATCAATTTCTTATCATGCATGGTACATTGGCGCACATGAAGGCATCCAGAGTGTTCACGATGCTTCCCCCTGGCCACATATACATCAAATACATGAAAGCCCCTTGATTTACAGGCACATTGAGTGCTTGTAAGGCATCAGCACATTATCCACAGCATCAAATGCGATTGCCTGCATGCAAATCAACCAAATCGGCACAAAAGCCCCTTGATTTGCACTGCAATTTGCTGCAATTTGCTGCAATTTTGCCCAAATGTGCGATTTTTCACATCATACAGCATGTATGAGTGCTTAATTGCACATTTACATCAAAAGCCCCAAATTTCGACATCCAATTTCCTGCAAATTGATCCTGATTTGACCAATTTCCTGCAAATTGATCCTGATTTGACCAATTTCCTGCAAATTTAGCCTGATTGTGACCAATGTCACCCAATTTTGCCAATTTTGCTCAAAAATTGAGCAATTAGGGCACCTGTACCTGCTCAATTGTTTGATTTGACAAGGAAAATCCAAAATTGAAGCAAAATACCTTTGATTTAATCCAATTTGCAGGCTGAATTTTTGTTGCAGGAATCAGCTTCTGTTTTGTGCAGGTGAGAAGGGGGGGCACTTGTGCTGCAGATTTGATGGCTGCTCCAATCAAGATGAAGCGTTTGCTGGTGTTGATGCTGATTATGTAGTGGGGCTTGGGATGTTGAAAGCACCGAGCAAAGTGCTGTTAGCCGACTTGAGGAGAGGCGCGCCTCGAGATCCAAGCTGAGCTGGGAGGACACGGGAGCCTTCTGCGTGCGGGCAGCCGCGTAGCTGTTCCAGTCCGCCAGAAGTTACACAGACTCCCCATCGCCACCAGTGCCGCCTCCGCTGCTGGATAGCGCTTTAGTAGCCAGCACTTGTTCGCCAACGCCTTCGCCCTTTCCAGCTGGTTGCTGCAGGCGTAAAGCCACGAGGTGTACTTACGTTGCCAGCTATCTTAGCTGTCAACCGACGCCTAGGTGTGTTACACCGTCGCCAGTCCACGCTCACGCTCGACCTCCGCCATGTGGACTTAATTCGCCTACGGCTGCTGCCTTCGCCTGGTTGGCTTGCTGCTGAGAGCCAACGCCTGCCTGCGACCTTCCACGCTCACCAGTTCCACGCTATATGCCTGGGTTCCCTGTTTGCTGCGATGACTGGATGGCTACGCCTCTTAACACACAGGCACTATCTGGCCAGCCCCTGCGACCAAGGAATCAAAAGGCCCAAGAGCAGGCGACCAGCAGAGTAGAAGAGGGAGGAGAACCTGGAGAAAAATCTGGAGACCAAAGCTCTGATACCAGTTGATGGGGAGAAACCTGTCAATTAGGGTTTAGAGTTCATTCATGGGAGACATACACAGAGAAGCAAGGGAGAGAGAGAGAGAGTTGTGGGGATAAGTCAACTCATGAAAAACATGAGTATGTGACTCCCCTATCACACATGTATATTGCACTAGTACACATAGTGCACTTAGTACATTAAAAGTACTAAGTGTACTATGTACTATAACTTATGGGCTTGTACACACTATAAGGGTGGGCATAACGCCTTTACCCCAACAATGGATGTCAAGAGTGCCTTCCTAAATGGCATTCTCGAGGAGGAAGTCTATGTTGACCAACCTCCACGCTTCCCGCTCTGCGGGCATGAGGACAAAGTCTTACGCCTGCATAAAGCTCTTTACAATCTTAAGCAAGCCCCCTAAGCATGGTATCATCGCATCGACAAATTTCTACGCAACCAAGGTTTTCAACCATCCAACTGTGATCCCAATATCTATATCCATGCAGATCATGGGATGATGTGCTACCTAGTGTTGTATGTTGATCTTATCATCTCTATTGCAACTCAAGCCAAAGTGGCTGATATCATGGCAGGGTTGAGACAAACATTTGAGATGACTGATCTCGGTCTTCTCTGGTATTTCCTTGGCATGGAGGTGGTCGAGCATCTTGATGGTATCTTTGTGTCACAACAAAAGTATTGTCTTGAACTCATTGGTACTATCCGTGTGGCCACCCCACTGGATCCAACCATCAAACTTACAAAGGAAGTGGATTCGCTGCCACATAAAGAGCGAGCCTACTGCCAAATGGTTGGGAAACTTCTATGGCTCACTACTCTAGACCTGACATTTCCTATTGCACATCCATCTTAAGTCAGTATTTCAATGCTCTGAAGGAGCCACATTGGAGTTCAGCGATGAGGGTTGCTCGTTATCTAGTGGGTACGTATATGTTTAGATTTCACTTTAGTCGTGGGTTCACTTTGCGTGGTTACATGGACTCCAACTAGGCCGGTGATATCGATTTTGGGCGTTCACATGGTGGTTATTTGTACTCACTTGGATCTGGCCCTTTCTCTTGGTCTAGCAAGAAGCAGGACACCGTTGCAGGTTCTTCAGCTGAGGCTGAGTACCGGGCCCTCTATGATGCCACCATTGAGGCTATGTATCTCCGTCAGCTTCTTGAGGAGATGCACGTTCCCATGGACACCACTACTACCATCTACGTGGACAGTCAGAGTGCGATTGCCCTCGCCAGCAGTCTTATTTTTTCTAACCGTACCAAGCATGTTGGTGTTCATTTTCACTTTACCAGGGAACAAGTTGAGCTTGGTACCATTAGGCTCCAGTACATACCTACGGCGGACAACCATGCCGACATTCTTACAAAGTCCGTCAATTGGCCTATCCTCGAGCGTCTTCGCGAGTGGATAGGCATCGGTCCTCCATCATCACCCTCAGCATCTTGAGAGGGGGACCATCCTCACCATTTGTATTATCCATCATTGTTGTAAAGGGCGCATGAGTAAGTGAAAACCCCGTGAGGCACTACTCATGTGAAAACCCTATGCATAGCATTTGCCATCTTGCATACGCTTTGCATCATATACTGTTTTTGTGTTTGGGGCGCATGTGTGAATGAAAACCCATATGGGCATTCATGCATTTGAAAACCCCTTGCATTGTGGCATTGATCCATTACAGCCTAAACTCAAAAGACTCTACAAAGACGAAGAGACGAACGAATGATCTACACCCGCAACATGCCAAATAGTTCATCATGTTCCTCTTCACCCACTTACCATCTTCGTCATCTTCACTCATGGTCCCCTTTTTGGCCTAAGAGGGGGTGTGTGACTATCATGCCCAAAAGGGCTGCCAAGGGGGGGCCCAAAAAGGTCCTCCATAAGGGCCCACGAAGGCCCTCATTATTGGCCTTACAAAAGGCCTAAAAAGGCTCTTGACCAGGCCGGCCAGTCTCTTGACAGGGCCAGCCGACCTGGTCCTTTGGAGGGGCCAGCCCTATATAAACCCCATGCTGCGCCTCCCTTTGCCATCATCACATTGATCATCAACGCAATCAACATCGGCGCTGCCCCTGCTGTACCTGCTCTGTGCGGTGCTGCTTCATCAACACACCATCCGGCAATGCTGCCTGTATCACCATTGACTGCAGCCACTCTTGCCTCATCATTTGATCTACATCAACCTGTGTTCAGCAGCAGCCGGTGCTCTGCTCCAACACAATCTTCTTCATCATCCACCAGCAGCAGTTCGGCACCCTGCTCCCTGAGCATCCAGCAATCAAGCGCGGCGTCCCTGCCCCTGCTTCATCATTGAGCATTAGTGCTCCACACCACACTGCAGCCGGCGTGCTCCCACTGCATTCAGCAGCACATCTGAATTTTCTCAGTCCTGCGTTTGCAGCCTTTGACATCTACATCACTCGGAGTGCCACCCCTATCTTCTAGGCGAACCTTTGTCTTTGACCGTGCTCTTCCTCCGACTTCGTCCTTGCTTCATTGCCGGTCTACTACTTGGAGTCACTTCATCAGTGCCTCATACAGAGGCCCTATTGTATTGGATTACATTCACCATTATACATATCCTCATTCATCCATTTCATGTTGTGTTGATTTGCTCTGATCTCTTGCACATCTGGTCCTTCCGCCCTTTTGCCCTCAAAGAGGGTGGGTGTCACATGCACTCTGCACTCAGTGCATGGTGACAAACTGGCTCATCATCAGCAGTGCAACATTTGTACATTATTAGAACCCAGTAGGATGATAATTGTCGTACGTCGTGACCCCATTGTACATCCTCAGTCCAGGATAAGTCAGGCACGAGCTACGTAGGTCATTCCTCAGCCTTAGCGGGTCGGTCGGTCAGTCAGTCAGTCAAGTCCCTTAACCCTCTTGGAGAGAATCATTCATTCATGCAGAGTCAATAGAAGCCTTAGGGTTTGCATCAGAAAGCACTCTACATCCTGCATAATATGCATATATATGCCTGTGCATCATTTAGAACATCCCAGAAGCCTTAGGGAATTTACTAGGATTTATCTGGTATTTTTTCCATATTTTTTGGTATTTATTTAGCATTTATTTTCATTTATAAATATAAACTTTATTAAATAAATGACCAGCCAACTTGACCAGCCTCTAGTTAGTATAAATAGGCTTGCATAGGGCTTAGTTTCTCATTCAGTCTTCAGTGTGCTAAGAGCTTTCCTCCTCAGCCCTAGGAGTTCCCTTGCCTTCAGCACTAGACTAGTCTCACCCAGCCCTTGGAGTGCTTGAGTTTGCTTCAACCAGCCCTGGTTTTCCAACGCATGCAGTTCAGCAGTCCCTACAGCCATAAGCGCAGCAATTCAGCAACCATTCAGGACATAGGCGCCTGTTTTGAGCACCTTTCAGGCCCTAATTCAGCAGGCACCTCTGCGTTTTCTGCATAGTACACAGCCGCCTGCAGTTCAGTCCCCCAAACAGCATACAGTCCTGCGTTTACAGTTCAGTTCGGTCATACAGTCTGCGTTTACAGTTCAGTTCAGTCATACAGTCTGCGTTTGCAGTTCTACAGCAGTTTTGTATTGCGTTTCAGTCCTGCAGCCTGCGTTTTCAGTCCTACAGCAGTTCTACAGCAGTTCCTCCGCCTATATGCATCATCCATACATGCTACAGCCCTCTGGTGAAGGTAACACAGCATTCATAAGCATTTACAGCATTCTAACATAGCTTAGAACAGTCCACCGCCTTCTTTTCTCAGCCTTAGGTGTGCAGTCCTTCCTCATGCCCTTGGGAAGAGTGCATAGGCTCAAGATCAGTTCATCGAGGTGTTTCTACAGCCGTGTAAAGTTCAGCCAGGCTTCCGATCCTCCGAGATCTTGCGTTTGGCTTATCTACAGTCCACAGTCATTCTCTCTAACGAAATAAAGCAAATACTATCTCGTTATCGGGATAGGGGGCCCTTCAGTGGGTAATTCGGGACCCAATCTGGTGTACAGTTCTCATCTCTCTCTCTCTCATCTCTTTAAAGTTTGAAGTATTAAAGTGGATTGCTAAACTCACGAAACTCAGGATACAGAAGACGGTGTGAGCATTTGTGTGACAGGATCTTCCAATACAAAGACTTCCGCTGCATATCACAGTGGGGACTCTATCACGTGTCCAAGGTACTGCCTAGCCCTGGAAGAATCAAGAGGTGCTCTTCAGGGAGCCCCGGGTAGCAAACTGTAACCATGAAACCTGCCACCCCCGCCAAGGGGTCCGAATCAGCCTCTCAGGAGAGAAGCCGTGGTGCCAATTTGCCAAGAAAACCTGCACCTCCCGAACAAGAATTGGGCTTCACAGAAGGACACTCCTGGCAGGCGACCGAGGCTGAATAACCGACATCCAGTTCCTGGGCAAAGGGTACACAAGGCTAGAGTTCAACACGGAGATCACAAAACTGCCCTCTCGCCAGATGACTGTTGACAAGCTTGCAGATAACTGTACGGGCTGTGATTGAGGAGGTGAGGAGCTGAAAGTCCATCTCAGATAATAAGCACCTGTGGACTGCATCGGTCGGGGATGACGAGCAGCTGCCATGGAGTCTTCAGAAAGGACCAGATGCGGCTTAGCTGTGCCGAAAAAATACAACCCACAACCTGCTGCACAAAGAAAAGGAAGGACTGCATAACTGAATGCCCTGCGTGATGGAGGAAGGATGGGTCGGGCAGTGAAGCACAGAATACAGCGAAGTGGGGGTGGAGGGCCACGCGGAGCGCAGCGAGGATGAAGGTGGTGTTGGCGAAGAGGCAAGGGCAGCACCAAGGCGTGCGAGGCGAGACACCCCGCGGCGTGGGGACGGGGTCTCTCAGCTCGATGACCAAGATATGCAAATTTTCTTAGTGTTACAGCCTTTCCTCGCATGAGCTACCACAAAATGTGAAGATCCAAGTCCCTCTGTTTGGATGATCAAGATAACTTTAAGTTCTCAGTTGCCAAGGTTGGGAACCTTGTTGAATAGGCCCAAAGATGCTTCCAAGAAACTTGGAGAATCGAAAATGAAATCTTGGAGATTGTCTCTTTACCTTGAAGTAGACCTTTTGACTGCACAGAAGATCACATTGATGGAAGTCTGAGATTTGTGCAAAAGGAAAAAAGAGCGTAGAGAAGATACAGATTGTGTAGGCTAATCTTAGCAGATTGCCACACTGGGCCTGTAATGCCAAGTGATACCGTCCTGATCTCCAGTCAGACTGGGGCAGGGGGGTCCAGATACATAGAAAAGCTGCCCGTGTCTCCTGCATAGCCCTATAACTTCCCTGGAGGCACTCCGAACAGCCATGGAGTGTGTAAGTGGATGCACTCTGCAGGAGAGGTTGCCGAGCTCGATATAGACATAACGTCTGCATAGTAGAATTCAAATGAAGGATTTGAACTTGTATCATGCTGTAAGAGTTATTTAGTGTGCTGTTGGCCATGGTGTGTATGTGCTGCTGTTGTATTGGATTTAGATACTGGGGGGGTTATGCATGTGCTTACCTGATGCACCTATAGTGTAATGTAAGGTTATCTTAAATTTGAAGTCAACTGTAGCAACATAAATGAAGGTTTGCTTTTGAATATTTCCACGTATGGTCTAAGTTGGTAGTTCAGCTTCCTTGAGGAATACAACCCAAAGGAGCACTCCATCTAATGTAGTTTCCCTTCTTGATCTCAACCAGGCCAACAAGTGAGTTTGCTCATCCACTCTCTCGTGTACATCACTTTGCTGCAAACAGGGTAAGTTCTTTTGTAAGTTTTTAAACATAGCTTGACATTATATTTAGATAGAAGGACTGAACTTTGAAATCCCTGGTTAGCTTGACTTTTTCTAATAAGTTCCATTTTTGGCTAAATTATGTTGCTATTGCAGCTCTCCTACCAAGTTGTAGATTCCCTTATTTGGTGGGGAATACGAGGGATTATCAATGATTTTCGAAAGAAGAAGCTTAAGCTCCGCCCAATTTCATATCTGAGTGGCTCTCAACTGTCTGTCTCAAAGCTTCCTACTGGGTATATTTGGAGTCCACACCTTGTGCCAAAGCCAAAAGGTGTCTTTTATTGGTTGTTCAAGCTCTATGTGGGGATGATTACTGTGGTGTTTTATCATGCTGAAATCAGTTGCTTTGTTTTACAAATATGACGTATATATGAGTTAGTGATCAAAGGTCCTTAGAGGCTAGCCTCGGGAGCTTCAGATGTTTCCTTTTTAAAACTGCCATTTATGGTTTGGAAATTGCAGATTGGGGATTGAAGATTGATGTTGTGGGATTTTGCTTTTTGAACCTCTCCCAAGATTACAATCCCCCTGATCAACTTGTGAAATGGCTTGGTGCTGGGCCCTCTCCCATTTATGTGGGATTTGGGAGCTTGGTAAGTTGAGGCTCTTGTGTGGGCTAAATTTTAGTGCTAATAATTTACGGATATCTCCCCACCTGTCCCATAGACAGGGAGTTGGATGGGCAAGATTGCCAGTCCATGGTTCATGAGCGGCCATGATTGGGCCTGGCTCACAAACAGTGTTTATTATGCAACTGGCCTCACATTTATGCAAGTGACTGCATCTACTTTTGGCATGCTTGATGTCAACATATCACTTTTTGTTGGGTTTCGTTGTGTGTTCGTTTTGGACCTTAGTGATGAGTGCAACATATCACTTTTTGTTGGGTTTCGTTGTGTGTTCGTTTTGGACCTTAGTGATGAGTGCGTCTTTTGCAGCCTGTTGAAGATCCTGAAGGCATGACAAAGATTATAATTGAAGCTTTAGTACAAACTTCTCAGAGGGGAATCATAAACAAAGGCTGGGGTGGCATTGGAAGTAGTGAGTGTCAAATGCATGCAAAGTGTTTGTTTCCTAGAATTTTAGTGAAAGGTTTGAGCTAGGGATAATGATGGTGTTTACAAATTAGCCACATTCAAGTGTTATTCTGTACTTTGCATCGTATCTTATTTTTAAAGCCATTAATAGGTGTAGTTATGGACTTCATGAAAAGCATATTAACAGGCCATTTATATATTATTGCATGAGCAATAGCTATCAAAAAAATTGTGCCATAGTATATAGCTTGGCTCTACGTGCATATATTGAGTCCTTGGATAATTCATTTATGTGCATATGTTGTGAGTGTGCGTGCGTCTGTGCGTGTGTGAAATAATCTTTCACATAATGAGGTGAATTAGTGGATTGGAAAACTTTGGGACTGCCCAGACACTCCTACATTAAAGTTTACTTTTTTCTTTTTCTTGTTTTTGACCAGTGGGGGAGCTTCCTGACTCAGTGTATCTGCTAGACAACTGCCCTCATGATTGGTTATTTCCACAATGCGCTGCTGTGGTAAGGTCTTACTTGTTAGTCACACATTTTGTTTAAGTTTGTTTCAATGTTGCCTTTTGTACTAGCGCTTTTACCTGGATGTTGATGCAAAGAAATGATCCTTGAGTGAGAGTGTACATCTTTGATTGCTTTCTTGCCCACCAGAGCTGCACTCTCTTGTAGATGTTTTTTTGTTCTTGCTAGGCTCAACAACAATGCAAGAAGCTCGCATCTCCCAGCGTCAAAAGGTGGCACTCTCCTCCTCATAAAGGGAGGACAATAATGCTCACTTTTTGAGTGGACATTGAAGAGAGAAGGGGGTGGGGGATAGGAGGGATTCAAAGCCAATTGGTGATGTTCACCTTCCAGTGGATACCTTGAACTGTTTAATAAATGTGATGGCAGAGGGGAGTTTCACAAATTTAAATAAGGGTTGAAGAAATAAATATTTTCTAGGGAAGTCTAATTGCTTAACATTCTTGGTTACGGGGTTAGAATATTTGGTTTTGTGATTTCTTCTATGAAGAGATACTGTGCTAGAGGGTTAGGTCATAACTTTAGACATTTTGGACTAGTACTTCAGTTTAAGAGTGGGCTAGTATTACTTTTTGAGTAGGATTATAGTTTTAGTGCTATTCTTTTTAGCATGCTAGTATGGATATATGGCTTCGTTATGATTATCATGAGTGAAGTGTTAATGAATGAGGGGATGCAAAAGTATTTATTTTAGTGTTAAATGTCATGTTAAATGTTCTGAGTTATGTTGATAGAAGTGATGAAGAAATGAAGATAGAGCGATCGAAGAGACGATAGGGGTGGTAGTAGTCAATGCTCCACCGGCTGCATTTTGTGCTTGCAGTCCAGCTAGCTTGTGCTTGTAAGGTTCTCTTCAGGAGGAGAAACCTGCTGGGATGCTCAGCATGCATATTCGGACACTGGATGAGACCTTCTTAATCTGGGGCAGTATAACAGCTTTCATAAGGTCTTTTAAGTGAGACAAACTGTATTCATAATGCAGTGTAAACACACTGGGCTCATCATGGTGGGGTTTTTGCAAAAGGGTAGGCATTGTGGGAGCTAATCAGCAGTTTTATTGCAGCTTGTTTGGGCCAATTGACTGGGGGATGGTGTGTCTAGTTGATGCCCATAGATTGGCCCAATGTGGGCTATTTGTAGGCCCCAACTTGAGTCATTTGAGGTCCAGTGCATTCTTCTCCTGTATTGTACATTATTGCATAGCCTAATCCCTTTTTGTGCTTCAGCATTGCAGCCTCGTTCAAAATAGTTAGATGATCATTAAAGCTTCAGCCCAGAAGCACATAGTTGGATCTGCAAGCCATCTGTTATTTTGTCGCTGATGTCCTCTGTTGTGTAGCCTTGAGCACATAGTCGGATCTGCAAGCCATCTGTTGTATTGTTGCTGATGTCCTCTGTCATGTAACCTTGATTACAATTTTTGTATGTGGAGAGATCTTGCATGTGAATGTGAAGCTTGTTACATTACAATGGTGTTTTCTTACATGTTTTTTGTATGTAGAGAGATCTTGCATGTGAATGTAAAGCTTGTTACATTACAACGGTGTTTACTTACATGTTCATTCTTGGGGGAAAGTCTCGAAACTGAGGCACATCTAAGAGAAAATCAAGAAAAGGCTCACACTAAAGAAGAAGCTTGGAATGTCCCTCCCTCCAAGAAATGAAATGTTATATTAACGTCTTCAAAAGGCCCAAGTGACCTATGAGACCAAAGTTACAACCAAGAGAGAGATTATATCAGTTATTTTTTTTTTTTTGCAGGACACTTATGTTGTAAAAATTGGACTTAAGAATTTTTACTGGGAAACAAGCTGGAAAAATTCATAAGCTGAGCATTATAAGGAGACATGACAACAATTCTTGATTCTGAGACTCAGAAATAGATAATAATAGTTATTTTCTAAATTTTACAGGGCAATCATAGAGTAAATATTGAACAAGGATTTTTGTGCTGGGTAATGAGCTAGAAAAATTCACGAGCAGAGTAATATAGGGGGTCATGGTGATAACTCCTGATTTTGAGCTAGGTAAGGTGCATTAGGAATTTATCAGAGAAAAATAGTCAATTATCTTTGGAAATTAGAAAAAAATTACTCTTATGGATTTTTTGGTGGAGTGAAATTTGACCTAGTGTAGTTGGCCGTTTGGGCACCTAGGTGTGTGCAGGTTGTGACCTTAGCTATTTACACCTTACGAATAAGGGACCTGCTTAACTATTTAGACCTTTTTAATAAGGGACCTGCTTAAGGGGCTAGCTTAAGGGACCTGCTTACTATGTCCCCCATACCTCATTCTAGTATGGGAGGGATGCTTCCCACCTCACCTCTTGCCCGTCTCATTCTATGGGAAGCCACCACATCCCTCACCTACCTGATTAGGCTTATCTGGATGCTTCTCTTCCCTTTTCGTGGCTGAAAAATTCGCCTACTTCCCTCCCTTATGGTGTGATCTTTTGATCATTACCAAGCCTCTCTTTTAGTGCCTATTGTCTTATGGTGCTATCTCCTCCATTTCCTGGTGCTTTTGAGCCTCTCATATGCATACACCTTGTAAAGGGGGCCTCTCATATAAAAAGGACAAATTATCATAGTGCAAATATGCCTCCCATGACTCCCTTGTGTGCTTCCCTTAATCTCCTTGATAATCCCTGTTTAATGTGCTGATTATCTTGTTGGTTATCAACCTAAGTTGGTCTTTGCTCTTAGTCGTGCTCTTGCCCATTCCACCAGGAACCAAGACAAACAAAATTTTTAAGCAGAGCATTATAGGGGGTCATGGTGATAAATCTTGATTTTGAGTTGGATGCATTAGGAATTTATCAGAGAAAAATAATAAATTACCTTTGGAAATTAGAAAAAAATAACTTTCGGGTTTTTTTTGTGAAGGTTGAAATTTGGCCCAGTGTAGGTGGCCATTTGGGCACCTAAGTGTGCAAAGATTGTAACCTTAGCTATTTAGACCTTATTAAAAAGGGGTCTGCTTAAGGGGTGTGCTTACCCATTATGAGCCACGTGTCCCCCATACCTCATTCTAGTATGGGAGGGATGCTCCCCACCTCACCTCTTGCCCTCCTCATTCTGTGGGAAGCCACCACACCTCCCCTGCTTGATTATGCTTATCTAGATGCTTCTCTTTGCTTTTCATGGCTGAAAAATGTGTCTACATTCCTTTTTCTTGCTTAAGGGGTGTGCTTACCCATTCTTAGCCACGTGTCCCCCATACCTCATTCTAGTATGGGAGGGATGTTCCCCACCTCACCTCTTGCCCTCCTCATTCTATGGGAAGCCACCACACCTCCCCTGCTTGATTATGCTTATCTAGATGCTTCTCTTTGCTTTTCATGGCTGAAAAATGTGTCTACATTCCTTTTTCCTGTTACCAAAGGTTGATCATTACTAAGCCTCTTAGTGCCTATTGCCTCCTCATGGTGCTATCTCCTCCATTCGTGGGTACTTTTGGAGCCATTACTGGAATAAGAGAATCCCTTCGTAATTAATAAGTATCTTAGAGAGATGCTTAAGATACTTCTCATAGGCCTGCATTGGTCAGGTTCAACGGTTGATCCGCAACTTTTTGTGGGCTGGTAGCGACGGGAGGCCTGCCCGGGCCAAGGTGACCTCGAGAGTGTTCATACAGCCATGCCACAGAGGGGACCTGGGCATCATCGACCCCACCATACAGAGCTGTGCCCTTCTGCGCAAGCTGACTGTTAGAGGCCTTCTTCCAGGCGGTGAGCCTTGGAAAAACTTCCTCCTGGCTAGGATTTCAGCCCGTACACTAAGTCTGGGGGCCCTTGGCCACAGAGCACTAGATGGATCTTCACGAAGATGTGGGCTCATGGCTTTAGCCTAGCATTTGAGGACAGATTTGCAGCCAGTTTGTTACGAGCTTGGGATCATCTTAGGCCGGCCCTTGAGCAGTCTGTTCCAGTAGCCTCTGAGGAGCGTCTCCAACAAGCCTTGATCTGGAACCCCCGATCCATCTACCTAGTGGTCACATGTTAGGGGCTCGCCCACACATATCCCGGGGAGCTTTGAGCACGGGCCCTTTTAGGTCCCTTGGAGATTGGCTTACATTTAGACAGCTGCCCCTAGCGACCCAGGAGAGGGGCTTGACTGGGATCCAGGGTAGGGCAGGACAGACTTAGCCACATCATCAACTCTGCCATTCCTCCGGAGTGGCTGACCTCGATCCCCGACCCTATCTCCCCCGCAATGGTGGCTGGGAGTATTCAAGAGGCATGATATTCTCTTGGCAGTTCACGACGTAGATGAGAGCTTTGCCTTGCTCACCTTTTCTATTGGACCTCATGGAAGATTAGTGAGAGCAGAGCCCCTCTTGGAGGACTTTAGGGGATGCACGTTACAGAGGGTGAGGGTGATTGGATTCCATGCACATGAGTGGCACATTGACCCACCACTGGCCAAGGTGGCCAGAAAGAGACTGATGTTTATAGATTTGGGAGATCCGGCCCATCACACGCCTCCAATGGGACCTAAGGGAATGGACTTGGTGTGATCCAGCAGACAAGGAGACTCCGGGTACCCCATTTTTTTCATACATTGCACGGTTTGGCCGTAGGATCCAAATGCCCGAGGTTGAGGGCACTCTGGTAGCAGCAAGACATTGGCACTCCTAGGGCCTCTCACCGCGCGCACACTTAGATTTATGGAAGAGGCTATGTGACAATTTTTGACCTCGGAAGATCACTCTCTTTTTGTGGCTGCTGGCACATAGGAGTTTGGCGGTAGGCATGTGGTTGGCCATTGGAGGTAGACCAGCATCATGTCCTAGATGTGGCCATCCCCAGGAGTCTCAGCGACATTGTCTTTGGGATTGTGTAAGCCTAGCGGGGCGTGCCGTGACAGACTCAACCACGTATCCAAGAGATAGAGATATATATAGAGAGAGAGGGGAGAGAGAAGGAATTAGGGAACTTTGCACAGTACACCACATTGAGCGGGGAATAGGCCCCGCCCCCTTTCAGGAATTTATTCAGGAACAATCCACGGGCATGCTGTCCAGGATGAATACAAAAGCAAACAAATATGCCGATGTAGAATATCCAAGTCGATGTCGATGTTGAGGCACGAGATCTCTGATGCCGAGCACACCACAGGGATGACCCACAAGAATCTCTCACCACACTAGTACCAGATCCAAGTCCAATCCAAATCCAGTTCCAAGTCCAAATCCAAATCCAAATCCAAATCCAAGTTACATCAACCTTCTTTCCACGACAGATCTCTCCGAATTAGCCTGTATGTTTGAAAAGCAACTCAAGACCACAAAAGCAGTCCTACTTTTTGCGATAGAACTCTCTGAAATAGTTTGAATGGTTGAAAAGCAACCTTGAGCCATAAAAGCAATCTGCTTTTCGCGATAGAACTCTCCAAAATATAGCCTGAATGGGTGGAAAGCAACCCTGAGCCATAAAAGCAATTTGCTTTTCACGACCAAACTGTCCAAAACATCTCTGAATCCACTTGTCCAATAGCAGGCAACCCCTATATTATAAGTTCTGGGATGGAAAGCACCATAAAAGCACACGATAAACCTCGTTGCTTTTCTTATATACCTCCTGTCCAACCCTGTATTCCCAGTTTTCAGCACCTGGACAGCCCATAGAATCAACGATGATGTCTGAAAACTTGTACAAACATGCGACCAACCTATGTAGGGGTGCACGCTGCCATAGGTGGCTGTTTACAGCTCTGTCCAGCCCTGTGAGTCAGTGCTTCAGTAAAACACAGCATGTAAGAAGGATGCTTTTCAGCCCGGGAGCCTCAGATATCGATGATCAGCACATGTGTGCTATCCTTGCAAGCGATCAGCCCTGAAGACCCGCTAGGAGAAGGTGAAGGTTCTGGCAGAGGCAGGCAGTGCACATAAGAGCAGGCTGCATAGAAAGAGAGTGCTTTTCAAAAGATTGATGATGGTGATGATAACGATGCAGATGGTCTTCACACACTCCACGATCTCCTTCTTCATGATGCTACAAGAGAGGTTCAAGCCTTTTTATACTTGAAGAGGGCTTTGCTTTTTGCCAAAAGCTTAACCAAGCTTTTGCCTTTTTTGCTTTGCTTTCCACTTTATAATAAAATATTACTCACTTTTATCAAAGTTCTTTAACTTTGCTTTTCTAAACTTCAGGGCCTTGCTTTTCGGCCTTGGAGCTGCTTTTTGAAAAAGCGGCTTTTAGCTTTTTGGTCTGGCTCAGCTCTTGCCAGTGGTGCCCTTGGCTCGCGGTCAACCTTGTTTGACTTTCTACTTTTTCTTGCTTTTTGATCAAGACTGATGCTTTTTCTTGAACAAACCTTATGGTCCTTGTCCTCATGCCTTCTTCCACCTGTCTGGTGTCCGGGCAAGGGTTCCATTGTAAGCCTAGCGAGGCATGTAGTGACAGACTCAACCATGTGTCCGAGAGATGAAGATATAAAGAGAGAGAGAGGAGAGAGAAAAGGGAATGGGGATCTTGCATAGTACACCACACTAAGCGGGGAACAGGTCCCGCCCCCTTTCCTGAATTTATTCAGGAACAATCCAAATCCAAGTCTAGATCACCAAGTTTCCATGTTCATGTCCAAGCTATATGTCCAAGTTCCATGTTTATGTCCAAGCTTCATGCCCAAGCTATATGTCCAAGTTCCAAGTTCCATGTTCATGTCCAAGCTCTATGTTTCATATCCAAGCTCTATGCCCAAGTTCTATGTTTTAGTTCCAATCCAAGTCCAAGCTATATGTCAAGTTCTCCATGTTGATGTCCGAGTTCCATGCGCAAGCTCTCCATGTCTATGCTTCATGTCCAAGCTCTAGTTCCAAGTCCAAGGAACCTCAATTACACGAGGTACACAGGTGACGTGTAGCAGACGAAGTATATGTTGACCAGCAGTAGAATTGTTGCCCAAATCTGGAATAGAAACAGCCTTGAGTAGGCTTGTATGAACCAAAGTAGGTCTATGTGATTGTATGGTATAGTTAACTGGTGGTGGCAGCCAAGTAGGTGGCAACAGAGGTTCAGTCGGCAGCACAAAAGGTGCTGAACAGCAACTTGGGAGTGCTGGCGGCACACAACAGTATGCAGCAGGTGGCGCAAGAGATTGTACAGCACTGGCAGCAACAACTGATGCAGGTGGCTGCAGCGCTGCAGTAGTTTGGCGCTGTTCTGAAGGTGGCGCATAGGTAAGGCAGTATGGCAGTGAGGGTACCATAGTGCACAGGCAGCCACAGCCAAAAACTGGAGATGGCAACGCTGGCTGGCGGCAATGGGGCAGCACACAGATGATGGTTCAGATGGCAGATGGCTGCATAGCCAGGTGCAACGGGTGGTGATGGTACTGGCGGCACAGGCTGCGAAACAGGTCGGTGATGGCGGGTGGCGCAACCAGTGCAGGCGGCTGAGCAACAGCTGGCAGGTGACGGTGATGGAGGTGTAGACAGTAGTTCTGCCGACATCAGAGGTGGCGCAAAGGTGGTGACAGCCATGCAAGGAGTAGCGCTGGCAGATGATGACCAGTAAGGTGGCGATGAAGAGACTCCATGTTACTTGATGATGGAGATGGCGATGAGCTTCTCCCTTCTTATTACGATAGAGGCCACGCCCTTGATGTTGACGATGAAGGAAAACCCTAGCCTTGTTTAAAGATCTTCACGTCTTGTCCTTGATGATGCCCCTTCAAGAGGAACTCTTACTTCGATGATCTTGTTCATAGTACCACGAGAGAAGTCCAATCCTTTTTATACATGTAAAAGACCTTGCTTTTTGCCAAAAAGCCTTCATGCTTTTGCTTTGCCTTTTTATGCTTTGCTTTTCCCTTTTTGCCTTTGCTTTTGCTCTTTTTACTTTTATTAATAAAATATTACTCAACTTTTGGTGCTTTGCTTTTCTGGCTTTAAGGCCTTGCTTTTTGGCCTTAGAGTTGCTTTTTGAGAAAGCGCATTTTTGCTTTTTGGTCCGGCTCAATCTCCTCTTTCAAATGGTGTCCTTGGCTCGCGGTCAACAACCTTGTTTGACTTTTTGCTTTTTGGTGCTTTTTGACCAAGAATGTTGCTTTTTCTTAATCAAACCTTATGGACGTCCCCATGTCTTCTTCCACTTGTAAGGTGTCTGGGCATGGGTTTCATCATGTGAAATAGAGCTAGGAGGGCCAAATAGTTGCATCCATCATGTGAAATAGAGCTAGGAGGGACAAATAGTTACAGATTGCTCGAAGGCTCAACAGGTTTGGGTTGGATTCTTCACATCTTCACTATGGATAGGGCCTCTTCTCATACTATTACATGGGGCATTGTTGCTTGGGCCACTGAGGCCGAGGTTGTCATGGCTTACAAGTTACAAGGAGGAAGGTGGGCGACTAGCCCTTCAGGTCTCTCACCTTCGCATCTCGGTAGTGCTAGTTCTAGCCCCATCAATTGGTCACTGGATTCTTGGTTCAAGCTTTGTAGCAGCATTTCTGCGTGGCACATCTGATGCAGCGAAGCCATCCAAGGCACTCACACTCCGCTTGCGGAGTCCATTAGGAACATTTGGCTCGACATCATTCATACCCTTCGCGGCCGTGGAGGAAGCTTCAGGGTGGTTCCGATCGAATGTGGAAGTGTCGGGAAGCCTTGAAGCCTTCCTGAGGCTCTGGCGACCTGGTCCTTTTCTCACAAATAGTGGTGGTGAGCCCACTTGGCACTATAGACCATCTGTGTGGTTATTCCCCCCCCTTCCCACCCCCACCTATTGTATGAGATAGCCTTTTCCTCATAGAGCGGCCAGGCAGAGGAGAAGTGCATCCTCCCGTTTTTCGTTCTTTGATCCTCACTCCGTACTTGGAGGCGAGTTTGTACGTAGCGTTTTAAGGCTGTCTTTTGTTAACTAACAGAAGGATCTTGTTTCCGGAAAAAAGAAAAGAGCAGCTCCACTAATAAGCTGTGGAGTATTGTAGAGTGCGTAGGGAAGCTAATTATTAGAGTTTTCTTATTCTTCTCTCTGTCTTGCTCTCAATTTTGAATTGGGAGCTTCTTTTTCATAAAATGAAATAAGGGAAGTTAATTAATTAGACTAGAATTATGCATAATGATTAGGGTATTATGAAGAATAGGTTTGTATGTAAAATCTATGCCTTAATCAATCTCTTGGTGATGCTAGGTTGCTTGTGAGAATTCTCCCTGTGGAGATTTTTACGATTTCCTAATTAATAAGTATCTTAAGCATCTCTCTAATTATCTCTTTTATGGTCTTTATTATTGGCAAGATTAGAGATTAATCTAGTTCTCCCCTTCTTTGAAAGAATATAGTATTTAATGTCCTCTATCGTTGGATTGTAGGATATTATCATCAATTAAGGTTAAGTTTTAGAAAAAGGATATTTTTCATTAATAAATATTGGGATTGAGTCAAGTCAATTTATCCTTGTATCGGGCATAGGGCAAGCTATGGTTTCCCTATGATTACATTATGAAAGAAGCAAGGGATTGTGAGAGTGAAGAAGATTAAAAGAGAGCTTTTTATTTCTTATTCAATGAAAGGGTAGGTGTGCGTGAGTTTCTTCTTCTCTTAAAGCTAGTTATTATTAGAGATAAACTTATAAGTTATGATGATGAGAAAATTCATTTGGAACATTGAGGCGTCTCTTTTGAAGAGGAATAAATGTGTGGGTGAGCTAAAGAGGAAAAAATGAATGTCAAAACGCTATGAGAATCTCTTTTTTTTCAATGATTGGAATAATATTGTAAAGGTTATCATGGTTTCAAAATATTGCAATGATATCTTCGGACCATTGTTATTTGAAAGAAACTTTATTAAATCTTACAATAAGGAATGGAGCCAAGTCGGTTGATGGGATTGACGAGGGTAGCGAGGAAGTTTGCACTCATCGTGGAAAGAAGTGAGTCTAGGGTTGGACCAGTGCTAAGTCAAGTCCTCCGGCTTGGCTTGGGTGAGGTCAGGTGAAGCGGCCTGGAGGTGCATCGGGGTTGCTGGTGAGAGGCCCTCGGGTAAAGCGATCCCCAGGTGTCGGGCTCCTTGGCTGGGTCAACCCCATAGCCCAAGTGTCGTGGAGTAAAACAAGAATAAGGGGAGCGTGGTGGCCAACGTACTAGCCTATGGTTAGGTGGACGAGATGAGTCCGGTGCATTCCTTTTCCAGCATAAATAAAGTTTAAAAATTATTGTTAGAGACTTGCATGAGCATGATGTACAAAAAATATAGCATGCTTACATTGTTGGTTTGATTTTCTACTTGATTGCGTTCTCCTGTGATGAAGAATGAATGAAATCAATGCTGTCTATGTTTTTAAAACTGTGTCTATGTGCGTTCTTATGCTATGAGTTACCCCCTTGGGGTCGGTAACGGAATTCGGGGACCCAAGTGGAGGCAATCCACGTATGCTAAGTGGTTGAGGACCTGAGGACAGCTGGGTTGGGGCCTCACAAAGCCGATTATTCCATCAATGAAGACCTCACGAAGCGTTAGGTGAAGGAATCAGAAGATGGTATAAGAGGGAAGAGACAAGGGTAATTGTCTTGAGTGATGACCACGTATCCCTTGGAGAGAAATTTATTAGTTTTAAAAATGATGTGGTACAGGGACAGTAGGCTGAAAATACATTCTGGATTTGCATTTGTTCACGGTGGTGTGAGCCTAGTAACTTTTCTAAAACGTAAACAGGAACAGTCATCTTCTTCTATTTTGTCTTGAGACACACCAAAGCTTCGACACAGGACTGCCTATAGTGACTGGAGACACTCCCAAATGTTACTGGCTCTTATATGCCCACGCCAACAACACCCCCCCACCCCGCCCGCCCCCCCCGCCCCCCCCCCTTTTCCGCCTTTCCCCCTTCTTCAACCCTTCTCTCTTCTTTCATGGGACCTCCATCCAATTTCTCCACCACTGCCCTCCCCTCCCCTCCTTCTCCTGGCCTCTTTTTTCTAATTAACTGTAGGTGTTTTGTAACCTGCTCAGTGACTGTTATAAATTCCATTGCAGTTACGTCCAAATCTGAAAGAAAGGGACTTCAAATTGCTGTTTACTGTGCAGGGTGGTGGTTGAAGCAATGTTTGAGAATATATTCAAGCTTATTGTTATCTGATCAATTTTTATAGTTTTACATGTCTCAATGCCCTTTGTGTTGGTAAGCCATGTGGCACATGTGTTTGAGTAGCTATGAAGGTTGCCTTGGCTACATAGTACTACTAATTTTTCATGAAACAGGTTCATCATGGTGGAGCAGGGACAACAGCTGCTGGTTTGAAAGCTGCTGTAAGCTCTCTCTCAGCTGCATATTTTGTTCTGCTTTGGAGTGTCTTGTTTAGTTAGGAGTTTTTTCTTTTCACGATTCTACTTTCAGTCTCTCATGTTTTACATGTACTATTTTTGGTCCCATAGACCCTTTGGGTCTTTTGTAAACGTTAATATATCTATGTTTCTTTCCTTTCTTACGTGTGGAAGCTTGAAGTAGGGTTTGTTTACTTGGTTAGAGCAGTAATTTAGCATTCCATAAAGCAGAATTTGCACATGAGAAATGAAATACGTCTCTAAAAGGCCATGATGGCCTATGAGACCAATACTGAGAGCACATCTGAAGTTGGTGTCTCATTAAAGAGAACAACCAAATGAAACTGAAAAGTACAATAAACTGACCATCTTACAGTTATAAGAACTGTAAATAAGATTCCTAGATGATACTGAGTAGAAAATACTGGAAAATGTATATCAAGAGATCCGTGTAGGCTGATCAGTTGAAGTGCTTCCTTCTCCTCAGATCAATTATCTCCGCCATGGGGCTATCTAGACTAGAGAGGTCACAGAAGCGAGGTAGGTGCCTCCGATGCCGAGCAATAATGGCTCTGATCTGACGATGGTGAGGATGTCGTGGTCAGGATCTTGGTGGGCGTGGCCGACAAGCACGACATAAGACGACTGCTCTATCAATGGTGACTCCCTGGGAGAGTGGCTGGTGTCCTGATGGCCCGATGGACAAGGTATCAGGAGGCGTGTGGGCTGGGCTGCTGGTGTTGAAGAAATCTGTTAGGATCCTTTGTCTAGGTACATCATGGCTCGGCCTCCTGTCTGCCAAGAGGGTCTCTCTGTGTCTCCTGAGCTCAAGTAGGAACAATCCCAGGCATCTTTGATCCTCAAACTACATGACCCTGTGTAACGGCCCAAACCCTCTCGGAAGAGGCAGTGATATCTCCCTCGTATCTCATAATTTACTGTACATCGGCAAATGTGGTGCTCCTCTGACTCCGTCTCCTGGTAGCATAGTTGACAAATGTGGTCATCTGAGATCTGATGCACATATCGCCCTGTCTCAATCCGCAGCTGGTGTGATGAGGTCCAGATCTGTCCAATGGCACGATGTATCCCATGTGATAGGTGTACATCCATGTATGCCGGGCGGGTGATAAAACCATCTGGTAAGAGGTGCAGAGAAATGAAATGATATATTAACGTCTCTAAGAGGCCATAGTGGCCTATGAGACCAAAACTAAGAGTACATCTAAAGTTGGTGTCTCTTCAAAGAGAACAACTAAATGAGACTAAAAAGTACAATAAACTGATTGTCCTACAGTTATAAGAACAGAACTGTAAGACTCCGAGATGATACTGAGTAGAAAATACTGGAAAATACTGAAAAATGTATATCAGGTAGATCCATGTATGCTGAGATCAGTTGAAGTGTTGCCCTCTCCTTAGATCAAGTATCTCCGCCATGGGGCTGTCTAGAATGGAGAGGTCGTAGAAGCAAGGTAGGTGCCTCCGATGCTGAGCAATAATGGCTCTAATCTGGTGATGGTGAGGATGCCGTGGTCGGGATCCTGGTGGGCGTGGCCGACGAGCACGACATAAGATAACTGCTCTATCAGTGGTGACTCCCTGGGAGCGTGGTCGATGCCCTGATGGCCCAATGGAGGAGGTATCAAGAGGTGTGTGGGTTGGGTTGCTGGTGTTGGTGCCGAAGAAATCTGTCAGGGTCCTCTGTCTAGGTCCATCATGGCTCGGCCTCCTGTCTGCCAAGAGGGTCTCTCTGTGTCTCCTGAGCTCAAGTAGAAACAATCCCAGGCATCTCTGATCCTCAAACTCTATGACCCTGCGTAATGGCCCAAAACCCTCTCGGAAGAGGCAGTGATATCTCCCTCAGATCTCATAATAGACTGTACATCGGCAAATGTAGTGTTCCTCTGTCTCTACCTCCTGGTAGCATAGCTGACAAATGCGGTCATCCAAGATCTGATGCACATATCGCCCTGTCTCAATCCGCAGCTGGTGTGATGAGGTCCGGATCTGTCCAATGGCACAACGTATCCCATGTGATAGGTGTACATCCATGTACGCCGGGCGGGTGATAAAATCATCCAGTGAGAGGTGTAGAAAATGGCTCTTGTAATGAGCCATTTTCGTGCCCAAGGGCTCAAGGGGGCTAGTCCATGTCCTCTCTATGTCCACTCTGATGATATCCATCTTGATTATGCGGTTTTGCTCAGAGCGGGTGAGATCCAAAAATGGACAATCCAGACTGTACTGAAAGGGTGGTAGTGCCTCTATCCGCAAACCATGTAGGTCAAACCATGATCTCATCTGAGCGTACCAACAATGAGTATCTCCATCCTCTGCCAACTCTATGGATGAGGTCAATGCCAATCGGGAGTACCTATGCTGAGGGAGCTCCCATAGCCGTTGTAAAAAGGTAACTGCTTGGAATAGGGCCTCGGTTACCACTGGTGGGGCACCCAGCTCAGCCCGAACAATCTCATGTGGTACTGATGATTTGCTCCGAATCATGCGGGCAATCATCATAATCAGTGGTCTCTCCATTTGCCTCCATCCCTCATCTGTCGATCTGTGATGTATACTGGGCCCCCAAATTGGAGCTCCATACAGGAGGGTCGGTGTGACAAGCGTATCAAATAGCCACAATTTGGTGCGTGGCTCCTGAAACTGTATGTGTGCACACTGCCTCTCAAGTGCCCCCAAGGCTGCATGCCCTCGATCTAATCTAGCTGCTGCTGCCTCCTTTAGGGAGAAACGCGGTCCTGTGAAAGTAACTCCCAAGTAGACATATGACCTGACGTACTCTACTAGCTCCCCTCAGAAAGTGAACTAAGGCTCTGATCTCGTCACCCATGCCTGTGTGGTGTTAAACACCATAACCTTGGTTTTCCCAAGGTTCAGTGTCAGATCTCTATCCGCACAGAAAGCTTGTAATGCATCCAGGTGTCTCTGTAATCCCTCCGGAGAGTCTGAGATTAGAACAATATCATCAGCATATAACAAGATGGGTATCAACACCCCTGCCAGGCATGCCCCTGGGCCTACCAATGTGTCTACATAATCAGAGACCGCATCAATGTACAGTCCAAAGAGGGTGGGCGATAGCGGGCATCCCTGCTTCACCCCTATCGTGCTGGTCACCCTATCAGATAGTCCGCCTGGAGCTCGGACTCTGCCTTCACAGACTCATACAAAGCATATATCCCCCACTGCATATCCTCGGGTACCTCAATGTCATGCAATCTGTGCATAAGCCTAGCACGTGGTACGGTATCGAAGGCTTTGCGGAAGTCCACAAAGCAGCAGTACATCCTTCTCTTCTGTGCCCTTCCCTCTTCAATAAGTGCCCGAAGTGTCAGTATGTGATCCAAGGTAGTAAATCCTCTCGCGAAGCCAGCCTGTCCATGTGCTCGATGACCATGCCTCTCTGCCCATCGGCTCAGCTCCAACTCCAATATAGAGCCATATAATTTGGCCAAGTAATGACCAATCATGATCGTCCTGTAGTTGCCTAGTACCATGGGGTCCCCACTCTTAAAGAGTGGTACAATGATATGCTCTGTCCAGCTTGTCGAGAAACCCTCACAAATGGCACGATTAAACACATGTACGATGAGCGGAGCCAAAGTGTCTCGTGCATATGAGAACTGCTCTCCAACTAGCCCATCATGGTCCTATGCCTTTCCATTCTGTAACCTGTCTATCGCATCTAGAACCATCCGCATAGTAAAAAAGGTGCTACTAGCCGGTCTAGCTCCCAGTGGAGGGGGGGTGGGGGGCTGTCTTGGTGCATTATATAGCTCTCTAGCATAAGTATGCTATGCCTCAGGTGCAGTAATTGGAGTACTAGGCTGTCTCTCCTGAAACATCTTCCATGCCCTCTTGCTGTCCTTCATCAGGAAGAGTTGGTAGATCTCCTCCTCTAGCTTAGCCGGATAGGCTCGTTTCTTCCTCCGCACAAGGCGCCGAAAGATCATCTTGGCCTGTCTATGCGTGTGAAACCCAATGGCAATCTCACGTTGTAGCTGTGCTCGTGTCTCACGACACTCATCATCATACCAACTGTTCTGTGGGGCAGTGCTGCGGGGGTGGGTGGAAGCGATCATAGTGCAAGGAAACGCATATGAGGCGGATGCATGTAGTACACCTGCCAATCCACTCGTGATCTCGTCCAGATGGCTATGTGGGTCTAAAGTGAACAAGCCATCAGATACTACATCTCGATAAACCCCAACTGTCTCAGGTGTAAACTGATATCTCGGGTACCTAGGTAGATGAGTGGCTGGCCCATCTCTTGGGGATCTACCTACTGCATGATCGGCTGCTATGCCAATGGGCCTACTGGAAATCGTGAAACCCCGCACATCAGGTATCAATGAAGGAGATCCCATCAAGTAGTCCACTGTGCTCGCTCCCCCTTTAGAGTTCCAGTGTGTGAGAGCATCTGATCCTTGCCATCTCGATAAGCCATTGTATATGACCAACCCATGTGCACTCCCGAGTGTGAGAAAATGCCTGCCATAATCTGTAATCTCCCCCTCATCCTGTGCTGATCTCTGCAACCCCACATCCTCTGCCGTGATCTCCCAGTACATAGCCTCTTGAGTATCATACAACTCTGTCTGCTCTGTGCCTGTACGTGCATTGAAGTCTCCCAATAGTAATATGTCTCCCATGCTGGCAAACCTCATGATATCATCATATAGTGGTATATAGGGCGACTCTCTTTGTCATGGCCCTGTGAAAATGGAACAGCACAAGTGTGGGCATGGTGGTTGCAGAGTCAGAATATTGAATGATTCACATGGGGGGTGCCCGGACAGAGTTAATGATGTGTGGACATCCCTAGGTGTGAAGGGGGGAACTAGAACATTAAACTTTTAATGTTTATTAAAGTTGCCCCTAGGCCTTAGTGGCCCCTAGGGACTTTTAAAGTTTGGGGTCCTAGGATTATTATGGGGAGGAGGCCACTCCACTTTTGGAGTGTGTGCTTCTCTCTCCTCCCTCTCTCTCTTCTTTTTGGGAAAAAGAGAAACGTGGAGCATTCATGCGTTGTTGGGAAGCGTGGAAAAGCTGAGAAGAAGGAGTCGGCTGCTGGAACTGTATGTTGCTGCTGTTTTCCTCTGCAGATTCAGCCATACTCCCCACGTGTGCAGTCCGTACAGCACTGTACGACTGCAAGTACAGTGGGCTGCTGTAATTTGCAGCAGATTCTTCACTAGGTGCAGGCGGCGCAGACATTCAGAGAAAGTACAGAGGCTGTGGGCTTTGACAGGGACTGTATGGCAGGTTCAGACACCTGTACGGCTGCTGACAGGTGGCCGTACAGTCAGGTACAGGTGGTGTCTGCTGTACAACAGCAAGTACAGGTGCAGGCGCCTCCTCTGTTGCAGTCGGCGCAGGCGACCAGTATCAAGACAGCAGGCGGCGTTTGCAAGGACAACTCCTGGCACGTATCCCGAGGTAGTACAGACGGGTACGGGGCTGTTTTTCAGGACTGTACAATCAAAGACAGCATAGAAGTGAACACAAGGAGGGGGGTACAGACAAGTACGTGCATGCGTGTGAAGCAGGGTTGTGGAAACAAGTGCTTGCAAGTACAGATTGGTACCGTTGCTTCCTCCAGTGCTGATTCACGGGCTGATTTTGGTAAGCTCCGCATTTGTTCATCTATCTCTCTTTCTACTGCTTGATGTTTGTTGCAGATTTGAGCTATCTCGCCCCTTGTTGGAGGAGGGGTATGGCAGATTGACAAGGGTTGAGACAGAGTTTGGACAGTACATGTATGTATGAGCTGAGATGTTGAATCATGCACTTGAGTTATGCCAGATGTATGGCTGCCCTGCTTAGTGGTCTTGGCTGATCAGAGGGAGGCACAGTGTGTTATTTTAAGACACAGATCTATGTACATAGATCCTCTGTGCTAAGAAGGATTGTGGGCCGTCAGATTGGACATACAGGTGTAATCTCTTGGCTGATTTTTGTTGTACTCAGCCATTCATATTTTTGGAATTGAATAAAGAAATACCGCAAGGGGCGCCAAGCTTTTGGGCCAAAGGTGTCGCCTTGTTTTCAGATTTGGGTACTCTAGCCCCAATCTGTTTTGTTTTCATATCTAGACTACAAGTGGACGGGTGACTGCTAGTCTACCGCACTCTGGTTTCTATCAGAGGCGGGTTTCAAGGTTCCGTCCCCGGGACCAATCATCAACTTTCTGAAGGGGGTGAGCTCGTGGTTGCTTTGAAGAAAGCCATCGCTGAAAAATTCAGCAAACATGTCTGATACAGAGGATGAGTACTTCTATGATGAAGAAGAAGAGCAAGAGACTTCTCCTGAGAAAGATGTATCTGAGGATATTTTTGCAGGAGAACAGGCTGCAGATGTTGAGCCTTATGAGGATGTAACACAGCCAGAAGATGTACATGGTAAAGAGGATGATGATGCTCGGTTCAAAGATCGTTTGGCTAGTGTTATGGATGTATTTATGCAGCTCACACAGAGTGAGAGATTTGCTGAATTTATGAGATCCCGCACAGAGCCCGAGAAAAAGAAGGAGGAGGTTCGTTCAAAGAATCTTCCACAGGGTCATAGTGGTGCCATCCCACAGGAACCATCTTTTGGCCAGTTTCCGAACATGCAGCATGCTTATGGTGCAAACTCTCAGAGTTCCTTCTATGGACAGCCACCTATTCCTCAGCAGAATATGCATCCAGAGCCCGAGAAAAAGAAGAAGAAGGTTCGTTCTAAGAATCTTCCACAGGGTCATAGTGGTGCCATCCCACAGGAACCATCTTTTGGCCAGTTTTCGAACATGCAGCATGCTTATGGTGCAAACTCTCAGAGTTCCTTCTATGGACAGCCACCTATTCCTCAGCAGAATATGCATCCAGGTTATTTTGGTGGTGGCTCGGTGTTCCAATCTATGACTGGGGGTTACCCTCCGGGAGGCATGGGTATGCCAAGGCCTTTTGGAGCTAATTTTCAGCCTGGTATGCAGGGGAATATGTATGGTGGTATGCAGTCCGGTATGCAAGGAAATATGTTTGAAGGCATGCAACCTGGAATGCAAGGCAATATGTTTGGTGGTATGCAGCCAGGTATGCATAATGGAATGTTTGGAAACATGGCTGGAATGTATGGTATGCCTGGTGTGGGAATGGGAAATGTTGACCCAATGATGGGCATGAATGTTGGGGGCAGCAATCTTGCGAAACCACTTCCATATGATAATCTAACGCCTATGGGAAAGGCGAAGGATTACAAGGGGGAGCTGCAGTGAAGTTTGATACATTCAGTGGGGCCAAGGATAAACTTAAAGCACTTACCTTTTTACAGCAGTTTGATGCTGCTTTTTCTGGTGGGAATTACACAGAGTCCTCTAAGGTGAGGAAAGCTGCCACTTTTCTCAAGGGCAATGCTTTGCAGTGGTGGTCTACTCTTCTTTTGCAGGGCATAGCACCCACTACATGGGTCCAATTCAAACAGGTTTTCTCTTCCGTATGGCTCACATCTACATTTGAGGTGGATGTTATCACCGCATGGCACAAGTTGGATGCTTCAAAGTGTGATAATTTGGAGGATTATAATAAGAAGTTTTGGGAAGCATTACTCCCAGTGACTTCTTATCGTGCGGTGCCATTATCTGAGCAGGTAGAGAAGTATTGTTGTGGGCTGCCCAAAGAGGTGCGAGATTATTGTATCAAGACAAGAGTAACGAACATGTCACAGAGGATTGAAAATGCTATGACAGCTAATGCGTTACTCACTGGTGGTTCATCTGGGTTTAAAGGCAGTCACGTGAGTCTCCTTAGACCTTTCCGTGGGGATGTGCCTGAGGATGTATCAGATGAGGCTCAGCCGGAAGTTGAGGAACTTGATGAGGTTCTGATTCCAGAGTAGATACTAGCACATAAAGAAAGGAGGGTACGAGGTAAAGTTTCCCGTCGCTATCTTGTGAAGTTCAAGAACTATTCACCAATGGATGTGAAGTGGATGGAGGAAGGTGACTTAACAGATTCACCTCAGGTTTTGCAGCTTTATCTCGATGCCTTTGAGTTAGAGAGCCGACTCTTATTGTGGCTCATTCAGGTTCAGCAGAGCATGGGTCTGGGGCATCACCTGATGCTCAAGAGGGGGTTAGCACCTCCACTCCCTTGATACAGACAGGCTCAGATGACATCTAGAGGTCGCTTGGTGCAGTTTTTATCTCACCCGAAGGTACTGAGGCTGACAGTACATCTGTTTATGGAACTTCTACGATATATGCGTACTAGTCACATGGAATTTTGTGGATATGTATGGTTCACAGTGGTATACAACTTGGACTATTACTATGCCATTGTTTTGCAGTGAATGTTGATACATGTGCATGGCTTAGAGAGATTGGGACGCTGATCTTGCCATATGGTATATTTCACTTTGGATATTTTGCTGTATCACCAGAATGCAATCGAGGACGCTTGCCATTTTTCAAGAGGGGGGTATGTCATGGCCCTGTGAAAATGGAACAGCACAAGTGTGGGCATGGTGGTTGCAGACTCAGAATATTGAATGATTCACATGGGGGGTGCCCGGACAGAGTTAATGATGTGTGGACATCCCTAGGTGTGAAGGGGGGAACTAGAACATTAAACTTTTAATGTTTATTAAAGTTGCCCCTAGGCCTTAGTGGCCCCTAGGGACTTTTAAAGTATGGGGCCCTAGGATTATTATGGGGAGGAGGCCACTCCACTTTTGGAGTGTGTGCTTCTCTCTCCTCCCTCTCTCTCTTCTTTTTGGGAAAAAGAGAAACGTGGAGCATTCATGCATTGTTGGGAAGCGTGGAAAAGCTGAGAAGAAGGAGTCGGCTGCTGGAACTGTATGTTGCTGCTGTTTTCCTCTACAGATTCAGCCGTACTCCCCACGTGTGCAGTCCGTACAGCACTGTACGACTGCAAGTACAGTGGGCTGCTGTAATTTGCAGCAGATTCTTCACTGGGTGCAGGCGGCGCAGTCATTCAGAGAAAGTACAGAGGCTGTGGGCTCTGACAGGGACTGTACGGCAGGTTCAGACACCTGTACGACTGCTGACAGGTGGCCGTACAGTCAGGTACAGGTGGTGTCTGTTGTACAACAGCAAGTACAGGTGCAGGCGCCTCCTCTGTTGCAGTCGGCGCAGGCGACCAGTATCAAGACAGCAGGCGGCGTTTGCAAGGACAACTCCTAGCACGTATCCCGAGGTAGTACAGACGGGTACGGGGCTGTTTTTCAGGACTGTACAATCAAAGACAGCATAGAAGTGAACACAAGGAGGGGGGTACAGACAAGTACGTGCATGCGTGTGAAGCAGGGTTGTGGAAACAAGTGCCTGCAAGTACAGATTGGTACCGTTGCTTCCTCCAATGCTGATTCACGGGCTGATTTTGGTAAGCTCCGCATCTGTTCATCTATCTCTCTTTCTACTGCTTGATGTCTGTTGCAGATTTGAGCTATCTGGCCCCTTGTGAGAGGAGGGATATGGCAGATTGACAAGGGTTGAGACAGAGTTTGGACAGTACATGTATGTATGAGCTGAGATGTTGAATCATGCACTTGAGTTATGCCAGATGTATGCTCATGGCTGCCTTGCTTAGTGGTCTTGGCTGATCAGAGGGAGGCATAGTGTGTTATTTTAAGACACAGATCTGTGTGCATAGATCCTCTGTGCTAAGAAGGATTGTGGGCCGTCAGATTGGACATACAGGTGTAATCTCTTGGCTGATTTTTGTTGTACTCAGCCATTCATATTTTTGGAATTTAATAAAGAAATACCGCAAGGGGCGCCAAGCTTTGGGGCCAACAGGTGTCGCCTTGTTTTCAGATTTGGGCACTCTAGCCCCAATCTGTTTTGTTTTCATATCTAGACTACAAGTGGATGGGTGACTGCTAGTCTACCGCACTCTGGTTTCTATCAGAGGCCAGTTTCACTCTTGATGGTGCAAACGTGGAGTGGGTTGGGGGAAAGCAGCATACCGCCACATATAGCTCGCGGAGCCCCCCCTCTGCATATTCGGACCCACATGTACCTCGCATCTGCATCTCTATGTACCACACGTATTTTGTCACGAAGCTCCTCCCTGTAAAGTATTGCCACTCCTCCAGATCCTCTGGTACTGAAACTCGCGGCGGGTGCCCGGGGGACTAGGGCCTTTGACACACTTGTTGATACCATCAATGCATATTAAAACATTTAAACATGGCCACAGCCTTAACACATATCCATCATCACTTTGCATAAAACATAAAGCTGGACAAAACATCCACAAATGCTAAAAATGGAGCTTGCACGTGTGACACCGCATAGAGGCCGGAATGGGCCGAATCATAATAAATGATTAAATACCCTTGCCTTCAGTATTTCTTCGCGATGGAAGCCTCCAAAACAGTCCCCAACAGCCGGTATTCTTCATGGGCAGCCTTCAAGTGAGAGAGAAAGAGAGTAGCCATCATTAGGGCAGCCTATAACGGTGGTAGAGGCTAGTGTGCAGCAAGAGAGCCTCCATTAATGAAGAGAGAGGGCTCCAATTTATAGATTTGGGCCTCCCATGAGCTAAAATGGCAAGAGAAGGTTACGATGACAAGTGGAGAGCCACACAATAGCTGAAGTGACAAGTGTGAGGCCACTTGTCTCACTTTGATCCCTTTTTCTAACAAGTGTCAGGCCACTTGTCTCACTTTGGTCCACTTTCTTGCCACATGTCCCAATCTAAGAGATGGGTCCTTCCATAATCTTTACCTCTAAAAATATCCCAACTGGTAGACATTCTGTCATAGGCACTTTGCCAACTCTTGGTATCTGCTCAATTCCAGATGTAATGACGCGAACAGAATTTCCATCGGAGTCGGGCCAAAAATAGCAACTCTTCTAAATCTTAGGAGTGTGGTTCTTTGTATTCTAGGATAATCCCCCATTCCCAAAGCTTATACTTTCCAAATATTTAAACATCATGGAGTCCACCAGACCCCTTTTAGACTGGGAAATGTCCAGGCTAGTGACAGGTACCGCCCACTGTGCGTGGCTGAGGGCGGAAAACTGATTCCCATCTATAACCCCGGATGTCAGGAAGCCTCTTGTTTGTGCACTGATGGGTCTCCGTATACATAGCAATATCACTGTGTCTGAAAGTATCCTCAAAGTATCTTGCATCTGTTCTAAGGGCTCCGTTGCAATTCCACACTGTGAATCGCAAGGTCTCATAGGCCGCGCACCGTCAAGCGGGCCTCCTCTGTTCCTTCCGGTGTGCTATCTGTGCCGGTGTAAGGTCCTCATCCAAATAAATCTTTTCCCCCTTAAGGGCCATCCTTTTGGAGAGGAAGGCCGCCTTCTTCTCCAAGTCACCAAACCTGATGATCAATATCTTCGCCTTGGTTTCATCTCTGCCTACTCGCCATGCTCCGGTAATGGGTACATCAGTGGCTCCAATTTTTGTTGCAAGAGCTTTTGCATCCTCTTGGGGATTTCCCTTATCTTCCCACCCAACTACACGTACATGTAAGGCACGTGCCCGTCTCTTGGCTTCCTCTTCCAATGTAGCATTCATCACCTCTACTTTATTCACTGGTGTATCCTTCTGGTTTTTTACTACTTCAATCCATGGGTTGACTTCCTCAATTTGTTTCTTTGTGGCATTGGCAATTTCAGCCCATGAATGCATTTCCTTCTCACCTGCAGCTACTTTTGCCTTACATGATTCCAAAGTGTTTTGCATTTCTGTGATGTCTTTTTCGCGGTCAGCCATACATGTCTTCAAGGTGCCTTCATACGATGCAGTTGTTGTGCCAATCTCTCGGAGCATGTCATCCTTCCATTTCTGCATCTCTTTTTTCATTTCCGTGTGCATCAAGGCTTGGGCTAATTCCATCTCAACCCGTACTTGGGCTTGCATTTCTCCATTCAATTGGACATATATCTCTTCCTTCAGCGTTTCGTATATCACTTTCCTTTGGGCATGCATCTGCCCGGTCCATTCCTTTTCAAGCTCCTGTCGCATGGTGTTCATCTCTGTCCTTATATGAAGCTGTAGCTCCTCATAAAGGGCCTCATCTCATCGGGCCATCTTCGTAATCCTTCATGAGCCAGGGGACGTGATTCCTTCCCTCAGTCTTCTGCGGTAGGCATTTGGTGCCTTCGTGGGGGTGTGAAAGGTTGTCTCACCATCCTGTTCCCCCTCTAGGGGTTGAGACATGTTTTCCCCTACTAGTTGCTGCCTTGGGGGCCTGAGCAAGGGTGGCTAGGAAAGGCTGAGCAAGGGTGGGTGGGAAAGGTAAGCAGAATTGAGAACTGCGCACAGAGTACAGCAGAGAGGCGTGCAGGTGGGTACGCATAGAGCAGGTGCACAGGTCAAGCCCGCCAGCCTTCTCACACCAACAAGTTTTACCACGTGCAGTCCAGACCTGTCGCCAAAGAGAGAGAGAAGATCGTTTGCTTCAGGGCTTTTTCAGGCGGACCAGGGCAGTGCTTGTAGCGCCAAACGGTGCTTCTCCAAGGGGAGTAATGGCCGGCAATGCTGTGTTGTTGCAGCAGCAGGCGGAAATTCTGCACAGGACAGCAACAGGTGAAGAGGCGCAGCCAGGCAGTAGGTAAGGAGATGGCGCAGTTGCTGGGCAGAGGCGACACAGTAAAAAGTGGGGGACGGCGCTGCTGGACCGAGCAAGGGCTGCACAGGATTGAAGGCGGCACTGTAGTTGGTGTTGCAGGGCCGAAGGTGGTACTGTAGGGCTGAAGGCTGTGCTGCAGGGCTTAAGGCGGCGCTGCAGGGTCTACAGGTGAAGAAGCGCAGGGTATACAGAGCCTACATGCTGTTCAGCTCCACGCTTCCTTCCACGCGCACACAGAGAGAGAGAGAGAGAGAGAGAGAGAGAGAGAGAGAGAGAGAGAGAGAGAGAGAGAGAGAAATGAAATGAAATGAAATGTTATATTAACGTCTTCAAAAGGCCATAATGACCTATGAGACCAAAAGTTACATCATGGTGGATCTGATACAAAGAGAGAGAGAAAGAAAGAAAGAAAGAAAGATATATTAACGTCTACGAGAGGCCAAAGTCGGCCTATGAGACAAAAAATAATACAACTGTGTTCTTCCGGTCATCGGAAGAAAAGAAACAAAAGAAAAAGTGTGCATGTGTCTGGATACAACTGTGAATCATCATGGATCCGTGGAGCCCATATACAAATAATATAAGGGGGGGTGGGGCTGTGCATGGAGTGCTAAGGCAAGATGCATCTCTATATGCTGAAGGGGTAGTACAAGCATGCTATGCAGATCTATGTCTAACTCCATCCAGTGCCATAAGAGGGATATAAGATATCATACATCCCCGATGCTGAGGCTGTGAATGGCATGAACATGTACCCTGAGTCTGAATGAAAGCGAGCTAGCCTCTCCTGTGTCTCCATCTGGTGTCTCATTCGGATAGCTGCTATCTCTCGGTGACGGAGTCGGGGTGCTCTATGTCCAGTCTGTCTAGGTCTCCTCCTGGCTCTCAATTCCTCTGCTCTCTGTGCGGTCACCCCACGTGGTACATCAGCTGGCACTGGCATAGCTCTCTGGAAGAAATCTGTGAGCTGGGACTGTCTCCCACTCCTAGTGGGAGCGGGTGTCTGGAGGAGTCTCTCTCGAGAACTATGAAGCTCTAGTAGTAGTCTGCCAAGCTGTCGCTGGTCGGAGGCCTCCATCAACTGATGTAGTGAAGAGTGCTCCTCAAACAATCCTGCATATCTATCTCTGACCCCCTGGTGGGCTCTACATCTACATACAAAGTGATCCTCAGTCTCCACCTCCTCGTGGCACAATCTGCATATCCGCTCAGCTCTAGGAATCCGTGCCGCTCTCCCAGCCTCTATCTCTAGCTGATGTGATGAGACTCGTAGCTGTCCAATAGCAACGCGAGAGCTGTGTGGCATGTATACATCCATGTACCGCGGTCGATGTATAAACCCATCCCCTGAGATGCTCATAAAGTGGTCTCTGTAGTACAGCATCTTCGGTGGTAGTGGGCGCTCTGGTGCTGTCCATGTCTCCTGTATGTAGTGCTACCATATGTCCTGTCTCATCACTCTGTTCCTCTCATTGAGAGAGAGGTAACCCCGTGGAGCAGACTGATCATACTGAAAAGGTGGCAACCGCTCAATGTCTATACCATGATGTGAGAACCACTGTAGCATTTGTGCATACCAAGATCCAGTGTGTCCAGCCTCGGCCAGCTGTCTGGATGCCTCAAAAGCTCGGCGGGATAATCTCTCCATGGGCATCTCCCTCATCCTGTATATAAAGGAGATCGTCTGGAACAATGCCTCCACTGCCATAGGTGGTGCAGCAAACTCAGCTCGAACAATGTCGTGCGGGACGGATGGTTTGCTGTGTATCATCCTCGAGAGCATCAAGATCTGTGGTCTCTCCAGCTATACCCATGTGGAGGCTGCAAGCCCTGGTGCCCAAACCGCTGCTGCATACATCAAGGCTGGTGTCACTAATGTATCAAAGAGCCACCCCTTCGTGCGGGGTTCCTGAAAATGTGCCTGATGACAGTGACGCTCAAGGCCAGCAAGAGCTGCATACCCCCGGGTCACTCTGTCTCGGACTGCCTGAGCCATGGAGAAGCGTCCAGCTGAGCTAGTAAATGTGATGCCAAGGTAAACATAAGAGCTCGCCACCTCGACCCGCCCTCCTGAGAGTAGTGTGGCTCCTGACTGCGGGTGAAGTGTGGAAGATCATAACCTTGGTTTTCCCAAGGTTCACTGTGAGCCCCTGCTGTGCGCAGAAGTCATCAAGAGCCACAAGGTGTCTTTGAAGCCCAACCTGCGTGTCGGATACCAAGACGATGTCATCAGCATAAAGCATAACATGGACAGTAATACCTGATAGCTCAACCCCAGAGCCTCCTCCCTGTGTGATGTAATCGACCACCTCATCAATATAGAGCCCAAAGAGCGTGGGGGAGAGCGGCTGTAATATGCGGAAGCTTCGGAGAAGGATCGGTACTTCAAAACTCAGAAATCAGCACTCTTTTCGCGACGGAATTAACGCACAAACTGAAAGACGATGTGCAGAAAAATAGAGAGAGAAGGGGGAGATGGAGAAGGACACAGTATTGGGTCCCAATTACCCTCTGTAGGGCCCCCACCACGGATGGTGTATTTGCTTTATTAGAATGATGTAAATCTGAAACAAATACAAAGTACTTGACCTTTTCTTGGCTGGAAAACCTGCCCTTGACCTTCAGTCCTTCACCCCTTTGCTTTAGCAATGTTCTTGGCTGTCCTGGCCCTTGGTTGCTCGAAGCACTTGGTGAATTATGAGATGACTACAATGAATTCTTGGCTGGGCTTTTATACCCCTCCCTTCATCCAGTCGGCTGGCTTCAGGAAGCTCCACGACTGAGTATTTTAATAAAATACTTTCACACTTTAATAACTGCTGCTTTCACACTTGGGCAATAATCTGGCCATTCTGCGCATGCTTCTGGGCAGCACCCTGGCTGCTGGGCATGCTACGCATGGGTGTGGGGACTGCCCCTACATCTGGCCGCCTGCTGTTTAGGGCTTTGGACCCAGACGGCTGCCTGTCCAGCAGTAGTACAGCTGGCCCACAGCCCCTCCAAGCCCTTGCCTTGGCTGGTGGGCAAGGCTTGGGCCCTCCTGGCCCCTTGGGGGTGGTTCTACACCTCCCCCATGCCCATACTACAAGTGCGAGTGCAAAACCTTCTCACTGGGGTAGCCCTATGGGCTGGCCCCTTCTCTACATGCAAACCTACATGCCTACAGAGGCCTGGCATCCAGTTGCAAACCAGATACACAGAACATCTGACATCATTCCAGAGGGAGACTCACAGCGCGGACTGGCACTGCTTCTTGTGCAGGACATTGCACACCTGACCTTGGACTCATGTGCAGGACAATGCACACCTGACCTCGGACGACTGAGATGGATCCCTGGCTGACTCGTCCCGGACTGGGCTCACATGGGACCAGTTCACCATCCCAGGTCCTGCACCTTCTGTACAGAAATGTCTACGTGGCATCCAAGTGCGGGATGCACGTGACATCCCCTTCTGCTTAACTTGACGGAAGCTGCATAGCCTCCAAATAATCCGTCAATAAAGCCGGATAGTCTTCGAAAAAATTTTTGTCGAGCCATACCGCTTCATGAGTTCCTCGGTCGTGAAACTTCGTGAGGAACTGTCGTAGTCTTCGGCCTGAGCCATGCTTGAAACGGTGCAGAAGGATCTATTCTGGAACCATTACTTCTGCTTCATCAATGATGTCTGGTTCCGCCTCGTCTTTGACCTCTGAAGGGGGTGGACCTGCATATGGCTTTAACCAACTGACATGAAATACATCGTGCATAGTCCAACTCGGAGGTAGCTTTAACTGCAGAGACACCTCATTAATCTTTTTCCGGATGGGGAATGGTCCGAAGCTCCTGAAAGACAACTTTGGGCATCGCTTGCCCACCTGCTTCAATCTTTGCTTCATAATCCGAAGATATACCCAATCTCCTTCCGAAAACTTCATGTCCCTTCGGTCTTTATTGGCCTGTCGAGTGTAGGCCTCTTGCGCTTTAGCCAATCTGTCTTTAACGGACTCTAGAATCTCCTGGTAAGACTCCGTCACTCTGTTCGCCTCCGGTACTGAAGACGAAGTCCTGGTTAACAACGACTGGAAAGGCCTTCCAAACGCTGCCTCATATGGAGTCCTGCCAATAGCTGAAGAAAAAGAGTCATTCAAAACAGCTTGAACTAAAGGCAAAAACGATTCCCACTTACCTTGCTGATCGTGGACATAACACTTCAGCACATCAAAGGCCAACTGGTTGTATATCTCTGTCTGGCCATCTGTCTGTGGGTGGAATGCACTGGAAAAATTCAACTTAGTACCAAAATTATCAAACAATGCCCTCCAAAAATGACTGGTAAACTTGGCATCTCGGTCTGACACTATGGTCCTAGGAATCCCACCAATCGGGTACCAATGCCGAATGAATAGCTGGGCAACATCCTCGGCGGTCACATTGGCCCTGCAAGGAATAAGCATCACAAATTTGCTGAACCTGTCAACAATAGTCAAACACTGTGTATTACGCTTACTCGGACTGGGAGGCAGATTTGTGACAAAGTCCATCGAAATGTCTTGGAAAGGACCCTCAGGAATTGGCAAAGGCTGTAACAGCCCTATCTTCTTTCCACGAGGAGCTTTCACCTTTTGACAAATGTCACAGCGTTGTACATATGTAAACACATCACGCCTCATCTTTGGCCAATAGTATCGCCGTTCTAATTTCTCCAGAGTCGAATTCATGCCCCTATGACCACCTGTAATGGCGTCATGGGCATCATGGAGAAGAGCTGCCCGGAATGATTTCATGACACACAGTCGGCCTTTGTAGTAAAGCCAACCATCGCGTATCAGAAAATGGCATGGTCCTGTGGCATCCAATGCCTGTTCCCACTGTGTACCGAATTCCTCGGAATCCGCGTACGTGTGCTTCATGTCTTCTAGTCCAGTACCAACAAGGTCAAGTCTAGTGGTCTGAATCGCAGATACTTGTCTCTTCCTGCTCAAAGCATCGGCCACTGGATTGGCCTTTCCTGGAAGGTACTCAATCATGCCACCGAACTGCTGGAATATCTGACTCCAGCGGTGTTGTCGATCACTCCACTGTGCACTTGGCATCGTCTAAATCCAGCGCAATGCCTGATGGTCAGTGCGAACCTCGAAGTCACGGCCATACAGGAAATGTTTCCAATGTTTCAAGGCCTGTATAACTGCTAGGAGTTCACGATCATAGACTGAGTAGTTCTTTTCGGCGGGCAGTAACTTACGAGACATGTAAGCTACTGGATGACCATTCTGTTGCAATACACCTCCGATTGCGATGTTACTCGCATCGGTGATCACCTGAAATGGTTCGTCCCACGAGACAAGGGCTAAACAAGGCGCTTCAGACAAAGCCACCTTGAGGTTCTGGAATGCCTCCAACGCTCGTGGAGTCATTCGAATCTTTTGCCTCCGGGTTTTCACTCCCTTTAGCAGATCGGTGAGGTCTGCCGAGAGATCAGAAAACTTGTCAATGTGGGTGGAATATGCCTGGCATATACCCACAAATGATCTAATGTCATAAGCGGTCTGAGGTACTTCCCAGTTAACAATCTCGGCTACTTTAGCCGGATCAAGTCGAATGCCTTCGGCACTGATTATATATCCCAAGTAATGTACCTGGAACAGATAAAATTCTGACTTCTTTTCATTGACATAGAGCTCGTTGCTTTCCAGCAACTTAAGGACTTTCTCCACATCAATGTCATGCTGCTCAACTGTAGCTGAAAATATGAGTATGTCGTCCAAAAATATGAACACACACACTCCTATCAACTCCCGGAAAATACGCATCATCATGCGGTTAAATGTAGCTGGGGCGTTCGTCAACCCAAATGGCATAACCACAAATTCATAGTGGACCCGTTCTGTACGGAAAGCTGTCTTGGGGATGTTCCCCTCAACAATCCGAACCTGGTGGTACCCACTCTTTAAATCCAATTTAGAGAACACCTTAGCTCCATTCAGCCTCTCGAGAATATAGTCAATTCGAGGCATCGGGAATCTGCTCTTGATAGTCAGCTTGTTGAGTGCACGATAATCGACACACAACCGAGAAGACCCATCTTTCTTCTTGACAAATAAGATCGGTGCTGCAAATGGCGACACGCTGGGGCGGATGAAGCCAGCTTGCAACAATTCTTGGAGTTGGCGGTCCAACTCCGATTCCATTGCCTTAGAAAGGCGATACGGAAACTTGCTCGGGGGTTCCAAGCCTGGGAGGAGGTCAATCTTGTGATCCTCCGGTCTAGACGGGGGAAGCTGGGGAGGGAGACTGTCCCGAAGAAAAATCTTCTGGAACTTTTCATGGAGAACCGAGTACTTCTCGGAAGCACTGGCCACCGTCTGGGCTGTCTGGACGTAAATCATCGCACACTGTGCGCCTTTCCTGACTGCTCGCTTAGCCTGCAAGTGGCTTATGAGCGGAAAGTTTGGAATACCTGGCTCACACTTAATGGTCACCGGGGTGTTTGACACATTCCGATCAATCTGGAACGTGTGCTTGTCCCACTTGACATCAGGAAGGAACTTGTGAAACCACTGGATACCCAAAATTATGTCTGCTCCTACAAGAGGGGCAACCATAAAGTCACGCACAAACTCTATGCCCTGAATCACTAATTTAGCACCTAGAGCTTCATACTTGACGCTCATTGTCATACCTGTGCTAAAACCCTCAACTTGTTTGTCCACCGGAGTTAGCTCGAAACGGGCACGCCTAGCGGCCTCTTCCGTGATCACATCCTCCGTGCTGCCGCTGTCAAACAAGACAACGACTCTCTGGCCACCTATGTAGCCAAAGGACTTGAGCAATTCGTTGCGCTCATACTCCTGGTCATGGGTGCCCTTCTGCTTATCTTCGAGCTCCCGGCTAATAATTGCTCCAACTGAAGCACCGGGGGTTGAAGAACTAGGGGTAGCCACTGGGGTCTGTGTGGGAGCTGTGCTCACCACGGAAGCTGTGGAGGCGGCGGCGGCCTTTGGAGGCTTCTTCGGACAATCCCGAGAAGTATGTCCTTTTGTGTGACAAAAGTAACATCTACCCTCCTTCCTGTACTGAGCAAGCTCCTCAGCACTCAACTTGCCACCTGTCTTGCCTGCCTCCGCTTTCTGGTCTGGAGTAAGCTTAGACGCATTGTTCGAGTTCTTGGAGCCAGAGGCTCCTGGGCTCTGTCCTGGGGAAGACCCCGTCTGGTTCTGGCTTTTGCCCCCCGAGGCATTAGCCTTAGGAGAAGCCGGCTGGGAAGTCTTGGGCTTGCCACCATTGTGTTTCATTTCTGCACTCTGCGCAAGCGAGAGTGCGTCCTCAAAGGTGGCTGGCCTAAACATACGCACCTCCCATTGGATTTGCGTGTCCAAGCCATACAAAAACTGCCCTTTCTTGCCCGTATCAGATAAGCCTAATTGCAGACACAAGGTCGAAATTCTATTGGCAAACTGAAGGACTGGTTGCGCGTTCTGACGCGCTCCCCTGAACTCGTCTTCGAGTCGCTCAAGGTAGTGGGGCAGTAGAAACCGCTGCTTAAGGTCTCGGACGAACTCGTCCCACACATAAGCTGCCATACCTGATCTGGTGTGGGCATGAGCCCACTGAGTCCACCAAGGAATGGCCTCACCTTCCAAGTACCAATTGGCTAAGATCACTTTGTCAATATCTGATTTCCTAACTGCGGCAAAGTAAGCTTCAAATTGATGTAACCATGAATACAGAGTAGTGGGATCGAGTTTACCATTATACTTACTGAAGTTCATTTTCTCGGGAAAATGATTCGAGGGCGCCGCCGGTGTCAATCTGGCGTCCAAAGCTCGGAGGTAACGCTCGTGTTCCACTCGTCGCATGGCTTCGTCTTCTCGTTGTCGAATCTCCAATGCCCGCATCTGCATCTCAAGCAAGGAGCTTGGCTGCGGCTGTGACCCCTCGAGGGGGTCCCTGTGACGAGGATCTGGTATCTGGGGTACGGAAGGAGAGGGAGGAGGAGATGGAATACGCGACGCTGGAGAGCGAGAACGCTCCTCCAGAGCCAAAATCCGCGCCTTCTGCTCATCCAACTTGGTTGTCTGGTCTGCGATTGCTCGCATCATCTGCTGGAACATGTCTTGTACACTCAAGCCGGGTGCCCTCGCTGGGCTGCCTGGTGCACTCTGGTCCCATGGTTCTGGTTCTCTCTCGTCGCCAAAGCTCGCCATAGCGGGAATATGCAATTCCTTTCCGGAACGCAATTTGACCATCCACTATCTGTGTGGGAGACTTCCGGAGGCTTCCGGAGGCTAAAAACCAACCGTCCTTCGAGGGACAGGAGTCACTCCGAAAGGGGTAGTCCACCGGCGTCTAAAAACCAACCACACGAGCGAAAAAAAATTTCTGGTTTTCTTTGCTGAATCTTTGTCCTTGAAGTGAGCTCTGATACCACTGTAATATGCGGAAGCTTCGGAGAAGGATCGGTACTTCAAAACTCAGAAATCAGCACTCTTTTCGCGACGGAATTAACGCACAAACTGAAAGACGATGTGCAGAAAAATAGAGAGAGAAGGGGGAGATGGAGAAGGACACAGTATTGGGTCCCAATTACCCTCTGTAGGGCCCCCACCACGGATGGTGTATTTGCTTTATTAGAATGATGTAAATCTGAAACAAATACAAAGTACTTGACCTTTTCTTGGCTGGAAAACCTGCCCTTGACCTTCAGTCCTTCACCCCTTTGCTTTAGCAATGTTCTTGGCTGTCGTGGCCCTTGGTTGCTTGAAGCACTTGGTGAATTATGAGATGACTACAATGAATTCTTGGCTGGGCTTTTATACCCCTCCCTTCATCCAGTCAGCTGGCTTCAGGAAGCTCCACGACTGAGTATTTTAATAAAATACTTTCACACTTTAATAACTGCTGCTTTCACACTTAGGCAATAATCTGGCCATTCTGCGCATGCTTCTGGGCAGCACCCTGGCTGCTGGGCATGCTACGCATGGGTGTGGGGACTGCCCCTACATCTGGCCGCCTGCTGTTTAGGGCTTTGGACCCAGACGGCTGCCTGTCCAGCAGTAGTACAGCTGGCCCACAGCCCCTCCAAGCCCTTGCCTTGGCTGGTGGGCAAGGCTTGGGCCCTCCTGGCCCCTTGGGGGTGGTTCTACACCTCCCCCATGCCCATACTACAAGTGCGAGTGCAAAACCTTCTCACTGGGGTAGCCCTATGGGCTGGCCCCTTCTCTACATGCAAACCTACATGCCTACAGAGGCCTGGCATCCAGTTGCAAACCAAATACACAGAACATCTGACATCATTCCAGAGGGAGACTCACAGCGCGGACTGGCACTGCTTCTTGTGCAGGACATTGCACACCTGACCTTGGACTCATGTGCAGGACAATGCACACCTGACCTCGGACGACTGAGATGGATCCCTGGCTGACTCGTCCCGGACTGGGCTCACATGGGACCAGTTCACCATCCCAGGTCCTGCACCTTCTGTACAGAAATGTCTACGTGGCATCCAAGTGCGGGATGCACGTGACAGCGGGCACCCCTGCTTCACACCAATGGTGCTAGCAACTGTGTCGGACAAGCCTCCTGGGCATCGGACTCTCCCAAAGACCTGCTCATATAGCCTGTATATGCCCCACATCATGTCTGAAGGTATGCCTAGTGTCTGTAGTCGCCGAAAGAGGCGCTCTTTGGGCACAGTATCAAATGCCTTGTGGAAATCCACAAAGCAACAATAGAGCCGTTGCCTCCGTGCCTTGGCCTGATCAATCAGGCAGCTCAATGTAAAAATGTGGTCGATGGTCGAGAAGGCTCGACGGAAGCCTGCCTGGCCTGCTGCTCTCAATCCCCCAACCGCTGCATGAGTGCTCAGCTCTGCCTCCAAAACTGCCCCGTATAGTTTGGCCAATATATGGCCAATCATGATGGTCCTGTAGTTCCCGGGGTCTAGTACATCTCCCGCTTTTGATCGGCACAATAGTGTGCATCGTCCACTCAGCCGGAAACCCCTCTGACAGAGCTCTGTTGAAGAGATGAGCAAGAAATGGTGCCAATGTATCAATAGCATAGATGAGATGCTCTCCCTGTAATCCTGTATGATCTATCGCCCGTCCATGTTGGAGTCGGCATATGGCCCTCCTAACCATAGGTGGGGTGAAGAAGGTGGAGACTGTGGAGCATGGCTCTGTGGGCTGTGGTATAGGGGGCTGTGCAGGCACATCATAAAGTCTCTCTGCATATGTCTGCCAAGTCTGAGGATCGGCAATAGGTGTGGGAGGACGGGGCTCTCTGAGTCTCCTCCAAGCAGCAGCAGCATCTCTGCTCATGAGCATGTGATGTGTGTCCCAGTACTGAGCCTCCTCATAAGCTCGCCGCTTACGGCGGGTGAGGGTATGCATCCTCCTGCCTGCCTGCCTCTGGGTGATCTCCCCGCGAGCTCTCTGCACTCGGAGACTGCGGTAAAGGTTTTTGCACTCATCATCATACCATCGGTTCTGGGGCATGCTCCCAGATGTAGGTGGCCGTCCTGTCTGTATGTGGTATGGGAAACTCCTGGCGGCTGCGGAGTGCAGTACATGTGAGAGCTGGGAGGTGAGCATGGCCATGGGTGCCGATGGATCTAAGGCAAATAGCTGATCATGAACATGATAGTCGTACACCTCGGCTAGGTCCTGAGTGAAGTGAAAAATAGTGCGTGGTGGCTGTATGATGGGTGGGTGGGTCTCCAATAAGCTCCTGAAAGTGAGGGATAGGTATGTGTGATCCGCCCCAATGGTGCATGGTGGTACGGTGAAGTGAGACACCATATCTGCTGCCTCCCGGGATCCCATCACATAATCCACTGTACTACTGCCTCCTCCGACTGGAAAGCAAGTCAACCCACTTGAATCTGGCCACTGAGTCATCCCATTATAAATAACGAGATGGTGTCGGGCCCCAAGCTCCAGCAAATGTTGCCCATATCGTGAAACTGAGCTATGATCTCTGTCATCTCTCTGGTATAGGCGTGGTGTCCGAAAGCCAAGTGTCCTCTGTCTCCTGCGGGCTCTGAGTGTCTCTGCTCTCTGGAGAGTAATTCCTTGCTATGTAGGGGCTAGGAGTGGGGTGGATCTCTGAAAAAATGTAGTAATCTGTGTCTGTCGTCCCCCCTCTGGAGCTGTCTAAGCCTGTAATGATGTCTCTCTGTGACGCTGTATGTCTAGAATGAATCTCCCCAGTATGCGCTGGTCTGCTGCCTCAAAGATCTGGCGTAGGGAATGTGGCTCCCTGAATAAAATGGGATATCTCTCTTTGATGGCTGTATATGCTCTGCATCTGCATACATAATGCTCGTCACTCTCTACCTCCTCTCTGCACAATCTGCATACCCTCTCCTCTCGGGGGATCCGTGCTACTCTGCCAGTCTCGATCTCCAATCGATGTGATGAGACTCTAAGCTGACCAATAGCTACTCGGAAGCCGTGTGGTAAAAAGCCCTCCATGTATCTAGGCCTCTCTATAAATCCATCATCAGTGATACTCATGAAGTGATCTCCGTAGTATAGCATCTTCGGTGGAAGAGGCTGTGTAGGTGATATCCATGTCTCTCGTGTATAGAGCTGCCATAGGTCCTGTCTCAATACTCTGTTCCTCTCACTATGAGAGAGACAGATATGTGGTGCATCCCTGTCATACTGGAATGGTGGTAGATGATCCATGTCTAGGCCATGCTGTGAGAACCAATGTGTGACCTGTGCATACCATGATCCTCTGTCTCCTGCCTCAGCCAGCTGTCTAGATGCCTCAAAAGCTCTGTATGACAATCTGTCCTGTGGCATCTCTCTGAATCTGTCTAGCAGGCATATAGTCTGGAATATGGCCTCTACCATCATAGGAGGCGCAGCAAACTCTGCTCGGATAATGTCATGAGGTACTGACGGTTTGCTGCGTATCATGCGTGCCATCATGAGGGCCTATGGTCTCTCTATCTGTGTCCACCAATGGGTAGCAAGTCTTGGCGTCCATACCGCTGCTCCATACATCAGTGCCGGTGTGACTAATGTGTCAAATAGCCACCCCTTCGTCCGGGGCTCCTGAAAATGCGCCTGGTGGCACTGTCTCTCTAGCCTAGCCAATGCTGCATATCCCCGTGTCAATCTGGCTCTGGCTGCTGAACCCATGGTGAAGCGCGTGGCTGCTGCAGAGAAGGTAACCCCTAGGTACACGTATGATGTCACCACCTCCACCTGGCGTCCTGCGAGAGTGAATGTTTGCTGACTCCTGCCCTGTCTCGATGTATGAAAGACCATAACCTTGGTTTTCCCAAGGTTCACAGTAAGACCCCTGTGTGTGCAGAAATCATCGAGTGCATGTAGATGCTGCTGTAGACCTCCTGGAGACTCAGACACTAATACAATATCATCAGCATGAGGAGCCGCGAGTATAGGGCTCTGCACTCGTCATCATACCATCTGTTCTGGGGCATAGTCCCAGATCTTGTAGGCTCTCCTGAGTGGACACGATGTGGAAAGCTCTGTAATGCAGCCGTGTGTAGGAGTGATGCCAGCTGGGCTGTAATGGTATCCATAGGTGCGAGGGGATCCATGAGTAGGAGCCCATCCTCTACTCTGCCAGTGTATATGTCTGCCATGTCATGTGTGAAGTAGATGGTAGTGTGTGGCGTCGGTATGTGGGGGGTTGGTGATACTGGTGATCCGGCTAGTGAAAATGCCAAGTATGTATGATTTGCCCCAATAGGACGAGGTGGGATGGAGAATGAGGTGACAAGCAGTGATGCCTCCAAAGACCCCATAATGTAGTCCACCACCGTGCCTCGGGTCCGTGTATGACCCCCATGTGGGAAGCATGTCAGCCCTCCTGATCCCGGCCACTGTAGCATTCCGTTATAAATAACGAGACGATGCCTGGCTCCCAACTCTAGTAAGTGGTCCCCATAATGTCCTCTGTTTGGTCCAATGTCCTCTGATGCCCGACTAGCCCCTATCTCCTCTGGATCCACAGGGTGGAGGATCTCCATGTCATCATAGTCATACGCCTCACACTGTCTGCTTTGTGTGTGGGCATTGAAGTCACCCATAAGAAATACTTCCCCTAGTGTAGAATAATGCATAATCTCCTCTAACAGACAAGTGTATGGCGAGGCTCCTGTCTCCTCCTCCTGTGGCATGTTCTCTGTAATGACATAGGAGGATCCTGATGGAGGAAAGTAACATAGGGATATGTATATAACCTTGTCCTGTGAGAGCTGCAAGATGATCCACATGTATCTGGCCTCTGGATCCTGTGCTACCACTCTCAGTCTCCCCTGTAGCTCCCGTCTGAATAGAACTGCTACTCCCCCCAACCCTCTGGAGGTACCCTGGCGTGTGGTCCTCTTGTATGCTGACTCCCACTGGAATCCCTCTACTCGAGGTAGCCCTCTCTCTGGGCTCTGATGTGTCTCTGTCAGAAGTATGATGTCTCTCCCCACCATAACATGCTCCAGTCGTCCAGGCTGCACCCATAGTGAATCATTACAGTTCCATACTGCCATGTGTATCTCTGTCAGTGGCCTGGTCTGTGTCCCATAGGCCCCAAACCGCTAATCCATGGGCCGGCCATCAATGATGACCCGACCATCTTGATAGAAGGCCTTCTTGCCTTCTCTCCTCGCGTGTAAGACTCGTGGCATGCAAGCTCTCCTATGCTCTAGCTGCATCCTCGTGAGATCATCATCTTAGAAAATAGGAGCTCCCTCTAAGCCTCGTAGTATGACCCTCTTCCTCATGAAGGTGACCCTCTTGCAAACTGTAGGATGAGGGCTTGCTTGCGTGTTGAGTCTTTCCCGGCTCTCCATGCTTTGGTGAAGGGGAGAGGGTCCTCTTCCCTGTAGCCTAGTTTCATGCATAGAAGCTGTCCATCTTTCTCGGGAGTGGAGTTGGGTGTCTCGGCTATACCTATGACTCGAATGTTGAGGCGGGCATGCCTCATCTTCTCCTCCTCAATGGTGGTGTGAATGATTTGATGTTCTTCCCTTTGAGTCTCCTCCCTCACTTCTTTGCGGATGTTCTTCTTCACCACCTCAACCCATCCTGACTGCTTGGCTTCGAGTTTTCCCTCCATGTCCTTTGTGATCTCCTTGGAGATCTCTTCTTTGATGGCCGTGAGAGTGTTCTCATTGATCTCCCCCTCTTCCTTCTCGGTGTTCTTGACGGCTACTAGTTCCACTTTCAATGTGAGAGAGAGAGAGAGAGAGAGAGAGAGAGAGAGAGAGAGATATTAACGTCTACGAGAGGCCAAAGTCGGCCTATGAGACAAAAAATAATACAACTGTGTTCTTCCGGTCATCGGAAGAAAAGAAAGAAAAGAAAAAGTGTGCATGTGTCTGGATACAACTGTGAATCATCATGGATCGGTGGAGCCCATATACAAACAATATAAGGGGGGGTGGGGATGTGGATGGAGTGCTAAGGCAAGATGCATCTCTATATGCTGAAGGGGTAGTACAAGCATGCTATGCAGATCTATGTCTTAACTCCATCCAGTGCCATAAGAGGGATATAAGATATCATACATCGCCGATGCTGAGGCTGTGAATGGCGTGAACATGTACCCTGAGTCTGAATGAAAGCGAGCTAGCCTCTCCTGTGTCTCCATCTGTTGTCTCATTCGGATAGTTGCTATCTCTCGGTGACGGAGTCGGGGTGCTCTATGTCCAGTCTGTCTAGGTCTCCTCCTGGCTCTCAATTCCTCTGCTCTCTGTGCGGTCACCCCACGTGGTACATCAGCTGGCACTGGCATAGCTCTCTGGAAGAAATATGTGAGCTGGGACTGTCTCCCACCCCTAGTGGGAGCGGGTGTCTGGAGGAGTCTCTCTCGAGAACTATGAAGCTCTAGTAGTAGTCTGCCAAGCTGTTTTGCTAGTCGGAGGCCTCCATCAACTGATGTAGTAAAGAGTGCTCCTCAAACAACCCTGCATATCTATCTCTGACCCCATGGTGGGCTCTACATCTACATACAAAGTGATCCTCAGTCTCCACCTCCTCGCGGCACAATCTGCATATCCGCTCAGCTCTGGGAACCCGTGCCGCTCTCCTAGCCTCTATCTCTAGCTGATGTGATGAGACTTGTAGCTGTCCAATAGCAACGCGAGAGCTGAAGGCTTTCAGCTGTTAGGGTTAGGGTTTGGAGGTACTGCAAACACAAACATGGGGAAGCAGAGAGAGAAGACGACTCTTGTTGTGTATTCAGTTCATAATGTGAAGTACAATAGCCACATAATAAAGTGACCTAAAAGATGTGTTCACATGTCCGGCCATAAAATGTGCCGGGTGGACCAAAACACTTATAAACTGTTTATAAGTGCAACTAAGCTAAACTGGGGGAAAAAACCTCCACTAACTGAAGTAAAAAGTGCCCCAGTAATCTACTGATAATCACTAGCACTCCTCTGGGTGCATACACAGCATAAAACCCAACAAACCCCCCTGGAGTGATATGTGATCACTGTACATCATCCACCAAAAGGAAACAAATTCAAAGCAGTGTGGAATGCTTCGAATTTCGGACGTGGTAATGCCTTGGTGAAGATGTCGGCCACATTCTGATCTGTAGGACAGTAGATCAGACTGATATCTCCTGCCTGGAGTCTCTCCCGAACAAAATGATAGTGAATCTCAATGTGTTTCGTGCGAGCATGAAACATAGGATTCCTGGCCACAGCAATGGCACTCTGACTATCAGTATAGATAGGTGTAGGCTCCTCCACTGAAATATCCATATCAGTCATGAGACGACGCAGCCAAACACACTCAACAGTAGTAGTGTAGGCTGCTTTGTACTCTGCCTCACAAGACGAAGTGGCGACTGTGGTCTGTTTCTTGCTTAGCCAAGAAATGCATGAAGAGCCAAGAAATAAACAATTTTCACTAGTGGAATGTCTGGTATCAAAATCACCAGCCCAATCTGAATCACTGTAAGCGTATAACTGCATGTCACCCCCCTCAGGATAAAGCAATCCAAGAGACAAGGTACCCTGCAAATATCGGAATACACGCTTCACAGCTTGCCAATGTGACAGTCGCGGGCTGTGCATGAATCTGCTCAATTGAGAGACTGCATACTGAATATCTGGCCGTGTAGTACACAAGTAAATAAGGCACCCAACAGCCTAAGCATATGTAGTGGCATCAAAGGAAATACTGTCATCTTGTAGTGACAGTTTCATCCTAGGCTCCATAGGAGTGCTAATAGGCTTGCAATCCTGAAATTTAAACTTCTCCAGAAGTTTAGCAACATACCGAGATTGCAACAACCCAATACCTCTATTATCCTGCACAAACTGTATGCCCAAACAGTAGTGTACGAGCCCCAAATCAGACATGTCAAATGTTTGTTGGAGTATCTCTTTAAAAGCTGCAATTTTGTCATCATTTGATCCCATGAGCAAGAGATTATCTACATAAAGACTGATGACCAGCAGATCTTTCTCTTCTTTCTTTACATACAAGGTGGCTTCTGATGGACTGTTCACAAATCCTTGAGTGAGTAGGAAAGCATCTATCTTTGCATACCAAGTTCGTGGAGCTTGTTTCAAACCATACAAGGCCTTTTTCAGCCTGCATACTTTCCCTTCATGACCATGTTCTGCAAAACCTATGGGCTGATATACATAAACTTCCTCCTCGAGGTCCCCATGTAGGAAAGCAGTCTTAATGTCCAACTGGTGAACAACCCAACCACGATGTGCAGCCAATGCAATGACACACCTAAGTGTTGACATACGGGATGTAGGAGCAAATGTCTCCTCATAATCAATGCCCTTCTTCTGTGCATAGCCCTTTGCAACTCTGACGGGCTTTGTACCTGTCAATGGATCCATCTGCATGTCTTTTCAACTTATAGACCCACTTAGTACCAATTGCTTTCTTGCCATGTTTGATTCCTTTTAATAGAATCAAGCTCATCTTGCATGGCTTTGTTCCAATGCACATTGTCTCGTGCATCCACAAATGAACCAGGCTCATCATCATCCTGTAAACTGGCTGCCATAACCATATTCAAATCCATGATGTGTGCATGCTCATTGGTCCGTGTCTCCCTACGAGTACGACCATCAAGAGGACCCTCTAGATGGCTGTCCTGTAATGTCCTCAAATACCATCTAGGTATGTGTCTGACCTGTGGTGCCTGCTGCCCCATATTTGGTTCAGCTTCTGGCTCAATTTGCTGCTGAATTTCTGCACCACCTTCATGATTTGCTGGCTGTTCTGTACCCTCATGAGTTGGATCACCAACTGTGGAATGAAACTCCATAGGTAGTAGACCTTCAAACACATCATCATAACCAGCCATGGATATTTCTGATTTTTCATCAAAAATCACATCCCGACTAGTGAATATCTTCCTAGATAGTGGGTCATATAACCGGTAGCCCTTGCTCTCACGGCTATACCCAACAAAAATGCATTTTGTGGCTTTATCATCCAACTTCCTCCTCAACTCTTTGGGTATGTGTGCATATGCAAGACACCCAAAAGTACGAAATGTGATACCGAAGGCTTGCGGCCATGCCAAGCCTCAAAAGGAGTAATGGAAACCAATGCCTTTGTGGGACATCGATTCAACATATGACAAGCACACATGACAGCTTCCACCCAAAAGATATGTGGTAGCTTCTTTGCCTTTAGCATACATCTGGCCATCTCCATGAGTGACCGATTCTTCCTTTCTGCAACCCCATTCTGCTGTGGAGTATAAGGAGTAGTATACTGATGTTTTATACCTCTACTCTCAAGAAAGGAATTCAACATGTGTGACATATATTCCCCCCCTCGGTCAGAACGGAGAGTCTTAACCTTGCATCCTGACTCTGTTTCAGCAAGTGCTACAAAGGCCAAAAATGCATCATATACCTGTGATTTCTGTGTCAAAGGATAGACCCAGCATATACGAGAGAAGTCATCAATAAATGTAGCAAAATAGAAGCAACCGCCTAATGACTTCGTCTGCATGGGACCACAAAGATCACTGTGTATAAGCTGCAAAACTTTGCAGTTGCTCGTAGAGCCTGATCACGTGGGAAGGAAAACCGATGCATTTTTCCCAAAATACATCCTTCACAAATGTGATCTGGAGGCTTCTCCATAAGAGGTAGGTCTGTAAACATGTTATGTCGCTGCATAAGCATAAGACTACCAAAATTTACATGCCCCATGCGAGCATGCCATAACTCCGCATCAACCATAGCTGGAGTAAGAGTGAATGCATTATAAGCAGACTGATCCACTGGTTGAAATGCATCCAACTGATAAAGTCCATGACATAATGTACCAGTAAGCATCGAGTTCAAAGCATTAGCTTTGTCTCTGACCATGCATTTGTCATCATCAAAGTGGACTTGCATACCACAATGTGCTAAAGAAGAAATGGACAACAAGTTCTTCTTTATCCCTGGTACATATAAGGCATCTGTAAGACGAAGAATAGAGCCATCAATGGCTGTGAGCTGAATCTCCCCAATGCCACGAACTGGATATGAAGCATTGTTGGCACACTGAACAGTTTTGCCAACAGGGGCAGGGCCTACATGACAAAACAAATCCCTGCGAGATGTGATATGCTTTGAAGCACCACTATCAAAATACCAAGTACATGCATGCTCTGTCATACTGAGTGCCTGTGAAGACCAAGAGGCATCATAGTTGCATGTATAGAAACAATAATCCCTGTCCTCAACAAAAGAAGCAGTCTCTGGAGGAGCTTTAGAGGCATCATTTACAGACATCCCAGATTCCTTTGCCTTCTCTTTGGCAATCCTCTTTCTACACTCTGTGATGTAGTGACCTGGCTTCTTACAATAATGGCATTTGCCCTTCTTCTTGGGCTGTCCATCACCTTTCTTGGTATCCTGAGATGAACCACCATCACCTGAATTCTGATTTGAACTCTTTGGCTGAGATTTGCCTTTCCCCTTTTGACGTGTAGTAAATGCTTGTTCAGCACTTGTGTTCATATTCATATTCTTCCTCATTTGCTCTTCTTGTAGCAAGAGAGCAACGAGTTCCTGATACTTGAGGGGTTCAACAGCATTCCTCATGCTGAGGTTCAAAGAGGTATGAAAAGCCAAGTAAGATCTTGGCAAAGAGTGCAAGATGGTGGACACAAGCTGTGTCTCAAGAATAATCTCATCCACATTGATGAGTTGCTCTCTCAAATCCTGCAGCTTGTTTAAGTGGCTAGACATATCATCTCCTTCATGCATTTTCTGATTTTCCAGCTCTCTTTTCAAAAACGAGATCCAAGCCTCATTACGAGCAGCATACATCTGCTCCAAAGTCACCCATGCATTCTGTGAAGAGCCAGCTGAACGAATATGAGGTATAATAGACCTCTGTACTGACAATGCAATGAGTGACAAGGCTTGTGCATCTCTAGCATCCCATGTCTTCTGAGCATTTGTTCTTTGAACAGGCAATGGCTGACCTGGAGCCTGTTGTCCTCGTCCACGAGCACCCCCTTGGGGAGGAGTCTTTGGAGCCAATGGACCTGGACGTGGTTCATCACCACTAACAAAATCCCAAAGACCTTTTGCTAGAGCACATTTTTCAGCATAAAACTCCACAAGGAGTAGTTCGTGCCGTCCAATTTGTCTTCCTTAGACAAATACCTGAATACATCACTCTGCTGTTGATTTGCCATTATGCCAATGCACAATGTTGTACGTGTGTATCAAAAAACCCAATAGCAAGAACCCTGAAAGCAACTATACTCCACTGAATACAGTTAACCCAAATATGCCTGCACTCTCAATCCTCTGAATGTACAACACAATGCACCACTGACTGAGTAGAGCAGCAAAAATGGCATACACAGTGCCAAAATGCCCAAAAATTGCCCAAAGTTACTGCACCCAAAACCTTGCAAGAAACCTGTAGAGATTTCTTTGCAAGAAAGTCTGCCTGTATCTGCCAGAAGATTTTCACAGAGAAAAATACCCAAAATTCAAAACTTGTAATGCTTACCAAAACTGTATTTGTAATGAACAAGTACAGTTGACTGTACTGTGCAGGTACACAGCAGCTACAGTCGTGGTACTGTACGGAAGCAGGTACGGAAGCTGCAGCCGAATGCACAACAGGTACAGTCGACTGGTACTGAACAGGCACGCAGCACTGAATGACGCAGGTCGCCTGTACTGACAGCTGTACGACTGTCTACGCAAGATAGCAGTGCTGTCTGCGCAGGTGTGTACGGAGGCACTGTGTGCGTAGGTGTGGAACAGTATGGGCTGGCACAGGTGTACGGAGCAGGATAGTAGCTGTCAGCGAACTCGTACGGACAGCTGCAGTGTACAGACTGTTGCAGGCGAAGCTAATGAAGCTGTACGGGCAGTTGCAGGCGAAGCTAATGAACAGTACGGATGGTGGTGTTGAACAGTACGGGCAGGGCAAGGGCAGGCCAACCTGGTAGCTCTGATACCAAATGAAGGCTTTCAGCTGTTAGGGTTAGTTACTTGTGAGGAGGAAGGTGGGAAGCTAGCCCTTCACGTCTCTCACCTTCACATCTCAATAGTGCTAGTCCCAGCCCCATCTACTGGTCACTGGAATCCTGGTTCAAGCCAGAGATGGGAGTTTTGTAGCAACATTGCCGCGTGGCACATCTAGAAAGCTCGATGCAGCGAAGCCATCGAAGGCACCCAGACCCCGCCTACGGAGCCCATCAAGAGCATCTGGCCCGACATCATTCATAACCTCCGCGGCCACTGGGAGAAGCTTCAGGGTGGTTCTAACCATATGCGGAAGCGTTGTGAGGCTCTAGCGACCTGGTCCTTTTCTCACAGATAGTGGTGGTGAGCCGTGTGGTTATTCCCTCCCCCACCCCTTGTTTGAGATAGACTTCGTCTCGTAGAGTGGCCAGCCGAAGGAGAAGTGTATCCTCCCCCCCCTTTTTTGTTGTTTGATCCTCGCTCCATACATGGAGGCAAGTTTGTACCTAGACTTTTAAGGCTGTTTTCTGTTAACTAATAGAGGGATCTTGTTTCCAGAAAAAAGAAAATACACCAAGCTAGCTTTCAAGAGTTTCGGATCATTCCCTACCATCCAGAAAATCAACAAGGTCTCCATAATGCTTCCACTTCTGCCTAGTTGGACCACGCATGGAGTCTTCCACGTTAGTTGTTTGAAGCAATAAGCAAGTCCACTTCCAACTAAAGTTCAGCAAAGCTGATGATTCCCTGACCAATTGTACACTCCACCATTTCAAACATGGCTCCAGCCATAAGAAGCGTCAATAGCTCACAAAGTTCAAGAACCGAGGCACATAGGAAGCGTATGCAGAGTTCTTCCACGATTATCAAGCTTTGTCAAGGGATTGCAGCTTTTGTCAAGCTATTCAGGAGGGGATGTCACGTGCATCCTGGATGCCAGGAGATGGCTCTGCAAAATAAGTGCAAGACTTATAATCGGACACCTAGCCCATTGTGAGCCCTTTTCCAAGGATGGTCAGCCAGTAAGTCATTGTAGGTGTGTCAGAGTCAGCCCTGCACAAATCAGACTGGCCAATCCGACACAATGGTGCAATCTTCTTGAATGATGTAATGGCGTTAGGAGGCCCAATACATTTGTTAGGCTACTTGGCCGGATAGACAGGCACCTACCAAAGTTAGGTCATTGTCAAAAGTCATGCCTAGGTGTGTATGAACCCATGGATAATGGTACTAGTGACTCTAGGATCCAGAAGCACATGGTAGGAACAGTTATGAGGCTTTGGATAGGCAATTTTGGGGACAATGAACCCATAGGGGGCCCATGCCCAAGGCACCCAAGCCTAGAAGGGGGAATGGTGTAAAACGCATGCATGGAAGAATTTTTGGGTAGTTGGGTGTGCAAGTCGGCCAGCACACTGGCACCCCTGTAAAGCTATGGAGACCTAATATTCATTCTAACCCCTTGTTTGTAGGCAAGCCCAGGACTGCCTACAGGCCAGAAAACATAAGGTGAAAGGTGGGAAAATCTAGGCGACCTACTGTGTAGCAAAAAGCAGCCTGTTGTCTACACAGATCAAGGCAAGCATCAGAAATGCTGTGAGGCAGCCGCGTGGCGCCAGCACAAACAGTTTCATTCAGTTTTCAGGCAAGATTAACCCCACAGGTCAGTCCATTTTTAATTCAGCAAATACAGCAAATACACCTTCACCGTGGGGGTCCTTCAGAGAGTTAATTGGGACCCAATCTAGTGCATGATATCTTATATCCCGTACCAAGCTAGGACTAAAGGAGGATGAGCCGCTCCCATTCACTAGAGTATGGAGGACAACCCCAAAGGACTCCACCAAAGGCAAGGCCTTAGTGCTACAGTTCCCGGACGAGGAGAGTAGGATGAGCTTTATGAGAAGACGGGCTATCTTGAGGAGCTTGCCAGGGGACCCCATCTACTTCGATGATGACCTCACATGGATGCAACTGGAGCACAGAAGATTATGCATGCCGAAGATCAAGGTGGCACACAAAGAAGGGAAGAAGGCACATTATAGGGATGGTCACATCTACACTGATAGGAAGAGGGTCGAATAGCGCCATCTGGCCTATGAGACACGGAGGAAACAACATGAAGACAAAGAGATACACATAGCAACCTGGAACTGTAATGGAGTCCTATGGACACATCCAGGGAGACTTGAGGAGGTGATGGAGGGCCGGGATATCATCTTGAATACAGAGACACACGAGAGCCCGGAGAGGGGCTTACCACTGGTTGAGGGTTATCAGTGGGAGTCAGCTCACCGACAGGGGATGAGACAGGCCACCTCCTGAGGTTCAGGAGGTATTGCAGTGCTTTTCAAACCTGGGTTACATGAGCATGTTCGAGTCGTAGCACGAGACTCGGAGGCGAGATACATGTGGATTAGCTTACGCCTCTCGGAGACAAGATGGATTTACATCGCCCTTTGCTACTTTCCTCCGAAGGGGTCGCGGTTTGCCACCACCGAGGAGCCGGGTGGAGGAGAGGTTAGTGAGTCTCCATACTCTCTCTTATCTGAGGAGATCTTACACTATTCGACACTGGGAGAAGTCTTCTTGATGGGGGACTTCAATGCACGGACTCAGAGCAGATAGTGCGAGATCTATGACTTTGAGGATCCCTTGAGACTAGAGCCGCTAGCTACAGAGGATACAGGGACCACTCGGATCTCCGCTGATGGAGGAGCTGACAGCACTGGATATGGGCAACATTTGCTGGAGCTTGGGGCCCGACACCATCTCGTTATTTATAACGGGATGACTCAGTGGCCAGATTCAGGTGGGTTGACTTGCTTTCCAGTGGGAGGCGGCAGTAGTACAGTGGATTATGTGATGGGATCCCGGGAGGCAGCAGATATGGTGTCTCACTTCACCGTACCACCATGCCCCATTGGGGCGGATCATACATACCTATCCCTCACTTTCAGGAGCTTACTGGAGACCCACCCACCCATCATACAGCCACCACGCACTATTTTTCACTTCACTCAGGACCTAGCCGAGGTGTACGACTATCATGTTCATGATCAGCTATTTGCCTTAGATCCATCGGCACCCATGGCCATGCTCACCTCCCAGCTCTCACATGTACTGCACTCCGCAACCGCGAGGAGTTTCCCATACCACATACAGACAGGACGGCCACCTACATCTGGGAGCATGTCCCAGAACCAATGGTATGATGATGAGTGCAGAAACCTTTACCGCAGTCTCCGAGTGCGGAGGGCTCGCGGGGAGATCACCCAGAGGCAGGCAGGCAGGAGGATGCATACTCTCACGGACTAGGGCTTGCAGCCTCCACATGGGTACAGCTGGAGAGACCACAGATCTTGATGCTCTCGAGGATAATACGCAGCAAACCATCCGTCCCGCACGACATTGTTCGAGCTGAGTTTGCTGCACCACCTATGGCAGTGGAGGCATTGTTCCAGACGATCTCCTTTATATACAGGATGAGGGAGATGCCCACGGAGAGATTATCCCGCCGAGCTTTTGAGGCATCCAGACAGCTGGCCGAGGCTGGACACATTGGATCTTGGTATGCACAGATGCTACAGTGGTTCTCACATCATGGGATAGACATTGAGCGGTTGCCACCTTTTCAGTATGATCAGTCTGCTCCACGGGGTTACCTCTCTCTCAATGAGAGGAACAGAGTGATGAGACAGGACATATGGCAGCACTACATACAGGAGACATGGACAGCACCAGAGGGCCCACTACCACCGAAGATGCTGTATTACAGAGACCACTTTATGAGCATCTCAGGGGATGGGTTTATACATCGACCGCGGTACATGGATGCATACATGCCACACAGCTCTTGTTGGGTTTTATGCTGTGTATGCACCCAGAGGAGTGCTAGTGATCATCAGTAGATTACTGGGGCACTTTTTACTTCAGTTAGTGGAGGTTTTTTCCCCCAGTTTAGCTTAGTTTCACTTATAAACAGTTTATAAGTGTTTTGGTCCACCCGGCACATTTTATGGCCGGACATGTGAACACTTTATTATCTGGCTATTGTACTTCACATTATGAACTGAATACACAACAAGAGTCGTGTTCTCTTTGTGCTTCCCCACGTTTGTGTTTGCAGTACCTCCAAACAGCGACAGTGCCCCATGTAATAGTATAGGAAGAGGCCATGTCCATAGTGAAGATGCGGAGATCCATTGCCAAACTTGATGAGCCTTCGGGCAATCCGAAAGACAATGTTGCTAAGACTCCTGGGGATGGCCGCATCTCGGACATGATGCTAATCTACCTCCAATGGCCAACCATGTGCCAACCGCCAAACTCCTATGTGCTAGCAGCCACAAAAAGGGAGTGATCTTCTGAGGTCGAAGAGTGTCCCAGAGCCTCTTCTAGAAATTTGAGAGAAAGTGTAGTGAGAGGTCGTGAGACTACCAAGGTCCTGTTGCTGCCGGAGTGCCCTCGACATCAGGAATCTGGATCCTACGGCCAAGCCGTGTGGTGTATGCAAAAAATGGGGTATCTAGAGTCTCCTCCTTGTCTGTAGGATCACACCAGTGTGATGGGCTGGCTCTCCCAAATCCATAAACGCTAGGCTCTCTCCCTGGCCACCTTGCCCAATGGTGGGTCAATGTGCCACTCATGTGCATGGAATCCGATCACTCTCACCCTCTGTAACGTGCATCCCCTGAAGTCCTCCAAGGGGGCTCTGATCTCACTAATCTGCCATGAGGTCCAAGTTCCTTGAGGTAGTAACACTCCTTGTTCTCTTGGCTCGTCTTTGAGCAAAATGAGAAATATTTCTTGGTGGGACAATCACTAGGAAGATGGCCTTGGGAACTACATACCGGGCACCATGGACTCGTCTTGGGATCTTTGGCCTTGAGCTGCTCGATCTCCTTCCTTAGCATTGCCACGACCGCGTCCTCTTGCTGTGACGTTTTGAAATCTTCAAGCTTCTTCTTGAGCTTGGTAAGCTCGTGCATGGAAGCGGATGTAGAAGCTACCGCTAGGGCTAGAGGAACCATTGGAGGAACCGAAGACATGCCAAGGATAAGTGGGGACCAAGAGGTACTGTGCTCCGCCATGAGGCGAGCATTCTCTAGTTGTGTAGCTCTGACTTGGAAGTCTTGTGAGCAAGGCGGAGCTCTCATCCGTGCCATGAACTGCCAGGAAAATATCAAACACTGCCAACCACTGCGGGGGAATAGGGTCAAGGATTGGGGTCAGCCACTCCGGAGGAATGGTAGAGTCGATGTCGAGTTTGAGTCTGTCCTTGCCCCGGATCCCAGTCAGGCCCCTCCTGAGCCACTGGGGGGAGCTGTCTGAATGTAAGCCAATCTCTAAGGGACCTAGTAGGGCCCATGCTCAAAGCTCCCCAGGATACATGATGTTACAAAATTCCTCATAGCTTGTGTTTTTCTACTGCTCGTGTGGCATATGGAGCCTGACATGACATACACGTATGGCTGGTGGAGCGTGACATGGTGTGTGTGTGGCATATGGAGCTTGACATGCCAGTACATGTATGGCTCATGGAGCCTGACATGATAGTACATGTGTGGCTTGTGGGGTCTGACATGGTGTACATCTATGGCTCATGGAGCCATAGATGTACATGATAGTACATGTGTGGCTTGTGGGGTCTGACATGGTGTACATCTATGGCTCATGGAGCCTGACATAATGTGATTCCCTAAGACTAGCTATCTTGGAGGTTTTCTGTATTTATGTTCCGGGAAGGTTCCGGAAAGATCATGAGCCCTAGACATTTTAGCTGGTACAACTGAGCAGATGGGTGTTTCTTCCAGTCTAGCTGCACTCATGTGTGTGCATGACTTTGATTTTACCTTTGGATGACTTGTCTTGTTTGCCTGGACAATGCTTGAGATTTCTACCTATGTTGGCCATGGGGCCGGGGACACCTAGGTACCCTGTGGAGTTTGGACGTGTATGTGCACACCTGTTTTGGACTGAGAGGTGGTCTACATGTGTTTTGCAGGTGGTAAGTGTCCGCAAAAACCCAATTTACAGCCTTATGATTTCACACACTAATAATTATGGGTGCAGGTTCACACACACTTATAAGTGACCGGACAACTTATAAGTTGTACACACTAGGCAGGACTTATTTAATACACCTGACGGCCAAAAGACGGGTTCTAGACAATATTTGGGCCATCTTCAAGTAGGCACCCCCTTCTGGACCTAAAAAGCACACTTTAGAGCTATTATTGGCGGAGGAGCTCTATTATTGAGGGGTAGGCGCCTGCTTTTCTGGGTGCATGAGAGTTGGTCGACTGGTTCTACAGGCTGCTTACAGCCATCTACTGTGACAAACACCCACCAGGTGTATGGGAGATGCTCGTCGGCTCGTATTGGAGGCTTTCCTACTCCTGGCTGACTGGTTTACAGCCCTGAAAAGCGGCTGGTGAGGTCATAAAACAGGAGAGAAGAGCTAGACGATTCATCTGGATAGGTTCTTTACTAATCGGAGACTTACAGGCTTGTATATTGCTGCTGGTCGCTTCCTTTTGTGGCTACTGAGGGCTGGTCGACTGCTGTTAACAGCCCATCAAGGCTGGTCGACTTGTTGTGTGAGCCATACACGAGGAAGGTGAAGATGTAGGGTTGTTCCGGGCTGATGTGGGAGTGCCATGGGCTGTCCGCAGTTGTCTCGCAGGTGCTTGATGCCGGAAGTGCCCTCTTGTGTTGAGGATCGTCTACAAATTCTGCATATGTTTTTGTTTTTCTTTCATATTGTACTGGAAGAGATAGGTGCTAGCCAGTGGAGAATCCGTGGGCACCCGTGAAGTTGTATTTGGAAGCAGACTCCTTTTTGGTAATCTAACCATGGGGGGGGTGCTAGGGTTCAGCCCATCTTCTAGCCCTTAGTGTGGTGTACTGTGCAGAGTTGTGATCTTCTTTTATCTAGCATGCTTATGTGTATTTTTAGTTTTCATGGTTGATAAGATTTCCGTGTTACAGTTTCCCTTCCGTTTACATTGGTATCAGAGCTTGGCTTTGTACAAAGTTTGTGGCTTATATGATGCTGCATATGGCTGTAAGGAGTCATTATCCGTGAGAGAAGGTTGGGATTCTGAGGTAGCCCTCGTCTTATTGTCATAATGTATCTACCAGATTTCAGAAAGAAAAGAATTTCCGTGCCACGGAATCGCTCTCTACCAGCTTCCCAAGTATGATACTAAATAGATTTCAAGGGTATTCACATACTGCTCGCTGAAGCTCCCGCCCATCCCTGCTTGCGCTTCCTGCACACCTGCGCCCCCCGCCTACCTGCCTGCTTGTCCCCTCGCGCCCCCCTTGTTCCTCGCACCTTCTCTTGCCCCCCCCGCCTACTTTCGCTTCTACGGCCCCCTCCCACGCTGCTCTGCCCGCCGCCCCTCCTATTGCCCCCTCCGCCTGCTTTCGCTGCTGCGCCCCCCTCCCTCGCTACACTGCCCGCCGCCCCTCCTCGCCTTCGGCCCCCCCCCCCTTCTTCGCGCCCACCTCCCCTCTGCAGCGCCCCGACCCCCCCCTCTGCCAGCATTTCTCCTCCCCGCCCCTCTTGCGCGCAGCTTCCCCCCCCCCCCCCCCCCAGGGCTTCTCCTTCGCCACTTCACCCCCCCCTCCCCTTTCTTGCTGACTTCCGCCCCCAGGGGGTTTTTTTCCTTTTTCTCCGGCCTTCGTCTTCCACCTCTCTGTGTGCAGCTCGTTTCTTGCAGGATCTCCGCTTTCGCCTCGCCTTCGCCTTAGCTTCAGACTCTGATGGAGGCTCCTCCCGCCCCGCCTCAGAGGGACTCATCCGCAGCCCCCTCGCCCGCCCCTGAGGACACCCCCATCAGGCTTTCTCTTTCGCCGAAAGAGGAAGCGAGCCTCACTGCAGAGGTGGAACGCCTCCAAGCTCATTCCACCATCTGCCGTATAGTCGGCACTCGCCCCAACAGAGGGGAGATCCGGGATCTTCTCCAGGCCCGCCTTCTTGCAGATGTGGGCAAGATCCTGGACGTACAGCTACTGGGCCGTGGACATTATCAGATCGAGTTCGAGACCGCCCAGAGCGTGGCCAAGGTCCTTGCCATGAGTCCCCTTGACATCAGGGGTGCTCGGGCTTTCTTCAGACCTTGGCAGCATGGCTTTGACCCAGCAGCGGCTGAGCAGGGAGAGCGCCTTTTTCATGTTACAGTTTGCTTCCCTGGACTCCACCGGGAGTATCTTCCGCTCCTCCCTCGGCTAGGAGCATTGGTGGGCTCGGTACTAGAGACTGGCCCCACAGCAGCTTCAGTGGTGGCCAGAGCAGCTGGGCTACCTTCGGTCAGAGTTTTGGTGTCTGACATCTCCTCCCTTCCTAAGGTCATTCAGCTACCTAGGATAGGGGGGGGATGGATTGATCAGAGAGTGGAGTTCTCGGGGCTCCCCAACCAGTGCTTCATTTGCAGGCAGGTCGGTCATCTGGCCAAGGCCTGCCCTCGCAAGAGACCTCGACCCTCACCACAGCAGCAGGCCCCTGATGGCCCGCCCACAGATGCGGCACGGCAGGCTGCCTCCGGGACACCTACTCAGGCCACAGAGACCTCGGAGTGGCAGCCTGGACAGGGGCGCCGCCGAGGGAGACAGCCACAGCAGCACGCCCAGAGACCGCTGCAGCAGCAGCCACAGTCTCAGCCTCACTGGGTTCCCGTGAGGAACAGCTTTGCTCCCCTCCAGGAGGAGACCCCTGCGGCGACGACTGAGGACCAGGAGATGCCAACACCCCCTCCTTCACCCCCCCACCCTCGTCCCCTCCCACCGCCTCGCTTCCACCTTCGCCTCCTCCCGTCCCCGCTCCGGTTTCGGCAGCGGCTCCCTCTCCACCCCCCTCGCCCCCCCCTCCTCCCCCCCCCACCCGCCTCACCTTCCCGGGAGGCACTGGCAGTCCCCTGGCGTTCGCCCGCAGTCCGGAGGGCCCTGAGCACCGACCTCGCTCGAGCGCCACAGAGGAGACCTACCATGCCGATTCGGGCTTCACGGATATCATCTATCCGCAGTCGGCTGAGTCGCCTCGGTGTTAGACAACGATCGGAGGCTTTTGATTACGCCTTCACTCGGCTTTTTGGAGCAGAGGGTCCCCATGAGCCAGCACCCATCCGAGTTCATGTAGTGATACCTCCGGCCCGCGGGGAGGAGGCACTTGATTCAGCGGTGGCCTTCTCGTTCCCTCTATGTGGCCCTTGCGACCGGGAGTGGACTCTGGAGCTCGCTCTTAGCACTTTGAAGACTCAGGCAGTTGAGTTTTCTCATCATGTGAGCGATCTGGAGGTGACAGATGTGATAGGCCGGCTATGGGAGTTGGCTCATTTTTTCTTGGATCTCGGGAGTGTGGATGCCTCAGGGATTCGTCATTTGGTCGTGCGTATAGTGGCAGACTTAGCACGCGACCCTGGATATGTATGTATACACGAGGTTGCTCTGTTAGAGCGGGAGGCAGTCGCCATGGGCCACAGCCACTGGCGCCTGATCCATGATTCTTGCAGTACACCGGGTGGGCAGATTCGCAACCGCTCGGATGGGGACTACTCTCCATCCAAGCCGCTTGCGAAGGCCCGCCGTACGGCTGAGACAACATCCACCTCAGCAGGTCATCCATGAGGATCATCTCATGGAATGTACAGGGCCTGGGCGGAGCACATTTTATACGCTATCGTGGTTGCTTGAGGCAGGAGCTTCAGAGATGCCTGGTTGGTGGCAGCATTGATATTTTGATGATGCAGGAGCACCACTTGGGTGAGAGCAGGATCCAGAGATATGGTTCGGTGATGCCTGGTAGATGGGATACCTTTTGGTCTGCAGGGTTTGGTCCTTTGGGTGGACAGGGAGGAGTATGCATGGTCATTGCAGATGTATGGCAGCAGGCCATTGTGGATCGAGAGATCATTGTGCCTGGTAGAGCACAGTATGTCATTCTGAGGATGCATGATGAGCTATTGGGCGTGCTCAACGTCTATGCGCCTAATCATGCTAGTGCCAGAGCAGAGTTCTGGACCCAAGTTACGGATGCATTGCCAGAGGCCGCACATTGGTGTGTCGGGGGAGACTTCAACATGCTTGAGGACCCGGCCGATAGGGTGGGAGGCAGTCATGTTACAGTGCACAGCACGGAGCTTGCAGCTTGGGACCGGTTTTGCATGTCACTGAGGATCACTGATGCATGGCAGCATGGGGCCTTCTCCCGCTCTCAGGACAGTCTTAGTTTCTCTCGGTCGGATCGCCGACAGGGAGGGACTAATCTATCACGGATTGATCGCTTTTATGTGGGCGACTGGTTAGGGGAGCGAGGGGGCTCCGTCGGCATTCTCGCTGGCACCTCATTTTCAGATCATGCGCCAGTTATCCTGACATTGGAGGAGAGGACACGGAAGCCCAGCTTGCAGGATGCAGCAGGCCAGTGTGCCCAGGGACTCATCGAGCTTAGCTCTTTTCTGCACGCTGCAGCTTTGACACGGCTGGGAGAGATTCGCGAGCGGGAGCATCGGCTGAGACGCAGCCTTGCTTCGCTACAGCGCCTTCAGGAGCAGCAGCCTGCATGTGAGTGGTGGCGTCACAGCTGAGCCAGGCACGCCAGGAGGTTAGAGAGGCAGAGGAGCAGAGACATGAGTTTTACTATCGTCGTCAGGACTCTCAGTGGACGCAGCTTGGTGATAGAGTGACTAGGGAGTTTTTTGAGATCACTGGACCCCGCCATGCTCGGGAAGGAGTCCGTCAGCTTGGTAGACCGGATGGATCGGTAGCTACTGAGCCCGGGGAGATCAGAGCCATTGCCACTGCATTTTATAGAGACCTGCTTTCAGCGGAGCCAGCCACTGAGGATAGAGATGCTTGCAGACAGACTGTGTGGGCCCATGTGCAGAGGAGGGTCACAGATCGTATGCGTACAGTTCTTGGTGCGCCTCTTTCAGAGATTGAGCTTGCCGAGGCCTTGAGGGTCCTGCCGCGACATAGTTGCCCAGGGGAGGACGGACTGACGCCGGCCTTTTTTATGCGCTATTGGGACCTTTTGGGGCCAGGCCTCCGCAGGGGCTTTCAGTATGTTTTGGACACTGGGGTGATGCCACAGAGCTTTTCAGAGGGCTTGATCTTTCTTATCCCCAAGGGGGAGGGAGTATCAGATGATATTCGGCATTGGAGGCCTATTACGATTCTCAACACTATCTACAAGGTCTTAGCAAAGGCCTTGAGTTTGAGGATCCAGCCCTTTTTGGGGGAGTTGATTCATGCTACCCAGACAGGATTCGTCAAGGAGCGCAGTATCCTTGACAACATCTTTACTTTCTGGGAGGCGACGGCCCGAGCTAGATTTCTTGGCGAGGACTTGGTCGTGATGCTTCTCGATTTTGAGAAGGCATACGATAGAGTTGATTGGGGTTTCTTAGAGGGCACTATGCTTTGCCTGGGCTTTGAGCCAGGATGGATCAGAGGGGTGGCGGCTCTGTACTCCACAGCTCGTAGCAAGGTGTTGATTGCAGGAGGACGGGGGCCGAGTTTTGAGCTGACTAGATCACTCCGACAGGGGTGTCCCCTCGCCCCTTTTCTTTTTCTCTTCTTTGCGGAGGCTATGAGCATGTATTTGACGGCAGAGGAGGTTGGTTTGAGAGGACTCCAGCTCCCAGTCCAGGGGGAGGACCTGCTCGATGCTGAGTTTGCAGACGACACGGGCTTATTTTTGCATGGCCAAGAGGCCAATCTTCTTCGGGCAGAGCAGTCGCTCCAGGTTTTTAGTGCAGCTTCGGGAGCATTGATCAATTGGCGCAAGACAGTGGACTTTTGGATCAGTACTGCTCCCACTCCGGCATAGAGCCCGGACCTCGGTTTTAGATGGATTCCTCCTGGCACAGCAATGCGGTATTTGGGATGCCAGATTGGACTAGATTTGTCACCTGAGCAGCAGATTGCCCCGCTTCTTCTGAGCATTCGGAAGAAGCTTTTGTATTGGAGTACAGCTCGACTATCCTTGGCTGGGAGGGTGGTGGTGGCAAATCAGGTGCTGTTAGCGACCATGTGGTACATTACGTCTTGCTGGATCTTCTCAAGCTCTTGCATCAGCCAGGTACAGAGGCTGATCAGGAACTTTCTTTGGTCTGGGGGGGACGGTCAGCCAGCCCGGGCAAAGGTTGCATGGGCAGTTATTACACTTCCGCTGGCTTAGGGAGGCTTGGGCATTATAGATCCAGTCGATCACAGTAGAGCCTTATTGGGGAAGCTTATTGTTCGGGGGCTGCTTCCAGGCGGCGCTGAGCCTTGGAAAGAGCTTCTCTTGCAGCTGCTGCAGGCTCGGGCTCCCCCAGCAGGGGGCACTTGGGCACCAGAGATTCGCTGGATCTTCATAGAGATGAGGAGGACAGGCCTCAGTAGAGGATGGGAGGACAGATTTGCTTTGAGTATCCTGAGAGCTTGGGAGCTGCTGAGATCGGGGCTCTCTTAGCGACCTCCTTCTTGTGTTGAGGAGCGGGCCAAACAGCCGCTCATCTGGAGCCCAGCGGTTCGCACAGAGCAGGGTCATATGCTGGGTTCTCGGCCTCGTCTAGCCTAAGGACCTTTAGCGGCAGGCCCAGCACACAGTTTTGGAGACTGGCAGGCCTTCTGCAGTCTCCCAGAGGAGATCCAGGTGGAGAGGCTGAGTCACTTCAGAGGGGGGTTGATTATGAGGGATGATATTCAGGAGGCACTCACAGAGGAGTGGTTCGTGCCTTTCGAGCCAGTGGCCCCACGGTGGATGGGAGCCTTTACTCAGTTGGAGATCCTGATTGCTGTCAGAGCTTGCACTGAGGATGGCAGATGCCTCTACTATGAGATTCAGGATGAGGGCAGACTTCAGAGAGTGGAGGTGGAGTCGCCTTTGGGTTCAGAGTGCACCTTTCAGAGGATACGGGTAGTGGCCACCGCTTCTCGGAAGTGGCATATTGACCCCGACCCTGCTCATGTGCTCCCGGATTGGCGCATATGGGCATATGCAGTGCGCCCCTTGGCCCGGTTACAGTGGGACCCTGGGGAGTACGAGTGGCATGATCCTTATGCATCCCTTGAGGCCACAGAGATCACCTTTTTCCAGTATACTGTTCGGCTGGGGAGGCATATTTTGACGGCGAGGAGGATGGTCTCTCCAGCTGCAGCGGGGCATTGGCGGCTACAGGGACTCTCACAGGAGTTCATGGAGGATTTCTGGGCTCGGCTCTGGGCTAGTCGACAGGCCCGCACGATCTCGACTTTCCAGTGGCTGGTCGCCCACAGGGCTTAGCAGTTGGCACCTGGCTTGTTTACAGCGGTCTTCCGGCGGCCTGCGTCCGATGCGGCCACCCTATGGAGACACAGAGACATTGCCTGTGGGATTGTTCTCAGGCGCAGCAGATTTGGCTGCGGATGTTGCGTATTCTGGCCCCCCTCTCTCCAGAGGGTATGTTTACGTGGGGTGCCGCTGCTTGGTCGACTTCGTCAGGGCCTGCTATGGGCTATGAGATGGAGCAGGACAGTCAGGCCATCAGATTCATTAGGGGCCAGCCTCGCCTGGTTCCGGCACCGGATTTCTCATCCGCCAGCTAGACACAGGAGAGGGATTTACGATGGGAGCTCCTCAGCAGCCTCACCATCTGGTTCACCTGGAGGGCCCGGTGTTTCACGGCCTTTGAGGGGAGACTGGAGCCACCAGCAGAGACTGTACGGGGGATTTGGCAGGAGTTGATCCACACCCTGCGAGGACATTATCTGGAGCTTCTGAAGGCCTATTTGGAAGCTTTTCAGTTGGAGTCAACTGCTTAAAAGCCCGGGGGAATGTCACAAAATTCCTTAGAGCTTTTGTTTTTCTACTGCCCATGCGTGACATATGGAGCCTGACATGACATACATGTATGGTTGGTGGATCCTGACATGGTGTGTCTGTGTGGCATATAGAGCCTAACATGAGAGTACATGTATGGCTCATGGAGCCTGACATGATGTGATTGATTCCATGGGACTAGCTGTCGTGTACTTACAGGCTTGTGTACTACTGCTGGTCATTTCCTTTTGTGGCTACTGAGGGTTGGTTGACTGCTGTAAACAGCCCATCAAGGCTGGTCGACTTGTTCTGTGAGCCATGCAGGAGGAAGGTGAAGATGCAGGGTTGTTCCGGGTTGATGTGGGAGTGCTATGGGCTGTCCATAGTTGTTCTGGATGTGCTTGATGCCGGAAGTGCCGTGCCCTCTTGTGCTGAGGATCGTCAACAAATTCTGCATATGTTTTTGTTTTGCTTTCATACTGTACTAGAAGAGATAGGTGCTAGCCAGTGGAGAATCCCTGGGCACCTGTGAAGTTGTACTTGGAAGTAGACTCCTTTTTGGTAATCTAACCACCCATCTTCTGGCCCCTAGCGTGGTGTACTGTGCAGAGTTGTCATCTTCTTTTATCTGGTATGCTTACAGTTTTCATGGTTGATAAGATTTCCATGTTATAGTTGCCCTTCCGTTTACACACGAGGGTGAGTCCCTACCATGTGACCACTAGGTAAATAGATTAGAGGATTCCAAATCAAGGGCCTGCGTCCAGAGGGGCCAAAAGAGGGAGACCTGAAAGTGTGACTCCTACCGAGTAGAATCTTCCCGGAGCAGCGGGTACGCCACTCTAAAAGATGATGCTCCCGAAGGAAAAGGATATCAATGGGTCCCCCAACTGTTGGTCTATGAAGCTTTCCTCTAAGGACTCCATGCCTTTGAAATCACTGAGGTCCCCCCAAACCCTGGATGTTCAATGAGGCAATCCACATATCTAATCTCTATGGGAAGCGGAACTATTGGAACTGCCCTCCACTTGAAGAGTCTTGGACATGGGTTTCAGCGGGGAGTAATCGGGACATACGCACCAGGTGGGCACGGATCCTGCCCTCCATGTGACACCACTCTGTCTTTTTTTTTTTTTTTTGGAAAAACGATCCTTCTATTAGTTAATGAGAAAACGCCATAAGGCTACAAAGCTCACCTCGCAAGGAGGGATAAAAAACACACAGTGAACACCTGAGCTCCACCCCCGTGGCTGGCCGCTCTCTGGGGGGGGCTACCTAGTAGTACATGTGGGAGGTGAGAAAAGCCAAACTGGAGGCCTATAGTGCCAAGTGACATCCTCGCCCCTCGCAATGAGGAAAGGGCCAGGCTGCCAAGTGCGGAGGAAAGCCTTGCGGCGACCTCTCATGCGATCCGAGTCGCCCTGAAGTTTCCCCCAGTGTCCTCTCAAGGTGTGAATGATGTCCACCCAGAGGGCCTGTATGACCTCCACCGGTGGAGTCGCCTGGCGGTCAATGGCCTCCGTGCATCGGGCTCTCCATATGTGCCAAGCCGTCATGCTGCTGATCATCTCCCATCTGTGCCCGACCCCCTCCTGAGGGACTGCCGAAGAGAAGTCTGGCGTCGGAACCACCGCCATCGCCCTGTCAGAGACCTGGATGGTCGCGCTGCCAGGGACGTCCTCATATCCAAGGGCCGGGCCGCTGTCCGTGGCCCAAGCCACCGCACCCCACGTCACCAGTATCTCACCTGGCGAGCCTGCAAAAACCATCCTGAGAGCGCGCTGCCAGACCTGCTGTGCCTGTGGGCAATCCCATAAGCAGTGCCGCTGCGACTCCTGTGCATGGCCGCACCAAGGGCAGGACGCTGGGTGTCTGCCAAAAGCTAGCCAGGCCCCCACAGCCAGTCCTCTATGTGCTGTGAGCCAGAGAAAAAGCGTCACCTTCCGGGGCCGGAAGCTGGCCCAAAGGCGCTGCCAGAAGTCCCTAAGAAAGGCAGGGAGAGCCCCTGTCGCCGCCAATGCTCGGCCGCCGCCGGGGTGCTCGCTATCCTGTGCCTCTGAATCCGCCGCCCCAGCCTCGCTGTGTACTGAAAAAAGGGGATGCCTGGGCTGGTAGGGGCCGAGTAGGGATCTCGCCAAAACCACTCACCTGGATCCCACTGAAGGCGAATAAGAGGCCTGCTGTCCCAAGCCCATAATCTCCAAGAACAGTCCTCCCCTATCGAGGCCGGAGAGGGGTCTACATGCCACTGTCTCTGATGAAAGCCGACCACCCGCACCCTCTGAAAAGTACAACCCTGGAGCTCATCCAAATCTAGTCGTGTCCTCTGAAGCTGGCCACCCTCTCCCACCTCGAAAGTGAGTGGGGCGACTCTCTCCGCTGTGCCGCAGACCGCTAGAAGGATCTCATGCCGAGTAAAGACGCCCATCCACTGTGGAGGTGGAGGGTCCTGTACTGGGGTCCGCCACTCCCGGGGGATGGCCGCCTCAATGTCCTGTCTCATCAACTCTCTGCCCCTCATCCCACTGAGTCTCCTCTCCTGAGCCTCTAGAGGCAGCTGCTAAAAACATATCCAGTCATCTAGGGACTGGGCTGGGCCGGAGCTCAACGGGCCCCACGACACGTGAGACCGCGATCCAACCATATGGCCACTGGGAAGTCGAATCAAGGGGTTCCAGATCAATGGCTGCCTCAGGCGCTCCTCATCGGTGCCCGGGGGAGACTGGAAGAGTGACGGCCTCAGATGCGCCCAGGCCCTCAGAAGGCTAGCTGCAAAACGCTCCTCGAAGCCAAGACCCACTCCTCTGGATCGCTGCTCTGTAAAGATCCACCTGATGCTGGGGGTCCAGGGGCCGCTAAGAGAAGGAGTGCGGCTGAGCATCCTGGAAACAAGAAACTCCTTCCACGGCTCAGCGCCTGGTAGGAGGCCACGAACTACCAACTTGCCAAGCAAAGCTCGGCTTTGGCAAATAGGATCAACAATGCCCAGGCCGCCTCTCTCCCTCGGCTGAGTGATCACAGCCCATGCCACCTTGGCCCTGGCGGGCCGCCCGTCGCCACCGGACCAAAGAAAGTTCCTGATGAGCCTCTGCACCTGGCCAATGCACGCCCGAGAGAAGGCCCAGCAAGAAGTGATGTACCACATGGTAGCAAGCAGAACCTGGTTGGCCACAACTACTCGGCCAGCCAGAGATAAACGAGCGGTACTCCAATACAGAAGCTTCTTCCGAATGCTCAGAAGAAGGGGGGCTATCTGCTGCTCCGGAGATATGTCAATGCCCACATAGCATCCCAAATAACGCACTGTAGTGCCGGGGGGCAGCCACTGAAAACCATCAACTGGCCTCCAAGTCGGGGGGGGGGGGGGCATAGAACTGACCCACAACCCACACGACTTGTGCCAGTTGATCAAAGCGCCCGAAGCTCTGCAAAACCTGTCCATGGCTGAGGCGAAGCGGCGGAGGTTCTCCTCTCCTCCCTGAAGATAGACAGCAGTGTCATCCGCAAACTTCGAGTCTAGGAGCTCCTCCGAGGTGCGGATGGGAAGCTGGAGGCCCCGCAAACCTGTATCCTGTGCCGTCAAAAAAGTGCTCATGGCCTCCGCCACAAAAAGAAAAAGAAAGGGTGCCAAGGGGCACCCCTGCCGCACCAAGCGCGAGAGCTGGAACCTCTCTCCGCGCACGCCCTGTATCAGCACCTGGCTATGAGCCGATGTGTAGAGTGCAGAGACCCCACGGATCCACTGAGAGGGGGGAAGCCCATCCTCTCCATAGTGCCTTCCAAGAAGGCCCAATCCACCCGATCATATGCCTTCTCGAAGTCGAGAAGGAGCACTGCCAGATCCTCCTGCCGAAATCTAGCCAAAGCCGTAGCCTCCCAGAAAGAGAAGATGTTATCCAGAATGCTCCTATCCTGGATGAAGCCTGTCTGCGTGGAGTGGATGATGTCCGGAAGGTGAGGCTGAAGCCGCCTGCTGATCGCCTTAGCTAGGACCTTGTAGGCCGTGCCTAGCAAGGTGATCGGTCTCCACTGTCTAATCTCCAGTCTGTCTCCTCCCTCTTTGGGGATCAAGTGAATCAACCCCTCTGCCATGCTGTCCGGCATGACTCCCGACTCCATAATCTCCTGGAATGCCAATCTGAAACCCCTATGTAAGAGACCCCCGTACCTCTGGAAGAAAGCCACTGAGAGACCGTCCTCTCCTGGGCATTTGCCCCGAGGTAGTGCCTGAAGAGCCTCCTCCAGTTCCGTATCCGAGAAGGGGGAGAGAAGGGAGTGCTGCAAATGGGCCGGCACAACCGGTCTCGTGAAGCTCCAGACTGCCTCCCGAGCCTCTCTCACCCTGTCATCTGCTGGCTCAGCAGAGAGAAGATCCCTGTAAAAATCTGTGGCTATCGCCCGAACCCTGGGGGGATCCACCACAACCTGGCCATCAGCCTGCCGAAGACGCCTGAGACCCTCTCGTCTGAAGCGAGGCCCTGTCGCCTCAAAGAAATCTCGAGTCACTCTGTCTCCAGCCTGTGTCCAAAAAGAAGCCTGAGCATGGAATCGGAACTCCACCCTCCTCTCCTCGATGGATCTGATCTAAGTGCGAGCTGACTCCATCTGCTCTGAGATCCAAGGGCTCGTAGGATCCCTCTCCTGGAGTCTCTGAAGGGACGCTAGACTCCTCCGCAGGCTCCTCTCCTGCTCTCTGAAGGCGTCCAGACGGTCCAGGGCAGCCTGTCTGAGCATCCGACTGATCTCCTGCAAGCCCCTGGCAAGATCGCTGGCTGCCGATCCTCTCCTGAACTGCAGCTCCTGCCAGACCTGCTCAACTCTGGTCGCAATCTCGGGCTCCTCTATGAGACAATCTGGAATCCGGACGCTCTGGCCCCGCTCTCCTCTCGTAGGGTCCTCGATCTGGAGAAGCACTGGAAAGTGGTCTGAAAACGAGGAGCCTGCAAGTATGCCCACAGTGCCACCTCTATCACAAGCCCACTCATCAATGTAAAACCTGTCGATGCGGGAAAGGTTAACTCCTGTGGCCCGTCTATCCGAGCGCGAGAAAGATAAACTCCCCTGCAACCTGCCAAACTCCGGGAGCGTCCACGGATCCTGGCCTCTCACCTGCAGCACTAGTTCCTCCCAGGCAGCGAGCTCCGGCCCATGAGTGGTCTCCTGGTTGCCCCCCATCCTGTCCTCTGCATCCTCCAGCATGTTGCAATCCCCCCCTAGGCACCAGTGGTCTGCCAAGGGGAGGGACTGCCTAATGGTGCTCCAGAACTCGGCTCTCCCGGTCGCCCCATTAGGGGCGTAGAAGTTGAGGAAGCCAATGCGGTCTTCCCCAACCCGAAGGATGATCCACTGCGCTCGACCCTGGACCAGAGTGCCAGAGTCCACAACCTCGGATAGAAGCTGCTCGCTGACTGAGATGCATACTCCACCCTGGTTCCCCTGGGAGCCATATGCCGGTGACCAAAAAGTGTGACTCCTGCCTGGCAAGATCTTCACGCAGGTGCGGGTACGCCCGGCAGAAAGGTGGTGCTCCTGGATGAAAAGGATATCTATGGGTCCTCCAACGAGAGCCCTCTGGATCTCCTGGCGAAGTCTGCCCCGACCAATGTAGCAGCGATGTCCACCGAGACCCTGGATGTTCCATGAGAGGATCCTCATGGATGAGCTATGGCAAGTGAAGCAGCCGCCACTGGCTCACCCCTCTCAGCCGGCCCGGATGATCTGCCCTCCACTCTATGAGTCTTGGGCGCCGGCTTGGAGGGGGAATAGTCACTGTCTGTCCGGGTGCGGAGTCTCTCCAAAAAGAGGGTGACCTGTCTCTGTGTCCAGCCCCACTCCGCCTTCGCCCTGTCCAGGGCATAGGCGTGAGACCAATCCTCTGCATATATGTATCTAAAGGTAGGCTGCACCCTCGGGGCGGCATGGAGGAGAATCAGTAGCACCGCCTCAACTGAGGTGTGGACCGGATCCACCCGCCAATCTCCTATACCAAACAAGCTCATGCGGGCTGAGTGTAATCGGGTCTGCAATAGGTCCGTGAGCCCCAAGTCACTGAAGTGGTGAGAAAACTCCAGTATCTGATCACGCAAACTTCCTCTACAGAGTTGCAATCCCATGCTGTGTCTGGGGCAACACTGAGAGGAAAGGAGAAGGCCACCATGCTGCTCACCACTGAAGGAGAACGAGAGGGATGGCACACCACGCAAACTCGTAAGGGCGCGACCAGTGTCTCGAACGGGCCAGCATCCAGCTGGAGGCACCTGAAAAAACCGTAATCCACTGGTAGCCCCATCACTCGCGGGGGCCCCCCCAGGGGAGGCTGGAGAGAACTCTGTGGCGGGCGAAGCTAGGATCGCCATCTCCACCGGCCCGGAGTGGCGGTGGAACAGCCGCTGGACTGAACTCTGGCCTACCCAGCTGCGCTGCCCCGGGGCAGTGGGTGGTCTGGCGAAGTATCCTGGAGAGGCCGAGGGAGGGATGGGGGCTCGCGGAGAGGAGGGGGGAGAGGATGGAGAGGATGGAGAGGCATCTGCCAGAGGATAGGTGTCAGGGGGGGCCGCCGGGGGAGGCGGGAGGGGGGGGGGCTGGGGGGGGAGAGGGGGGGGTGGAAGGGGTGCTCTCCGGGTGAGGGGAAGAGGAGCCGGGGGTCGCAGAGTGCGGCCCAGGGTCCTCAGGAATCTGCTCCAAGGAGGGGGCGGGGTCCCCCGCGGGGGGAGGCGGGAGTGGGGTCTCCACGTGGGAGGCTCCACCAGCGGCCTCAACGGGCACTGAGTCTGAATCCTCGTCCATCGGGGTGGGACCTGCTGGCCGCCTATCCCTGACTGAAGCATAAGTGCGGGTAGGTGCTTGTACGCCAGCCGGAGTCGCCTGTCCGCCAGCCTGTGCTGCCTGCTGGCGTCTGCGACGGTCCCTGCGGGTCGGGCGTTTCCGCCGGCGAACCTCCTGCCATCCGCCAGCCTCCTGGGTCTGCGCGGCATCCTCCGCCGGGGCCTGCTCGTCAGATGATGGCGCCTGCTGTGGCGAGCCAGGGATGTCCGGTCTCTGAGGTGGATGGCCACCCCTCGGGTCTCCTGCAGGGGGTCCAGAGGCGGCATAGCGTGAAGGATGAACCCCCTTGCGGGGACAGGCGCGTGCGAGATGGCCCATCTCCCGACATGTGTAACACTGGCCGGGGAGGCCCGAATACTCCACGCGCTGTATCAGATGTCCTCCAGAAAGACAAGGGAGGAGGATCGTCTTCGGGAGGGACTCCGGTGACGGAACCACAACACGAATGGCCGGGAGTCCTGCTGCCCGAGCTATCACTGAAGCCGCTGTCTGAGGCGTCTCCACCACCTGCCCGAACGCCTTGCCAATGGATGACAAGAGGGGCAAGTACTCCCTACGGAGTCCAGGAAAGCAGATAGTGACGGGAAAACCTGTCGCGCCTGCTAGCGGGTCAGAAGCGGGGTCGAAACCATGAGTCCATCGCGCCAGGAACGCCCGGGATGAGCGGAGGGCAATGGGGCTCCGAGCCAGCACCATCTGAGCTGCCTGGGGGGGACTCGAAATCCACCTGGTAGTAGCCACGTCCCAAAAAATCTACGCTGACGATCTTGGTGGGCACGCCAACAAGGCTGCCTTGCAGAAGGTCGCGAAGCTCTCTCGGCATCGGACGGCTACCCACTATCTTGCAGACCAAGGAGGAGGCCTCAAGAGCGGATACTGTGGAAACAAACAACTGATGATCTTCAGCTGTGAACTCCAGACGGAGACCGGAATCGGCAGGGGTAGTCGGAGCGGCTTCCATGGAGTCCTCCAGAGGGAAAAGGCCAGAAACCGGGGTCACCAACGGGAGGGACACAGCCCTGCGAGGAAAAAGGAGAGGCGGAGGGTTACAGGATAGCGGGGGCGGGCCGGGGGGGGGGGGGGGGGGGGGGGGGGGGGGGGGGGGAGCTGAGGCAGGGGAGCTAGCGGTGGGGGGAGGGGCGAGACGGAAGGGGAGGAGAGGGAGAAGGCGGAGGGGAAGAGTCGCGCAGCTGAGGAGAAGGCGGAGGGGGTAGAGGTGGCGGGGGAGAGAAGCGAGGCGGAGGAGGAGGAGGCGAGGGGGGTGGAGAGGCGGGGGAAGAGATGTCGGGGGAAGGAAGCGAGGAAGAAAGCGGGGGGGGGGGGGGGGGGGGGGGGGGGGGGGGGGGGATGGCGGGGGAGGAAAAGTGGAAGGAGGCGGAGGAGGAGAAGGCGGGGGGGAAAGAAGGCGGGGGAGGAAACGAGGAAGGAGGCGGGGGAGCGATGGCGGGGGGGAGAAGGCGAGGAAGGGTGCAAGGAAGGAGGCGGGGGAGAGGACGGAGGAGAAGGCGGGGGGGAGAAGGCGAGGAAGGGTGCAAGGAAGGAGGCGGGGGAGAGGACGGAGGAGAAGACGAGGGACAGGCGGGGGGGAGAGGGGGGCGCGACGGCGAGAAGCAGCGGGAGGGGGAGAGGCGAAGCTCGCAGGCGCAGATCGTCAGTTATCTCGACGCCACTCTGTCTAAGCCCAAGAATAAGCATAATCTGGGCGCCACCTATCGCAATGCAGGTATTTGTAGGGGGGGGAAGGGGTGCTGCTACTGAGATATGAAGGAACACAAAAAGCAGCACCTCTAAGCTGTAGGACACCACCTCCCCATCCTGATCTTTGTGGCCTGAGTCTCCCAACTCCATCCGAGCCAAGGGCCAAAGATGGGTAAGGATGTTTGTGATGCACAGGTGATGCAAATGATGAGAGAGCTCGATTGCCTGCCCCTAGATGGTGGCAGACACGGACTCCATATCCCATTTCATCCCCAATGCTGCACTCAAGAGGAAGGAGAAGATCATCGCGCCACTCTCTGGCGTGGAGGGCCTAGAGCGATGAAACACCACACAAATCCGAATGGGAGCTACTGTCTCCTCGAAAATACCAGTTCCTTCAATGGGGAGACATCGGAAGAAACTGTAATCCAATGGCTGCCCCAAAACCCGGGCGGGGGGGGGGGGGGGGGGTGGGTGTGGTTGGGGGGTGCTCCTGGTGACTCTGGTAGGAGAGCCCTCACCGGAGAGGCTGCGATGGCCATCTCAACCGGCTCTAAGGAACGATGCGTCAAGCGGCGAACTGAACTCGCCGGCCGCCTCTGCGCTCTGGGTCTGGCGCGGCCGAAGGGCAGCGAGAATGCTCGGGAGAGGCGGAAGGAGGGGGCTCTGACAGAGTCATATCAAAGGAAGTTACCGAGGGGAGAGTTGAAGACGAAGGTGGGTTTTGGGCGGGGCGGGGGGTGGAGAGGGGTGGGGGGACGACAGGGGAGGGGTGGGAGAAGGAAGAGGAGGGGAGGAATCCTCCTTGGAGGGAGGAGGTAAGGGATGCAAGAAAGGGTCCAGCGAAGGTTCGGAAGGGCCAGAGGGCCTCACTTGGATCTGGGGACCTGGAGAGGAATCTCGGTGAGGTAACGGTCTCCAAACAAGCTCTAAACAGAAGGGGCCGGAGGTGGGTGCCTTGAGGTAACTTGGGGGCGGGGGGGGGGGGGGGGGGGTGTTGGAGGGGGGGGTGGTGCTCACCCTCAGGGGCTGCTAAGATAAATGCTCAAAACGGTTCTCTGACAAAAGCATACCCTCTTGTGCCCTGCCAGCAGCCTGGTGCACTTAATGGCGCTGCTCAGCTCTGGAAGTCGACTGGTAGCTCCGTCTCGGGCCAACGGTCTGCCACACTCTTGCATCAGTGGCGGCCGTGGCCAGATCCTGGTGGTGCTCTGCTGCATGGGGGCCAACTTCCCTCCCACCCCCCTAAAGAGGATTTGAGTTGGGACTACCACGCGGGGGGAGCGGGGGGGGGGGGGGGGGGGGGGGTGGGGTGGGTCCTGGAGTGACGGCAAGGACAAGCTCTAGCGAGGTGTCCCATCTGCTTGCATATGAAACATTGTCCTGGGAGGCCAGAGTACTCCACTCTTTGCAGAATAGGGCCTCCTTGGAGGCAAGGAAGAGATATAGCATGCAACACTATCTCCGGAGAGGCTACGTAGATACGAAGGGATGGAATCCCGGCTGCCGAGCAAGAATGGAAGTAGTGGTAGAGGGGGGTTTCATCACTCTCTTGATAGCACCACCTATCACCGGGAGGAGAGAAGGTACTCTTTCCTAAGGCCTGGGAAGCAGACTGTCATGGAAAAGCTTGAAACGCCAATGAGAGGGTCGGATGCTAGGTTGAAGCCGTACTGCCACCTCGCAAAGAAGTCCTAGGCCGTACGCAGTGCGACGGGACTCAGCCTCTGTCCGACGACGCTAGCAAGTCGAACTCAACCTGGTAGTAGCCATGCCCCAAAGGATGAATATCAATGATCTCTCTAGGCGTGCCAAGGAGACTAGCTTGTTAACAGATCCCTAAGTTGTCTACACGCTGGCGGCAGCTTCCCACAATCTTGCATACCAAGGTGGAGGCCCCTAAGGATGCGATTGTCGAAGCGAGGAGCTGGAGGTCTACTTCCAAAAAGGAGAGGCAGGGAACGACAGCCTCGGTTGGGGATCCTTAGCCTTCTGATGTAGAGTAAGTTGTCCAACTTCTTGGAGTGTGATGCTCCAGAGTTTTGTCTTCGCATTGTCCACGTTTGGTATTGATTTTGGCCCTTTGTATGTGCATTTGGTGTCTTCTTGGGTGTCTCGGGCTGATTGGTCTTGGGCTTCCCATTGTTATACTTCATCTTCGCACTTTGTGCAAGTGAGACTGCATCTTGGAACGTCTTGGGCTTAAAGTTTAAAGATACGCATATCCAACTGGATTTGCAAGTCAAGCCCAAACAGGAATTGCCCTCTCTTGTCCTCTTGTCACTATCCCAACTGTAAGGCCAGGTGAGTGACCTTGTTGGCAAACTAAAGGATGGGTGTTGCAAACTCTGGTGCACACATTGGATCTCATGTTCAAATCTGTCAAGGTAATGTGGTGACAAAACTGCTGCTTGGAGTTGGTTACGAACTGGTCCCACTCATAATCCATGACAATGTGCCTGATGTGGGCTTTGGACCAGTCCTGCCACCAAACAATGGAATTGCCAGTCAGGTGATAGTTTGCCAACACAAAATTTCTTATCCAACCTTTTTACTGTTGAAAAGTATGCTTTCAAGCTGATGTAACCATGAATATAAAGAAGAGGGGTCGAGTTTACCATCGTACTTACTAAAGGTGATCCTTTCTGGAAAAGGGTTCCCTAGACTCGAAGAAGCCCTGGTCGTCTTGCTGTCCATGGCTATGAGGAACCTTTTGTGCTCTTCATGTCGTTGTGCCTCTTCTGCAGTTTGTTGCTCTCGGAAGATCTTCGTCCACCTTTGATGATCTAGGTTCAGTCTTGATGGGTTTCTTCTTCTCGGCAAATCTTCTCAATTGTGGCATTAAAGTATAGCCGCATCTGGAGCATGGATAGCTCATGAGCGTCCTGGAGGCAGTCATGTTCCAAATCAAAGATTTTCTCCGGAGTCGGGGCATTGGTAATTTGGTTGGGGTACAGGTGGTGGTTGGGAAACCACGAGTAGTGATGTGGCAACAATGGCACTTGCCACTGCATCGTGGATGAACTTGTATAGTTCGTTGAGCATTATATCGATCGGGGTGGATGTTGAAGTGGGCACGAGACTCCGAGTGATTGTATCTGTATGCCAAAGGTTTGTCTTGTGACTCTTGCTCTCTCCTCTCTTCTGGGGTCTCCATAGTGGGAGTGGTTAGGATTTTACCTGAGCGCAAACCAACCATCCACTAGGGGTGTGGGCTGCTCTTACATGTTGCCATGGAGCAATAGTAAACCATCCACATGAAAGAAATTAGTGGGTGTGTGGGCTGCTCTTACAGGTGTTCCCTTGAGCACCATAACTTCGATACCACTTTTACATGTGAAAGCTTGGAGTAGGAATCGTTTACTTACAATGTTCTTGGTCAGGGTAACAGCTTTCAAGCTCATTTCGGTCCTTGTAAGCCTTGCGCCAGTCCTCTCATTTGTAGTGCTCTTGTGCCTCGGCCCTTACCTCCCGGTGCAGCACTCCTTGGCACACCACTCGGCATCCCAAGCGTCCTTTGCCTCCCATGCCTATCGGTCCTCTTTCGTTTGGCTGTATCAATCCTATCAAAAGTTGAGTCATGGGGTGTAGTGATCGGAGAGTGGCACGTGGGTGCGGGCTGTGCACATCAACTGTATCCTCAGAACTATGGACGGAGCTCTAGTTTCCATGCAATCCATGGATGTACCCCGACCGGACCACAATTCTACCATATACATTTATCAACCAAATGAAAATTTCTTCTCACAAGAGATAAATTTTTAACTTGAATCTGTTGTCTAAGCCTTGCTGTGATGCCAATAGGTAAGCCTTGCGGAAGTGACTGAATTAACACAATTGAGTGAAAGTTTGGATTGCATAGACAACAGAAAATCAAGCAATTATGCACAGAGACACTGACACTGTGTCCCAATGGCCAGGACCTCCCCTCCCCTTTGCTTTTGGTTTACTGATATGAGAATGAAGTACAATGGCTGAATGCTCACTCTTTACCTCGTCATGCCCTCAACGCTTACCAAACTGGAAACTCTTCGAAGATTTCGATCTAATTCTGTCTGGTTCCATCCAGTTTCATCCCGCTACCTACATTTGTCTGTGACCAGTTCCGTCAATCGCTTTCCATCCAATTCTTTCAGTCACTTTCTGCCTGGTTCTTTCCATCACTTTCTGTCCCGATTTGTCTGTCAATCCACATGTGGGCTGCATTTTACTCAAGACAGGACTGAATTTTGAAAGCTGATGATGATAAATGAGGGGATTTGAGGCCTATTATAGGAAAATTCCCCTCCAACTAACACAAGTCGTCCAGCCCTTTGCAAGCCCTAAAGGTGTGCATGAAAAGTCACTTAGTACGATTATACCAGACTGAAAAGGTGCCCAACACTAGGTCCCTTGGCCAGGTTGGTTTCTACATGCTTAGGCTGCCCAAAACTACTCTAAAACTGCCCCAAACATGTCCATTTCACCTGCATGCTGATTTGCTACTGATTTCCTGAATTTCCAACAATGGCTAACATGGATCTTTGTTGCTCTTTGGTTTCTGGCTTGATCATTCTCATAGGCCATCTGCCTCCGGGTGGCTAAACGACCATCATTGGCATGCATGCACATCTACCTAGCATGTGCAAACTCTAACCTACAACCAACGTCACTCAATCCACCACGTCCCTTTGTGAGGGCTCACAAAGGTCTGCTAAACCCTAAAACTTTTATGCTACCCTGGACATGTTCTTAATTTTCTTGGCACATGCATCAAAGGACTTATGCATGTGACACTCAATGACCAAAATAGGCAAGGTGCATGAGACCCCAAGAAATATAGATTCTTTTCATTTTTACAAGAGCCTAAGGACTGCGTTTTTGTCCATTTTGCTGAAGGAATGCTGTATGCAACTCTTCCACAACTCTCGCAGTTGTGCTTGAGCCATGTCCAACAAAAAAGTGTGCTTAGACCACTGTGAATGAGGTTTTAGTTGTTTAGACATTAGTAGAATATGTAGATGGGTTAAACTACAGAGGTTATTAAGTGAAGAACTAGGTGCAAGGTTTTCCTAAGCTTATCCTGTGTATTGTATATAAGAAAATTTATACCAATGGAGTTTTGGTTATTATGTGAGGCTGACACCTTGAAATAATAAAGTTATTAGAGGTCTTCCATTATTTGAATGTTAAAAGTGGATTATTCACTAGTATCAATTATTGACTTCCAAAGCACATGTAATAATGCAGTGTCCGACAACTATTGTGCCCTTCTTTGGAGACCAGTTTTTCTGGGGTGATTGTGTGCATGCAAAGGGTGTGGGGCCACCTCCAATTCCTGTAAACCAGTTTTCTCTAGATAAGCTAGTCCATGCAATAAACTATATGATGGACCCTGAGGTAAAGTTTGCTTCATCTTTACTTCTCTTGTCATTATTTTTCTACCTGTTTTATGGCTAGTGTTTTTATGGCAACGACTCTGGGATACATTTGTGTGTGCAATGACAATTGTGCTTCATATATAGCTCTCCAAGCATCTATGCTATTTTCACTCATGCAAATCTGGTATAAAATCGCATGCTTGACTAGAAAAGCTCTCTTCTCTTGAGTGGTGAGGCATCAAAAGACCTCTGCATCGTCCCAATTGCACCGTCCCAATGCCCATGTCCACAAAAGGTGCCTTGTAGCTTTGTATGCATCATCCAACCAGCTTTTTTGGGCCTGAGATCCACTTGGAGGTGTAATGGTAGAGTGTCTATTGTGTGGGAAGCTAACATGATGAGGTTCGTGAAGAATAGTAGTGTCTAGTGTGTGGGAAGCTAACACGATGAGATTCATGAATAATGAAAGTGACTTAAGAGGTGAGTGTGGATAAAGAGGTTGAGAAGTGAAGATTGGTGAAGTTTTTGTTCAGGTGATTGATGTAAATGGAGCCCAAGTCATGGTGGAAGTGGACAAGGGTGTAAGTGGGAATGGGAGGACCTGGTGGGGGTGCAAAGAAAGGACTCAGAATGGTGAAGGAAGGTCCTATGTGTGCATGAGAGCCACCAAGCATGTCTATTTATATGGTGCCAAACCTACTTTCCTTGCTTTTTCCTTTGAAAGCCCTTATAAGTTTTTAATGTTTGCTTTCCTGTGAAGGCTTCAATAAATAAATTTTCCCTCTTTAATACATGGGCTGGCCATCACTTCTCAAGAGCCCACACTTTTGAAAAGTTATAAATTCTGAGAACTACGTAAAATTATGATAAATGCTTGTAAATCTTGTAATTTTCAGAAATGGTGACATCATCCCTCTCTTCAAAACAATTGTCCTCGACTGTATGTGGAGTCATACAATCCATAACTGTCAAGTCTTGCATATTTCAAAAGTCTTCAACTTCCACAAAATAGATCCATATTCCTAGAAAACAAATCTAGGAGTCTAAAAGCCCAATCCATAATAGATAGCAATGTAACCAATCCATAATAGATAGCGCAATGGTCAGGCTGAAACTGACCAATGCAGAATCGCTTCTTAAGGAGATTCATAAGAAGTAAGAATTCTTTCTTCCACAAAGAAAGTCCATAGAACTCATCCATATTTCCAATTGGCCTTGCCATATACTCATTGATATCAATAAACCATAAATCAGATACGGGCACAAGAGCCAACCATATTATTGCCAAAGCTTTATCATAAGCTTATATTGGATATGAATGAGAAAAACATATAAATCTAGACACAAATGTGTCTCCAATAATTGTCTCCTCACGGCCACCATATGTACATGTGCTGAAATAATACACCAAAATATCATGTGACATTTGGGATATGGGCATATGGTTCATTAGGTCTATAGACAACTTGGTGTGAACACTCTAGGTGTGAACCACCCCTTAGTAAGAGTCAAAAGATAGGGCCTTGGTGCCTATAAAAGGGTATTGTACTTGGTGGTTTGATCATTCGTTCATAATACAATCATCTTGTATTGTACCCAGAGTCTAGATGCATGCCTGTAGGATTAGTCAAAATACCACTTCCGCCTTGTGTAAGACTACTAGGCATCAAGTAATCCAATACATCTTGTCCAAGGGAACCATTAAAAAGGCATAAAGCCACAAGGCCAACTTGCCATAGATAAGACCATGGATACCATAGAGTACTCTAATGTCCTCTGAAAGAATCTATGTTTCATGTGCTCTAATGTCCTCTGAAAGAATCTATGTTTCATGTGCATCAAGAAATTGACATTATTCATTGAAGGTCAAAGGGCTTGTTGATGCCCTCGGCTCTATTAGAGGACCGATTGATGATGATTTGGTGTTAGTCAAATTGAATAGGCTAGGAAAAATTCGGTCCTCATTGGGGAATTCAGAAGGCTATTAGTGTGGTTAAGCCAAAAGGCCTACCAGTCCACTAGCTGAGCATCTACAGATTTTGGGATATTTTGATGACAATTTGGGGAAGCTTCTATATGGCTTCTTGCTCGTGAAAGACGACTAGCTATGAGAGAAATTCAGCTTTGCATGGCAGAATATTTGGCTTTGACAAGATAACCTGTAGTTCTGCTGCAGATGAAGTTTGTTGAAGTCTACATGATGAATCAGACTATGTGTAAGACCAAGGCCAATGTGTGCCAGTGCCTTGTCATTTTGTCTTGCCAAACTGCACCTTGAATGCCTTCAGGTTTTTAGGTTTTACTCGGTGTCTTTGACCATGTTCTAAACACCATCACACATGAGAAGTAGACGAATCTTTTTCTGCCAAGTAGGGCAGTTAGGTCCAGAGAACTTCTTGAAAACAGCACTGCTTCTGTTAGGATCCATGGTATATGTTGAGGCTAATGACAGCTCTGAATGCGAGATATACTGAGCAACAAGTTGATAAGCTAGAAGGTTTCCAGGTAGTGTAGGAGCATAAGAAACATGTATGAAAGACCTGTAGTGGCCTCAGTAATCTCAGGTGCCGGTGTGAGCAGAGGAGCAAACGGGTGCATGGAGAAAGAGATGGCCACGAAAGGTGATGGCAGCTAGAAGGCGACAATCAGGAGGAGCGAGGCAAAGCGCAGGTGAGTCTGTGGAGGAGAAGGCATGCATGGAAGTGAGCAAAGGCAGCTGTAGCTGCAAGGAGCAGGAGAGGAGCTACAGTAGGTGGCTCCCGAAATGGTGCTTTATACATGGCTGCTGGTTTAACTTAGTGAATTAAAGAGAAGGGAGTTTGTTTGGACCTAGTAGCTAGCGATGTGTACCCCTTGATTAATTTTTCCTCTGCCGTTAATTCCACGAGGAATTTTTGGGCCTGAGAATACCACTCCATTTTCTCTCAAGATATACCCCTCTCTCTCCTCGAAATTATGTTCTACCACAAGTTTCTCCTCTCCCTAGTGAGATAGTTTTGATTTGTTTTATTTTATTCTCCATTCCATGATGAGATATGCCATGGACATTTTTGTATCACTTTGGTCTCATAGGCCCATTGGATCTTTAGTAGACGCTTAATATATCTTTCTTTCTTTCTCTCATATTTTACCCTCATTTCTTTTATTTTCTGATCTATTTTTTAATATCTATTGTATAATGTTAAAAGACCTGCTGTATCCTAGTTTCAGGCGTATCCATTGTGTAGACATCAGCCACTTCTGTTTCGGTTTCCAGTTCCATTCCATGTAACTATGAATGGCGTTCTTCGATTCAATTTGGGGAAAGCCCTGGAAAATGGACTCGTTGAAAAGCTCAGCTAAGATAAATGTATTAATGTCTTTAAAAATACCTCAAGCTAATATTATCAAACAAAAGCAATTAATTATATATTGTTGTGTTGTGTGTGTGTGTGTGTGTGTGTGTGTGTGTGAGAGAGAGAGAGAGAGAGAGAGAGAGAGGGCAAATCGATTGTGTGCATGGTGTACAGGTGAAGGAAAGAGCACGTAAATTAGCTGAAGCTATGGCAGAGGAAGATGGGGTAGAAGGTGCTGTCAAAGCTTTTCATAAGCATTTACCGAGTAAGATGCCACAAGACACACCACCTAAGCCCTCAAAATCAAACTTTTTTGGCTTATTGGCTTCTCCAGTGTTATCATGCTTCGACTAAATAAGATGGCCACATAGAGTGACATGTGGGTGAATGTTGTGGCAAGGGCAAGAATAGTGAGTATAATAGTGTGGAGATGGATGACATTAAAAGCTGTGATGTTTTAGCTCAATAGCCCACACCCCCCTTTCGGCCCCAAGGTAGTTCTAGCGAAGGATTAGGTCCGTCTCATTATATTTACCACCTTGGAATGCGCTTTTAAAGAGATGGCAAGGGACATTTTAATCCAGGCTCCCATCTAAATTCTTTTAGAACAAAATTTTGCTGACAGAAGCCATTGTAAATATATTGAGAGTATACATATACAACAACATGGGAATATATCATTTTTTTTGCAGAGTTTTACTCCATCAGGGAACACCAATGAACTAGAATGTGCACATCTTCATGAACTGGGGATCAATTGTAAAGGTCATTATAAAATGTTGTAAAGGACATTATAAAATGTTGAAAGGTTCAGGCTCCAACACCCCCCCCCCCCCCCACCACCACCACCCAATTTGTTTTTTTTTTTTGGGCTTTTGTTTTTTTTCCATAAACATAATACATCACTCTAACTCAACCCTTTTTCATTATCTTACACTCCTTCCCTCTAACTCAACCCTTATTCATTATCTTACACTTCCTCCTCTAAACAAAAAAATCAGTCCCTAATACTTTACAAACGTTTTTGTTATCAACCCATTTTCAGCATGCGCTTTGGTAGGCTATGTTCATCAACTTTACTAATGAAACCTTACATATCTTCTTTCCCTTGTTCACTGAAAACCTTAACTCTCTGACCATGCACTTGCACCTTTATTTATTATCAAAATCTATATTAAATCTTCTACCCCAATTTTGTAAAGCTTATGTTCTCCAAACTCTCTATCACCCTTTTATGGATCGATAATGTGTCAACATGCCTATCAATATCATTTCTCAAGTTCCCAACGAGTATTAAGTTTGAGAATGGTTGTTCAATAACTTGGCTACTCCTAAGGCTTTTCGTTGCCATGGCTTTGACAAACAAAGCAATCATTTTTCTTGCGAAAGGTGATGAGGCCAACTTAGCTCCCTTACATGGACAAGGGCAGATGATCACTTCTCAAGAGCATAGGAGGATGCATATAATCTCACTCATAGCAAAAAGCAATGTGGGGGTCATGATAGTGGTGCCAATAAATATCGTTCAAACGTTGTAGACAACATTTTCATTTCACCCACGGGCATTGTGGTGGGTTTGGTTAGGGGGAGAATGTAAGGATGTAGAGCTCATGAGTTCAATCCCTACCGCCCACCCTCGCGAGTTCCATGCCTAAAAATGACATTTTTTTCAGTACCCTCTGTTGCAATGCAACACTTACACACTAAAAACATTTAAAAAAAATAGTTGCATGACTAGATGCAGGGCATGGTGGTGGGTTTGGTTAGGGGAGAATGTAAGGATGCAGAACTCATGAGTTCAATCCCTACCCCCCCACACCCGTGAGGTGCATGGCTAAAAATGGCATTTCTTTTCAATATCCTCCTACAATGCAACACTTACACACTAAAATCATTAAAAAAAACAATTGTCATTGGATCATGTTTGTTTATATTAAAATAAATTCAATCCATAAGGACATAATTGAGATTCTTGCAAGTTGTACATCTAGGCCAGGTCAACCTCATTCATCACACCCAAGTTTAATTGCATCTCATATGCAGACTCTCCTCTCCTCTACAAGAAGAGATTATATTTATCCTCTCTTACTTTCTATCTCACTTAATTTTCATTGTAGTTCTTCTTCTCTTTCTTCATACAATATATTATAGCATGTTTCATGTTTCTTATATTTATCAATAGGTGATATTGTTTGGGTTTAGAATTGATCGTTTCTCATAGACTCCACACATCATAATAAAAGAAAACACATTGGTGATTATCTAAGCCATCAGCAAGTTTTTCCATTTATGTAGTTTGTCAACTTATTCTTACTCAACCATAGAATTTATAAGAGTTGAAAAAGTAGAAAAAGAGGAAGATGCTTTTACACTTTCCCTTTGAGTATATTGGGTCGTAAAAATTCCTACTAGGAAAATACTCAACCAAAAAAATTAGGTGCCAATAAATATCTAGAAATAGTCTTACATGGTCATCATATAGACACTTTTTAGGGGAAAAAAGTTATAATTTTTAAAAATTTTGCAATTAAAAAAATTCTTCTGAATATATTTAGACCATTGGCATGTACTCTCTATCAATTCAACAAATACTTTTTTATACATGTCTCTTTAAAGATAAGTTTATCACATCATTTTTATGTTATTTTTAGAGAAGGCTATTACATTATTTTTATGTTATTTTTAGTGATTTGAAAATCAAAAATAAAATAGGTTGATTATTCTTTTTCAAAACTTTTACCATAGGTAGATGCATACTAATGAAGCATTATCAAATAAAGATTCATAAAACTTTGAAGTTGAATTTTATCAAATTTGTAAATCAACCTTGAGTCACTTTTGTGGTTCAATTACAAGACTACTGTTAAGAAGAAGAATAAAAAATTCATCTTCTCCTTTTTCTCCATGATTATTTGGTTCCCTGGATGCATTTTTCATTGTTGCACAAGCTTTTACATCTCTTGATGGGAAGGTCTTATAGTCATCATCCACTTATCTCCTTTGTGAATCCCTCCATCTATTAAATGTAGATGTTGGGGATTAAGTCCTAGGTTTTCAACTAGGTTTGGAATAATTGAAGGGCTTCTATTTTAAGGTTCTCAACAACCATGTTTTGGCTAGTATGAAAATTTCTCCCTTTTATGCTAAAAAAAATGTGATATTTAAATGAGGGCTCCCCTCTTGATTACATTCACCATCAATATTTGAAGTGACACTCATCTTATGAAGCTAATCCTTTAATACATCTACACCTCTCAAGATTTACATGAACACTAACATTAATTGTTGCATACACATATTTCATACATGAGTAAGGTGAGTTTTTGGATGGATGGAGAGAGAGAGAGAGAGAGAGAGAGAGAGAGAGAGAATATATATTAACATTTACTAGAGACCCAAAAGGTCTATGAGACCAAAAAGATGCTACACATAATCCATGGGTTAATAGGATGTCCAAAAAACATAAAAAGAAAAAAAGTAGGTTCCTGCGTATACAATGTAGAAAAAAAAGGTCTATACGACCAAAAAGATGCTACACATAATCCATGGGTTAATTGAATGTCCAAAAAAAATGAAAAGAAAAAGACCAAGGTCGACATATAGGTCCCTATGTATACAATGTAGAAAAAAAAAATCTCATGTGTCCTCGTAAAGCCATGATATTTACCTCCTATGGTGGTTGCTCCATGTGACATCAAAGAAGTAAGGAAGTTTGATCTCTAGTGTTCAAATCAAGAGCTTACCTTAGCCTTGACAAAGCATGTGTCGTTGGGTTTTGTTAGAAATACACTAAAATATCATATGACTTTGGGGATATGGGCATCCAGTCATTAGGTTGATAGCCAACTTGGTGTGAACACTCTAGGTGTGAACAACCTCATAGTTAGAGTCAAAAGATAGGGTTTAATGCCTATAAAAGGGTATTGTACTTGGTGGTTCATTCATATCTCATTCTCATTCATAATACAATCACCTTGTGTTGTGCCCAACTTGCTCTCTCTTTTCTCTCTTCATTCATATCTCATTCTCATTCATAATACAATCACCTTGTGTTGTGCCCAACTTGCTCTCTCTTTTCTCTCTTCTTCTTCCTCCTCGACCATGGAGAGATTTCATACTCCATAGTTGCATGGTTGAACTTGCAATTTTGCCAATATGATATCAGAGCCATGCTTCTCTATGATGCTCAGTGCTTAATCTTTGCTTATCATCTACTCCAAGTATGATTAGCTTCATCTTATCACAAATCCTAATTTTGATTAGTAGTTAATCTCTTTTCCACCATTTTTGCCATTTAGGTCATCTCCCTCACTATGCATAGTTAGTGGAGGACTGATTTCTCTCCCCACTTATAACCAAAGCCCAAACTACAACTTCAAGACTCTCCCCAGCTCTTAGGTGTACCTTCCAGCCATCTCGATCAAGCACAATTGTGCGCCAAATCGCCGGGAGAAGACGGTTGAAAAAAAACACAGTTTTTGGGCAAAAATGTAAATGGCAGCTTAATTAATCCAAATTGGCACGAATCCACTTTTCCCGTGGGGTTTTCAAGGACAGCGGAACCGCTTGAAGTGTCAAATCTTTACAATCCACAATAGTCAGCTCAAGCCTGGGATACTCAAAGAAAAGTGTTTTTGGTAAAGATATGATTAACCTTGATTACGAGTGGTTAATCTTGTGTTTATGACTTGAAAGCTCATAATTGGGAGTTGCTATTACTTATTTTGTGCTTAGTTTGCAAAAGCTCCATCATTTGGTGCTTCAATTGAAAGCTCTGATTCGCCCCTTCAATTGAAAGCTCTGATTCGCCCCTTGTTCTACACTACAAACAGTTAATTGCCTCTTCTAATTAGTGATTAATCGGCACTAATTCTTGTGTTTTTGGACCATTAAGGGTTCAATCATACCGTTGGGTACTTTCTATTGCTTGCCAAAGCTTCATATTGAGAAAGCCCCTTGATTTTACCCTCTGAGGAGCTCTCCAAATCAGGGTATTTTCTACTCAAATACAAAAAATTGCTTTCACTAATACCGTGATTAGTGCTAACCATATGACGTTTTTAGGGCCATTAATGGTTCATATCTCACATTAAAGTGTTTTTAAACCTCTCTAAAGATCAAATCAAATTTGTCCCTTGATTTGAGTGATCAATTTCTTAATCCAAGATCGATATAAATCTGTATCAGCATTGTTTGGACCAATGGGATTTCTGAGCTTACATGCTTCATATACCTCATCTATCATGCTCATAGATCATTTGTACAAGGACAAGAAACTTTCCATCAATAAGGCTAAGATCCCCTTAAAGAAGATTCAACACATTATCATCTGAAAGAGACATGCATCATCATCATGTTAGGCTTTATGAACACATTGAGAATATGATCCATCTTTGCCTACATGGATTTCATAACACAATAAAATCAAGGATGAAGAAGACCAAGGACTACATCAACATCAACATAAAGAAGATCAAGAGCTACATCGACATTACGTTATTTCTAAATTCCTATTTTATGTTGAGTCAAGGGGTCTGCCCGGGTCGTTCCCCAAAATCTGAATCTTTTAGACTTTTTGGGTTTGTTATTTAGCCTTGATGTTATAAAAGTCATGGGTGGCTTCCTAAACCACCAGCCAAGGCCAGGCCACCGATGGTCACCCCTCTATCCTAAGTGAGATGTAATTATAACTAGATGTCTAGCATCTGTCATCATTGACTGGCATTCTAAACTACGAGGAGTGAGACCTACGAACACTTGGATGGTCATCATAAACATCTTTGTAAGTAGTAACTAGAGCTAGTATTCGTGTCATAGTAGCCATGGATATTTTGTTGAGGGAGGGTGTTAGAAATACACTAAAATATCAGGTGACATTGGGGATAGGGGCATTTGGTCATTAGGTTTATAGCCAACTTGGTGTGAACACTCTAGGTGTGAATAACCTCTTAGTTAGAGTCAAACGATAGGGTTTAATACCTATAAAAGGGTATTGTACTTGGTGGTTCATTCATATCTCATTCTCATTTCATAATCATATCACCTTGTGTTGTGCTTGCCCAACTTGCTCTCTCTTTTCTCTCTTCTTCTTTTTCCTTATCCATGGAGAGATTGGTTGTCATAAAGTATTAGCATTTAGTTCAAAATTATGATATTTATATATAATTTCGTGAAGTAGGATTAATGCTTGCTTGTGTGACAAGTTGGATAGACTTTTTAGGCTCTTACCAAACCCATTATATTAGTGTGTCTTCTCACTCTATAAGAAAAAGTAATTAAATAGTACAGTACCAAAAATGGATTATTATATCTTTTCTTGGATCAGAAATTATGCTCTATTTAGTCTGAGGGAGTTCACTATGAAATATGTAAGATAGCTCATGCATCACTCAATAAAAGGTGTTTTATTTCCTTCTTCTCTATTTAATTCGAGGGAGTTCACTATGGAATATGTAATATAGCTCATTCTACTTCACAAAGCAAGAACACATCGGAACAGACCTTCTACTCTAATTCAGGTAGAGGCTGTGGTCGACGAGGCCAAGGTGGTGGCCGATAAGGAAATTAGAATTATGGACAACAATAGTCCAATGATTCAAAGCAACAATCATACACAGGTGGAAGAGGCCAATCTAGAGGTAGGGGAAGCCAAAGAGGCCGAGGTGGTTGGCAAAGAAATGAAAATACATATAGCATAGAGTGCTATTACTGTGGCAAACTAGGACACATGGCAAAGGACTGCTACAAAAAGCGGAATGACATTAAAAGTGGGAAGTTGCAGAGAGAGGCAACTATGCATCATCTAGAAAACATGGAGGTGATGACAAAAGTGAGCAATTATTTGTGATGCAGCACATGCTTAGTTCCATAACAAGGGATGTGTCAGGATCTCAAGATATATGGTATGTGGATTCTAGTGCCTCTAACCACATGACCAGTCATGCTGAGTGATTTAGAGATATGTAAAAAATGGAAAAACCAGGTTATGTAGAAACAGGATGATACTGCGCATCCCATTGCACATGTTGGTAAAGTGCCATTGTTTATGCAGGATGGCAAAATGAAGTACTTGGCTGATGTACTTCATGTTTCGAATATTACAAAGAACCTAGTTTCTATTGGACAGATGGTTAAGGAGGGTCTGTAAGTGAGATTTAATCCTCAAGGATGTTTTGTGGAAGACTTTAAAAATAAGTGTCGCTTGGTTGCAAAGGGTAACAGAAATGGCAAGATGTTTACTTTGGATATGAGCATGCCTGAGATAAAGGCAGCCGTGTTTGCGCATGAAATAGGTGTCATTGTAGATATTGACATATGGCACAAGGCATGCAAATAAAATGCCTAAGATCAGATAGTGGGGGGTAATATTTCTCCAATGAGTTCAACGATTTCCTAAAAAAGCAGGGAATCAAGAGGCAGTTTACGTGCAGGTACACTCCGCACAGAATAGTGTTGCCAGAAAGGAAAAACAGGCACATTGTAGCAGTGACACGTGCCTTGATGGGGCTGAAAAGAATATACCACATTACTTTTGGGCAAAATCAGTAGGCAACTGTTGTTTACATTATGAACAAGACACTCACTGCAGCTGTTCATAGTATGACAATTGAACAGAAGTTTACAGACATAAGACCGGATGTGTCTCACTTGAAAGTGTTTGGGTGGTGTATTGCATATTGTTCTTAATGAAGTGAGAACAAAGTTGGATCCAAAGGTAGAGAAATGCATCTTCATTGGTTATGCTATGGAGCAAAAAGGTTATAGATGCTATAATCCTACCACTCATGAGATACGAGTAAGCTAAGATATTGTCTTTGATGAGATGAGTAGCAGGTATGCACCAGTAGTGAAGGCAACAAAAGATGCAGATGTAAGAAGTGCTAATGTTGCACCACATGTAGAGCAACAATCACACAGGTGCTGAGTGGACCTAGGGAGTCCTCGAGCAGTGGATCCAATGTTAGCCCATGGTCGTACAAGTTGAGGAATGATGCAGGTACACATGTATCACGGAAAGGGAAGGAAAAGGTAGATCAACCTTTTGTGCCTGATCTGTCAGCAGGTCACTCATATGTGGATGGTGACTCTAGTGGCTCTGATGACCAGAGCCTTGATAAGGAGCTTGGCATTCTGTCTATGGTTACTCCTGGTGTAAGGAGAACTAGGACTATTTTGAGGACACCTAGCAATTTTCCAGGTGTACGCAGGTCTCTGAGGGTTAGATACCCTCCTATTGATAGGTTGAGATATGATGGATATACAACCCATCATTATGCTTACATGGTAAAAGCAATATAGGAGGTTGAGCCCACTTGCTTTGAGCAGGCAATTGGAAATAAGAAGTGGGAAGATGCCATGGATGAGGAGATGGCAGCATTGGATTCAAATGCAACATGGGAGTAAGTGCCTTTGCCTAAGGAGAAAAGAAGGCAATTGGATGTAAGTGGGTGTATAAAGTCAAGCACAATGCTGATGGTTCAATGAGCAGGTACAAGGCAAGATTGGTTGCCAAGGGCTATGCGCAAACTTATGGCATAGACTATGAGGAGACATTCAACCCGGTTGCAAGAATGGCAACCATGAGAACTGTCATTGCTATGGCCTTATATGGCTTGAAGCAGGCACCCAGAGCATGGTCAAACAAGATCGGGGAGTATCTTGTTACCATTAGATTTCAAATATCCAACGCATATTTTTCACTATATGTGAAAAAGATAGATAGAGGGATCATGCTATTAGTCATCTATGTGGATGACTTGATTATCACTAGTGATAGTAATGTAGACATACATCATGATATCAGGATGCTTTTGAAGCATAAGTTTGAGATGAAGGATTCGGGTGAGCCGCGGTATTTCTTGGGCATAGAGGTGGTGAGATCACCTCATGGCATTTTGCTATTGCTGAGGCAGTATGTCTTGGACATGTTGTCCAAGTATGGTATGACAGGCTGTAAGCCTATTTCAGTGCCATTGGAGCAGAACACAAAGCTTTTGGCAGATACATGTGAGCTTTTGGAGGACCCCACTACATACAGGTACATAGTGGGTAGTTTGATCTACATGACCATTACAAGGCCAGACTTGAGCTATGCTGTTGGACTTGTGAGCTAGTTTATGCAGGCCCCTAGGAAGCCACACTTGGATGTGGCTAGATGGATCCTCAGGTACATAAAGTCCACAGTTGATTGTGGATTTTTCTATGAGGCTGGTACAAAGATACAGTTGCATGGGTACACAGATGCTGATTGGGCTGGTAGTATTGGAGACAGGAGATCTACCAATGATTATATGTTCTCATTTGGGAGTGCTGTTGTGAGTTGGAGCACTAAGAAGCAGCCAACAGTTGCCTTGTCGAGTACAGAGACAGAGTACAGGGGTGCTGCTATGGCAGCTTTGTGAGGTAGCTTGGTTTTAGAAGCTACTTGGTGGCATGGGAGAGACCATGGATAGGGCAGTTGTCATATATTGTGACAACATGAGTAGCATACAGTTGGCCAATAACCCAGTATATCATGTTAGAACAAAGCACATTGAGGTATATTATCACGAGGAAGAAAGCTCTAGCAGGAGATGTAAATCTAATATATGTCAGCACACAGAGGATCAAGTGGCTGAGATCTTCACACGAAGGCATTGGGCACAGAGAAGCTCCACAGGTTTAGAAGCTTCCTTGGAGTGCAGTGTGTGGAGTTGAGCTCGAGGGGGAGTGTTGAGATATCGAGCTCAACTAGTACTACGATGACAGACATTGATGACCCGCTTGGGTGATAGCTTCCGCATCTACACCAGTGGCATGGTTGGTGAGATTATGGGTGATATGTGGCCAGTGGGATGATAGGCTATGTGATAGCCATTTTGGATTACTAAAGACTGGCATAGTTATAGCGCCAGCTCATTTAGTTGGGTTCACATTATGGACCGACCCTTGTATGTTGTAGTAGTTGAGTACTAGCCCATATAGTGTGTACTCTTATCTTTATGTTCTGTTGGTTGAGTAGAGAAGAAGAAGATAGAAGAAAATTTAGCTATCCATCTCTCTTGTGTCTTGCTCTCTCTTGTGTGTGTGTGTTTGCTTGCTAAGGTTTGAAGCTCTCCCTCTCCCCCACATTCTCTTTACAATACTCTAGAAAGAACTGCAAAAGCCACAGAGGGCAATCTCATTGAGCGCAAGGTGAATGAAGTAATGTGGGCAAACCGAAGGACATGCATTAGCAGCAAGGTCACATGCAGTGGAATGCCTCGTGGGGGTAAGAGGTGTGGGCAACACATAGTCGGATCTGCTAAGGGTGTGCCTGCATCTTCCTTGAAAGGCTATCGCAAGCACCCTAATGGTCTCATTAGACAATGGATGTGGTTCTTCCCTGAGACCACGTGCTTCATTGTGGACAACAACGTAGACCCAAAGCCCAATCCACGACCCAAGATATGGCCAATTGCTCTATAGGAACAAACTTGTATATTCATTGTGGGAAGGTGGATACTAGGTGGAGAGCAAGAATGCAAAAGGTGTTGTGCCCACCCCATCGCGTAGCAATGGGGCTTTAAGGTTCTTTACAACTACAGCTTCAAAAGATCTACCATATAGGCCCACTACTAACATAGAGACTAGTGGGTCAGGCATGCAAAATGGCATAAGGGTCAAGTACCGCACATCAATATCAGAGGAAGCTACCAAGAAAATAAAGGCCGCTTTGAAATGAAAGCTATGGTGGTAGAAGAAGTGCAGGGAGTGGAGCACAAGTATGAAGTTTTCAAGATCGAATCGTACCGGGAGGATGATGCACACGTGGGAAAATATGATGTGCATGTGAAAGACAAACCGTCTTGTACATGTCCAGATTTTGCAAATAGAGACACTAAGAAGAAGTCGTACCTTGCCATGCAAGCACTTATACTTCATTTATTTACGTGTGCTAGGCTTGAGCCAGAGCGAGAATATGTTCATCCACCAACCTATCTTATATGACCTTGAGCTTTACAATGCCTTGTCTCATAGGAAAACATACCCTAATTTATACATTTGAATGCAAGGATAATCAATTGACCTTCGATATTTTGGGATAACCTTTGTGGATGTCACCTCATTGTAGAGGGTTCTATTGTGCAATGTCTATCTCCCAAACAAGTTCAAAAGATGCATTTTGAATTGTGGTGCCAAAATTCAAGGAAAGATACCTTTATTAATAACATTAAAGAAGATAAATATAATTTTTTATTTTGAGTGTTGAAAAAGGAAGAGTGCAACTTTCCCACTTCTATAAATATAAAGGCAAGCTCCAAAGCAATTTGTTATACACCATTGCCACCAAGCCTTGTTATTAGTAGAGTAAAACAACCTAAACCCTCCTTCTTTTTGTTTGTGATGGCCTCATCAAATGTTAGCATTGAAGTTGTTGCTACACGTATCCAGAGGGAGGCCACCAATGTGAAGATCAAGTAGAAGACCATAGTTGTGCACAAGTATAGAAAGGTCTCACATCATTTCCACTTCCTGGAAATGATGATGCTATTTCTCAAGTTAAGAACAAAGTGGTGGGCTTCATTGAAATTTGGCGAGTCCATATAGAAACATTAGAGATAATAGTGGGCCCAGTAACCATAGAAACATTATTATAGCAAGGGGGCAATGTCTCTCGTATAACCATAGAAACATTATTATAGCAAGGGGGGCAAATGTCTCTCGTATAACCGTAGAAACATTAGAGATACTAGTGGTTGGTATGGTTGTTGATCATACCACAACTAGTATAACCATAGCAAGATCAAACACAACAACCATTTGCCACATGGAGAAAAAGAGGTGTGGTAGTGGCCATAGCAACACGAGGATGATTCAACCAACTCTCATGGCTCTTGTGGGTGGCTACTTTGCTTGTTTTGCAACATGGGATGGATGTACTAGAGATGGAGGCCTACTATATGGGTTTGGAATCTAGCCTGATGATGCTGCCCGCATTACCTTGAGACCTTCATAGCACCACCTACCTCTATCAGCTTGCCTCCTTGTGGCACCAACACGTCCACCCGTTCAAAAATTTAGGTGTAGTAAATATGGAAACACCACAAGGGCGGGTACACTCAAGTCTCCTCCATGCCCAATGGCTGTGGATAAATAATTACCCCCCCCCCACATGTCGCTCTGGAGCAGGGGGTTTGTCTCTTTGTTAGGGCCCCAAAGTTGCAACTGACAACCTTTTTGGGTAGCCAAAAAGGTCCAAAAGTTCAAAACTATAATAAGGTTTAGAATCTTTCTATCACCAATGGAAAAATGGGACAAGGCTAGTCTGAGTAGTTTGAGAACTTAATTTTCTTAAGGGTAGGAACCCAACATCAAGAGAATATACTAGCTAAGATGGATGACCATATAGTGACTAGAATTAAGGCCAAGTTAACAATTATTATTGATAACAAGGCTTGTGTCAATTGGGTGCTTTGATATAACTTTGTTTATATTTCAAGTGGGCATGCTTCAGGGCTAATCTTTGGATTATATATCACTGACCTTTATAAAGAGGTAAAGAATGCAATCAAGCAACTTTAAGATGTTTCCAAGGATCAAGTTAGATATGGCTAAGTTATAACTCAAGGAACCAAAAGTGTGTTTTGAAAGTTTGCGAGTTTTCAAATTTCCTAGAAGATCAATACAAAATTGATTTAACTACAATGTGGGATACTTTAATGCTCTAACAACCTTTTAATGATTGCTCATAAAAGTGCTTGTGGACTAAGGAGTGTCAAAAAGTATATGATGAACTTAAAATAACACTTGCTAGGGCACTAATCTTGGGCCACCTAGCTTGATTTTTCATGTATATATAGATACATCCAATTTTGCAATTGAATGTTGGCTAGCACATCCAAGGGATATAAAATTCAACTACCCTTTTTTTAAAAGCTGATAACTCAACCAAGCTAAGATGAACTATACCACTACCAAGATAAAAGGATTGACCACGGTTTATATGGTAAAGATATATCAGCATTACCTTATATCCAACAAATTGATATTCATTATGGATCATCAAGCTTTACTTTACCTTGTTAACAAACCTTATACTACAGGTGACATCAGGAGATAGTTGTTGCTACTACTACTGGAATTTGACTTTATGATCACAATGAGAGAACCCAACATGTTCTTGCATACTATATGTCAAATATTCCAAATGAGGAGTCAGCCATGGGTATTGATGATAATTTCCTAAATGTTTGTGTGTTCAAGTTAGATATTATGCCAAAATAGAGCAATGGGATCTAAAGTCAAGAGCTTACCTTAGCCTAAGTGTCATTTGGTCTTACCTATGAGCTATAAATGTAACTTCTCAATGTGGGTGTGCTATCATGTCTGTTGTATCCTCGCTCCTATTCACACATGAATATGCTCTAGGGCTATAGGGGTGATGGAGGCAAGAAGAGAATGGCCTTCAAAGTGGTTGTCTCACTAGATTTTTTACCAATAAATAAAAAAACACTACTTTGCAGATATAAGGTTGTAAAAACCAGTTAAAAATTAGCATGCGACAATGGATGATGACGATGCACAAAAATAAGTGGATGTGTCATTTCCAATAACATTGAAGGTAAGACCTACCTCCTGTAATAATTGAAATTGAAACTAAAGAACAATAATATTACAAAAACCAGTTCAAGGTAACAGGGAGCACCTACAATGATGGTCATGAACATAAAGATGATCATAGTGTATGAGCATGTGCACACATGCACACAATGCTCATTATAAAGAACCATGTTTGGTCTCCTTAAAACTATCGTGTGCTAGATACCAACTAAGATGCATCTATGTTTTGTTGTGTCCCTGAGCATTGCACCTTCTTTGATCCCACAAAGGTAAATGCGATCTAATGTGGGCCAAAAAATGCTTAATGCGAGGTCTCATCTCTGAATTTGTGAGGGGGTTGGGCCTATAGAAGGATAGAGGACCCATGGTTTGCTTGTTGATTCATTTGCTAACTAGTAAAAGGAAAGAGGGCATGTGGCTTGCTTGCTTTTTTTGATTCATGCCACAAGGCCACTTTCATTTAATTGGTAGTGATGACTGATGGTGGTTTAGAATTCTTCTAGAGTGTCAAGGTATGATTCCTAGATCTCATGGTGGAAGTAGAGATTGGGGTTCATTGCTTGTTGCTCTTTGTTGGTGGAAGTAGAGATTAGGGTTCATTGCTTGTTGCTCTGTGGTGGTGAGGTTCTTGTTGTTGTGATTGCTTGTTGCTCTTTGTTGGTGGTGAGGTTCTTATTATGATGGTGTAGGTAGTCAAAGAAGAGGCAAATGGAAAGACTTATTTGGTTGAGACCATTGGATTTTATGCACATTCAAAAAGAATCCAGGTGATGTGTTATACTATGGACTAAGCTTTTACCCACCATGGTCCTCCCATCCAACAAATGTATCTGAATGGTTGTTAATGATGTGGCTTAGTGTAAGTGCTAGCTATTATTGTGAGTTCCTATGTATGCAAGATATGCTTGTAAAGTGCACATACATTATGAATAATGTAGTTGTTGTGTGGTTGTGCCCATGTGTTCTCATCCAATTGCTCCAATTGAAAACTCCAGTTTCCTTTTTGACTCTTAATGTTGCTTTCTTAAACATTTACCTGTCATCTTAATTTTGGAGAATCAAGGTCATTAAGATTTTGTAGCACCTCTTTTTGAGTCTAATAAGGGTTTTACACTAGCTTTGCACCATAAACAAAAGGAAAGTAGAAGACTAGGGATAGCATGACGGTGGTGCTTTCTTCGACTCTTATTTTTGCTTTCTTTAATATTTTTTCACTTTGGTTAAGAAAAAAAAGTTGTGATTTTGCATGCTCAAGTGTGTCATTTGAGGGGTTGGCTACTTAGAAAAGTGAGATATAAAAAAAAGGATAGTAGAAAAAACACTTGTGCATGCACCATTCAAGAGAATCTAGGCAATGGGTCATACCGTGGACCAGGTTTTCACCTACCATGGTCACCACATCTAGAGATATACTTGGACATATGTTAATGGTGAGGGTATGGTGCATGTCGATGGTCAATCTGATGGGCAAGACAATACCATTGGTTAGAAGTAATTATGTCAATGCCTAACCCCAATGAGTTCAAAACTCATGAGTCATCAGCCTAAATAGAGAATGCACACAGAACTACAAAGCTCACTCACTAACTTAGACAGTACACAATGAAACAATGATCAAGGCTTTGTATTACTGCTAAACTTGTACAATGCTATTTTGCTCCAGACTAACTCTGTCTATTGTTCTCTTATGTCCCTCTATATATTTATTTCCTAAAACTGCTAACTACTTCCTTCTTTTCTATTTTGGAAGGACCTTCTTCTTGTCCCTTTCAACCATTGTCCTACAAGACACATTATGTTATAATGTGTAACTGTTACAATAAAGTACATATGATTATAACATGCATGCATGTGCGCTGCCATCTATGCACAACTATTAGTGTATTGGTCTTTTACTATCAGCATGTGTCCTCCAGCCAGTTCCTCATGTCCCACTAAGCAGCTCTTATCGGACACTCAACATTTGCCACACCCGGTGGTACTATGCCAACAATCGCCTGAGAGATTGATCGAAAGGTTTGATGAATGGGTGGAGGTGGTTGATGTTAGGTTGATTGTGGGATGATGCAAGTACCTGCTGTCTGCTTCCTGTGGATCACATCCTAAACCTCCCCTATTATCTTGGGGTTGAATAATATCAAAATTCTTTCTACATCAGCATGTACTATGGTAATTTAAAGAATGAAAGAATAGTTTAGTAAATATTTGTATCTGTGGGTTGGAGTCCAGATATTGCAGGGCCTCTCTGTCCTCATCACATATATATGGTTCTTCTTCTTCTTGCACTATAGCAGATGCGCACCATCATTTAGGATCTACTACTGTTGAAGATCCTGGGGCCTGGTATGTGGACCTCTCCTCTGGTTTGTATTTGCAGAGGAATTCATCCAACTTGTATGGGTTGACATGAAAAGATGTAGGGGAGGAGAGCTTGATCTCTTGCACACACACACTCACACAAACCATAGAAGAGAACACACAAGGCGAGATTCCAAAGAGGGACACAAGTGTCATTGATGTTCAATGATACCAAGGTAGCTACTAGGACCGTTTTGCATGTAGACCCCACCGTGGATACTGTCCATGGAATTGGTTTACTGCTTGGTCATGTTGGCATGTCGATAGAAGATGTTGAAGTGGGAGAATTTCTTCTTCCTTTTCCCCTCGAAAATGGTGATATCAACAAGTTAAATCAGACCAAGGGATATATCATTGTGTGGCCAACTATGTAAGTCTTATTTTATCTCTCTCCACCTTTCCAATTATGCTCTTCTTTAGTAAATTTTTTGAGAGCAATATGTCTTGTATATATCGATGTGTTTAGATTGTTACAAACACATCAAAGGAAGCCCCACATGCAAAACATGTAAAGAGCACACCTGCCAAGCAAGCAAGCCAAGAAGTGACAAAAGTACCAAGAAGACAAAGAAAGTACAAGAGGAAGATGATGATTGGAGTCCTCCTCGAAGGAATCCAAGTCAAGTTGCTAAGTCTTCGAAGAAAGGTGCTTCTTCAAAAACCATAGGAAGGAGAGGTGGACAAGGAAATTGAAAAAGAAGGCGAGAATAAAGAGGGTTTTATGGTGACTCATGTAACTCGTTTGTGATTAGAACTCCTATAAGATAGTCTTAAGAGATTGAAGGTAATTGTTAACCACTTTTTATTAAATCTTACATAAGGTATCTTTTGGATTACCAAGCATAACATGTGTGTGTGTGTGTGTGTGTAAATTGCAAGTTTGGTGAATCCACTCCTTTGCCACCTATTACCTTGTGCAAACTTGTGCCTAACCCCTCTATACAAAGAGTGTAGTTTAGCTTCTACAAGAAGTTGGCAAGGGAATTTTATACGAATGACTATGTTGCCGATAGATGTAGGTTCATTTGCTTCATCTCCTCATCCCATAATTCTGTTAGAGAAGTGACTCAAGATGATGTTATTGCATGGGATGACATCTGGCGATTGAAAAAAGAGGAGTTCGAGAATATGATCAAAGGCATAGAGTGGGAATTCATGAGTAACAAAACTCCATCCTTGGACACGATGTGCCCAAGATAATGAATGTTCTCTGTGAAAATGTGAGTCTACTTAAATTGCCTACTTTTTTGAATGCGATGTTTTATTTTATAAAATAGTTGTGGGACTAAATAGATTTGCACTATCTAACTGTAGCATTCAAGAATGTCACATCAAGACATCCTTGTGTAGACCCTATCCTTATTGAATTCAATAAGGCTAGCAAGGGAGAGGTTCTCACAGTGATAGCTCGCTTAAGCAGGTAAGAGAATATATGTTTTAAAACTCTTTGAATTAGGAATATTTGACGTACTATGTTTTAATATTTCGTTTCGTAACCTTAAATTTTGTTACCATAGGATGAATAAAGTGGGCTATGTTTCTTCTTCCCTTGTGGAAAAAGTGTGCCTCATTAGGGTGCCTAGGCTGGCAAACAAAGAAACAATTATGAAGCACACTAGAGAGATGAACAAGGCATGGATGGACAAGCATGCCTCGACACAGAAAAAAAAGGGCCGCCCATCCTGATGTAACTGGAAGCTTTCAAAACTTTCCCAAATAGTATTCCAGGTAAACCTTCAATCTTTAGACACTTACAAAATATGATTAACATTTGCATATCATAAACTAATATTGTAATTTATGAATAATAGGATGAGTACCTCGCAGCCACCCGAGATATTGACCCCCTAGTAGATAGTTTGCATGCACAAGAGTTTGAAGAGAAATGGAGAATGGCATTTTATAAAGATGAAAGAAAGTGGAGGCATGATACAAGGCAACTAACGGTGATTGCAAACCCTACATAAGGGAAAGGTTTCTTTGAGTAAGAAATCCTACACTATTTCCTCTGTCTATTTTGTAGGCAACAACATTTTATGGTTTTAATGTTGCGGTCTAATTTTGGTGTTATGTTACATACGACTAGTACAAGTTAATTGGGACAAGAAACCAGATTGTTTAACAGAGATAGGCTATATAGCTTAACAGCTAGCTCGTTGCCAAATAACCACAAAGCACAGATTTTGGATATTTTGATTGATGACGTTTGCAGAGGCTGAAGGATTCACAAATCCCTCAAAGCATGTAATAATTACTTTCCCTATCTTCTTGATATTTATAAATTACTCTATTTTATTTGAATAACAATTTCAATGGCAATGCAACAAATGCAAGTTTATTCATGGATTGGCTTCAAAGAGAAGTCATATGGCATGAGATTGGAGCACAAGGTGTCGCTGTGTCCTTGCAAAAATATAAAAAAAAGTACAAGGTAATTTTTTCAGATACATTCCTGGAGGACCTTGCCAATCTTAAGAGACTGTATTTTGGGAAGCTATTCGAGGAAATGTGGGATCCCTAAAGAAACAAGGTGTGGTAGCTTCAAACCCTACTGTCATATCAAGGCTACCAAGCATGTTGTGTTAAGGAGCATAACATTCTACAAAGCGTACTTACTACTTGGTTATACTCTTATATTTGTAAACTGAACGGATATAATAATGTGTAAATGGATTTATAAGTGCCATGCGGAGAGATCTATTGCATATGTGCATGCAATCTTAAAAGAATGGTGCAATCTAAAACATGAGAGCACTATGTATACAACGTAGTAACTTCAAGACCTTTGGGATGTAGAGATATATAAGAGATGCCCATTGTTTCTTGACTTTCCAAGTGGCAAATTTCCCAAGAGCGAGAAGGAGATGTATACTCGGGCTTGTAAAGCAAAGCAATCAACCATGGTATGAACTATACAATTAGATATTTCACTTTATTTTAAATATTATTTCTTATATCTTTTCGAATCGTGAATTCTATTGTGAAACCTAGAAGTCTACGTGACAAATCACATGTTCAAGGGCAAGGGCAAAGGTCTTATGAAAGATGAAGGGGATGATGAAGATAAAGAGGAGGAGAATGATGAAGGGAAAAAAGTGCCAAAAAAGGATGCAATGAAGGGAAAGGGAAAAGGAAAGTCACTACAGAAAGAAGACGACTCGGATACCTCTATCAAAATATAACGAAGTGATTCTGATGATAGCACTCGCAAGATCGAGGTAACCCAAAAGTTGAAGAAGTTGGTCATGTAACAACACAGGCAAGGCACTCTTTTATTTATGGTCCATTGGTATTATTGTTATATTGTTTGGATACTAACATAGATTAAGTTATGGATTCAGCTAAGCTTGGCAAGAGGTGAAGCGCCAAATGCACCATTGCGACCAATTAATCCACCTAGCTTGGGTGATGTGACTCCAATCCAAATGAATTTGCCAGGTATGATTTTACTCATTGTGGTAATGATAATGTAAAGTATTTGTGTGATGCATGCACTTATAAAATGTACGCTTTGTAGGAGTGTCTCGTCGTACCACGACAGTAGTCCTCGACGCTCCGAGCAAATATCAAAGTGCAAGTTCCTCTACAGTTAAAAAGCCTGTGCGTTAACAGGTGTAATAATCAATTGTGACCACATATGAAAAGATTATAAAGGTGTGTCTTTTATATCCTGTACTAACAATTGATGTATAACTCTACTCAACATGGTGTGACAAGACATCATTCTACAACGATGATGGCATGTGTTGGGGATTCTTTAAAGATAGGCCGTGCACTTCTGAACTAGTAGTGTCCACCGGAGAGCTAGAAAACGTCTTTGATATGTTGTAGAAGGCCAATGTGGGAGACAGGACCTTTACTGTAAAGGTGTCAATACAAGTATAGCGTGTGATTGTATTGTAGGTGAGGTTGCCCACATGAGGTTCTATTTATAGCTACCCGGATGACATTATCCCACCATGGAATCTCTACACATGTGAGTGATGAGATGATTTTCCCTTCATTAAGACCTTATGTGTTGTTGTGCACATGTTGCATGTATGTCATGCTTACATTTTTTGTGTATGTCATTCTGATGCCACGTAGATGGAGAGGAGCATGCATTGCTTCAAATTGTGAGACCATCTTATATGATAATAGCTCTATTTTTGTTATCGGTACTGTGTATCAAGTGGCAACCATTATAGCTCACGCCAAGCGCTCTGGCTTCTCCTTAGACACCCTTGTGAATGTGCGATGTACAACGCATATTAGAGAAGGGCCTTTGGACAAGAGGTAAGCAACACTAACCATAGAGGTTATCATTGAGGATCACTTTTTGTGAAACAAAAAATCATCTCATACTGTTGTGCAGATACATACCCTCGTCGTTGCTACCTTCACGAGCATAGTTGGACAAAACCATACACAACCTTTCTCACCTAATTATACCATTGATCCTTTCAACATGATGCACTAGGGCAGACGCCCAGATGGGACAGCATGGCGAGGTATGGAGTTAACTCTTCATGTGCTCCAAAATAAGGGCCTTACATATTTTTGGTGGAATTAAGAGAGTTGTTTTCTTTCCAGGTGGATCTCAGCATGGATATGACTGCGTCATGTAAAGCAAGGGCAAGTGTTAGTAGAGCTTTATGCTAGACGTGGAGATTGTGCTATGGTAGCACAAAAATTAGGCATGAACATTGTTTGTATTGATCCTAAAGAGGATGTAGTGGAGGGTGTCTTGATGAAGATTTCATTGTAGTGCAATAAACATATTTATTTGTGAATATTCAAGTAACTGGGTCATGATCTTATTTGTAGCAATTGTTTATGATTGTGTCATGATCTTATTTTTCATATTAAAAAATAGAGAAAAAGGGTGAGAGCAACGCATGTTGGGGTTTTGCAATAAGACATCATTCCCCTCTGCAATGATGTTTATATACAACAGGTTGTACAAACTAATAACGAATCGATATTTTCTGTATTATGTGGATGAATAAGGTAGTGAAGTGTTCATAGATTCGAGGATCTGTACGCAAAACATGAGTTAAGTAAGCTTTGTTAAGAAATGAGAAAGACATATAAAGAGAGTGAGCAAAGAGAAGGACAGAAAGAGTGAGAGAGAGAGAAAGAGAGAGAGGGAGCAAGAGCAAAGAGAAGGGAAGAGAGAGAGGGAGAATAAAGAGAGTGAGCAAAGAAAGGGACGGAAAGAGTGAGAGAGAAGGGTAGAGAGGGAGAGAGATAGGGAAGATAGAGAGAGTGAGCAAAAAAAAGGACTGAAAGAGTGAGAGAATGAGCGCGAGAGAGAGAGAGAGAGAGAGAGAGAGAGAGAGAGAGGGAGGGAGCGAGAGCAAAGAGAAGAGTAGAGAGAGGGAGAGAGGGAGGCGAGAGTGAGCAAAGAGAAGGACTGAAGAGTTAGTAAAGAGAGAGAGAGAGAGAGAGAGAGAGAGAGAAGGATAGAGCGAGAGTTAGCAAAGAGAAGGATATATATATATATATATATATATATAGAGAGAGAGAGAGAGAGAGAGAGAGAGAGAGAGAGAGCAACGAGATGGATAGAGAGAGAGAGAGAGAGAGGAAGATATAGAGAGCGAGAGAGGGAAGGAGGATAGGAGGTAAGAGAAGGAGAGAGAGAGAGAGAGAGAGAGAGAGAGAGAGAGAGAGAAGAGAAGGATAGAGATAGAGGGGGGGAAGATAGAGAGAGAGAGAGAGAGAGAGAGAGAGAGAGAGAGAGAGAGAGAGAGAGAGTAAAGAAAAGGATATAGAAAGTGAGCAAAGAGAGAGAGAGAGAGAGAGAGAGAGAGAGAGAGAGAGAGAGAAGGGCAATAAGAGGTAAGAGAAGGATAGAGAGGGAGAGGAGGATATAGAGAGCAAGAGAGGGAAGGAGGATAGGAGGTAAGAGAAAGATAGAGAGGGAGGGTGAAAGGGAGGGAGAGAAATGAATGGTGGTAATAGAAGAGAGAGAGTGTGTTAGCAAAGAGAGACAAGGATTCAGAGAATGAGAGAGGGAGGGTGGGAGAGGGAAAGGGAAAGGGAAAGGGAAAGGGAGGGAAGAGAGAAAAGGGGAGGGAAGAGGGTGGGAGAAGGAGAGAGAGGGTGGTGTGGGCTAGGCAGTGGTGGGACAAGGGGAGAGAGAGAGAGAGAGAGAGAGAGAGTGGTGGGAGAAGGAGAGAGAGGGTGGTGTGGGCTAGGCAGTGGTGGGACAAGGAGAGAGAGAGAGAGAGGGAAGAGGGTGGAGAGGAGAGAGAGGGAGGGTGGGAAAGTGAAAGGGAGGGAGAGAGAGAGAGAGAGGGCTAGAGAAGGAGAGAGAAGGAGGGCTGGAGAGTGAAAGGGGGAGAGAGAGAGAGAGAGAGAGAGAGGGAGCGTGGGAGAAGATAGAGGAGGATATAGAGATGGATATACCCCACACCACACTCTCTCTCCTAGAGAGAGTGAGAGAGGGAGAGTGGGAGAGGGAAAGGGAGGGAAGAGAGAGAGGGGGAAGGAAGAGGGTGGGAGAAGGAGAGAGAGGGTGGTATAGGCTGGGTTGGGCTAGGGTGGGCGGTGGTGGGTGGAGATGGTGGTGGCAATAGTTACAGAGAGATTGTTCAAGTAGAGAGAGAGAGGGTAGCCAAGAAAAGCTCCCTTGGTGACCATCCCCCAATAAAAATAACAAGTTGTTCAAGAGTCATTAGCGAAGTTTGTGAACTAAAGGGTAAGCATGAATGCTGTCAAGGGAGTGTCTTATAAGCCATCAATCTAAAGGACACCCAATCAAATCAAATGCATGTTGAAAAAGTTCAAGAAGATCTTAATGTGCATGTTATGAAGTTGGATAATGCATTGAGAGCTATGGGCATTAGAGGAGGACAATGTTGATCAAAAGAAAAGGGAGTGGTTTTCCACAACCTTTCGTCACATTTGACATAGTGGTACTCACACTTTGGGGATGTTAACGTTGTAAATTGGGAGAGCTGATGAAGACTACATTTCTAAAGGATTCATAAAAGTGAAGACCACATGTCCAGCTGACTAGTCTTATGAGCTCCATGATACACAAAGACATGGATATTGATGCCTATACAATCAAGATAAGGTCTCTCAATAATAAATTTGATGTTGTCCAACAGACCATCAAATGAGCTGATGGGTGTTGATATAAAAAGACTACATTTTTAAAAAGATTAAGTGAAGACCATAAGTTCAACTGATTAATTTGATGAGCTCCATGACACAAAAAAGCATGGGTGTTGATGCCTATGCTATCAAGTTTTGATCTCTCATGAATAGATTAGATACTGCCAAATAGACCATCAAGATGAGCTGATAGGAGAATGGTTCATAAAAGTGCTAGATAGCATACTAAAGTTGATTAGTCGTTGCTTCGACTGCAAAATGATGGCTTTAATGACCCTGGTCGATGTAGCAAAAAGAGCAAAAAAGAAACCGGATGTTAAAGAATAAAAAGAAGAAGAGAAAAAAGGTGATAAAAGAGTGAGATAGTGAATTTGATGAAGAGAACAATTCAAAGCAAGAAGATTATGATGAGGAGTTAGACACAGAGTTAAAGTAAAAGCACAAAGGTAGGAAAGAGATAGGGTGAAAAGGCCTTACTCAAGAAGATGGAGGACCTAACAGCTCTATAATGTCCAAGCTGTGCCAGTGGAAGCACCAAGACCCCCAAAGCCTCTGATGTGACGAGTTTGAAGATTGGAAGGGAGTCTGTTCTCACAATGCAACAATTAAGGACATGACATGGCGGCTGAATGTAACTTGTTGCCCACTTGTTCCATCTATATGACTGTTAGATATATGGTAGTACTACACTATGAGGACATGTACTTATGGTAGTACATGTCCTCACAAACTATTAGATATATGGTACTACTACACTATGAGGACATGTACCTATTTCATGGGTACTTTTGGTTTTTTCCCATGGCCATCTAGGTGTGAAACAAACCTCATCCTTAGTTTCGAATTGCTGCTCATTTTGTATTTTCTCCTTTGTACTTGTAGAGACCTTCGTCTCTCTCCTAGAGCTTTCCAATCTCCCTTACACTCTACACCTCTTTGTTCTTATCTTTGAGCATTGAGTGTGTGCGAGTCTAGCTCCATTTTGTGAGCTAAAAATGGTATTAGAGAAAAGCTTTCCATAGCTTGTTTGTTGGTTTAGTCTTCACTGTGTTCAAGCTTTGCATAGCTTAGCTTTTTGGTTTTTAGCAAACGGCTATACCTCAATCTGTAGCTCTTCATTGTGGTGCTTCTTGAAGATTTCCTATTCAAATCTTCCAGTAAAAGTTTCACAGCTTCCTAGGTAGCTTCTATCTCAATAGCTAAGGAGGCTTCTTCTTCTTCTTCAATTAATAGTGGTCTCTACTGCAATCGATGTGTAACTGTGGTAGCTCACAAATGATTTAGCCTAATAGTGGTATTGTTGTAGATGGCCCAATCTACAACAGACATATCATTTTACACCACAGTTATCCAAATGATCTAATCCGACTTCTCCATGGCTTCACCAGCAATGGAGATGGAGAGGTGTGATGGGTGGCAAATAGAATTGCCCGATTGTGCAATCGTTTTCATGGAGAGGTGTGATGGGTGGCAAATAGAATCGCTTAATTTTGCAATCATTTTCAGGTGTGCAATCACCCGATGATTTCATGTCCAATCATTTTCACATGCAATCATTTTCATGTGTAATCACCCGATTCAACAATTGTTTTCACAACAATGACTCTTGTTTTATAAACATTTACAATCATCAATGATTCCAAAAGTTGGATCATTTTTCTCAGCAATCCTACTTTAGCGGTTCTACTTTATGTCACCGTTCGATCCCACTTTTTCAAACCGACCAATTCCACTTTCTCATATTAGCTGATTTCACTTTTTGGATCGTCCGATTCCACTTTCTCTGATCGTCCGATTTCACTTTCTTCTATCAGCCAATTCCACTTCTTTGATCAACCGATTCCACTTGTTCATCGATCCTAGTTCTTTGATCATCTGATTTCCAAGTTCAATTGCCTAATCCATCAATGATTCGAGACTGCAATGGCAATTTTGATTGTTTAACAGTATCTCTTGCCTTCAATTCAAGCTTTCTTTTTGTATCTTACCATCTCAAATTCACCAACTGCCAGGTATGACCAATAACTCTGTAAATGATTTTTTTGGTATTCTTTATAAAGATGATAAATTAGATGGGTTGAATTACTCTCTATGGAGTTTTATAGTTAGAAATGTCCTTGTTACATAGGGCTTATGGGGTCTTGCGAATGGTGACAAGCCCCAACCTAGCACAATTTCTCTTGCTACTCCTCAAAAGGCTTGGGGCCAATAGACTGGTAGGTCCTCTCATTACGTTCGGGTTATGCTCCATAATGTCAGGTTGCATAACTATCTCCCAAACCTCCTTACTTCTAAAATTGGCTCTAAGGGCGACAATCCCTCTTCTAAGGCTTGAGCAAATCCCTGGGCTTGTCTAGTTGCATCTTCTCAAAGCTTTAGCTAGAACTTTGTTGGCTATAGAGATCGTGGTCTCATTGTTTCTCCTTTAGCATTGGACCATCATACATCTAAGCCTTGCTTTCTGTGCATAAGCATTTACATTCACATTCATAGTTGTGCCTCTCAAACTTCATCTTCTAATTCTATTTTGTCCATGCAGTAGGGAAGAATGATTCTCCATACCTAAGAGCACTGGCATCATCCCTCCTAATCTGATGAGTGAAATGCATTTGTTTGCTTTTGTTCATGGGTTTGTTCAAAGATACTTGTCGTAAGTGTCCATCCTTGTACCAATACTGTTGGGGGAGGAATAGTTTGAGTAACCATTCTTCCCTCAACACCCATTAATCTCCTACTCTTTTCTTGACCCTAGTCAGATGATTGAGCCTCTTGTTCAGCTTGTGGTTGTAACACAAATAGCCCTTTACCATAGCCCAAAAGACTATTGGACTTTGTGGGAGAAGATATAATACTCTCATCCACTTGCTCCTTGTATTGGTGTGTTTTCCATGGATTCCTCCTCGCTACTAGTTAGCTTTCACTCCTCTCCACTAACAAGATGATCCTCCTAGAGTGAGATCTTCACCAATCACTCTCCCATATTTCAAGTGACTAGATCTGACACTTAACTAACAAGATGATCCTCCTAGAGTGAGATCTTCACCAATCACTCTCCCATATTTCAAGTGCATGATAATTAGTCTATACAGGCGAAATTCTATCACTAAACTATTTTAATATTTTATTAATTCTATGGTTTTCAATACGATAAGTTTTTCACGGGCATGAAAAAATGGCCTAGTTTTTCAGAGGGTGTGAAAAACTTATACGTTTTTCATGATGAAAACTCAACCTTGTAATTTGTGTTTTCTCAGTGTAAGAAGTATACACTATACTCCCATAATTCAAATATGGTTCTAAACTTTAGTTTTTCATGACATAAAAGATGGCATGGTTTTTCAAGGGCATGAAAGAGACTTTCATGGAGTGAAAATTTCGCTTTGGATGCTTACAATGGCGCACACTAATATCCTTTGATAATTTGGATCTCAAATCTTCATTAATCACAAGATATCGAGGCTTTCATAGGTGTGAAAAACCACTTTCCTTACGTTTTCGTAGACATGATCTCAAATTCTTTCAAGATTCCTTCAAATAAGGTTTTCTAATTTTAGCAAGGCAACCTTGAAATTACATAATTTTAGGGAGTTTTTTTTATGGTTGTGAAAAATGATTTTACGGGTGTGAGAAAACAATTAATGGTAATGAGAGAATTTGATGATGTTAATGAGTGTTTTTCTTGTCCCCAATGTTTCCAATTTGAGTCCTTTTTACCATAAATTTTGTAATTTTGCTACCAATCAATTGCAAATAAACACTTTTTTTATATTTTAATTAGACACAAAAAGCATAAAACTTAAAAATGTCAAGATGTAAAAAAGCAAGGATCTAAATAAGTAAAAATACGTTGAAATGTTTGGTTTTCTTTCCTGTAGGTTACCCAAGTACTCATACACTTATAACACTACTCAAAAACAAAAGATACTTGCAAAAAAAGAGTAGAGGCTCTAAAAAGAGTGAAGGAAGTAAGAATGTCTTCCTAGTAGTTAGCAATGTAAAAAACGTTATGGCCCATTTTTGCCCTCTCTATTCACATAGAAACACACAAACAAGCAACAATGGTCATGGGGTACTTCCCTTGCTTCCAAGCTTAGGTCTCTTAAAGCCATCTAATAGTCATGTGGTACTTATCTTGCTTCTAAGCTTGGGTCTCTTAAAGCCATCTAATAGTCATGGGGTACTTATCTTGCTTCTAAGCTTGGGTCTCTGTCACATAGTGGAAGCTGCTTCACCTGTAAGGACTCACACATCTCTCACTATCTACACTTTCTCACACAAAGAATGGATAGGAACATGTGCTAAGCAACAATCTAATATCTACTCTTAACTATCTCTCCCTCTCAATAATCTAATATCCAGTCTCAACTCTCTCTCCCTCTCACACACACATAATAAAAATAAAAGAGCAATAGAGAACACGTTTAGCACAAAGGGGGATTATATCCATTCATTATAAGATAACGTATTATATACAAAGGGGGATTGTATCCATTCATTATAAGATAATGCATTATGTACAACTGTCCCTTATTCGTACTTGGGTGCCCAAAACTCCTAATGTAACTAAATGAGTTTGGGTGCGACTAGATCTCTCATAAATGTCACAACTTTTATAGTACCTTTGCATGACACTTATTCTTCACTCTCGTATATGTTTCTAGAGGCTATCTTGCCTTTACCAAAACATATGTTGTTAGGGTACTTTGTCGTAGAGCCACATGAAGCAACTTCCCCTGTGTGAGTGCACTAGCTCATCTTCCACATCCTCTCCCCCTTGTCAAACTGGAGAGCTTCCATGGCCATGGGAGTGAAGGTAGAGCTTCAATCACCTTGATGGAGGTAAGGAGAAGATGGCCCACACCTGCACAAGCGGTGGAAGGAGAGGGAAAGCTTATGAAAGAGATAGCCTACAATAATCCTATCTAAGCGCATCCATCAAGCTATGCATATTCAATAGAATTCATGCAAGAGAGTAGGGAGAAGAGGAAAAAAAGCTCACAACAATTGTATTGCAAGGGAATGAATGTATCTTCCTTAATGTCAAAATTGACTTATATATAAATGGTTGTTTAGACTTTGGTTGAACAAAACCTAAAAATGGCCCATGGCAACTATTTCTAGACTTCAAGCAAGTATATACACAAAGTCTGTGACTTCCACATGGCGGATCAGATGGCAAAGCGCCTTATGGTAAAATGAGCAAGCGAAACCATGTTAACTGATGGAGTGGTTTAACACTATCTTCCTTATGTGCTACATCCTTATAGATGTGCACTTCAAGCATTAACATAGGTACGCCCATTTGGGGCATTGTACGATCACGAATTGGTTTGGTTCTCTGATTAGAAGTGCCATGTATTCAAATAGAAGTGCCATGTATTCAAATAGATGGAAAATACAAGGACGCCACTAATTAGTATTTCCACATGTAAAGAGTGCATCCAATAATGAGATCCACTTTATTGCATAATCTTGAAGTAGCACAAACTAGGTAAAAGAAGGCATATGATTTGGGTAGAGCATGCAAGAATACAAGCAAGGTTTAAAAATCCTCAAAATCGTTTTTGATGCATAAATGGCTACGACCATACATAATAAAACATAGAATTTAAGTTAACACTTATGCTTTACAGAGAGATTCAAATAGAATTAAGGCCATAACTCATGTCAATAGGATAAAGCCATGTAATATAACTCAATCAAACAAAAGCATCCACAACAAAAGACCAAGGAAACTTACATGGTTTACAATTGTTAGTCAAAGATGCTAATTTGGAAAGAAGAGCAAAGCATCATAGAGCAAGGGCTTTAATGAAGTGGGAGTTCCAATAGCAAATGCCAAGACATTCACATTATAAGTAGTGTAGCAACATTCACATCGTAAGAAATGTAGTGACATGACCAAGCTCAACCCTTGACTCCTGGCACTTTGTTGATGTGGACTTGATGTTCTTTGTCTCTTATGCTTGATTCTTGGTGATTGATTTTTACTTCCTTAAGTGCCTTTGATACATTATGTGTGGATGCTGATGCTTGGTGATTGAGTTTTACTGAAGTGACTTTGATGCATTATGTGGTTTGCAATGTGGCCATCTCATGCACTTGTGCTTTTGGCATTCTCATACTAGATGTGTATGCACCTTTTCTTTGCTTGGGATGTGTATGCACATGTGTGTATCCATTTGTGCTTTCTTGAGGATTAAACCCTTCCTAGTTAGCTTCCCCCTGTGTGTTTGCAATATGAGAGTGTCTTACCACCCATGAGTTCTTTTGAATCTCAATGGCAGTCCTTTACAAATCTTAGTGATATACTCAAGCAATGAAATGATGCAAATGATGAGATTAGAGAAAGATTGAGGTGCAAACAAGGGTGCCCCAAACCAAAACTTAACCCAAATTTCCCAATTTTGAAACTCAATTACCCCGATTTTGACTAATTAGGCCTTAATGACAGAGATAAGGATTGTAAACAAAGATTAGCAAGGGCATCGATTGGAGGGTAAAATTGGCCTTAACAAGATGAGATTTGAAGAGGATTTTGTATCAGCTTTCCAGCCCTTGATGGGATTGACTTCCCCAATTGGAAGATCTAGCCAGAAATGCTAAGAAATCTCAAAGGTTTGTAGTTCTTTGTTGTCGATTGGTTTTTTGCTCTGTTTGTTATATGGCCAATGAGTGATATCTCGAAATTTAGTTTATAGCCTCCTTGTAGCATGTAAGAGGCACCCCTAAAGGGGGTTTTAGCTAATTGTAACTACACGCAGAGAATACAACTGTAGACCAGTGGTGAAATTTCATAGATCTACATCTGATTTTTAATGATTCATAACAATTGCTCTGGTGTGGCTAGTCACTTATGTATGTATAACAAGCCCCCAAACTGTTATGGGCAATGCATTAAGGATTTAGGAGAACAAGCTCCTACAAATTCAGCCACAAAAGAAGAGTAGTGGATAAGGCTAGATAATATTCACTTAATTAGTGATAATAAGTGAGAGTAGAGTTGAAATGCAAGGCTTAGTGTGTTGAGAGCTGAGAGTGTGATCCAAACTAGAAAAATGATGCTATGAAAATGCTCAAGTATGAGGGATATGGCTATGGAGAGCTTGAGCTTCAATGGGAGTGAAGGGGATAGATGCAATTAGTATTAATGCTAAGTGATTAAAGGTAATAGGGTAATGAGTGAGGCGATGTGAGGGCCATGGAGAAGCTAATGAGGAGAGGAGTGGCTCTGATACTATGTTGGAAAACATGAGTACCCAAGCTATGAGCTAAAGTGATGATGATGCAAAATCCTAAGCTAAGGTGAATGATGCCTAAGTGCACTCATAATGATGAGAAAATGAACTAATTAAGCTTTAGACTCAACTTCAGTTAGGTTACAAGATTGAGCCCCTTGTGAGGTGTCCAAGGGGAGGTGTTATGTCTAGTCTTGTTCAGTCCACATTGGCCGACCTTGCGAGACCATCTAAGGCACCCATTCAAATTAGGTGTTTGCCCAACTAAAGGAGGAGTGCAATCGAACTGTTTTGTAACCAATTGCAAGTTGAATACAGAGCCGACATCCAGTTGTGATTGGAAGCATTTGACACTTTTTGCTTGTTTTTGTAAATAGTTACAACATGGAGCATTCCAAAAATGTTGTTATGCTGCCCAAGTAGACATGGCATGACATAGCACTACTCACAACACAGTCACATGAAGAATCAAGATGAATCATATGTGAGATTCATGTTTTCAAATTCTTGTGAGCTCCAATCAAGTCTAGATTGGTTCCACATTATATACACTTCACTCACTCTAGTACTTGAGATTAGCCTCAACAAAAGGTAATAAACCCCTAATTTCCAACTTACTTAAAGTTATCTTTCAACCCTACCGGTTATTTTTTAATCCTAGCAACTATATTGTGTATTTTTTTACGGAGAGCTGGCCCTTGAGGCACACCTTCTCTACGCAAGCTTAGAGCTACACAGTCCAGCCCTTCTCCGCATTGAAAATCCGTAAAGTAGACGAAGGAAACTGAAGATGAAGCAGATCTCTTCGCAGGCTGTGGAATCAGGGCACCAGGACATGGTGCATGATGTGGCCATGGACTATTATGGCAAGCGGATGGCTACCTGCTCCTCAGACAGGACCATCAAGGTGTTCGGGCTAGGCGCAGGCGGCGACGCCACGGCACCAACTCTCCTGGCCACTCTGTCTGGCCACGAAGGCCCCGTTTGGCAGGTTGTTTGGGCGCACCCCAAGTTCGGATCCATCCTTGCCTCCTGCTCCTACGATCGGAAGGTCATCCTCTGGAAAGAGGGCCCAGACAATGTTTGGTCCCAGGCCTTCGTCTTCGCCGAGCATGAGGCCTCTGTGAATTCCCTGTGTTTTGGCCCTTTCGAATTAGGGTTTATCCTCGCCTGTGGATCGTCTGATGGCACCATTTCTGTGTTCTCTCAGCGTGAGGACGGATCTTGGGACAAGACCAAAATCCCTCAAGCCCACAGCGTCGGAGTGACTTCCGTGTCCTGGGCGCCCGCTGCCGCTCCTGGATCCCTCATCGGCCCCTACTATAGCCCTGTGCAGAAGCTCGTCTCCGGGGGGTGCGACAATACTGTAAAAGTGTGGAAATTTGCAGATGGGCAGTGGAAAATGGACTGTTTCCCCCCCCTCTCCAAGCATACAGATTGGGTCAGAGACGTGGCATGGGCTCCTAACCTAGGGTTACCTAAAAGCACCATAGCCAGTGCTTCCCAGGATGGCACTGTCATCATCTGGACCCAGGGTAAAGAAGGGGAGAACTGGGAAGGTCAAGTTTTGAATGATTTCAAAACTGCGGTTTGGAGAGTCAGTTGGTCCCTCACAGGCAACATCTTGGCTGTGGCTGATGGAAACAATAATGTTACTCTATGGAAGGAAGCTGTGGATGGGGAATGGACCTCTGTTACGACAGTGTAATGCAACATGGTATTCTCTTTTCAAACAGATCATTAGTGCAGTTGAACTTATTTTTCCCAATGGTCTGCTTATAATGACCTTTAATGACTTAATTAATTTCTGGCCTCAGATATCAAGTTGTATTAGGAAGGCTTCTGACAGCCTAACTTTTGTTTTCAGAGATGGTTTGAAAGTAGTTGTGCTTTAGGCATTGGTTTATCAGTGGCTGTTTTTGTTGAAGTCATAAATATTGTTTGTGTTCAAAGCGCGGATATGGCTTTTGTCAGTGGCGTATGTATCCATTCATTTAACTCAGTTGGAATTACCTGACATCTTTTCATGTGAAGATTAAACCCACACACAAATACCCTCCCAAGCTGAGGGTCTTCTATGTGTGGTGTTTGCCTCCAAATGGTACCCTCGATTTGGTGATCCAGATCCCTTTATTCCCCTTTCTGTTTCCTGCATCATGTTAATTCCGCAGTTTGCATGGTGTCCTCTTGCCCGCATGTGGTGGATGACAAATGTGTTTGTGGTTCAAGGAAGGAGACACAATCGTTCAATTACTTTTGGGAATGGTGAAGGACTCAAATGCCTACCTAACAAGGAGAGTGAGTGTCAAAATTTCAAGGAGTTTCTCAAATTTATGGATTTAAATAAATAGGGTACAGTGAACATTGCACTGTGTGTGTGTGTGTGGAGGGGGGGTGGGGGAGAAGAGTTACGATAGTTCCATGAGATAACCCGATCATGGCAAAGAAAAACATTAACAACTAGTTACATTGATGACAGTAGGCATCTCTGGATACATGTGACAAAATGCCCTATTCTAGAGTGAATGAGAAGAAGGGTGCGATCGAGGGGCATGGACGTTCGGATGAGAGAGAGAGAGAGAGAGAGTGAGTTATTTTAAACGTCTACTTTAGACCCTAACTCATTTTGGTCTGTGAGACCAAAATGAGTTACAACTTACAGTAGTTCCATGAGGTAACTAGATCAATGAAACAACTATTTACTTATGTCACTATCTGTCTTTCTAACTGCGGCAAAGTAAGCTTCAATCTAATGCAACCATGAATAAAGGGTTGTGGGGTCGAGTTTACCATTATACTTACTGAAGTTCATTTTCTCGGGAAAATGATCTGAGGGTGCTGCCGGTGTCAATCTAGCGTCCAACGCAGCCAGGTAACACTCGTTTTCCACGCGTCGCATGGCTTCGTCTTCACGTTGTTGGATCTCCAATGCATGCATTTGCAACTCAAGCAAAGAGCTCGGTTGCGGTCGTGACCCTGCGAGAGGGTCCTTGTGTCGAGGATCTGGAATTTGGGATACAGAAGGAGAGGGAGGAGGAGATGGAAAACGCGACGTTGGAGAACGAGTACGCTCTTCCAAAGCCAAGATCTACGCCTTCTGCTCTTCCAACTTGGTTGTTTGGTCTGCGATTGCTCACATCATCTGCTGGAACATATCTGTAACACTCAAGCCTGGTGCCCTAGTTGGGCTGCCCAGTGCACACTGGTCCCAAGGTTCTTGGTCTCTCTCGTCGTCGAAGCTCGCCATAGCAGGAAAACGCACTTCCTTTCCAGAGCGCAATTTGACCATCCACTATGTGTGTGGGAAACGTCCGAAGGCTGAAAAACCAACTGTCCTTCGAGGGACAGGAGTCACTCCGAAAGGGATAGTCCACCGGCGTCTGAAAACCAACCACACGAGCGAGAAAAAATTTCTGGTTTCTTTGCTGAATCTTTGCACTTGAAGTAGGCTTTGACACCATTGTAACATGCAGAAGCTTCGGGGAAGATCGGTAACTTCAATGCTCAGAAATCAGCACACTTTTCGTGACGGAATTAGCACACAAAACTGAATGAAGATGTGCAGAAAATAGAGAGAGAGAGAGAGAGAGAGAGAGAGAGAGAGAGAGAGAGAGAGGACACAGTATTGCATCCCGAATACCCTCTATAAGGCCCTCACCACGAATGGTGTATTTGCTTTATTAGAATGATGTAAATCTGAAAAGAAAATACAGGAAACTTGACCTTTCTTGGTTGAGATAACTCTGCCCTTGACTTGCAATCCTTCACCCCTTTGCGTTAGCAAGCCCTGGGCTGTCTTGGCCCTTTGGTTGCTTAAGCTCTTGGTGAATTATGAGATAACACAATGGATTGTGGGCTTTGGTATTTATATTACTCCATAAAGGCAGTCGGCCAGCTCTAAACGAGGCGGCTGTCTTTAATTTTGCCCACGACTGGCAACCTCGTGGTTGTTTGCACGCAAGCATGACGGGAAGAGACGAGAAAGAAGCCAAAGAAGAGAATCGGTTTCTCTTGGGAAAAAGCAAAGAGGATTCACATGGACCAAAGACACATGAAGATGCACAGTGAAGGCTTGTGTTGACATGTGTAGACAACCATGAGCATTCAAGTGGGTAAAAGTCAAAAAGCAGGGTTGTTTTGACCAAAAAGCTAAGTTTGACAGAGTCAAAAAGCGGATCAAAGTGTATGGAAAGGTTGACTATGTCAAGGTAATGGGGCGCATGTGGTTTGGAGCAACTTGGGGCATGAGAACATGCAAAGGTAAGCATGTTTGACCAAGTTTGACCAAGGTTGACCAAGTTTGATTGTGCTTTGACCGGGGTTGACCAGCATTTGACTCGATGGACATGGGTGTCCAAGGGTGGACCAATGTTGTGGGCTGATTTTGGCTTGGTTTTGAAAAGCAGAAAGTCTGCAAAAGTTGCTTTCTGTGCTTTCTTGGTTTGAAAAGTCGCTTTTTGTGAGGGCTTGATGAGAAGTGCTTTTGGCGGCCTGTTGGAGGGCAAGGTCAGGACCTCTTGGAGGGGCAAATCACTCGCCAAAAAGCAAGATGGAGGGACAACAAGAGGTGCCAAATAAGTGTGCTTATTAGCGTTTCTAGAGGGAACTTTATGGGGTGATCAAGGCCAAAAGGGACTTTGATGCTGGTGAAGAAGCCATGTATGAAGGCAACTTCAGGGAGGCTTCAAAGGTTTGGTAGGTTTCATCTTTAGTGGGGGTCTTAGCTTTTATTGCAAAAACTCGTGAAAAAGCTAAGTGGACAATACACCAACATGGTCAAGCAGGGGTGTTTGTGACACTGGTGATTGGGTTCTATAAAGCTTTTAAAAGAAAAGTAGGAGGTAAAGTTTCATGTCGATATTTAGTGAAGTTCAGGAACTATTCACCTATGGATTCGAAGTGGATGGAGGAGGGTGACTTAGCAGATTTACCTATGGTTTTACAACTTTATCTTGATGCTTTTTGTTTGGAGCCTACCATGGAAAGTACTCACACAAGTTCAGCAACAAAGTGTGCGTGTGGAGCATTACCTGATGCTCAAGAGGGGGGTTCCTCCACTCCTTTGTCACAGACACACTCAGATGGGATCTAGGAGTGGCTTGGCGATCTCTTTATTGTTCTAGTACATCTGCTTGTGGGACTTCTATGATATGTGTACTAGTCGCAAGGTTCTGTGCTTCCCTCTGAGCAGCCAAGACCATTCAGCAGGACAACCTTGAGCACACATCGGCATATCTCATGTACATGGTTCCACAACTCAGCACAAACATACATCCACTGCCCAATCTCTGTTTCCACCCTTTCAATCTGCCATACCTCTCCTCTCACAAGGGGCCAGATAGCACAACTCTGCAGCAGACATAAGCCAATGGAAAGAAAGATAAATGGACTTGTTCAGAGCTTACCAAGTCAGTGCGTGATTCTGCACCCGTGGAACAGTTCGTACCAGTCTGCACTTGACAACGACTGTCTGTACTCTTTCCCCTGCAACCACTTGACTATTGCACCAACCAAGCTCTGGAAAAGCTCTGCTTGCAACTGGAGATGCTGTACCTGTCCGTACAGGTCAGCAATTCAGCATTGTACCTGTCCGTACAGCCTCCAGAGGTGCCTGTACTGTACTGGTCAGTACCCAACAGCAGCCGCCTGCTGACTGTATCTGTCAACGCAGCCTGCACCTGTCCTGTCCAGCGCCGCCTGCACTTATCCTGTCTGTACGACTGTACCAGCAGTCCACGTGGTAGCTGTACCTGCCTGCACTGGCTGAAATTGCAACTGCAGTCGCCTGCAATAGCCAGCAACAGAGAAAACAGCCGCCTGACCTGCAGCAGCCGTACACAGTACCTGCTGTCCGTACAGCGCTGTACGGCCTGTTTTGCACAGAAAACTCCAACAAACACAGCAGCCAGCAGTCGACCTTGCTTCCTCTCTTCTCCACGCTTGAGAACTTGCACGTAGGTTACACGCCTCCCAAAAAGCTAGAGAGAGAGAGATGAGAGAGGCATGCAACTCCAAAAGTGGAGTGGCCTCTCTCCAAAAATGTCCTAGGGCCCCAACTTTAATAAACATTAAAGTTCCCTAGGGGCCACTAAGGCCTAGGGGCAACCATAAATAAAACATTAAAAACATTAATGTTTTGGTCCCCCTTCACATCTGAAGTGTCCACACATCATTCTCATTTGTCCGAGCACCCCAAATGTGAATCTTTTAATATTTTTGCTCAGCAACCACCATGCCCACACTTGTGCTGTTCCATTTTCACAGGGTCATGACAGTGTCAATGCAATGCAATGCAGCTATATTAAATGGATGAGTTACAATGAAGATCTGCAAATAGATCTATGCTGTCCCTAGATGAATATCTATCTCGGGAAGAGAGAGATAAGCTGAATGCTGATGATGAATGACTGTTCCCGTCTCCAATGCGGAGGTCCACCCTTGGAATGGTGGCTTTCCTCTATGTAGGAGGTAGGAGACGATGACTGAATGCTGAATATACTGAACTTTTGATGATGATGCTGAACTGTTGATCTGTTGACTCCCTTGCTCCTTAGGAGGGAAACGCTGAGAAGAATGCAACATGCTCAGATGCTCCATGACTAAAATGATGCGCTTCAAGCAGTAGCAAAAACATAAAAGCTGGACGCTCGCTGAAGCTCCCGCCTTCACCGTGCTCGCCCTGCTTGCTTGCCCCTTGCCTTCCCTCCTTCACGCCCTGTCCCCCCCCCCCCCCCCCCGCGTAGGCGCCCACCCCCCCCCTTCGCCTCGCCTTCTTGCCCTCTCTCGCGCTGAAGCGCCCGCCCCCCTTTAGCTCGTCATCGCGCCCCCTCCCCTCGTCAGCACCCCGTCCCCCCTCCTCCGCCAGCCCTCTCTCTCGCCCCCCGCCTCTTCCTTTCGCGCTGCCCCCGCCCCCCCCCCCCCCCCCCCGGTTTTTTTTTCTCTTCGCCGCCTTAAACCCCCCTCCCCCCCTCCCCTTCTTGCTGGTTTTTCCGCCCCCTGGGTGTTTTTTCCTTTTTTATCCCTTCGCCTTCCCTCTTCGCCCCTCGCTTGCAGCTCGGTTCTTGCAGGTATCGCATTCGCTCCGCCTTCGCCACAGCTTCAGACTCTGATGGAGGCTCCTCCCGCCCCACCTTAGAGGGACTCTTCTGCAGCCCCCTCGTCTGCCCCTGAGGATACCCCCATCAGGCTTTCTCTTTCGCCAGAAGCCTCCTCGCAGAGGTGGAACGCCTTCAAGCACATTCCACCATCTGCCGTATAGTCGGCACTCGCCCCAGCAGAGGGGAGATCCGGGATCTTCTTCAGGCCCGCCTTCTTGTAGACGTGGGCAAGATCCTGGACGTACAGCTTCTGGGCCGTGGACACTACCAGATCGAGTTCGAGACTGCCCAGAGCGTGGCCCAGGTCCTTGCCATGAGTCCCCTTGACATCAGGGGAGCTCGGGCATTCTTCAGACCGTGGCAGCACGGCTTTGACCCCGCAGCGGCCGAGCAGGGAGAGCGTCTTTTCCATGTTACTGTTTGCTTCCGTGGACTCCGTCGCGAGTACCTTCCGCTCCTGTCGAGGCTAGGAGCACTGGTGGGCTCGGTGCTCGAGACATTCAGCTACCTAGGATAGGGGGGGGATGGATTGATCAGAGAGTGGAGTTCTCGGGGCTCCCGAACCAGTGCTTTATTTGCAGACAGGTCGGCCACCTGGCCAAGGCCTGCCCTCGCAGGAGACCCCGACCAGCACTGCAGCAGCAGGCCCCTGAGGGCCCGCCCACAGATGCGGCTCGGCAGGCAGCCTCCGGGACACCTGCTCAGCCCATAGAGACCTCGGAGTGGCAGCCTGGACAGGGGCGCTGGCGAGGGAGACAGCCCCAGCAGCACGCCCAGAGACCGATGTAGCAGCGGCCACAGACTCAGCATCACTGGGTTCCCGTGAGGAACAGCTTTGCTCCCCTCCAGGAGGAGACCCCAGCGCCGACTGAGGACCAGGAGATGCCAGCACCCCCTCCTTCGCCCCCACCCCCACCCCCACCCCCCCTCCCCCCTCCCCCCCTCCCGCCTCGCTTCCTCCTTCGCCTCCTCCCGTCCCCACTCCGGTTTCGGCAGCGGCTCCTTCCCCACCCCCCTCTCTCCCCCCCCCCCCCCCGCTCGCCTCAGCTCCTCAGGAGGCCCTGGGAGTCCCCTGGCGTTCACCTGCAGTCCGGAGGGCTCTGAGCACCGACCTTGCTCGAGCACCGCAGAGGAGACTTACCATGCCGATTCGGGCTTCACGGATATCCTCTATCCGCAGTCGGCTGAGCCGTCTCGACACTAGACAGCGTTCGGAGGCTTTTGATTACTCCTTCACACGGCTTTTTGGAGCAGAGGGTCCCCATGAGCCAGCACCCATCCGAGTTCATGTAGTGATACCTCCGGCTCGCGGGGAGGAGGCACTTGATTCAGCGGTGGCCTTCTCATTCCCTCTCTGTGGCCCTTGCGACCGGGAGTGGACCCTGAAGCTCGCTCTTAGCACCTTGAAGACTCAGGCAGTTGAGTTTTCTCATCATGTGAGCGATCTGGAGGCGACATATGTGATAGGCCGACTATGGGAGTTGGCTCATTTTTTCATTGATCCCGGGAGTGTGGACGCCTCAGGGATTCGTCATTTGGTCGTTCGTATTGTGGTAGACTTAGCACGCGACCCTGGATATGTATGTATACACGAGGGTGCTCTGTCTGAGCGAGAGGCAGTCGCCATGGGACACAGCCATTGGCGCCTGATCCGGGATTCTTGCAGTACACCGGGTGGGCAGATTCGCAGCCGCTCGGATGGGGACTATTCTCCATCCAAGCCGCTTGCGAAGGCCCGCCGTACGGCTGAGACAGCATCCACCTCAGCAGGTCACCATGAGGATCATCTCATGGAATGTACAGGCCTTGGCGGTGCACATTATATACGATATCGTGGTTGCTTGAGGCAGGAGCTTCAGAGATGCCTGGTCGGGGGCAGTATTGATATTCTGTTGATGCAGGAGCACCATTTGGGTGAGAGCAGGATCCGGAGATATGGTTCGGTGATGCCTGGTAGATAGGACACCTTTTGGTCTGCAGGATTTGGCCCTTTGGGTGGGCAGGGAGGCGTATGTATGGTCATTGCGGATGTATGGCGGCATGCCATTGTGGATCGCGGGATCATTGTGCCTGGTAGAGCACAGTATGTCATTCTGAGGACGCATGATGAGCTCTTTGGCGTGCTCAATGTCTATGCGCCCAACCATGCTAGTGTCAGAGCAGAGTTCTGGACCCAGGTTACGGATGCATTGCCAGAGGCCGCACATTGGTGTGTCGGGAGAGACTTCAACATGCTTGAGGACCCGGCTGATAGGGTGGGAGGCAGTCATGTTACAGTGCACGGTACGGAGCTTGCAGCTTGGGAGCGATTTTGCATGACATTGAGGATCACTGATGCATGGCAGCATGAGGCCTTCTCCCGCTCTCAGGACAGTCTTAGTTTGTCTCGGTCGGATCGTCGGCAGGGAGGGACTAATCTATCACGGATTGATCGCTTTTATGTGGGCGACAGGTTAGGGGAGCGAGGGGGCTCCGTTGGCATTCTTGTTGGCACCTCTTTTTCAGACCATGCGCCAGTTATTTTGACTCTTGAGGAGAGGACACGGGAGACCAGCATGCAGTTGAGGATCCCAGAGAGGGTACTTACAGATCCTAGTCTCGCTGAGGACATTGAGAGGATATGGCATGATAGTCAGAGCTCTGACCAGGATGCAGCAGGCCAGTGTGCCCAGGGACTCATCGAGCTTTGCTCCTTTTTGCACGCTACAGCCTTGACACGGCTGGGAGAGGCCCGCGAGAGGGAGCGCCGACTGAGACGTAGCCTTGCTTCGCTTCAGCGCCTTCAGGAGCAGCAGCCTACATGTGAGTGGGTGGCGTCCCAGCTGAGCCAGGCACGCCAGGAGGTTAGAGAGGCAGAGGAGCAGAGACATGAGTTTTACTATCGCTGACAAGCCTCTCAGTGGACGCAGCTTGGTGATACAGTGACTGGGGAGTTTTTTGAGATTACTGGGCCCCGCGATGCTCGAGCTGGAGTCCGCCAGCTTGGGAGGTCGGACGGATCGGTAGCTACTGAGCCCGAGGAGATTAGAGCCATAGCCACTGGGTTCTATAGAGACCTGCTTTCAGCGGAGCCCGCCACTGAGGCTCGGGATGCTTGCAGACAGACTGTGTGGGCCCATGTGCAGAGGAGGGTCACAGATCGTATGCGTACAGTTCTGGGTGAGCCTCTCTCAGAGGTTGAGCTTGTTGAGGCCTTGAGGGTCCTCCCGCGTCATAGTTGCCCAGGGGAGGATGGATTGACGCCTGCCTTTTTTATGCGCTATTGGGACCTTTTGGGGCCAGGCCTCCGCAGGGGCTTTCAGTATGTTTTGGACACTAGGGTGATGCCACAGAGCTTTGCAGAGGGCTTGATCTTTCTTATCCCCAAGGGGGAGGGAGTATCAGATGATATTCGGCATTGGAGGCCTCTTACGATCCTCAATACTATCTACAAGGTCTTGGCAAAGGCCTTGAGTTTGAGGATCCAGCCCTTCCTGGGGGAGTTGATTCATGCTACCCAGACAGGATTCGTCAAGGAGCGTAGTATCCTTGACAACATTTTCACCTTCTGGGAGGCGACGGCCCGAGCTAGATTTCTTGGTGAGGACTTGGTCGTGATGCTTCTCGATTTTGAGAAGGCATATGATAGAGTCGATTGGGGCTTCTTAGAGGGCACTATGCTTCCCCTGGGCTTTGAGCCAGGGTGGATTCGAGGGGTGGCGGCTCTATATTCCACAGCTCGTAGCCAGGTGCTGATTGCAGGAGGCAGGGGGTCGAGTTTTGAGTTAATCAGATCAGTCTGTCGGGCGTGTCCTCTGGCCCCGTTTCTTTTTCTCTTCTTTGCTGAGGCTATGAGCATGTATCTGACGGCAGAGGAGGTTGGTTTGCGAGGACTCCAGCTCCCAGTTCGGGGGGAGGACCTGCTCGATGCTGAGTTTGCTGATGACACTGGCTTATTTTTGCATGGCCAGGAGGCCAATCTTCTTCGGGCAGAGCAGTCGCTCCAGGTTTTTAGTGCAGCTTCGGGAGCATTGATCAATCGGCGCAAGACAGTGGCCTTTTGGATCAGTAGCGCTCCCACTCCGGCATGGAGCCCAGACCCGGGGTTTAGATGGATTCCTCCTGGCGCAGCAATGCGATATTTGGGATGCCAGATTGGACTAGATTAACCCTAAGGCTATGATAGCAAGGGCCTTCTTGTCTTTGACTAGCAAAGCAACTTCTCCTCCTTGAGTTGTTTGCTTCAAAGAGTGGAGGTGGAGTCGCCTTTGGTTGCAGAGTGCATCTTTCAGAGGATTCGGATAGTGGCCGCCGCTTCTCGGAAGTGGCATATTGACCCAGACCCTGCAGATGTGCTCCCTGATTGGCGCATATGGGCATATGCAGCGCGCCCCTTGGCCCGGCTCCAGTGGGACCCTGGTGAGTACGAGTGGCATGATCCTTATGCATCCCTTGAGGCCCCATAGAGATCACCTTTTTCCAGTATACTGTTCGGTTGGGGCGACATATTTTGACGGCGAGGAGGATGGTCTCTCCAACTGCATCGGGGCACTGGCGGCTACAGGGACTCTCACAGGAGTTCCTGGAGGATTTTTGGACCCGACTTTGGGCTAGTCGACAGGCCCGCAGGATCTCGACTTTCCAGTGGCTGGTCGCCCACAGGGGCTCAGCAGTTGGCACCTGGCTTGTCTACAGTGGTCTTCCGGCGGCCTACGTCCGATGCGGCCACCCTATGGAGACGCAAAGACATTGCCTATGGGACTGCCCTCAGGCGCAGCAGATTTGGCTGCGGATGCTGCGTATTCTGGCCCCCCTCTCTCCAGAGGGTATGTATACGTGGGGTGCCGCTGCTTGGTCGACTTCGTCAGGGCCTGCTATGGGCTATGAGACGGAGCAGGACAGCCAGGCCATCAGATTCATTAGGGGCTAGCCTCGCCTTGTTCCTTCACCGGATTTCTCGTCCGCCAGCTGGACACAGGAGAGGGATCTACGATGGGAGCTCCTCAGTAGCGTCACCATCTGGTTCACCTGGAGGGCCCGGTGTTTCAGGGCCTTTGAGGGATAAAAACACCCGTAGGGCTACAAAAGATCCTCTCCTGCTCACAAGAAAACAGAGCAGAGAACAAAACAAGGCAGCCAGGGAGACTCTCCCGAGGTGCTGAAAGGTACAAGTATCAGTACAAAGAAGCCGAGGGGCTATATCATACAATAGGAGGGGGGAAAAGCCAAACAGGTGGCCTGTAGTGCCAATGGGGGGATCCCGCGTGTAGGGTATAGAAGGGGCAGCTGCACCAAGTGGTGTGAAAAGCCTGGCGCCGCAAGATCGCCTCATCCGAGTCGCCCCGGATGCGGTCATACTGTCCTCGCAGGGTGTGGATCAACTCCTGCCAAATCCCCCGAACAGTCTCTGTTGGTGGCTCCAGATGTCAGGGACTCCACAACTACATTAAATGCCTAAAATACTACCGTCGGTTGCCATAAATGCTCAACTACTGCAGTCGCCTGTTGACCAGGTCCTATCGGCTAGCTCCACAGTGCACAAACTGAAGTGATAAATGCTCTAAATGCTATGTACCTCCTGTTGGTGCTGTTGTAGAAGTCCCAAACACATGCTCATGTCGTATTATATGCTGTAAATGCTTGGATAAATGGATTAATGCTTATGGATGCTGTCACCATTTGGCCACCCAATTGGTCCGCCCATACTTTCTCATCATGTATATACATTGGACTCGTGTCCATGGCAGTTGTATATGCTGCAAGGACACCACGAAACGTTTCACTATCGAAACGAAACGATGCTGAAACGATTTATTTTGGAACAAAACGTTTCAACACCAGGTAGGTGGACAATGAAACATTGGACTGAAACGATCATATACATAAAATGTGAAGGTGCTGGCCAATAGTTATAAGATGATATTAGCATATTTATCATCAGTAAACAAAGAAGACATACAAAAGAGAAGAGAAAAGAGCAAATAGGATGAAAGAAGAAAAGAGAAAGAATTACAAAAGCTAAAAAGCGCACGAAATCGCAACCTTTTTTGCCCACATGAAATGATATGGTTTCAATGTGCACTTGAAACGTTTCAACATTGAAACGTGAAACGAGTTTCAAAGCCATCGAAACGAGTTTCATGGTGACCATGATATGCTGAGGATTGATGCCACTCATGTGATACTGTGGACTTGGCTTTCCGTTCGGACTTGTGCCTCTGTGTACATGCCCGGAAATGCGTGGTGGATTGGTGTTCCATTGGGTTTGGTACCTCATGTACTTGCCTGGAGCACGTCTATTTTGGTATAGTCTCATGAACGGGGATTGTCCATACCAATGCTGCATTGCATAGCATCTTTATGTGCTTGCTTGCAATTGAAATTGCATGCTATTTTCATGCTTGCTTGACCGATGTGTAGTTTCGGGTAAGGGGATGCCCGGCCGCGAACCGTGCATCTGAAACTGTCTGCTAACATGGTTATGTGGCATGTGACAAGTGGTCATAAACCTAGTCTTAGGAGTTGACACTGATTTATAAGTGAGTGTGTACACACTTCATTAAGTCTTGGGCGATCAAAACTCACTTATAAATTATGACTAGCTCGGTGTTCACGCACACTGATGTCCCGAGGTGGACAAAACCCGATGTCCATCACCCATACCTTATTCCCTTTGTACAAAGAGAGTAATCAGCCATGTGTCCTTTCTAGCTTGCTCCATAAAGCGCCTGCCTGCCACCTGGAGTGTGGACAACTCACCACCTCACTCTTCCCTCTCTCTCTAGAAGAAGGCGCCTTCTTCATGAGGACTTTTGGGCTGTAGTTTTTGCACTTTCTCTTTCCCAACTCCATATCCAAGCTTGCTAAGGTGCTTCCCAAGCTTCCAAGAGTGTTTCCAGGTGCTAATCTCTCTCCTACACACTGAAATTTCCCAACTCCATATCCAAGCTTGCTAAGGTGCTTCCCAAGCTTCCAAGAGTGTTTCCAGATGCTAATCTCTCTCCCAATGACTGAAATTTAGCAAAACAGCTCTCTTTCTTGCTGTAATTTTTGGTCTTTTTGCTGAAGACTTTTGTCGCGAAGAATTGCGACAAATCGAAGATTTCGTCACTCCAAGCACTTTCATCGCGAAGACCTCCATTGTCATCGACTCTACTTACAATTGGTAAGCTTTTGTGCTTAAATATGAAAGCAAGTAGCAGGAGGGAGGAACCGGATTACAAGATCACATACCGTGTGTAGTGTTCTCTTGTCTTATCTGCTCTCTTGCAGATTGTTGCTACCATGTGTTAGTGGAACAATAGAGAGCAGATGGTAGGGAACATGGGCACTTGAGAGAGTAGTGTGAGTTGCAAGTCTACACCGACAACCACTTGTTTGCAATATTGTATTCATATGCATTGGTATGAAAATCTGGTCGAAAATTCCCATGACACTATGTACTTGATGATTCTCCCAAGATCAATATACTTTATTTGAGGGAGAGACCGGCCGTTCCAGCTCATTGTGTGTCTCTTGTCAATTCAACAAATTACTTCTTGTAATGAGCATGTGTCCAGCAAATCTTAGTGTATTTAAGTGTATTGATTAGCATTGTGTTCTACCAAGTTACAGATGCCATGTCACTTGTACAACCCATAGGGTGTGCACGTGACACATTGAGAGGAGCAACTTTGTCTCTTACAGCATCTTCAAATTCAAAGTGGTTCGAGAGACTTTTAAGAGGATGACTTCGAGAGACTTTTAAGAGGATGACTTTTTGCATAAAAAGTCAATAAAGCTGCTTTTTGGTTGCTTTCTAAAAGCAAGTTACTTTTTAAAAGCAAAACTTTCTTTAAAGCAAGACTAAGCCGGCTCTATATAAGTGAGGCATGGGAGAGGACCCTAGTCATAACCACAGTGTGGGTTTGAGAGGAGGCGGCCAAAGAAGCCTTCACTCGTGGGCCTTGGATGCTAGTGTGTGTGCGGGAGCGCTCCTAGCCGAGGATACTTGGAGTGAGACCGGTGAAAGTGAGACCGGTGAAGTTGTAACCAACTTCGTGAAGAGTAAAGAAATACTTGCGTGGTTTGCTTGAGTGGTTTGGGCCACCACTTCTCGTGTAGGAGCAATCTATCTCCCCCTGTCTAAATTCTCTCTCGATTTTCTCTCTTCAGGTTTAAGTGATTTAAAATGTCTTTAAGCGCTTGTGTGTGGTGAAGTTTTTGTTTACCGCCCGTCAGTTTTATTGAAGCCCTGTTTTCTCTCTCTTCAAGTTTAAGTGATTTAAACTATCTTTAAGCCCTTGTGTGTGGTGAAGTTTTTGTCTACTGCCTGTCGGTTTTATTGAAGGCCGGTTTCACCATGGGTTATACAGGATAGACAAATATGATAGAGTTGCTAATGCTGCACATGCAATGACTTCCACCACATGTGCTATGGCTGATGCAGAGCTTTGGCATGCACGTTTTGGGCATGTCAACTTTGGGAATTTGATGCTTTCACAGAGGCAACAGATGGTTTCAGAGATGTCACCATTAGAGACACCGCCTAAACATGTATGTGGAGGGTGCATTTTAAACAAAATACATGGAAACCATTCCCCAAAGATGGTTCAGTCAGGGCTGTCTGGGCTGTTTGGAAATTACAGCTCATACATTTTGATGTTTGTGATCCTACCATCTTTGGGAGGACACATGTACTTTGTCACATTTATTGATGACTTGGCTTTTGTATTATTTTGTGAGCATTATTTTAGTGTTGTATCATGTACATGGATGATGACAATTTTATTGTGTTATTTAATCATGTTTTAATTTTTTTAAATCTCTTTTAAAAAAGGAGAACATACCTAAAGTACTTATTCCATTGGGTACTTTGTGTACTCGTACTGTACGTGTGCCGAACCGTACCATACATTATACATAAAGTATGCAACCACCTTGTTTCAGGATTAAACTGAGATTTATTCTTGGGTTGTGGTGTTTGGAGGGAGATCTTCGAGACAATCATTCAAGTAATAGTCTCAGGCAAGATTTTAGCAAAGTGGATCCATCCACATTCATGCTACAATTCCCTAATTTCTTCATCTTGTAAATACGATCAAAGAATCCACACATGTTTATAAGTCACTTTATTGACTTAATAAGCCTCAGCCCTTTTCATCAGCTTGCTTTTACTAACCTTTTGGGTCCCTTGGTTAGCCTCGAGTACATAACAATCATCCACTCCTTGGGGGGCGATGGGAGCGCCTCACAAGCAACTTGGATTGGATGGAGCAGGCCCCCCCCCCCCCCCCCCCCCCCCCGCCCCCCCGGCCCGTGCGCCCCGCGCGGGGGGGGCTCGCTCTCTTCACTTTTCGTTAGTTCAGAACTTGCATGAGGGGCCACTTGTATCTTGTTGCGCCTTTATTGAGGATTGTAATGTGCATTGAGCACACAACTTTTTTTGACTAATAGAAGGATATGGGGGAAAGTGGGGGGCACAATGCGACTGAGTGTATTAGTAGATGAGTAATGGAGCTAGAAGGATATCTTCTTTTTTATTTTGGGTGGGGTGGGCGGGGGTGTGGGACAGTCAGAAAGGGTGTGTACTAGCAGATCAGTGATGGAGTCTATTGGAGGAGCTCTCAAGCAAGAGGTTTCATAACTCGCTGGCACAGGAGGATTCCATTATTTGCAAACAGTCCATCATGGAATAAGGTGCTTTGTTGGGAGGAACAGTTGCAGGTCTCAGGAGGTGCTTCAACAGGAGATACAATTGCAGGCTTGTAAAATCTCTGCGAACTTAGGGAAACCTTGTGTAGCCCTTTGCCAATCGCTGAAATCTACTGCAGTAAAAACTCTAGAATATTATGCATGCAATGCTGCGCGATGCTTGGAGGTTAGATCTGGTTGCTTGGAAGTTTAGAATCTCATCAAGAACATACGTGGACATAATTTTGTAGTTAGATCTGAGTATATATTGTACAGGGCAAGCAAGCTGATCAGCTTTGATGCCTTGGTTGTGAAAGTGGGCTGCTCTGCAGTAATCTGGAGTTCTCTTCCGCATGGAAACTTCTCCATGCTGTGTTTTGTGTGCAGGCGAAAGAAACCTTCCTATATGGCGAAAGAAACCTTCCTATATATGGCTTTTCCATCGATCACCATGTGTCTTCATGTTTGCGTCTTGCCTAAAACAGTGAGCATACCATTCATTGTATGAGCGCTCTATCTACCTCCTTTCTTAGGCTTACAAGTTTGCTCTGTTTGACCATGCTAGGTTAGCAGTACATGCGGGACTACTGGATTCAGGTTTCTTGTTTTGGGATCTTGGTGGATGCTTAGGTGGCCGTGGAGTATTACAGTGGGCATGGCATGTCTGTGCCGATGCTTAGGTTTCTTGTTTTGTGATCTTGGTGGATGCTTAGGTGCCCGTGGAGTATTACAGTGGGCATGTCTGTGCCGATGTGTTTGATGGGTATTTAGTTTATACTGCACTGCCTTAGGATTAACCTCACCATCCTTGTATTAGGGTTTGCAAGTTTTTTTTAGTTCGTTAAAACACGCGTTTGAGGTGTTTAGCTTTTAGGGGTATCAAGTATATGGAAAGTTCGTTTCATCATAGCCAATAAGGATGTGTGCTTGACTACCACATGCCTCAGCATTTTCTCACATTGTAGTATCATATACGAGGAAAAGCTACCATGCTTTTTACTGAGGAGATGAAGAATCAGTCAATTACAATGTCATTCGACCCAGCAAAAGGAATGCTTTAGCAAATATGTGTGTTAAATGTGTTCATTTGGAAGGAGATGCAATGGGTAGACTGATATAATTCCTGACAAAGGAGAAAATCATAATGTTATGAGGGCCAGTCTAATTGGACTGATGATTTATAGGAATTTGAATGGGTTCACTTTAGGAACGCTGTGCATTGTCTTTCCTGATATCATCAATGTTTTGATCCTAGTTGCTTTGAAGCTATGCAACATTGAGTCAAGGAAAAGGGAGTAGGGGAGCACACAAGATGGTTATATGCACATATGGTCATATAGCAAGTAGGCAATATGAGCAAGAGCAAGAATGTATTACTCCAAGGTTTTTGGTCCAACACACTGAGCCAAGGAGAACATAATTGGTAACTTTACACCTCAACAAATGTTTGGATCTGACAGGTCATGTTCACGTGAGAATTTGGAGTAAAGAAAAACACCCAGAACATTGTAGATGCCTCCTTCCTCGATGACGAATACTAGTGCTTAAGATTTTTGGGTGATGGCGGATACTAGTGCTTTAGATTTTTGGGTGATGGCGGATACTATTGCTGTGGCTGAAACAGGCTTGATGCTTTGTCAAGGTTCATTCCTTTTTTAGATGTTGACCTGCTGCTCTTATGCAGAAGTTGTCTACTGTTCATGCTTCTAGACTAGTAATGTAGGACTCTAGCCAAGGTCTTGACATTCACTTTGATGGCTTGTGAATGATACTCTGAATTTTGAGCCATCAACTGTGATGTGCACATTCTGGATTATCCCTTGTGAAGCTCAGTTACCTGGCTTAATAGGTGGCACATGATCTTGATCACTTTTGCCATCACTGTCACCTCATTGCCTAAGTATTTCGGTGGTACATGATCTTGATTTCTTTTGCCATCACTGTCACCTCCCCATTCAGATCCCATTCCTTGATGAGTGTTACAATACTGTTTACAATTTGACATGCCAGTATCCCTTCCACTTCACGTTGAGGGTTGAGATTACTTCTTGCTCTTATGAGGTCCCTCCCCGAGCAGCTCTTCCTTGATTGACAGGTTTTGTAAGTGAGAAGTGATGCCACTCTTTCGATTGGGTGGTTCTTTCATTAATATTGGAGCTCTCAGCTTGGTTGTCACAACACCGAGGTCCCGACCTGTCGATGGGAAGTATATGCTAAGTCCGAGGATTGAGAAATTGTTGGGCGTTTTCTGAGTTGTACCTTTCTAGGTAGTGGGAATACCTTTATCTTCCTTGAGCTCTAATAACTATATTGACCTGGTTGAGATTGTCCTAAGATTTTGCATGCCATTATTTTTTGCAGAATGTTTTTGTCTCTATACCCCTCTTCTTTTGTGAAAATGGGATTTGGGTGCTATGTAGTTAATGAGTAGGATGGAAGGCTTAAGCATTTACACTCACTAGCAAACTGCAAGGTACTTCTTGTGAAATTTCTCTACGAAGAAGTTCAAGTCAAAATAGCAAAAGAAGAAAGAGAAGTAATGTATTGTAGTACTTTGTACTTGAATACAAAATAAGTAAACAAAATTTATCAGCTCAAAATGGATAGCCTGCTTGCATTTTATTCTCATTAGGTCAATGCTCGAGTATTTAACGTGTTGAAAACCATGGCTGTATCACAAATTGTTGGTTAAAAATCATGTTACTTAAAAAAATCAATGCTTGGGCTTTAGATGGAAAAATCAATGCTTGGGCTTTAGATGGAAGGGCCTATTCAAGGTTAGAGAGGAAATGTTCAAACTCTATACCACTACATATTCTGAAATACAAAAAAAAAACACTTGATGTGATCTTGGCACCTATCTTATTCCATGTAATTTAGCAAATGTTGCTTTTGCTTTCTGTTATGTTATGTGCACACGTGTACCAGATGACATGGAAAACTATAATGGAAGAGCAAAAATAAGAGGAGGATCCACCCAGGGATCTCCGAACAAAATATATTTAGTAGTTTATGTAAAAAGAAGTATTGGTTTTTATGAAGAGATCCATTATGTTTCATGATAGTGCAAAGCATTCATACTAGCAAAACATACAAAACAAATCATGTACATGTGTTTATTTATTATTGTTACTATATTGTTCAACCCCTTTAATTCCCAAGGATAATGTTTATTGGATTATTATTGCATTCTTCTTTTACATTCTTCAAAAATGTGTGAACAAGCTATTCACAAACCATGTGATTGGACCGATACTAATTAATTTATCCAGAGAGCACTATGATTGGATCAATACTTATTCATTTATTCAAATTTATTTGTGAATAAGAGTACCATGATTACATAAGTTGATGTCTAGTTTCATGCCCATACATATCAATCAACAGTTTGCATTGTATCTAATTTTGTACTTTGACTATACCCATGCGTATTGACCAACACTTTCCATGGCATTGAATCTAATGTTTTAATTTGCAAATGGATATTTATTTATTTTTCTTTCAATCTCATTGCTTCATCAAGATTTCATTGCTTAGAATTGCATTTAAATTATGCTATTGTGGGAGTTTCAATGCGATGATTTGTGGGTGGTGAGCTTTTAAGGAAAGCAGTCACATGTCATGAAAAACCAAGGTGTTACTAGTTTGGCTAAAGCTTTATGGCTATTCTACTCATGCTTACTACAGGAGCACTTTTATAATTCGTGCATAGGAATTATTATTATTATTTTTACCAACAAGCGCAAGAATTAATTAAGAGAGACAAAAATTACAATATCTGGTTGGGATACAGCATCGGGATCCAAAGATCACAAATATAGCAATTACATATCTCAAAATTCATTAGCGTAGAGCTTCAATTCTGGTTTGCAGCAAAGCCACAAAACGGTTGGACTCATCAGCCTTCCTTTGAAACTCATACTGCTGTTTTTGGGTGTGGAGGGCCAGATTACTTGGTTGAATTGGAGGTTCTCGAAGTAATCCAGCTTGCGTGGTGTACAGTCTCGTCTGCACCATGTGGAAGTCATAAATCTGCACATGAAAATCAGCAAAAAGACTTTTCAGATTTGGAATCTGGTAAGCAACCTCAAATGCAGTCGCACATCTATCTTTCCAAATCATCCAAAGGAATTCAGCTCTGACTCTGGCCCAACACCGGGGGAGCACCCCAACAGTATCCCCTAGTAGTAGTTGTTTTGCAGAGGGCAGGCAACCCAAAACAGACCAAACCAGTGACAAGATATCAACAGATCTCTGACAGTTTCTGAACAAATGACCTGACCATCTCTTGTTGAGAACCACATGCACAGGGGACGACGGCACTGAGTGCACACGAGGGGGTGATCGAAAGCTGTACCTCCTCTCCAGCATAGAGCTTTGAGGGATAAGGGCTCAGAGACTGTTAGCTGCCATGCCTCACACTCAGGACGATCCCGCACCATCTGAACTTCCCAAGGAAGAAGCGAGAATCTTATCATCAGTTCATCATTGGTCATCCACCTATGGGAGGGAGATTGCCACACATCTGCCCACAATCTGATGCCCTTCTTGTGAATACGTAGAGCCGTACGCATTGTATTGCTGGACACTGAAGGTAATGGACTAAGAGGAAACCAGAGAGAGTCAGAAGCTCCGATAGAGTAGCTGTGTTTGCTTTCCCACATAACCCCTACCTTGTCACGAAATTTGTTCCAAGCTTTCCATAACGAGCGAAGAAGCTCCGACCCTTTAGGCTTGACAGCTTCATGACCTATCAAAATAGTAATCCAAGGCAGATCCTTCCAACCTAAAAATTTCTCAAGGGAGAATTGGTCAAAGTTTCTGAATAGCAGCAGGGAAGAAAATTCCTCAGGGTGAGAAACAGCTCTAATAATGGTTTTAACAGCAAGACGGTCAGCCCAAGCGTGTATATCTACAACCCCCAACCCCCCTTTGTTCCTGGGAAGGCAGCAGAATTCCCATCTAACTTTGGCAGCTCCTCTCCTGAAAGGGTCTCCTATCCACAGGAAGTTTCTACATAATTTTTCAATTTCCTTTAAATGAGTGTCTGGGGGTCTCCAACAGGTGAGGAAGAAGAGGACGTAAGCAACTAGAAAGTGATTGATTACCAACACTCTGCCAGCTAGCGATACCAGCCACCTATTCAGCTTGCCCCTGAACTTATCAACTACCCAGTTCCACCTTTGTTTCAGGGTGGCACCGAATCCCATAGGTATGCCTAGCTGCCGAAATATTTCACCAGCCCGAATACTCTGACAACCCTGCTGCTGTACCAGCCAGATGGGGAGATTACCTTCAGCAGAGAATATTCCCATTTTTGTGTGATTAACCCTGGAGCCAGATGCTAAACAAAAGGTGTCCAACACCTTCCAGAAAGTCAAGAGAGAGTTCTGGTCATTGATGAGCAGCGCGTTGGTGTCATCCGTCGCTCGCAAACTGAGAAATAAGAATTAATTTTGTTTTTTTTTTGTTTTTTTGTGAAGTTAATATAATTGGTATATAAGGAAAGATTTCGGACTTAAAAAGAAAATATATTAAAATGGAATAACATATTACATCTTTGCAATTGCATTAATTACTTAGTCAAACCATGGAAACAAAAATTGAAGCTACAAGAACAAGCATTTCTAATATAAGAACTTTTGAAAACTCAAACTATTCAACATACTGTGAGGAAAGTAGCCAATTTAAAAGTTTACATCATGTAGATAGCAAGTATACATTGGCTTGAATAAAGAGGTTGGCATTAGTAAAGCATGGGTCCTCCCAATTCATTCATTGTGTCAAGATATTTCTTGGCTTCTGTGTTGCATAATGTGGTTTGAAAGGTTTGACTTGCATAGCATCCTTGATTCTTACAATTTGACTATTGACAAACACTATGACAAGTTGTATATGTTGAACTTGAAGTTGGTCATAGCCATAAAGTTCATCTAGGTGAACTAGTCCTTTTCACATAGTTTTTGTGTCATATATTTTTGCTTCAGTGTCCTTGGCACATTTGAGCTTTCTCACTTTGGAGTGGCAAAGAGAAACAATAAATAGAGGGTTAAAGTTGCTATTTTATTTATTCGTGAAAATCCATATTGACCAGTTTGATTTATTGATCATAAATCAAACTTGTCTTCCATGTTTCGCTTTTAAACCACCAAAATCAATGTCATTAATATGCCAAAGAACACTTTGCCTTGTAGGTAGTATTGAAATTTGAAGCCTTAAGAGGGCATCAAAGCCCTTCAAATCTTCTAGAAAAGGCCTCTTAGAAAATGGGGTTGCAAAAGAAGGCCACTATTTTTTCCTAAATTTTAGACAAACATATATATGTAGTTATTTCTGAAGGTAGGGTTATGGTCTTCAAATTGAAGGTTAGGATAGGCCTTCAAATTTCAGCCATGCTTGTAAGTTCACTGTCAAAGTAATGGGACTACACATGAGCAAGGTTGTGCTTGTAAGTTCACTGTCAAAGTAAGGGGACTACACATGAGCAGGGTTGTGCTTTGTAGGTTCACTATCAAAGTTTAAGGGGACTACACAACCTTTTGTGATGGGCACCCTTGTCCATCAAATTTAACGGGCAGGAAGGATGGGAAACAAGAAGTTTTTCACACTTTACATGTATTTTTTGATGGCTTAGAATTATTTTTGCAAGTTATTTTATGTTCAAAGTACAAAAAAAATTAGTGCATGACACTTGTTGAAAATCAAGCTTGTTCATGAGGTAGGCCATTATCACCCCCTTAGGTTGTAACTTGTGGACGAATGAGAGCCTAGTTTTTCTCAAAACCGTAATGTGTAGGTGCATGTATACAACTTTAGAGGCCTCTCCTATTTCGTGCTCAATGTTTGGTTGGCCAGATGGAAAAGGATGAGGGAGGGGCTTGTTTGCAATAACACTCCTATATATATTGCCCTTAAAAGAGAGGGGGCAGATTAGTGAGGCAAGAAGAAGAAGATCCATGTGGGCAAAAAAATACTATGTGATGTCGTTATGATGGATTGGAGCTCCTATGCTTGGAAGGAAAGAACGAAGCTAAAAGCACATCAAATGGGAGTAGTCTTGATTAAGGATGAAGTTTGTCTGTAGAGCCATGGCGATGAACAAGGGGGATTATGCAAGAAAGTAGGATATTTATGGCATGTGAGGGTTTAATCCACAACTTTCTTGTGAAAAAATCCGTAGCTAGCTTGCATTGAATTTCACAGCCAACAGAGAATAGAGGTCGACAGAGGTTGAGAGAGAGAGAGAGAGAGAGAGAGAGAGAGAGAGAGAGAGAGAGACCATTTTAGACTAGATTGATGAAGCATATGCAACTAGATTTTAGACTAGATTGATGAAGCATATGCAACTAGATGGTTAACAGATTGCTTACATTTGTTTGGCATCACACCAAATAGGCTACATGCAAGTAGATGCTCCCATATTGGACTACACCGAGTAGAGGGAAACCTTCTTGGGATAGATTTTTCTCACCTTGTGGGGCCCAAATTAGTCAAGTAGAGGGAGACATTGAAGGGATAGATTGTTCTTGGGTTTTGGGGCCCAAATGGGTGGAAGACAATTTCAAATGGGTCTAAAAGCTACACTAAGAACTACAATCTTGTCTTTAATTAAATATTTTTCCAATTGAATGATACGATTTATTGGGTCTACTTAACCCCAAAAAACCTATCTTACAACCCTCTCTAGGCACTAGATCTATATAGATGTACAATGGCTTTAAATTATAATTAGATCATTAAATTGAGATCTACCTTCAATGCATGTGCAATCTTATTTTCACAGTTTACTTACTGACCTCCATCCAAGTGTCTTTCTAGATCGCCACATCAAGGCTCCCTAATTAAAGAATATGGGTGCATGGAAGGGTGTACATACTTTTGGGCAAAAAAAGAGTACTGTGCTATTTGGGTTGAATTGGGATAAATTTGGGTGGTGTGAACACCATTTACTACAATCAAACAGTTGAATGCTATAGGAAAAACTACAGGAGTAATGTGATTTTTATAAATCAATGTTTATTTTTGGTGTTGGGGTAAAGTTTAGGTGAATAAAAAGGTTGGTCCAATTTGGGTAATGGTTAGGTGAGTTGCCCCCAATATGCAAATTCCAATATGTACACGTAACTGTGTGAGTGAAGTTAACTTGACTTCTTCATGATGCTCGAATCTATCGCCAAGTACTACTCTCCCTCATGCAAGCTGCTCCCTACTCATTTTGAGAGAGAGAGAGAGAGAGAGAGAGAGAGAGAGAGAGAGAGAGAGAGAGAGAGAGAGAGAGAGAGAGAGAGAGAGAGAGAGAGAGAGAGAGCACCTGTTGTAGAACTCTTTACTCCTTTGCATCGACTTCAACTTCTGCGACTATTTCCTTAACTACCCTGGTATTCTTCTTAAACTCTAGAATTACATTTAAGTTCTTGATTTTTTTCTTGTTAAAGTATGGTTAAATGTATGTTTTCATATTGCTCAGTCCACACACACACACACACACACACACACACACACACACACTATCTTCTTACACACATTTCACAGCAGTCCACTCTCTCTCTCTCACACACACACACACACACACACACACACACACACACACACACACACACAACATTATTGTTAAATGCATCTCTAAAAAATGTATTAATTATAATTTTAATGTTTTCACAGCAGTCCACACACACACACACACACACACACACACACACACACACACACACACACACACACACACACACACACACTATCTTCTTGTACACATTTCATAGCAGTCTTACACACATTTCACAGCAGTCCAAACACAAAAGCAACTTAATGTTGGTTTTTGTGAACTTAAACTAACTAATAAATTATTGTTATTAATTAATGTATTAATTACAATTTTAAGTTCACAGAAGCAACTTAATTTCATAATAATTTTGCATCATGTCTTTGTTTTTGTTTGATTTCATTATATACACTTTTTGTTAGCCACACACACACACACACACACACACACACACACACACACACAAGTTGAGAGAGTAAGATTGACAGAGGAAGAATCATGGAATTTGAGAGTATCCATGAAAGTATGCTCTCCTTCCTCATGCCAAGACACTTGACATTCAAATTGTAGAAATAACTAATGTTGCATGTGTGTGAAAAAGGAGGTGTGTGTGTGTATGAAAGAGAGAGAGAGAGAGAGAGAGAGAGAGAGAGAGAGAGAGAGAGAGAGAGAGAGAGTGAGAGTGTCTGTTAAAGAGTATGTGTGCAAGAGAGGAAGAGAGTGTGTGTAAGAGAGGAAGGGAGAGAGAGGTTGCGTGCATATCAATTAGTTCTAGCATTTTTTGTAATTTCATATAAACTGTGGTAATATTCAACAAATTGCATCAGATCTTTCAAGATTGAACATTTTCTTCATAATTCAAAATTTAGCTTATACATAAAATGGCTATGGTATGCTTATGTTGGGTTTTGATGGGTGTAGTATTTGTACATAAGTAGCATCTACACTTGGCTTCAGTGGATTCACATAAGCGGAAAGCTGCTAAAGGGAAGAAGAGCATTTCTAAGATGTAAAAGGCAAAGGATTGGAACTTCTTCTATAATGTGAAGCCTACTAATTATTGGGATCTCAAGTAATGGATGAAATCAACATGGGGTAAGCACGAGAAGGACACTCGGAGAGGCTACCACATCAACAAATTGAATAGTACATGGGCAAAAGACTTCATATGCCGGTCTATAGTGAAGTCAGAGGACTACACAAGGTCATCGACAATGAAGTTCCTACGGTTCTAGCACGAGGTTTTGTTGCCTTCATGCATGGGGTAGATGTGGATTGGCCTTCTTTCAGAGAACACAGGAAGTCAAGGTCTCATATTTCGGTTGATAGTGACAAAGATGGGGATGTGAAACCAATCATGTCCCATTCTTTTAGCATGTAGAAGACACAACGATTAGTGCCAAGAATGCCTATGAAGACAAACCACTTGCACATGTTATCAGACTGACCAGGAGGGTAGGAAAGCATGACTCATTACATCACTCAAAGCCATAAGTAAAGAGAAATCATTGCAAAGTGTTGTTGATGTGGCAAATGGAAAGGTGATATTCCTTATGGTGGACAGAGTGTGGTGGATAGAGTGAAGGAGTTGTCTGCACAAATGGAAGATTTGGGAGATCATGAAGGTGGCAATTCGGCTTTGCAAAAGTTCTCCTTTTTGCTAGAAGACTATAAAAAGCAGCTAATCAGGCAAGAACAGGCCTTAAAAAAGGCTATGGCAAAGCTGCAATTATCTGCATTGGTCTGTCAGTTGGTTAAGGATGAGTTTGCAAATGAGGGGTCTTTTGCCCCCTCAACCATGATTGATCATGTTACAAAGAACGACCTCTGCTAGTAGGTAGCCAATTCCAATTGCACACCCGACTAAAACTGATGAGGAGATTAGGGTCACTATTGAAAGTTAATCTCGATCCTCAGTATTTTCTTCCTATATTCATTGTCTAAAAACATTGATCAATGCATTTATCGATTGATTTCAATGACAGGTATGCTTTTTGTGGTATGGGTTTTTACCCATCCATGTTGGATGTCATTGTGACACCCTACTTACATGTGTACCACATATGGGTTTTTACCCATCCATGTTGGATGTCATTGTGACACCCTACTTACATGTGTACCACATATTTTGTGTGTCCATTGTATTCACAAATGGCTTGGAATGTAAAGGTGCTAGTTGTGTTGCAAAGGAAGTGCTCGAGGCATGGGAAAATAGCTCGGGCTTCACTCGACAAAGGATTGTACCACAACTACTAAAAGGTACCATACTCTTTTAGCATGGTTTTTACTTTTATTGTAATTGCAAAGTACATTGGTGTCATAGGGATGCACTAATATCATAGTTGTACTAATACCTATCATAGTTGTACTAATACCCATCACCAGTACTTTTGTAGGTACAAGCTATTGTATAGTAGAGTGCCCTAGTCCTGAAATTGAGGTCCCATGCACTGTCCAAATAATTAGTATAGTACTGGCTTTTACTTTTCACATAAATAGTATAATATTGGCTATAAACATGACATAATTTAGGTACACCTTTCAGAAATCTCAAGAAATTATTCACTACTAGCACTAAATAGTTTTATAAATAAGTATTATTGTGTGAAGGAAAAGTACTATTAGAATAGTATAGGACTACACATGAATTGCTACTGTGCAAGCCAAAGTACTGTTAGTAGTATAGGACAAAACTACACACGAATTACTAGAGTACAAGGTAAAGTACTGTTAATATAGTATAGTACTGCACATGAATTACTATAGTACTTACTAGGAATAGTAATGTTAGTATAGTACAGTATTGCTCATAAACCTACCAAAGGAAGCATAGTATAGTACTATATTCATTGCCTAAGCACCAACAACTGAACTAGCTATAGTATATGTTGTAGTATTTTTTAGTATAGTACAAGTTGATGAAGTACTCCTTATAGTTCTACACCAAACAAGGAGAACTTAGTATAGTATTGTCCAATAATATTGTCATTGCCTAAACACTTAGTATAGTTTTGTACAATACTATTGACATTACCTAAACACTTAGTATAGTATTGTACAATACTATTGACATTACCTAAGCACCAAATGAACTAGCCATAGTATGTGTTCTTGAACTGGATACTTATATCTCCTCATAATACATGACCATAATTTTTAGGTGCTCAACATATTTTTCATGTGGAGCTAGATTACCTATAGTATAGATTGTGAGCTAGCTATATAGTATATGTTGTTGAACTAGGTTATCCCATATCCTCATCATATAAGAGCATGTTTGAGTTGTTTAACATTTTTTTAAAGTGTTGCTACACTACCAGAGATGTCTCCATTTCAAGTGCTGATATGGAGACTCCAAAGAAAAAGTAGATTATTGGTTGGGAAGAAGAACCTAATGAGGGACAACTGAAGAAAAGAACCGATGCAATAGACAACGAGATGAATAGTTTATGATGAGGATGCTTGTCTTGTGGTTGTGGATAAGCAACAAAAGGCAAGTATAACTAAATTGGAGAAGGTCCCTCCAATGCACAAGTTGCCGAGATTGGATGGAAAACAACCTGAGTTCAGAATTGATGATGGTATGGAATTACACTAGTAAGATTTTTCCTTGTCACCATATGCATCAAGTGTAAAATTTATGTGACTATGTTTATTATGGTGGTAGCATCGAAGATGGTGCATATACGAATTCCCCATTGAGTGGTAAACCTATGAAGAAGTTGGCTATATGATCACTTTACAAGAAGAAATGAGAGAAGAAAGTAGACAAGAAAGGTCTACTTAAGGGAAAAGAGAAGAGTACACATCCAACAAGGTTTAGTTGAGCGATAATAGAAGAGTGCACATCCAACAAGGTTTAGTTGAGCGATAACAGAAGAGTGCACATCCAACACAACAGAGTTGACAGACAGTTTGCAAGGTTCATATATGTGATGTCGCATTTTGTATCTTCTTTGACACATTTTAAAGCAATATAAGACAATCATGTTGAAGTGCTCATGTCTACATATCTCATTCCTTATATGTGGTTGTTTTGTTGATTCTCTAGCTTATTATTATTGCTTGAGGATTAGTTTGACACTAATTAATCACATGGTTACTAGTGAAAAGTTTGATACTAATCAATCACCTTATTATTACTAGTGGGAAGTTCTTATATTAGAATCTTGTTACAGGTATATATTTTATCATATTTTTGATTCATAATGATCGTGGAAAAATATGCTTCATTTAATGTGTGCAGAAATCAGCTTAATGAAATGTGTGAATGTGCACAATGTTATTTTATGAGTTATTTTTGTTGAACACGTGCCAAATATTTGTACAAATTATTTATGCATGCTTGTGCATGGCGTTGCTATATTCCTAGCACATATGCTAGAAGAGTTTTGATTATTTACACTTAGTGTGTGAATAAGCTCTAGTGCTTGACCTATTTTTGTAAGAGTGAAAAAGCAAGCCCAATTTTGTATGCACAACTATTAATAGCTCCTTGGGCTATTTATTGAATACAATTTCTTAAAATACTCATGTGTGGAAGTGGAGTTACACGCATGAGGGGGGAGATTGCACCCAATCTTGTGTTCTTTGATTTTAAGCTTTTGAGTTATGCTATGGTATCTATGGTTTATTTTTGTTATTTATTAATTTATGGATTAATTAATTCTCCATGTACTTTTTGGTCCTGTAGCTGTGGTATCAGGGCACGGCAAATTCATGTAGTGAATTTGGGTCATGGAGGTTTGAAGAAGAAAAATCAAGAAATTGATTTTTTTTATCAAAGGTTATTGGCTCGGAGTAAATTTTTAAAGGCTTTTCTTCTATTATTAAATTTCTGCACGAGAAAAAAGAAGCCTGTAGCATAAGGAGTACATGTACTTGAGGGATCTATTACGCTTTGGTTTGAGAAGGCAAAAGGGAGAAGACCTTTCGGCAAAAGAAGGTAAGGTTATGTGAATTTTGTGCACCATTGGATGTGACTTAAGATCAAGAGCTAGGAAGAAAGCTACCTTTTGAAGAAAACCATCAATGGATTCCCAAAAACCACCCTTCTTCTCGGAAAACCACCTTCCCCAATTCATAAACTCTCAATGATCCAACCATATGGATTGAATGAGCTTCTGAAGGAGGTCTGAGTCCCACAATCACATTGCTAAACCATTGTTGTTTTGCAAAAGAAAATCTATAATGGATGGTGCATAATCTCCCATAAATCAATTTTGGAGAGAGAAGCTTTAATTGCCGATTATAGCTGAATTTGTTTTGATTAACAAGATTAATAAAAGGAGAGAAAAGAAATCAAGTTTATTGGAGCAATTATATTTTGATTTTCTCTTCTCTTTAATCGGCAGTGGGGCGGGTAGCGCAGAAAATTGCAGAATTCTTCTTTTTCTTCTTCTTTTGCACGCGGCCGGCTGCTTACCAAAAAGAAGAGTTTCTTTTTTTTAAATAAAAGCTTAATAAGCTCTTAATAAAGCTTTACTCAAGGCTTAATAATAAAGCCTTAGGCTGCTCCTTTTCCAATTAAGGGTGACGGGTGGAAATCGTGAAAAGCCTTTTTCAAAAGCTTAATAAGCTTTCCTAAGAAAAGCTTATAGTTATGAGCTTTATAGTAAACTTTATATTATAAAGCTTATCTTTAAAAGAGTTCCAAAGGAGTTCGATTCTAAGAGTTGAAAGGCAACTCAACAAAGTAAAAATTCAGACTCTCAGATCTGCAGAAAAATTTTACAAAAAGATTTCACCTTTTCTTGCAAAAAAAAAGAGAAAGAAATTTGAGAACCTCTTGTAATAAAGTTTTCGAATATCCAAGAGCATCAAAGAAATATCAACATTCAGCAATTCTTGGAGGATGCTTAAGGGATCTTGTCTATATCATATTATTTTGTATTTTTATTTGATGAGTGCGAGGGGGTCACCAATTTAGGTGTCGCACGAGTTTTATTGTTGTAGCATTTTATTCTACACAACAACTGAGGACAATTACTTCCTTAAATGGGAGGATTGTTTACAGATATATATTTTATCATTATTTTGACGCATAATGATCGTAGAAAAATACGTTTGATTTAATGTGTACACAAATCAGCTTAATGGAATGTGTGAATGTGCATAAGTTTATTATATGCGAATGTGCACAAGGTTAATTTATGAGTTATTTTGTTGGCCACGTGCCAAATGTTTGTTGTGCACAAGTTTATTATATGTGCAAATGTGCACAAGGTTAATTTATGAGTTATTTTTGTTGGCCACGTGCCAAATGTTTGTACAAACTACTTATGCACACTTGTGCATGGCATTACTATATTCCTAGCACATATGTTATAAGAGTTTTGATTATTTATACTTAGTGTGTGAACAAGATCTAGTGCTTTCCCTATTTTTGAAAAAATGAAAAAGCATGCCCAATTTTGTATGCATAACTATTAATAGCTCCTTGGGCTATTTATTGAATACAATTTCTTAAAATACTCATGTCATGGAAGTGGAGCTACATGCGTGAGGGGGGAGATTGCACCCAATCTTATGTTCTTTGATTTTATTCTTTTGAGTTGTGCTATGGTATTTATGGTTTATTTTTGTTATTTATTAATTTGTGGATTAATATTCTCCATGTACCTTGGTCCCGTAAACAAATCTGGTAGTATGCTCATGTGTTTGGATCTCTGCCGATATAGCGATTTGAACTCCTAGGAGCTGGTGCTCCTTTGACTTGAAGCATAAAGGCGGTCTGGAATTAAAATAACAAATCCTTATCCTCTTAAACTGAATATACTTAACTAATATTTTTAGTGGAGTTTTGATGTGTCAAATTATAAAATTCTGATGCAGATATGGGTTCCTCTCCGAAGGTAGATGTAGAGATGGGTTCATTAGACACCTTGACAATAGATCCTCCTAATAGTGAGTAGCATATGTTTGACACCCTATTCTAAACCATCTTTTATATAAAAGGTACCTTAAAGGTCTCATGAAAATTTTGTGGTTTGGAAGGTGAGTGTTTGGATGCTAGTGTGTTGCAGGCTGAAATAGAGATGATTTGTAAAACAAGAATGCCATAATTAGTGGTGACAAAGAATCAGGCACTCAAAATGGATAGAACAAAGGAGATGGGATTACGTCAAAGGAGTCAAGTTTGCTATGAAACCTTGCACAGGTGTTTTTTTTTGCCATCTACAATTACTGTGCTTTCTATATGTTGAAAAGAAAATATTTCTACTTTGTATTTCAACAATTGTAGGATGTGTGGATGGGTCCACTCAAGAAGGCGCTATGGTCAAGAAAGAAGATGCTGCAATTGCCATTGCTAGGGATGTTGCAGACTCCATTGTGGGTATTGAGAAAGATATAGGGTTTAGTGAAGTGCAGAAAGAGTTGGAGAGAGCTGCAGCCTGCTGGCAATTACCATTGCTAGGGATGTTTCAGACTCCATTGTGGGTATTGAGAAAGATGCAAGATTTGGTGAAGTGCATAAAGAGTTGGAGAGAGCTACAAATGAGGGGGTTAAAGCCAAGCAAGTGTTAGACCAAACTGTGGATAGTACTCACAAAACTCAGCAAAATGCAAAAGATGTTCTGGTTGTTGGTAGAGGGTCCATCAGTGGGACTAATGACAATATCGCCCTAGACAATTGGCTACACTGTAGGTTCTCCAAGAAGAAAACTCTTCTTGTATGCACTAGAAGCAAATGGAAGCCATAGTCTAAGTCATAGTATTGCATCCACTTTTTTCACATCTTTTTATCACCATTGTATCCTTGTTTTTTTTCCAATTGTCATAGTAGGTAATTGATTTTTGTAATCCATCAAATCCTCTAATAATATTATGTTATTCTTTTGATCACATTCTTTCTGTTTTTGTGCTAATGCGCGTGTGTATTGCCACAGGTGACTTGGCTAATTATGGAAAGAAACTGATAATCTTTGATCCTAATGGAATTCTGTTAAAGAGGTGGTTCAAAAAGAAACCCCCTTCCACTTTCGAAAGAGTGCACAGTGTGGGAAAACAATTTGTGTAGTTGTGGCCTGGCCTAAAAGAGTTCCGCAACAATGTTTCTTCCAAAGTTCCACGTTTCCATATGGTCAAGCATGGTGAAACATAATGTGCAATGATGATGAAATTGATAATTCATTGATTGTTGGTTGGGAAGCCTAACATACTCCATGCATAACATAATTGCATATATAGATGAGGGTTGAACTTTATGAGACATGTTTTATTGTAAATGGCTGCATAGAGCGATACCTGGACTAAAGAGAATATCACTAATTAATGTACTTAATGATGTCAAAATTTTGAAAAGGATTTCTTTATTTCTCCCACAAGCTCTATTTGGACTCACCTAGAAGATCTAGAAGTGTGTGACTTACCTATCTAAAGAGAGAGACAACATGCAAGCAGGGTAGAGACAAAAGGAGAAACCATGCATATAGGTAGGGGAGCTTCATAACAGCCATGTCATAAGAACATAATAGAAGCATAATCGACAAAGTAGCAACAATCATAAGAAGGTGAATTTGTCCTGCAAAAAGGTGTCCACGACCATGATAGTCAAACCCAAGTCGTAAGAAACAAGGCAATGACATTCGATGTTCTAAGTAGGAGAAATCCACTACAATATAACTTGTATGATATAAAAGCGAGACAAAAACACACTGACAATACAATGGAGGCCATGCTGCAATAATAGAGAGACAAGAGCTCATTAGTGAAAAATCAACATGATGGAAGCCAAAAGGAAAAAAATACTCCTATTGAGAGTAAAAAGTGCCTTGAAAATCAATACAAATTGATGTTTTGTAGTATTCTAGAATGCACCTCATGTGTTACACTATAGAGCACCTTGTACCCTTTCACCTTATGTTATACTCTTAGCATACAAACCTTTATTGCTATGACTGCATACGGTTGGGGCCTTCTTGAGAAGAACGTAACTACTTCGAGTGGATTGCACCTTCTCATAATATGTGCCACATTTTACCTCGTCTTCTCACCAACATTGAAGACTCCATCTTATATGTTTTGTTAAGACAGATTTTGGTTCTAAACACAAGACAATGTAGTACTCCTCCCCTTGTTCATCATCCGACGTTGTGTAGACCCGAAAAAATTATCTCCGACCTCTAACATATCAGCCAAACTATCATTGTCTTCAAAGTATGTAGTGTCTTCATCTACAATGCGAGCTTCATCGCTCGCATTGATTGGCTCTAGATTTTTAAAGGACCATGGCCCACTGTGTTGTAAGTTGGTGCACTTGTCCCAAGTTTCATCCATATAGGAGCAAAAGCACAATCTTCAAAAGAGGAGTTGTGTGTTGTCTTTCTTACTAAAACCAAGAATGCAGTGTGTCGTGTGTTCCAATCACTATGTTGTAACCCCATTTTGTGTTTCGATCCACATCGCTAACCTTAACCTCCACAAATGAATGGAGGATGGCATCATCATCTCCCATTTCTGTATTCAACCATGTCATTCGCATTTTGAAGCTTCGCTTCATTAGGTTTAAGCTGCTTCGCAGTGAGCATACACTTCACCAAGGCCCTTACACCATCGTGCTCACCCTTTCTGTGGCCGACCCCAAAGAAGTGTCATGTCATACATGTGTTAGTCAATGAGAAATACATGTTCAATAGACAATTAAAAAAACCCCACAAATATCCTTGTGAGAAATAGATACCGTAAAATGGCACACTCCATTTTACTAACTACTTTGTGAAATGTACTGTATACACTAACAATAATAATCATTATACTACACTTATTATTACTGATGGATTAACATATTAGAGCATGCCATAATAGTAGACCAGTGTTGTAGTGTGCCATAGCAAATGTGCTATCTGTATTGACAGTACTATACTGTACTAGGAACTGAATACATGTACTATACTATACTATCCATGGCAGCAGTGTATGAGAGAGTGCTAGCATTTAAATTCATGAGAGATATCAGTGAAGAAAGAAAGGGAAGTAAGACTTGAAAACCTCATCCTTTGTTGGTCATATGTGTCATAGCATATGCACTTTCAGTACACTGACGGCACTAATTTGTGTCATAGCATATGCACTTTCAGTACACTAACTTGAAAACCTCATCCTTTGTTGGTATGTGTCATAGCATATGCACTTTCAGTACACTGACGGCACTAATTTGTATAATAATACACTATACTATTTTATATTATATTATACTATGAACTATACACATGTTTTGTAGTAAAATATACATGGCAGCAATGTAAAAGAGATCCCTTAAATGCATGAGAGGAATCATTGAAGAATGAAAGGATAGAAAGATTTACTTGGCAACAAAGTAGAAAGGTCAAGATGCTTTGAATTGGGAAGTGGCACCATCGGACCAAACCCAATGTCTTTTCACTTCCATATTTTCCCCCTGTCCATTTAACATGAAGTAGAAAATAGTGATGCACAAATAATGTGTCATAGACCTCGGTAGTGTGCACTCCTTTTACTGCATTAAGAGACGTGTCTAGATTCTCAACTCTTGATGAGGATATCTTTTCTTGGGAATTGTAGTGACTTCCAAAACAAGTTTCATGTCACGAGATGAGCCAAAATTTACCCAAAACAACCCTCTTTAGGGTAAGTCAAGGTTGCATGTCATCTGGTTGAAACATTGTACAATTGACAAAGATAAATATCTTTGATTTCTCTTCGAGCATGCCGTCTACCAATTCATCTAAGCTTGAACATGTTTGGTATTCGATATCCTTTGTGCTTAACAATTGTGCTACACAGCATGGGCATACATAAAACAATTACTCAATGGAATAAAGAGCCAAACCTCAAAAAATGAAAGCATGGACATACATAAAAATAATTACTAAATGGAATAAAGAGCCAAACCTCAAAAAATTGAAAGTTAATAAAGAACATACTATTGGCTTTCATAGCTGTGCTATAGGCAGACGAAGAAGGTGATACCAACCAAATTCAAACTTGCATTGAATGTGCAATGTACACAATTAAAAAATCTTTTTATTGCAAAATAAAATCACATAATTAATTTACCTATGCTAAAAATATGTGAATAAATAAATGATTAATGTGGCTGATTTATTGAACAACATAGGTAATTTTCATGGCTAAAATTAAAATCTCTAGAGCCACATGATGAGAGAGAGAGAGAGAGAGAGAGAGAGAGAGAGAGAGAGAGAGAGAGAGAGAGAGAAGTGGGCAACAACGATGGAGACCACAACAACCTTGATGGTGCATGCAACAATTGCAATATGGTAGGAATTCAAATTATCCTCTTAGAAGGAGGAAGCCATGGCATACTCTTGGGCACTACTTGCCCAAGCTTGTTTGTCACCTAAAGCAAAAAGACTTGAATACATGAATCATATATGCAGAGGGAGCCACATTTGGAAGAAGAGCTGCAAAGTTTAAAAAAAAGAAAAAAGCAAGAAGAAAATAGATATGCATGGTACCTTAATTCAGCTAGGTTTTTGCTAGTGTGGAAGGTAAACTAGAAGGCCGCCATAGAACCTGCTTCCCAAGGAGTAAGTGGTGCAATGAGAGAGAGAGAGAGAGAGAGAGAGAGAGAGAGAGAGAGAGAGAGAGAGAGAGAGAGAGAGAGAGAGATTGGAGGGAGAAAGATAGGTGAGGGAGGAAAGGTGCCGAAACTTCCTCAAGGTGGGTTCTTGAAATTTTTGAATAAAAATATAAATTTTCTTATCTTCCCTCCTAAATACAAGCGCTTATTAAGGTCAAAAAACTACTCTTAGCACTATTGGAAGTATTGCCAAAAGCAATACTATTTGAGACACCCTTCCATGCTTCCACCCAAGTAGAAAGTGATTGTCATCAGTTCTAATTTTGATTTCCAACATCAATTCCCTTTATTCTGCCTCTTTCTCTCTGTGAATAACCTATTGCTTGTGTTTTTAATGCATGAGTTATAATTCATGACATGTTATCAAGGCTGAAGCTTTAGATAATGATCTTTGGTAAGTTACTTTGTGTTAGTGGCTCAATGTATAGTTAATGCAAGTCCAAGGTCTTGAAAACCATTGTTTAGTAATGAAGGAAAGCTAGAACCAAATCACCGATACCCTTTGGAAGTTCACAATAAAGGTAATCTTGTCTTTGTGTGACTTGCAGAGGAGACAACTAATGGGATTGATAGGATGCCACTGACAACATCAAAGATGGTTAATTTAGTCCAAATGTTTCCATGAGATCATCCTCTTGTTCTAGCATGGAGAAGAAAGGATGAGACACTCTATGTTAGGAGCAGTAATGATTCTCTTATGAGATTGATTCAATGCATGTCTACCTTGCTAGTAAAGGAATCACCATAAGTACACTAATTAGACAAGTTTTAAGAACCTTGAGATTTGGCTTGCCTTTGAAGAATCTTTTTGATGGAGAAACATTAGAGCAATTCATCATCAAAAGGATGAAGAATCTATATGATCAAATGATAGCTATTGGGATCAAATGATAGCTATTGGGATCATGGTGATGGCCTACGATCTTGCACCTAGGTGCATAAGGGGCTTGCACCTATCAAAAGCAAAAGGCTCATCTACATACCTGAGTTGAAGAGTATGTGTATGTAGAAGTGCATACAACAAGAAGGATATTAATGCATTAATAATTGTTACATACCTGAGTTGAAGAGTATGTGTATGCAGAAGTGCATACAACAAGAAGGATATTAATGCATTAATAATTGTTACCTTACAAAGGGAAATGTTGATCTTTGTTATGTGATTCAATATGTCCTCAAAATTTCTTATATTATGTGAATTTATATTTTTAAATTTTCTTAAATCTTTGCATGGTATATTGGTGATGGTGAACATGGGCTACCACTTAAAAGATGGGCTACCACTTAAAAGATTATGCACTTGCGATTTGGGTGCTGTAGGATGTAAAATATGCATACACAATTTTTTGTGCACAACATTATATATGCATCTCATGCAAGGAAGGATAATAACAACTCATTAACGCTACAAGTGGAGCAACAAAAGTGTTTGGATTTGTCAAACAAAGTGAAGCATCTTACTAGGAAGGAGCAAGTGCTATCTAGGAGTATTGATGACATATTGGTAAGCCAACTCTTATTGTGAATAACAAGAAAGAAAGAAGCATTGATTTCTTGAATACAAAGATTAAAAGACTCAAATGCACTCCACTGAGACTTGAGTAAAGGAAGCAATTATTGGCTACAATGGATAGCCATGTAGTGCATGGTGGCACGTGAAAGAGGCAAGTGCAAGCTTTAAGGTAAAAAACATTGCTTTTCTAATTTGGTAGGAACTTCTCAATGGTGCAAGTGTAGAAGGAGGCATAAGGGACTAGGAATACCTTAAAGAAATCACACCTTATTTTAATCCTTGAAAATCCACAGATTCCACTTGTTACCTTAATGAAGTAACATGTGATGTGACAAGATACTTAGATGAAAACAAATTTCAAGTGGCTTGTAATTATACTTTTCCCTTAGATTCCTATAAGTTACGATTCACATTAGATTTGAGGAACTATAGGTGTAACCTTGTCACCTTCCAAGTTTTAAAGCATGCTCTTGTGATCATTTTCTCATGATGTTGTGTCATTCAGAGAGGTGGCAATAGATCACCCGATAACCCCAAAGCTCGATTCTGATAAAAGAACTCTAGTTATCAACAAGTTGGTAGAGTGACAACCTAAGATGGCTGGAATGACATCATCCTGTAGATCATGACTTCCATCAGTGAAAGATTCCCAAAAGATTTTGCTCGCATTAGTTATGAACTAGTCATACCTAGGGTGTCTGTAATGCCGATGAATTCGAAGAATTGATATGCCTTGTCATACTGGTCCTTCACCATCCCTCATTGGCATTGGATCACCTCCCTCATCATCAGAGCACATTGTTCATGCAATGTTAAGGGCATCATGTAGATGCCCCAACACAACAATCACCATTAGTTGAAAAGAAACAAATCGTATTATAAAGAGGCCTACCATGCCATTGCTCAACAAAGAATAAAAGTAACGTCAAGATTGTTAAAAGTGTTGGTTGTGAGCCAACACTTACTGACCTTGCACATAAAACAAATATAAATCACAATATATAGAATAACACCAAGACATAGTTGGTTGATAATTTATATTACTTTAGAACTGTATTCATATCCTCTCTTGCAATAATAAGCACCTTGTGCATGTATGTAGTGTCTAAATTGAAGATCTGAATGGCAAGTATGCCTTATTACATATCTGTGTGGTTCATTAATGTGAATCTTCCTAAAATTATAAGGGTATATTATCGACCACCACTAACACAATGCTGTAAACTCAAGAGGAGCTACACATGTCCCAAGCAACTCATTGAGAATCCTAGCCATAGAGATCTCCAAGTTTATTGGAAAATATGATGTATCTCTACCAATCATGCTCAATTCATACAATCATTTGAGCAATGATGTGAAGCTTTAGAAATTTGAATTACCTTGTTAAGGTACATGCATTGAATCTATGCTTAGTGGAAAAAGTCAGTTGTATCACTGCATACCCAATTTATGCTCGATACAAAGTTGTAGCAAAAAATTTAGTTATAGCTTTGTAGAGAATCTAAGGTTTACAAGTGTGGGTGGATGTACGTTAATGTGATCGATTATAGTGGCATTATAATAGCTTTACAATACTACTAGTGGAGATTATAAATTTGCTTTAAGCATTGTTTGGTAAGTTATTGCAAGTAAAGATATCTAATAACTTGCCATAGATTGTGAGCAAGAAGCTGGACAAGAATAACTTCCAAGCGTGTTTGTTTAGGATAACTAATTTCCTTATGAGAAAAGGATATTAGGAGTTCATTAAATAGGTGATGAAAAGGAGCCAGAGATTGGTGAAGAACATCCCACCCCTCAACAAGTGTAGGTATGTCTGTTAGTGTGATAGACTCTATGATTATGTATATACAAGATGCACAAATGCCTAAGGAGGCTTGGGACACCTTGGTGAAGATGTACAGTATAAACACCAAAGATGTAGCCAAAGCAAGAGATGCACAATGTTAGAAGAGAAAAACTGAGGATAAATGATTACTTAATGAGGGTAAAGAGCTTGCAGATGCCCTTTCTTCTTTTGGATCACCAATAAATGATGATGATATGGTGTCTCCCATGACTTTAAAATGGTCTTAGAAAAGAATACAATTAGTTTTAGATCTCCATTGGCGTTGGAGAGAACTTTCTTGATTTTTAGGAATTGATTGCTCTCCTCATCCATGAAGAGATGAATCTTGGGGGAGCTAGGGAATGAGGTGGCAGTTGGTTTAGAGGAATAACAAGAAAAAAATCAATCTCATATAGGTGGAAAAGGCCACTCTAGAGGCAGGGGGAGCTAATGAGGTCGAGGTGGTTAGCAAACAAATCAAAATACAAATAGCATAGAGTGCTGATATTGTAGCAAATAGCATAGATTACTAATACTGTGGAAAACTAAGGCACATGGCACAGAACCGTGATATAAAAAGTAGAATGATACCAAAAGTGGAAAGTTGCAACAAGGCACATGTTCATCATCTAATTAAGTAGCTGTTTGTGATGTAGCGCATGCTCAATTCCACAACAAGAGATGTGTTAGGATTAAGAGATATTTGGTATGTGGATTTTGGTGCCTCTATCCACATGACTAGTCATGGTGAGTGGTTTAGAGATATGTAGAAAATGGAAAAACCAGGTTGTGTAGGTGATGATATTGCACACCCCATTATGCATGTTGGTAAAGTGCCATGGTCTATGTAGGATGAAAAAGTGAAGTACTTGGCAGATGCTCTTTATGTTCCAAATATTACAAATAATCTAGTTTCTATTGTGGGGACAGATGGTTGAATAGGGTTTGCAAGTGAGGTTTAATCCTCAACAAAGGTGTTTTGTGAAAGACTTCAAAAATCAATGTCTCTTATTTACAAAGGGTAACAGAAATGACACGAATTTTACTTTAGATGTCAACATGCTTGAGGTGAAGGCAACCATATTTGTGCATAAGACAAGTGTCATTGTAGATATTGACATATGCACAAGTGTATTGGTCATGTGAATATACAGTGGGTTGAAGTCTATGTAGACCCAAAATATTGTTGTATGTTTGCAAAACTTTAAGGTGGTTGATGATATGCATAAAGTATGTGAACTTCAAGTATGCTAGCTTGGTAAAGCAGGAACTTTCTCAAATGAAAAGCATGTCAGTGCAAGGCCATTGGATATTATACATTCAAATGTATGGGAACCGACTAAGACTACAACAATTGCAGGTTGCAGGTATTATGTTACATTCGTTCATGATCACATTAGGAAAGTGTAGGTTTACTTCATATGAAGGAGAAAAGTGAGGTGTTTTCTCACTTTCAAAGATTTAAAGCCTTGGTTGAGAAGGAAAAAGGTATGTAGATCAAATGTCTAAGATCGGATATGGTGGGGGAGAGTATTTTTCCAATGAGTTTAGTGATTTCTTGAGAAAGGAGGGAATCAAGAGACAAATTTACATGTACACTCCGTAACAAAATGGTATTGCAGAAAGGAAAAATAGGCACATTGTAGATGTGGCACATGCCTTGATGTCTGAAAAGTATATGCCAGATTATTTGTGGACTAAAGTAGTAGCAACTGTAGTTTACATTATGAACAGGATGCCCACTGTAGCTGTTCATAATATGATACCTGAACAGAAGTTTATGGGTATAAAACCAAATGTGTCTCACTTGAAAGTGTTTGGATATATTGCATATGTGCATATTCTCAATGAAGTGAGAATAAAGGTGGATCCAAAGACAGAGAAATGCATGCTTTGGAGTAGAAAGGTTATAGACGTTATAATTCTACCACTTGTGAGATGCGAGTAAGTAGAGATGTTGTCTTTGATAAGATTAGTTGGTATGCACCACTGAAGGCAACATAAGATGTAGATGTAAGAAGTAATGATGTTGTCTCACATGTAGAGCAATCAACGAGTTCTTAATGGACCTAAAGAGTCCTTTAGTAGTGGATCCAATGTTAGTCCATGGTCAAGCAGGTTGAGGATAAATGTAGGTACACGCATATCATGTAAAGGGAAGGAAAAGGTAGATCAACTTTTTGGACCTGATCTGTCAGTAGGTCACTCATATAAGGAAGGTGATTCTTGGGGCTTTGAGTAGAGCCTTATGAGAAGCTTGGCATCTTGTCAGTGGTGGTTACTCCTAGTGTATAGAGAACTAGGGCTGTTTTGAGGACACTTGGCAGTGATCCACGTGTATGCAAGTCTACAAGGGTTAGATACCATGTCGACAGGTTGAGATAAGATGGATATATAACTTATCATTATGCTTACATGGTTAAATCAATTGGAGAGCCCACTTGTGAGCAGCATGTAATTAGAAATTTAAAAATGGGAAGATGCCATGGATGAGGAGATGGCAGCATTGGATGCAAATGTAACATGGGAGTTAGTACCTTTGCTTAAGGAAAAGGAGACAATTGGATGTAAGTTGGTGTATAAGATCAAGCATAACTCAAATGGATTAGTGAGCAGGTATAAGGCAAGGTTGGTTGCCAATGGCTATGCATAGATATACGGCATTGACCATGAGTAGATATTTATCTCGGTTGTGAGAATGGCAAAACAACCGTGAGAGCTGGCATTGCTATGGGTTGCCTAGGTGATAGCCTCCACACTTATGTCACTGGCATGGTTGGTGAGATTATGGTTGATATGCTGCTAGTGTGGATGACAAGCTATGTGATAGACATATTTATATTACTAGAGTATGGCATAGTTATAGTGCTAGCTCATATAGTTGGGTTCACACTATGGACCGACCACTGTATATTATAATAGAAGAGCACTTTTCCTTCTAGTATATATACTCTTATCTCTTTATATTAATGTTCGTACTGAAGAGAAGAAGATAGAAGAAAATTTATCCATCCATGTCTCTCGTGTCTCTCTCTCGTGTGTGTGTGCTTGTAGTAAGGAACCTCACTTAAAGCCCCTAACAGTCTAATCCAAGCACTAAAACCCAACCCATCACCCCAAGTTGAGAACCACATTCTTACAACACATGAGTAACACAATAAGCAATCTTAGGAGATTATGATTAGGATTGAACATAATAAGCAAGCTCAAGAGAGCATGATTAAGATTGATGAATATCTTACTAGATCACCTATGTAATTGAACCACATAATTTCAATCTATTAAAGCAACCTAAATACAAAAAGAAGAGCACTATCGATTTCCCTTTCAAGAGGAAGAGGTACTATTTACCAAAAGTAACCATTTAAAGTATGATCAAGGTCAAAGGAAGAATATATGGAGGATGTTGTAATATAGTATTCAACCAAGAGAAAAGCTAAAACACCTTATTACAAATACATATTGGGAGATACACTCTTATCCTAAAGATGATGATGGAGCTTCCATCTTTGTACACCTAAAATCTAATCGTGTCTTGTCCCTCGACCCAAAAAGGCTACATTGAGGGCTATATGTGAACCTCCACATTAAGCACTCTCTTGACATTATTAAGAGCCAAAGTGAGGATAATTATGCTTTAGACCAACGCTTTATGAGTAGGAAATGAAGATTCAATGCTTATGTCTGAAAGCGAATGGGAAACTAAAATTACAACTGAAATTTAAGTCGAAGCTAACATCTATGATACCATTTGATGAGTCTATCAAAGTTTGGCTAGATTTCCTGCTAGGAAAAAAATGTTGAATGAAAAAAAGGAGTAATTAATCCTAAAGTTGGTCACAACATTGTACCCAATGAAACTTGGATACCTTTGGGATAACGTCGTATAATCAACTCTATAAACATTAGTGTGATAGATGCTAGTGGAAAATACATTAAAATTTGGGGCAATTTCATTATTCTCATTGAGGAGATGAACAATGGAATGTGAATTCCAAGTTCTTGATGACTTTAAGAAAACCATCTTGGCATTGCTCTTACCAAAGAGGAACTATTGATAGAAATGTGACATTCATAACTTGAACCCATGGAGTAATCTCCACTGCTTGAACTTGTCCTTGATCTAAATCTTCTTGAAGTAGAGGTTGGGATTGAAGTGTTAATGTCAATCAAAATGATACAAGCTTAACTTTACCCATGGCATGAACGTAATCTCATGACTTTGATTCATGGGAATTGTTAGGCCACTACAAGCTCATCGTGAGTGGATTCTCTTCACAACAGACATGAACATGCCATATTTGGGGTGCTTTGAACAAATAATCTATATACAAACTAACCCCCTAAGGATTGCAAGTTCTTTGTTCTTGAGTATGTGTTGGAAGTTGAATAAATTCAGGGATGTGAATGGATTGTTGCCACCCAAGCTATGCTTCACAAGCAATACATTCATCTCAAAGGTCGACAACACAGAGTTGGTGGTATCATTTTGTGATAACGAAGATCAAACAATGAATGATCTCTATGATGCTCAACACAAAAGGTTACTAGCTTCCTAGGAAGCTCCTTTGCTTAGAGACAAGCTTTCTCTAATAGCCCTCAGACTCTAAAAAATCTACTATTTATTCCACCATCAAAGAAATGTGCTTCTATCTCCAACTCAATCATTAGGGGAAATTCGGGCTCCAAATGGGCCCTTTAAGGGCTTTCTCTCTCCTCTTGGAATCCCGAAAAAGTGCCAAAATAATACTATTATATTGGGTTTCTCTCTCTTCTTTTCAAATCTAAATTCACTTTTTTTCCTATTTTCAAAAGAGATTAAATGCTTATGTTATTCTAATGTTCTTAAATTCTACATAACTTCAACCACTTGTGAGTGGAAATTCATAAATGTGAAAAGCAAGTATCTATAAAGTAAGAAAACAAGTGCGAGGATATTTCTGATGCAACTATATTTCTATAAAGTAAGTATCTATATAAAGTAAGAAAACAAGTATGAGGATATTTCTGATGCAACTATATTTCTGACAGAGAGTTCTTATGGACTATTTGATGTTGCTTTGGCCTCTACATCATGTGAAACTTTGGTTCTCTTGTTGCTAAGGTTAGTGTGGTGAGGCTTTGTTTTTGTTGATTTAGGCAGCCACATGAAAGAATTGCCTTCATGATACTGTTAAGCATGAAGTAGGCATGTGGCCACCCATATGAAAGAATTGCCTTCATGATACCCTTGAGCACAAAGTAGGCAGTCACCCATATTTTTTTAAAGCTTTTGGCTTTGGAATCCATGCCTTTGCTATTGAAGTTTTTTCTTTTGGCTTGGAAGTTAGTGTGGTTTCTTCTCTTATGGATGAATCAACACTTCAGCACATTACCTTTGTAATATCCCTAGGATTATAACAAGTTCTTTAGAACCCTTGCCTATAAAAAAACTCAAAGTTTGGTTTTTCATGCCATGAAGGGTCATCTAAAAAATTGCCATGCTGCATTAAGGAGGATATCAAATATATACAAAGAAGCCCAAATAAGATTAACTTAGACATCGTGAAAAACTTTAATTTTTCATGCTATAAAGAGTCTTCCAAGGGAGAAATATATGACCAAGAAAACACAAGTCATGCCCAAGGTGAAGAGAACAATATGCGACTATATGAAATCTTTTAATTTTACACCCATGAAAGTCTCTAGATCTTCACGCTCGTGAAAAAGTCACTTAAACCCAAGTCCACAAATAAGAGTAGATCACATACTCATCAACAACCTACCAAGATTCTAAATCATCAATAACTAGCCATATCAATGGGTGAGTTGATTACTTGCCATTCTTCATTTTAATTCGCTATCTAGTGTACATAGTAGATGCTCTGTAAGGAAACACAAGTATTTACTCACCCATTGGTGGAAGAACTACAAAGCTTATCAACAAGTAGCTCATTATCAAGCTTTCCTAATAAGTGGATCTTCATAACTAGCCCATTGGTAGGTTGTTGTGACCAAAATGTGGAGGAATGACTTCAATGACTCTGTTCTTCAATTTGGAACAAAACAAAATAATTTAATTTGAAATTGGGAACTGTAGTTCTCAAATTGTGTACTTAATGTTGAGTGAATGTAGGTTGAGCTCTACTCTAGATTTGCGGCTGAGCTTCGAGAATCGCAAGCCCTAGAATGTCTAGAAACTTAAAGATAAGAATGTGTGTTGTTAAAAACACACCTAGAATTCGACCTAACCTAGCAACCTTTAAATAACTTAAGATGTGGTTCAACATTGCTACATAGAGATAGAGATGCCCATGTCTCAACTATTTTTCTTAGTATGGAGAAAGCCAGCTGGCCGACTAGCTGAGAAATCGATTAACTAGCTAAACTAGCGTATCATTGTGATGATTGAAACCTTATGTTAAACTAACACAATGAAAAGCCCAACTACTTGTTAAAACATTAAAATCTAATAATGCCAAAATAATATGATGACTTGTCTAATGAAACTAATTATGATTGAAGTAATTATATGACTTATTGATTATGCTAAACATATTTAAAATCTAATTATCATAAATCGACGTGGTGAATTATTAACCATCGAAACCCGAATATGCTACACTAGTGCTATGGCATAAGACTAACATGTGGCATGTAGACACGGCAACAACTACACACTATAGGGAGCAAGCTTGCTGCAGTCAGCTGCGCGAAGACATGCCATATGCAGAGAGAACTAGCACATGTGATGACTATTGGTGATGACATAAAGGATTGCATAGCACATGGTGACCATTGGTGATGTAAAAGGGAACTAGTGCACTAAGACCATTACATGGTAGAATTGGTTTGCAGTCATGGAGTTTGTAGGTGTAATATGTGGCAGAATTAGTTTTTGTAGTTATGGAAGATGGTCGAGAGCGGAGGCTCATAAAATCTCCCCATGGGTGGAAAATTGGGACCCACCAATAGTTGAAATAGCATGCCATAAAAAGGTCATCAAGCTTATGAGTCATTATAAGCTCAACACCACGTTTGTAATTAATATGCTTGTCATGCATGTCCCTAAAATAGTTCCACAAATGGCTACACTCGATCGTGCTTTGATCTTGGTGGTCCACCCTCGCGAAACCATTAAAGTTCTCTCCATCAAAAGAAGAATCCTCCAATGGTGTTACCCTCCAAAATCCATCAAAATTCTATCGTGTGATAGGATGCTTACATTTTGGCAAGCTTAAAATGTAAGCTTGCATTCATGTTTTCCAACATTGATACATTTCCATGGCATCAACTTTTTGTGATTTCTTGTTCTATTACAAAAATGTGAACCTTTGTGAGGGATGTAGCATTTTGCCACTAAGAAAAAAATGGTTGCCCATGTATATCTAAACTAACTCTGCTAATGTATCTCTTCTGCATGGTAGGCTGGGATTTCTTCTATTCATACATGCAATACCAACAATCCTTCTTTCTTATTGTTCACTACATAGCCACCACAAAAGGGTGCACCTATGAGTCAATTGTAGGGATTCTTTGAGCACTAGGTTTAGAAGTCTTTGCCAATGATATAATGTCCTTGATCTTCTCAAGGCCTACTTCCTTATTACAAGGGCACCCATTGCAATTGCAAAAGCATGTGCTAAACATGTCTCCATGTAGAAGTTGGTGGTTTTGTGGCTTTCTCTTTTTGTTGTTATCTTGTGTTTCATGTGGCTAATTCTTCTTCTATTTTGAGAGAGAGAGAGATTCTAAATTATGAGAATTTAGTAAATAAATTAGCTTTAGATACAAAAATGATGAAAAAAATAGAAGATTGATTAAATCTATAAGTATAAATGTGTAAGCTGTTTAGGGTGTTTAGGGGTTAGGGGAACTGATTCAAACTGGAACTGAACATCAATCAAGGATTCCACAGTCATCAAATCGAATTAGCGAAGTGTGGACGTGAAATCTCGTGCGTCACATTCATAATAGCACAGAAGAGTTTACGGCCAAAACTTTTAAAGGCTTCCCTGCCATAGCCATTACTCCCTGAGAGTGCTGAGTTCTAACAAAATTGAAAAGGTCAAATTGGGATGGATTAAGTGCAGTAAAATTTCCCGTTTTTTAATCAAGAAGTGAAATTCTCGATGAAAAGGGACAGCATTAACGCCTAATGAAGAGGGCGGCCCGCTGGGGGCCTACAGTGAGCCCCTACGACCAGAGCTTTTTTTGGCATTGGGGAGAATTAAAGAGTGAAATAACCGTCAAGGTGTTAATGCGGTACAAAAGTAGATGGGGAGTCAAATTGAATTAATTTGCGCAGGGATGGAGCGGCGATGGCCGAGGATTGAAAGAAAGATGGGTCCATCTATGTATAATTCGAATCCATCATGTTGTAATCTCATGTCGTGATCATCTCATATTTTGGTTCAAAACTTTTAAGCAAAGCTGTGTAGAATTCTATCTATATAAGGATATAAAGAGAGGTTGTGATTCTCAATTTCTGTGTTTGCGGGAATTTATATATATATATATATATATATATAGATATTCACGACACATATTCAGCCTGATGGTATTGAACTCGAGTCTTCGTCGTAATGGATCCAATTGTTCTATGAAAAGAAAATATACTAGTCACCGCCTCTTGTGGCCTGTTATAAAGGCCTATCAAACCCCGATTTGTAAGTCTCTTCTCCTATAATTCAAATCACGCCTTTTTTGAAAAAAAAAGAAAATATACTAGTCACTCTAGGAAAAAAATTCGAATACAATGTAATTATACCTTCAAAATTTTAAAAATACTTTCAAAATTAAAATTTAAAGATATAAATACCTGTGAATTTTGAGAGGTTATAGAACAAAAACCTTCAAATTTTTTAAAAAATTTTATTAATAATTTTTTAGATTTGTAGATGAAGGTTTTGTAAGTTTTGATTTTTTTTTCTGATACCAGGTCACAACACACACCCACATCGTTCAACCTAATGACATCGAACCCGAGTCTTCCTAATGCACCCAATCGTTCTACCAACTCGTCTAAACAATAGACCCAAAGGAAGTTGTGATCCTCATATTGGATAACAACAGTAGAATAATGGAGGTAGTGGTAGTATCTGAAACTGAGAAGGACGCCCAAAGGGGTGCTTTTATGTGTTAAATGCGACGTTAAGGAGCTGCTGCATGTGGGCTCTTTAACCGAAGGATGACCCAAAATTCGCTGGCCATTAATCTAGAGTCTATTGCTTGCTTGCTGCCTACAGCTCCATCAATGCTGGTTATCTCACCCCATTCATGGAAATCTGCAAATAGTTGAAACTTTGAAAAGTAGGGTGGGCGGGGGGGTACAGTAGGTGACTGCAAATCTTTTAAAACGATCCCTTCCTCAAATGCAAACCAAGATGTTTGCGCTTTTTCATCAGTTAGGGTTTTTTTTTTTGTAACAAACGATAGGTAATTGCATCGTCGAACTATGATTATCCTTACCTTTGATAATTACTGGTTTTCTCAATTGACGTGGGGTGGCAGCATGGAACCTGTTTTCTAATATTATATATATATATATATATATTTTAAAAATAGCATACCCATTGATTCTTTAAAGCCGTGATGCTCGTGAAATCGAGAAATTGATCCACAACAAAGAGCAATGACTATCATCGGGCGGTAGCTCAGTTGATAAGGTGTTTCGTTGTCAAAACCCAGGATATGGGTTCGAACCCTGCTGGCTACCCCGATTGATGTGCCTTGCCCCTGATTTGTGGGATAAGGGGGGTCCCATGGGTACTAAGCCCGTCTCTTCTCTAATGCCAACTTAAAAAAAAAAAAAAGAGAGCAATGACCCTCTGGGTCTCTATCCTAGGCTCTAGAGGTATTGGAGAGTGAGAGAAGTCTCGGCCTGAAAATGGCCTTGACCGCTATTTGATGTCAGCCCGACTTTTGTAACTTGTCTCGATTTTCTTCAATAATAAAAATGCCTTTATTGAAATTGATCCACAAAATTTTTTTAAAAAAAGCAAGAAATGCGCCCCTTCTCACATGAAGCAAAAGCGATCGACAATATACGTTCCAATACAAGAAAAAATAGGTTTTTTGGTAACGTCCATCAGGTTCTTTGCCACCGGTCTAACTTTTTGGAGATGATGTACGAGATAGCACTCCGTCCGACGAGGTCCGATCAGTCACTCTTTTGCAGAAGGCGGAAACATATGCTTAGACTGTGCTAATGGAGGGCTTTGCCGGCAAGTCTTGGGCGAAGAAAACTTTAAAAAATTACTGATCAATAATAACAGAACGAGGAAGGGGATTGGTCTAATGTAATTAAAAGAAGGATTAATAGCAATTAAGAGAGCTACATGTGAGATGATGCTTAATTTCTTAATCAAAATTAAACGTGCAGGCTTGGGGATGCTGCGTAACGTAATTGCAGGCAGGCCCCCGTTCGTTTGCGACACACAAGACCGTGGTGAAATTCGAAAAGAGGCTGGAAATTTGACGTGTGGAAGCGGGAGAGGGAGAATTTTTGGGGTGGTGGCAGAAAGGCCTTAAAACCCAGCAAATCTTTGCTTGATTTAATCCCTTAAATGCAGGAGAGACAAGACAAGGAGGCCGGAGGCGAGTTAATGTCAGGCTTAATTAGGCTAGGCTGACGGAGAGCACATCACAAGCTTTTTTAATTTAACACAAAGAAAATCGCCAATAATCAGAAGCTTAAAAAATATAATAATAATAATACTAATATATATATATATTGAAGCGAAATTTTCATCAAAATCTTGCTCAAATCTGGTATCCGAGGCAGTGTTCGAAAAAAACTATTTTCCCAAAAAGTACAAAACCTTCATCTAAAAATTGTGAAATTATTTATAAAGAAAATTTTCAAATTTTGAAGGTTTTTGTTCTACAACTCCTCAAAATCTGCAGGTTTTTGTACCCTTAAGTTTCAAATTTGAAAGTAATTTTAAAAATTTGCAAGTACAAATTACACTATACCCGGGTTTTTTTCGAACACTGATCCGAGGCCACCGCCCATTACCTGTTTTATTTTTTTCCCCAATCTTACGATATCTCTCTTTATTTGCCTATTTCCCCCTAATAATTTTTTCTACCCCTGATTACTTTTCTTTTTAAAAAAAATCTTCTTACAAAATTTATCAATCTATAATAACAGTAGTCCTCATCAGTGATCACATCTGCTTGTGTTATTCTAATTCTCATCCTTCTAAGAATTTGATCAATAAATAATATAGAAGTGATATTAGTTCTCTCTCTCTCTCATTAATTTTTGTTTTCTCATTTGCTATTTTTGCCCCTCCCAATTGCCTACCCAAGAGTTAATAGAAGAACCTGCAGTGTTCTTGAAGTTAAGCTTCTTAGTTTAAAAAGCATTATGTACTGTTTCTTTTCTTCTATTTTCCTAATATTATTCCAGTCTTTTCCAAAAAACTTTTTAACTTCTTGTAAATTATATTTTCTCAATTTTTAAAAATCTGCAGAATACAAGGCACTAAGTTTTTGTTCACATTTTGCTCCAAAATATGCAAATTAGGAGAAACCAGCTTTAAAATTTATAGAATAGGCTTTATGATTTGTTACGAGAAATTTTTCATTGAACATTAGAAGTCACTTTTCAAAATGATGGTTTAATAGAAACAATACACAATTTATTTTATTTTTTGACTGTCACTCTAAATAAGTGGCTGTATTTTACATAAAAATATCAAAAAAGGTGAATCAATTATTTTGCTAGACGAATTTATTTACTGATAGTGCATGGAAACAATGACAATCAATAATGATTTTTTCCTCAGCCTCCTTAATCTTTATTTTCTCATTTGCTATTTGCCACTTTTTGCCCTACATTTACTATCCTGGAATAAGACCTGAAGCATTTTTTTAAAAATCCAGGAATTATTATTATCTTTTAAATATAATTCCAGTCTTTTCAAAGAAATAGAAAACCTAGGAATTATTAAATTAAATTACTTGAAAAAAACTCATTGGAAAAGTGTCCAATTAAAAACAATGTTTTGAAATAGGTGTCTAAATTCTCACATAATTTTTCGTGGACCTTTTGTCCCAGCGATTAAGCTTGCCGCCCAAAGATTAAAAACAATGTTTTGAAATAGGTGTCTAAATTCTCACATAATTTTCGTGGACCTTTTGTCCCAGAGATTAAGCTTGCCACCCAAAGATTGTTAAATTTAATGACGATTCATTTCCACGAGAGGCAACCGCGTCAGGACCAGAGAAGCCCTACTCAATTATTATGATTATGATAATGATTATACTAATCGTCGCTGAACTCGTGGATGTTACGAGGGATAATTATGTTTACACATGCTGAATCTTGATAGAGGATGCAGCCTGCAGGCCTTTGGTTTAGACAATTTTGAGCACACTATTTAAAGAGGGAATTGGGTGATTCACGACCTCATAATTAACGTCATAAACTAGCTTATTAATCATTTATTAGGCTTGGTTCCCGCGGGCCGTCGCCGTTGATGTGCTTTCTCTCTCATTTATTAGGCTGCGCAAAGCAGCAGTCCCTACCCCAGGCTACCCCCTCATTAACATCCCCGTCGCTTTTTAGACCTTCGCATCAACAGCAGGCCATCGCCGCAGCGTGTGCGCAAGCTTTGAAGGGCATTTCGGATCTGCTCTCTCGCCGCAAGTCACTCACAAAGCCCCCTTCTATCGATCGATGTACATCAGTATAAGAAACTAGTAGTGAAGCGCTGTCTCTGCACATAGTACTAACTAGTGCACCTCTTGTTTACGCAGGCTCTAACCTCTGATCATTACCCATCACCAACACACTGGAAATGAGCTGGTAAATACGGCTTACTTGAGCTGGCGGCGAATTAGTAACTTGCGTGATGAAGCTAGCGGCATTTGGCATCACAGGAGCTGATAACAGTGGGCTGGGGGGCAAGGGTTTTAGTGAGTCGGCAAGCAGAGGATTTTGCGAGACGGCAAGTATGCCTGTTGGGTCGATTGCAGCTCCGACCATCACTGGGCCTAGCCTGCTATCTCGCCAAGCCAGGAACATGTACTCGACGTCGGGCTTATCCCTGGCTCTGGTAAATCCTAATCAAACAACACACTTGCGTGCATTAAGCATGGATGTAGTTCTCATTAAGGTAATCAATGTTGAGTTATCCTTATTCTTAACGAGCTTTGATGCTTGGACTGAACTAACCAGTTAATTATACCTATTGCTTTGGTTCAACGAGCTGTGGTTGCTGATGTCGCTCTTCATAACAGACTCATGGCATAGAAGGACAGCGTGATATCAGTAGGATGGGCGACAACGAAGCTGTGAAGGCGAAGGAGGAAGGCTATGAGAGCCGGTCGGGTAGTGACAATATGGAGGGAGCTTCGGGCGACGAGCAGGATCCTGAGCAAGCTCGCCCTAGCAAGAAACGCTACCATCGACATGCCCCCGCTGTAATCCAGGAACTGGAAGCGTAAGGGCCAGAACCATGACATGTTGCGCCGTCAAAGGCTTTCATGATTAGTCCTTCTGATCTTATTGATCCTTAGCCATGGTTATTTGCGCAGGTTTTTCAAAGAGTGCCCTCATCCGGACGAGAAGCAGAGGCAGGAGCTGAGCCGGCGTTTAAACTTGGCTACACGACAAGTCAAGTTCTGGTTCCAGAATCGTCGCACACAGATGAAGGTGGGTTTCCTAAGCGCAGCTCTAGCATTTCTTGTGTTTCTGCCCATGACGAGATCTAACAAAGAATGTAAGGCACAATGCATTGTAGCTGTCTTACGAAGCCGATGCAGTGCTCGTTGCAAACTTAGAAGTAGCAGCGCGTGTTGATATTCATAGCATTGGACTTGTTGTCGCGAGTGCAGGCGCAGCAAGAGCGGCATGAGAACAACATTCTCCGGCAGGAAAACGAGCGGTTGAGGGCAGAGAACTTCACCATTCGTGAGGCCATGAGGAACGCATCGTGCCCTACATGCGGAGGCCCTACAACCATAGAGATGTCCCTCGAGGAGCAACAGCTGAGGTTCGAGAATGCGCGCATGAGGGAGGAGGTTAGTGAAGTAATTACATGATTTCAGTTTAACGGTATCAGGATGCTGTGCACTTAGAGGCGCAGCTTGACCGATATTTATTTAGTATTGATACTTAGTTTTTTCAAGCAGCTGGAGCGTCTATACGCTCTCAATGGGAGATTGTATGGCGGGAAGCCGGCATCAGCTGCTGTCGCAGCGCTATTACCTTACGCTACCGCAGCTCCTACGGACGTCTCACTGGGGATGTCAAATAACATTGGTATCTTTCAAAGTAGTGCCTGTCGTGACTTGGTTGTGGGCTCTGCAGTCTCCGAGCGGCTTAATTTTCTCACTCCATTAGAGAAGAACATGATCACCGAGCTCGCCGTCGTCGCCATGGAAGAGTTCATGAAGATGGTTTACGCTAGCGAGCCTTTATGGGTCCCCTCCCCCGAGACGGGCAAGGACACCTTGGACTTCAATGAGTATTTGAATCAGTTTCCTCGAGGTATTGGGCCCAAGCCAGACGGTTACCGCTCAGAGGCTACCAGGGAAACGGGCGTGGTCATGGTGGATGCCCACTCCATTCTTGAATCTTTTCTCGATGTGGTATGAATGAATGCCTGCATTGTTTCTGGATCATCTTGTGATGATTATATCCTCGCATTGTTAGGAACCGGTGTTCATTTATTGAGCCTGTTTCTTCAGAACCGTTGGATGGAACTCTTCCCTTGCATTGTCACTAAAGGAGACGTGGGAGAGGTTATCTCAGTCGGCACCCCGGTCTCCCGCAATGGCGCCTTACAACTGGTAAGCATGCATCAAGCTAGCATAGGCATGTTACTCTGGTTGCATTCCAACGCTGGTTTACGTTTATCAATGCCAAGGTTATGTTCTACTTGTCAACGAATCAATAATATTAAGTTACATGTATTTAAGTCAAGGCGATGTTTCTGTTTGTGGTGGCAGATGTTTGCTGAGCTTCAAGTGCCTTCACCATTAGTACCAACAAGACAGCTCTACTTCCTACGCTTCTGTAAGATGTTTGGAGATGCTACGTGGGCAGTTGTGGACGTGTCCGTTGATAACCTTCGAGGGGACTCTCCATCTGCCGCTAACAAATACAGGAGGCGACCATCGGGTTGCCTGATCCAGCAGCTGCCATCTGGGTACTCCAAGGTGTCATGAAACTTCATCAGAAGCGTCGTATTCAGCGTACAAACTCAATTGCCAAGAGAGTTTAATGGTCTAATTAGGGTTGTGACTTGGATTATCAGGTGAGCTGGGTAGAGCATTCTGAGTTCGATGATAGTACAATTCACCATCTTTACAGACCGTTGGTGATGAGCGGCATGGCTTTTGGAGCGCATCGGTGGGTGTCAACGCTGAGAAGGCAATGCGAGCGTCAGGCAATTATGATGGCAAATAGCTTGTCTAGTCGGGCTGGAGGTGCGTAAAGCGCTGAACAACCGCTCGTTAATTAAGAAACAGAAAAGCCAGGCTTTTTTCTCTCTCCATAAGCTCCTGCTGCTATGGACTTATGGTTGTGCACGTTCAATTCTGTTGCTCTCTTTATGTATATTGAAAGAATTTAACTTTGGCCTTGTCACAACAATTAAATGTATAAATGTTAAGGGCAATCCATGCTTGTTTCTTTTACATGTCCGATATCTCCATCTGGGTAAAGCTTATGTACTATTCCTCACCATCAATATCAACTGGCTGGTGTAATGTTTTAACCACTATCAAAAACGTACTGTGGTCCAATATATAATATATAGTAGAGGCAATATATCAAATATATAATATATTGTGGACAGTTCTAATACCTTAGGGGCTGCATGTTAATAGGGTACCTTAGGGTTGGGCTATAGAATTCACATAAGTTGGTTATTAGGGTACCTGAGGGTTGCGCTATAGAATTCACGTAAGTTGGTTATGTGTTGTGCAGGGCTTCCGAGTGAAGAGGCTAGCAAGAGGGGCCTCCTGAAGCTGGCGCAGCGCATGACAGCGCAGCTTTGCAACAGCGTCAGCGCATCGTCGATCTGGACCACGTTATCTGGAAGCAACGGCGAGGATGAAGTCAGGGTGATGACGCGCGAGAGCTCTTCCGACAATCCATGCGAGCCCTCCGGCATGGTCCTCAGCGCCGCTACCTCCATCTGGCTGCCTGTCGCGCCCCAGCGAGTCTTCGATTTCTTAGCCAACCCCAACGCCCGGAAAGAGGTGAGGCTTAAGCCATGCAAATTCATACTTATTACTAAACCATTGTTAAGCAAGCTTTTAAGATCATCTTTACAATACGCTGTTTGCCTGCACCTAAGCTGTATTAGTGGTGGTGATTTCTGTTAGTGGGATGTTCTCTCTCTCAATGGCCCCATGGACGAGCTGGTGAGCATCTCTAAAGGTCAAGATCCTGGAAATCACGTCTCTCTCCTGCGGGTAAGCGTTTATATGGCTTATAACCAACTATTATTTTTATGCAACCTGATAAATTGTCTCTACATGTACTCATTTTACACTCAGAACATGCATATTGAGATACAATTTGTGGAAACGTTTGTTACATGCAATGGCAATTCTCAGAATATGCTTTCATTTGACAATAAGCTACTGGTTAGTCTTACTTCCATGGTGGGTGGGTGTGTGTGTGTGTGTGTTTTTGGCATGCAGCCCGTGAAAGGTGGTGGCAACATGCTCATCTTCCAGGAGTGCTGCAGCGACCCCTCGGGCTCAACCTTCGTGTATGCCCCGGTGGACGTGGCCCACATGGACGCAGTGATGAGCGGGGGGGACGCCAGCATCTCGTCCGTTCCCATTCTGCCCTCCGGCTTCGTCATCATGCCAGATGGGCCGGAATGCGCGCCACGTGGCCTGCTGGACGAGGCGGGGCGCCCTTCCAGGGCCGGGGGTTCTCTTGTGACCGTGGCATTCCAGATCCTCGTCAACAGCATGCCCAAATCAAAGCTAACCCTAGAATCCATCAACACAGTCAACACTCTCGTCTGCAACACAGTACGCAACGTCAAGAGCACACTCTTACGTGACGAGACCAACAGTAACAACCCATGAAGTCCATGGTGTAGGGGATCTAGTCTACTTCTCTCTAAACACGGATACAGCCCCCTATGAAGCAGTAGTGTTGTAGTTCCATCCTTTTTGTCACTCTCTCTCGAGGGAACTCAACACCGTCCAACTCTGCAGCAGAGAACGGTGCCGACTTCTCCCTCAGCCGTATCCCTAGTGTAGTTTTTACAGCTTTCCACAGCAGCTGCCACTGGCTACCATGTACCAGCTCTTATCTTAATCCCACCAGAAAATGGAGTGAGAGGAAGTCAAGAACGCACCACAACCCTGCATCCTTGCGAAGTGGTAAACATCAACGCTGAAGTCAGGTATATATACATAAACAAGGCATACACACAGCTAGAGTAAATTTTTTTTGTAAAGCACACAAGTTTTTCTCATGGCCAGCTGCCAGCAGCAGATTTTGCATGTGCTTTACCACGTCGCAAGGGTAGTGGTTCGGGCATTGACTTCTTCTTCTTCTTCACCACGCCTTTCTATCAGCTTTCTCATTACATCATTACCATGGATGCTCTGTAGCTTGGTTCTTATCCCCAGTGAGGGCCCTTTTCTCGTCTTCGCCCCCGACATTTTGACCTCAACATTGTTCAGTTGGCATACGGTTGCATCCTCCACCTTTGTATCTTTTGAACATAAATGGGCTGTGTACATTTTGGATCTTTCTGTCTCATCATTCTCTTGTCCATTGTAATAATGCTCACTGTTTCTGATCATGGCTTTAAAAGGCGTTTGATTAGCTAGCACATCTTTCTATACAACTTGGCAAGCTGCTTTCATCTTTCTATACAAATGTTATCTTCAGTTTTCCACCAATATATGCCTTGGCACTGTAGCCAACAGGCGAGTGTTTTTTAGTTTCATGACCTGCCTCACTTGCTCTGCATGTGATGTTGTTTTCATCCTATTCACTCAAATTTTTTTTTTCGCATTAAGGCTGGAAAAAAAAATTTCGCATTAGTTTTCTAAGATTCTTACCCTATTTTTTTTGGGGTAGGTTTAGACTTTGGTTTCAATGGTTTGCCATAAATATTTTAAATTCAATGGTTTGCAATAAAAAATTCTCTTTTGCTTAAAAATAAAAAAGATGGACATTTAAAAAAAAATTTATTGCATATATATTCATCAAATTTTTTGCTTTGGGTATGTACAAGGTTATTGCTTCGGGTATGTACAAGGTTGAAGTACTATTTATATTGCATCCAACAATTTCATTTTTGAAAGTCACATGAAAAGGGCATCTTTGGTTGTCTTGCAAGCATGGAACAACGGCACAGAGTTGGAGCCATTTGGAAAAGATCCATGATTTTCTTCTGCAGACAAGGAACCACTCTCTCCACAAAACAACACATTTTCATCACTTTCAAGATTGAGGGGGTTGCTTCTAGAATTGGGCTTCCCATCACCTTCTTCATTTGCTTCATTGCTATCTTTCACATTTTGATAATATTTGCAATGAGGAGAATCCAAAAAGAATATTTGATCAACATCAATCAATTGAGTGAAATGTGGGATCTTCATCGCTTTCCATTCCATTTCTAGTTCTAGGGATTAGCTAGTGGGCAGAGCGGTAGTACTTCCTTGTGCACAAAAAGTGTTACTCCAATGTTGTCCCAAGCCTATTAGGAATGTAGTTAACTGGCCATGTACATATGCTCAGTTAAATACATTCACTGGTGGCAGAGACTTTGTTATTTAAATCTCCAGTCCCATACGACGTATATTGCTCTTGTCTCCTTGTAATTTCTTCTGCCATTACATTGTGACAAAAACTTAAATGAGGTTTAAACATATCTTTCATACAATAATCCAACATGCCTTCGAATGTGTGCAAGCGAACTTGTTTCAAACCCTTGGACATGACGATGCTCCCAGTTGGTTTTGATACATCCCATGTATTATATTTTTTTTTGATAAAGTTGCCTACAGAGATCAAGGGAATTGCCATTATTTTAATGACCATTTGGAAATGGATGTAATTCAATGTTTCATCCTTCTCAAGAGCAAACAAAGCACTAATACATTCGGATTGGACAAAGTCTTCCAGTGGTTCATAAAATACAATATCTATGTCATCACTCCTAACACCTACAGTCATAGAAACCTCAAGCAACTTGGTCAACTTGACGAGCGGCGCTTTTTTGCATTTGGTGGTATTGTTAATACTAGGGTTAGAACCTATAGACCTTGTCCTATTCTTCACCATATGTAGATTTCTAACCACTTTATTTCCTTGAAGGAGTGAGAATACGAGGATTTGTTGAATTTGTTACGTCCTTGCCTTTGTCATGGGCATTCGTGATGCATTAACATCCAAGACTTTTCCTTTATCCGGTGGATGCACAGACGGGCCTGTTGTGTCTTTACCTACATTTGTGATGTTTGTAAGTTCTTAAGGACGGTGAGGTGCCATGGCACATAACACAACCAATCCAACCTAGCTCTAACCCAACACATAGACCCAACCCAACCCCACAGAGAGCCTACAACAGTTCGACAGACCCAACCCAACTCCAACCCACAACAACAGTGAGTTTCCAAGCCTAGAGCCCCCACATAGGTGCCCTTTTATTGTCACAACCAACATCACATCGCACCCATGTCGTACCTCTCCTCACGAGGCCAATGTACAAAAATTAAGATTAAGATTAATATACTAAAAGAAGCATTCTCATGAAATCAGGGTTCTCATCAAAACAAGCATTAATTAGCAACTAAACAAATCAAACTAGTAACAACAGCTAATCAAAGACCATTAGGAAATTTCAGAGGTCATTTGGAGGGCCTTCTAGAGGAGAGAGAAAATAGAGCGCAACCAACAAGGAAGAAGCAAACGTAATGTTGAAAAATTTCAAAAAATAGTCACGTTCACATTCAATGAGGGCATTTTTAAAAAAAATGATTAAGTACACATTCAATGTGGGTATCTTTTTCAAATGAGGTAGAGTTACTTTATTAAATATGGCTTACGTCATCTTTGGATAAGAAAAAGCACTTCGAAGCCAAACTTTGTACACTTAAGTATAGATATTTTTTCTGATGGTATTTTGATGTAGAATTTGGTGTTTTTGACATTACCATTATATCCAAAGCGGCCAAAAACCCTCAAAATGACTTTTGAATCACTTAAATCGGACACTTGGAGAGGCAGACATGATCAAAAGAAGGGGAGAAGAGGCTTGTGCAATTTAGCGCGCATAGAGGCCTCCATTTGGACCTCTTCTTCCCTTCTTCTGGTTGTTTCTGTCTCTCTAGAGGTGTTCGATTTAAGTGATTCAAAAGTCTTTTTGGGGGGACGTAATAATAATATCAAAAGCACCAAATTCTACACCAAACTGCCAGTAGGTGTAGATTGTTAGGAGAGTAGCATCAAATTTTTGGAAAAGGTGCCAAATGATGACGTAAGTACCTTTTGTAAACCCAAAAAGTTGAGAGCGACTTGTAGCTAGTGCACATATTTCAATACCTTGTCAGATCCATTTTTTTATAACTTGTGACAGTTTCTTGTCAAGTACACATTTAATGAGGGTATCTTTTAAAAAACATTTCTAGAGAGAGAAAATACGAGTTTGTGAATTTCTTACAAGGTCCTAGAAATTACCTCCAGAATTTGCTAATGCCACCACAGCAACAACTAATCAGAGACCACCACTAAACAAATCGAACCAGCAACAACTAATTAGAGACCACCACAACAACAACTAATTAGAGACTACCATAGACGCAGACGCTCTGAGCAACATGCAGGAAGAAAGGAGCGACCTGCATCTCACCTTAGCAACAGAGGAGATTCACAGGAGACGCCCACGATTGAGCCATCCCATGCAACGCACGAGCGAGCCTCCCTTGAACGAAAGGACAACACGCATGAAGAAAGGAGTAGAGGATGCCCATGCAACGTAGGATCGAGCACCCCCGCATGAAGAAAGGATCGAGCACCCCTGCATGAAGAAAGGAGCAAAGGATGCCCATGAAGGAAGGAGCAGAGGATGCACATGCAACGTAGGATCGAGCACCCCCGCATGAAGAAAGGAGCAGAGGATGCCCATGAAGAAAGGAGCAGAGGATGCCCATGCAACGTAGGATCGAGCACCCCCGCATGAAGAAAGAAGAAGCACTCCCTTAATTGCCACCCAGCTCCCATGCATGCACACTGCTCCAAAAATTTCACATGCTAATTGTACCTAACAACCTTATAAACGTTACATTAATTAAGCATTAAACAAGATTAGTAGGGTTTAAAACATCAAATCGAACTAGCAAGTAAACAATTACTACAACAACTAAACAAGCATTTATTAGTAACTAAACAACTAATCAAGGTTCTCATCAAATCCAACTAGCATCAGACCATCAGACGACTCGACATGCGGATGCTCCGAGCAACACATAGGAAGAAAGGAGTGACCCGCATCTCACCTCAACAGCAGAGGAGGTGCACATGATGCCCACGATCGAGCCACCCCATGCAACGCAAGCGCGAGGTGAAGGAAAGGACCAGTGCGCATGAACCAGTGCGCATGAAGAAAGGAGCAGAGGACGCCCACGATCGAGCCACGCCATGCAACGTGCAGGACGCGTGCATCTCTCGTCAAACAGATAGGAGGTGCACATGACGCCTACGACTCGAGCCGTCCCATCAATGCAAGAGCGAGGCAAACGAAAGGACCAGCACACATGAAGAAAGGAGCAACGAATGCCCACGACCGAGCCCCCCTTAATTGCCATCCAACCCCATGCATGCATACTGTCCCAAAAATTTCACACATACTAAATCCTACCTAACACCAAGGGTGGGTTTAAGCTTTTAGCCTTAGCCTTGGGGGCCCTTCGTATTAAAAAGGCATATTCCTTAGAAATCAATCAAAAAAATGTTCTAGGCAGGCGTATTTATCCAACTGTTTTTATTCTAGTACTAAAAAGCTTGGCCTTTGTATTCGTTGGAAATCGGGTATATGTGCATTTCCTTGGAAGTTGTGCACACACACACACACACACACACACACACACACACACACACGCAGGTTCTTCACCAATAGTTAAAATAATATTTGTTACTTTTATTCAAAGATTTAAAAAATTAGAATATCAATGTTTTTAAAAAGAAATATGGGGAGCTTTTGTAAGCTTGCATTTTTTTTAGTTTTAGGATTGTATGTCCATGACTTTGTTATCTCTTCAATAGTTTTGGCATTGTTTAATTCATTGCTAATATATTTTTGCTCGTATATCACGCTTTTTGATATTCCTTTAAGACCGCAGTAGATTGGCATCCTTTTGTCATTGTAGTAGATTTGATACTGTTTTCTTTATCACTCTTCTTGCCTCTACTGAAACCATGTGTTTGATTTTTATGACTTGGATTCTACTTATTTATCTTTGTCAGTTATGGGTTTACCCCTGTACTTGTTTAACAACCCAAACCTTGAAAGATGTAGGGCCTAAGTTATCCTCTAACACATGGTGACCACCCACGTAGGGCCTAAGTTATCCTCTTAACACATGCGACCACCCAAACCTTGAAAGATGTAGGGCCTAAGTTAAGCCATACTTGTTAGAGAACCCAAACCTTCCCAATTAAGCCATATTTATTCACCAATTAAGCCATACTTGTTCGTTCAAGAAGCTAAACCTTGAAAGATGAAGGGCCTAAGATATTCTCTAGCACAATTAAGGCATACTTGTTCATCAACCTAAAATTTAAAAGGCCTAGGGCATAAAGTTATCCTCTATAGCACAATTAAGCTATACTTGTTTGACAACCCAAACATTACCATGCTTGTTCATCATCCAACTTCACCAATAAGGAGACACCCTCTACAAAATATCTTCACCATAGAATCCACATTCCACTCTAAAGAATAGTGAAGTCCATTAAATCATTTCAATAGCCTCTCCCCAATGGTTTGAGAACAATTACATAAACTCACCTTTATGCACTTCATTGTGTATCAGCATGTAAAAGCACTTAATGTAGTTGAAAATTGAGAAAAAGCACAAGGGACGAAAAAAATGAGGACATGTTCTCAAGCTCATTTAACAACAATCTTGCAATGAGAAATGCGTTAAAACAACCTAGAATCTTACATTGCTTCAATATCAAATGAATGAGTTGAGATTCACACTCGTTTGGATGATTTATCCACGTTTTTGTGGATTCTCCTAGCTCCTCTCCTCCATTGTTGAACAAGCCTTAGAACCTTGCTAACCTCAAGCATAAATCAATGTAAACCTACTTGAAAATACCAAAAATAATGAAAAAATACAAAAAATCTCAAAAAAGCAAAATCACTCACAAAGGCCGTCACCACATTAATCACTAGCTTCTTCATTTACTAACAAGTCTTCTGTGTTCCTTCCGAAAGAACAATGACCATTTAGCATTCTCTCAGAATCAAGAACAATGGTACTAATCTTCTCTCAGTATCTGTGTCTTAGTCCATTTATTGTCAAATGAATCTTGTGATTCCCTCCCTCTTGTATATGAATCTTTTTATTGATTTGCTTTGACATTTACTCGGCATCCATTTTCTTGGATAATCAAGATCGTTAGATGTTGCTGCATGGTAGCTCTTTGCCCATAGCTACAATGAGGTTGGGAAGCCTCGCTCTTACTTGGTTGATTTGGCATTATTATTGAGTACCTACGATAGAGATCCCAACAATGATTCATGTGATCAAGGAAGAGGCTATAAGAGGTTTTTGTTGCTTTGGGGAGGGTCTAGGTGATGGGTTGTACCATGGGCCATTGGTCCCCCATTCAAAATTATACCTAGTTGACTATCGACAATGAGGCTTAATGTAGGTACTTGAGATAGTGGTGCCTATTCTTGCTAGATGTAGATACTTGAGATAGTGGTGCCTATTCTTGCTAGATGTATCTATACTAAATGTATTGTCTATGTGTGTGTTGGTGCATGGGCATGGGACTAAGGTATGCCTCATGTAGAAGCCACTTCTAGTGAAAACTCCAATGCTCATATATATATATATATATATATATATATATATATATATATATAGCTCGCCATGTGGCCATGGAAGTATTTGATCATGCCATACAAATCCATTTGCTAGTAAAAGTTAGGACTTTCATTGAAATTGAAGACTAGATGCTCCGTTGGTTCTTGGGTCCCTTGTCAAATCCATCTGGTAGAGCAAAAGTTAGGACTTTCATTGAAATTGAAGAATAGATTCTCCAGGACATAGCTCGCTTGTTCATTTGGTTTTGGTATCCCATTGGTGGTTTGCCATGGACAATCACATCAGATAGAGATCTGAAGTTCATGTCCCATTTTTGGAGAGTGTTGTTTGACAACTTTGGGACTAAGAGCATTGTTTGATAACCTTGGAAGTAAATTGGCTATCTAGTGCATTTCGTCTCACAGATAGATAGCCAAACGGATATATATAATGAATTGGCCTTTGATGTTCTTAAATCATATTGCCATGACCAACAATCTAAATGCAAACAATATCGTCCGTGTCGGTACATGCAATCATGAATGATACTCACTCATCTAGTATTGGCCAGATACCATACGAGGCACCATTTGGTCATCGGTTCTCATCTCTTTTGACAAGACATGTATCACCATCCCTAGAGGCCAACAAGACTCGATTTTTTTTTTTGGAAATCATTGAGTCACCTTGCCAAAGCTCAATAAGCTTATACCCAGTAAGCCAACAAATTCAGGAGAGATGTCAATATTAAGGAAGGCGATTGGATATATCTTTGTATTATGAAGCAACGACTAAAGCAAGTGGGGAAGCATTGCCCCAAGATTTCGTTCTGTAGTTTCATCCCTTTTCCAGTCATTCAGAAGTTAAGTGATGTCTCTTTGAAGTTAAAGTTGCAGAAAAGTTAGGCTACACATAATGTCTTTTATATTTCTTAGTTGAAGCCATATGTAGGTCCAACATTGCAAGACATATCAACGTAACATCAACGAGATATGATCGATGAAGTAGAGGCCATAGAGACAAAACAACTGTGCGCTTTTGCCACACGTGTCGGAGCTGGGGACTTGCTAGGCAACTGTAAGTGAGCCACGAATGGCTGCAAGCATACAACTAGAAACTAGCAAGCTCAACAGGGAGCAAAGGTGTGTCACTCACCGCTCAGACCGCCGTCCTGAAGGATTCTCGTGTCGTAGTGAAGAAGGAACCGCCACCGCTGCTCTACCGCCTCGTCGTCGCCGTGCTGCCACGCAGTGCTCGATCGTTATCTCTCTCTCTCTCTCTCTCTCTCTCACACACACACACACACACATGCAGGAGAATGGGATGGAGAAGATAAGGCAAGAGCACTCCTTGTATTCAACACATTGAGAATAAGAGTTTTTAGGGTTACATTTGACTCTTATACGTGACCTTAGCCGTTCACACATGGGCGTCCACACATGGCCGGCCGATCTTAACCCTTATCCTAATGACATTCGAGGTGCGCCTCTCATCGGTGATCACCCAATCCCTTTATCCTTTACATGTGGTGCCGAGGACAAGCCCGATCAGAATACTTAAATTAATTACATGACGTAAAAAGTAATACGTCTCAATGTCCGCCATAGGTTAACATGCCTCCTTTCCTGATGTAGATTCCGTCCTCGGAAGCTATGGTATGGTAAGCTTGATAGGGTTTGTTGTGGTACAACGTCTGCAAAACAGGGAAGTAGAGTGAAAGTATGCTGGAATTCAAAAGATATAGAGTGTAATAAAATCAAGCATGTTAGACCACAATGGATGTTGCCATGAGAACTTAGTTAATTGGGTCACATGAATGAGCTAGCGTAGCAAATTAACAGGAGTTTAAAATTATTGAAAGTATTTCAAGAGTTAGCAAGGTGTCGAAGGTTAATCAAGGTCTATAACTGGCTTAAGTCAAGAAAAATTACCAATCTTAATAAACAAACAGATAACCACAATGTGTCTACTCTAAGAACAAGCTAATACCACGAGCCTAGGGACACAAGAAACATCAGAGTTATAGGAGTCTTTTGCCTTTATTTCTTTATGCACGTGATAATTTTTACACACAATGGCGACCTCCCTAAGGCAAAACTAACATCGATCCTGGTGCCATGTTTAACGCAAGGCATTCTCCAAGAATCTATTAGTTCAACTTAGGCAAGGCTACCCCCTACCAACCGAGGGCATCGATCTAGAGTAGAATACTTCTCGCCTACCAAGTGTCAATAGGGCGATAGGCCAACATTAAAGCACATAATAGACTTGCATTGCCATTTTTTGTAGGCTTTTTATTTTATTTTATTTATCTCTTTTGATTTTTGCTCCTGAACTATAATTTGTTCTTACATCCTTTCGACAAAGGGGTAAAAGCTATGTCTTAGAGGTCAACACACACATGGCCAGGTGTCAAACATTAAGATGGTTTGACCCTAGACCTAAGACAACCGTATTCCAGGGTTAACTAAAGACTTCATGCATTCTCAAGAATATATCCAATAAGGTTAAACTCATTATTAATGATTTACACTAACACGTTAGGTAACTTCAAAAACTAAGTAGTGCTTTGACAAATTCCATGTGGTCATGCATTATAGTTCATGTAATTAATTGAACAGTAAAAATGAAAGAGAGTGGGCATGGAAGAATTACACCTGTATTTTGGAGATCTCCTTGATTCGATGAGAAATGCCCGCAATTTGATGAGATATTTATGTATGAACGTTGGGCAATCTCAGGACTTGAAAGTGAACCCACCTCAACCTGTACAACCAACTAACAAGCACTATACATCGAGAGGCACATCAGTGGAAAAAATAAGGACTCGTTAAGCACACAAAACTAAAAACAACTTGAAAACATTAACCTACCTACCAGTCTCACCACACTAATACTGAGGATCAAGGTAAGAGGATGTTGTAGAGTCCTGGCTCTAGCCCTAAGGCTAAGCCTCTATCTGCATCATCCAAATAAATAAAGTCTGCCTCAGTAGTGCCATGAGTTTCATCCGTCCATTCATCGTCAGATATATCTTCTTCGTATTCTCATCCACATAAACTCATCAAGAATGTAACCATGCGAGGATAGTCATCCTGTGGAAAAGGAAAGTCTTGGGCTATCGGGGATACGTCCTCTACGGAGTAGGGGTCAGTCATGGTCAATAAGCGAATTAACCATTCTAATTCCTCAACATTTCCCTCTCTGGCTAGTACATCTATATGATCGAATTCGATTTTAATTACAGGATAGCACATGTGAAATATCTGAGAAAGGTACAGATGATACATCTCACTAAAAGTGGGAGTGGATGAAGTGTGTGATGCTCGTGCATTTGCCATATCTGCAAACATAGATATAGCATCAGTAGGTTTATGAAGACAGGTCAATCTAGTTCCTAATTGTGTGCAAATATTTCTCCTCTTAATGTGCTCTTGCTCTTTTTACTATTTTTTGTTTTTCTTTTCTTTTCTTTTTTGTGTATGAAGCTATATATATACATCCCCTTGAATTTGGGAATTACATGGTCAGGGGAGAAGGTTAGGGGAGGAGGCAAGAGAATGTCGAACGTGAGTACATGCTCCCCTCTTCCTTGGGTAGATCATTTTTTTTGCAATGATGTTGCAGCCTCTTGGAACCAATTTGTCCAGCGGGGGTCATAGGTGGTGATGTGGTCAGATAGCTTTTTATGACCCTTGTGGCTACATCAAATTACAGAGATGGTAGTGTACGCTCCCATGAATGAACGGAGAAAATGGTTTCCGGCGATACTGTTTTACAAGGGGAGACGTAGACTCATTGGTTACTTGGTGGGTGTTGACAAGGGTAGGTGTAGACCGTACAAAAATTTTCGTATCAACGTGTGCTTGGCATGAGGAGCTAGAAGCTTCATGTGGCTCCCCCCTTCTTGTGCTAGGTGGTATTGATCGATATCGTTTGCGAATCCAAACTAGCTCTGGAAGAAGTGGTGTAGAGCACTCCATTACCTTTCCCTTACCACGGTCTTGATTTATCGTTGGGGAGGCAACGTTTGGTTTGCAAGGTTTTACAGGCGATGTAGAGGGATTCAGCTTATGTTTAGGAACCCAAATCTGGTCATTCTCTTTGTAGTACCGTTGGGTTGCTAATAATTTTTTAGGAATCCAACGTGATGTCATGTTGCCTTTTCTCTGGCGGGTAGCTGCTTTCCTACTACGAGGCTTCTTGTCTAAATGAGATTGAGCAGTGGAGGTAGCCGTTAACGAAGCTTTTGGGACCCATTTGTATGTACTCTTTGGTATAGTAAGCGGGGCCTTGGAGACCACACTGCCTGTTTCCACTCTTAGCGTTGAAGCGTTTGAGGGGTGGCAAACAATCAAAGATGGTTTGGCCACTTGACTTTGTGATTTTTCGTTATCTAGCATTTTGTCCAGAGTTGATGGCTTAGGTGCGGGATTTTGAGCAGTCAGGTTCTTGCATTGTAACTCGCCTGGTTGCCCAATCAATATTGCACTTGGTGGCTAACATCCATTTGTGCCCTAAGTTTACGGTCCCCTCCATGGTACCAGTAGGCATAACCAAAAAGCTTTGAATTACGGTTCCCTTGTCATAGGCAACAGGAGTGTGCAGAATTCCTGAGACAGGGGTTTTCCTTTTATTGATACTCTTAACTTGGATAGCACTCTTGGATAAAGGTGGTTTTCCAAGTTGACACCACACTCCATATGATAGCAAATTGTGTTGAGCTCTTGTATCCAATAATGCATTATACAGCACCTCCCCGTAAGGACTTTGTAGCTCAATTGGGTATCGTAGAGGTGGGTCAGATTCCAGTGAATCCTCCTCTGCCTCCTCGAAAAATGCTTGCATAATTCCCAAGTTGGCTTCTCGTTGGCGCCTAACACGCTGTTGACGTTCTTTGGCTTCAACTCTCGCTTGTATCTTCTTAAGCTTAGCTTGTTCTTTAGCTACCTTCTTCTGATGGATCGCGTGTAACTCCTCTTGGCTTAGGGGGTCATAGTATCTTTTGAATTTACTCCCATTGAGGAATCCAATGAAGAGAAGCTGCCTTCTTCTGATGGATCGCGTGTAACTCCTCTTGGCTTAGGGGGTCATAGTATCTTTTGAATTTACTCGCATTGAGGAATCCAATGAAGAGAAGCTGCCCCAAGAAGACTGAAAGAAGAGACGAACGCGTGAAGAGAAGCTGCCAGGAGAAGAAGACTGAAGACAAGAGAAGATGTGAGGCTCCAAAGAGTGAGCCATGTGAAAATCTCTAAGAGAGAGAGAGAGAGAAAAAAACCCCACAACCCAATGTAATCTACCCCAACAAAGTAAAACCACCTCTGAGCCACCGATGATGTAGGCCACGTGGTAGATGTATGTGTGAGCACTTTAGTCAAGGTCGCGGGCACTTGTAGTAGCCTTAGACACATAGAGAGAGAGTGTGTCAAGGACTATGAGATTAGGGACTCGAGGCACTGGTCGCAGGCTATCAAGTAAGAGAGAAACTTGGTATAGGGTCCAAGTGTGCTAAGATAACTTGAGGGGAGGTGTGCTAGACACTAGTCTCACAGACTATCAAGTAAGAGGAAAACTTGGTATAGGGTCTAGGTGTTTTAGGAGTATTCACTTGAGGGGAGGTGTTGAAAATACAAGTGAATAGGGTGTGTGCAAGTACTCAAGAGGGTTGGGATGGTAATCCCTTAGTAGAGCATTTGTATATCCTTGAGCGGCTAAACGAAGAAAGACAATTGGTTGTGTACAATGCCCTTGTGGAGAAGGATAGAAGGAAAAAATGGTTTGATCGCCACCTGAAAGACAAGGACATCAAAGTTGGGGATAAAGTCCTGATGTATGGAGTGCGTAACAAAAAAAAGAAGCTCAAATATTGTGGTAAGGGACCGTATAAAGTATGTGAAATTATGTGAAATTACCCCGCAAGGTACCATCCGAGTGGAGACTCTTGACGGAGTTGAAACTCGTGTCCATGTCTTTCTTCAATGCTTCCTCTCTAGATCTTCTTGGTGTGGATATTCTTCTTGGAAGGAGATGTTCTTCTTCTTTCATGGCTGGGGCCATGAAAGGAGATGTTCTTCTTCTTTCATGGTTGGGGACAAGCTCATGGCTGGGGCCATGAGCTTGTCTGTCAGGTCTTCTTGCTCCATGTGAGCAACATGTTTAAATGTTTTGCTGATAGTTCCTTTGGGTTTTTGATGTTTATCTTGTGTCATTATGCAATGCAAACCCAAATTTATGTGGGAGGTCTTACCTCTTGCCTTATTCTGGACAAGGACAGTGTCTGATCCCATATTTACACTGATGTAATGTGCCCAATACATAATGCGTATAGCATTCATTCTTATGCACATTCCCAAATGCAACTCTGGCTATGAATAATCTCGAATTTGAGTGTGATTTACAGGCATTAACCAAGGGTTAAATGCAAAATGACGATTATCGCAAATATAAATTTATCAGCACAATTTTATCAGAAATTACATTAAAGGGTAACCAATTTGTACGGAATGGTTAGAGTATCAAACCAACTCCGAATTGCAATATGAAGTTATAGGGATCTGTATTAGATACCTAATGGTTAATTTGAACCCTCAATTGTACCAAAATATAGTGATTATCACTGATTAATCATTGATTAGCAAATTAATTCACTATTTTGTGTGCAAAAAACAGAGTATGCGGGGAGTCCAGATCTGGTGCCTTAGACTTCAAATGAGCTCAAATGCTTTCAAAGCCATCAATAGCAATGAGTCTAGTAGAGGATTAAGCCAAGAAACATAAGATTTGACCAAATAGTGAATGCTTAATCTCTGTTTTACCAAAGTCACCTACAGATTTGATGAAGATCTTGGATCTCATTGTAGACTCGATGAAATTGAATTTTGACTTCACCAGCTTGTAGAGCATGCTTGAAAACCCCTGGGGCTAAGAGGAATTAGACCCAATGTAGCTGAGCATGACAAGATGTCAATTTTTTTGAAAAAAAAATGATGCCTGTAGATGTACAAAAATTGGGAGCTGTAGGCAGCGGTTTGCTACGTTGATTGGCTTGGCTAGAGCTCAAGGATGTTGGGTACCTATGGCTAGAAGGGTTTGGGCTAATTGTGAGTGTGCAAGGAGAGGGAGCTCCTCCACTGGCTGGGGATACAGAGGCTAGTTGAAAACTAACTAAAATTTTGATTAATTTCTAATTATCTACTAATCCTAATTAATTAAATAATGGACTCATAAACCTGATGGATTCTAGGCATGGCTCTGATACCATGTTGAAATTAGAGCAATGTGATGAGCTATGGTGGATCAAATACTAGAATCAATGTCATTAAGATGTAATTAGAGCAATGTGATGAGCTATGGTGGATCAAATACTAGAATCAATATCATTAAGACAGCAAATAGCTTAATGTAGGCATGGATAATCAAAAACCAGTAAGTTCTCATTAGGCCAATGCCTCAATTTATAGAGTTTACATCCAAGCATCAAATCCCACTGATTTCATCTTGATATACTCCACCTCTCCCAGAATATCTCCACCTCTTTTGCTTGATTCTCTCCACCTCTTCACTTTTCCCAGAATATCTCCTAGAATATCTCCACACTTCCTAAATCTTCTCATGCTACCCTTTATTCTCTCTCAGTAGATTCTTCTCACCTTTTCATAGGTTCTTTCACATTTACACATTCTCTTTTACAGCCTCTAACCAAGGGCTTGTTCCTGCACACAACCTATTCACTTGTATTTTCAACACAATTGTGATCTATCCAGAGTACCCATCTAAAAAGCTATAAGCCTCCTTACCTGCAACTCTTTCAAGCACATGTTCAGAATACGGCAAGGGATAATGATCCCTTCTGGTGGCTGCATTAACCTTTTTGAGATCAATGCACACTCTGAGTTTCCCATTCTTCTTTGGTACAATGACTATTGGAGAAACCCATTCTGAGTGCTCAATAGGGTATATGAATCCACATTTTACAAGCTTCTCAATTTCCTCTTGTACAATCTTTGCATACTTAGGATTCATTGGGGACGTTGCTGGACTGGTTTAGCAGTGCTAATCCGATTGGAATTGTGTGTTTGCACCCACCCCACAGAGGGTGGAACACCCTTCATATCATGGTATGTCCAAGCAAATATGTCCTTGAATTCTTTAAGAAGCCTCTTAAGTGTAGCTTCTTCCGTCTTGGTGAGATCTTGAGCAATAAAAATTGGGTTAGACTCCTCACCTGGTTCTGCTAGTTCTATCTCCTTAACTACCGCCGGGCTATCGTAGACACCGCTACTCCCATTGGTAGGCGTTCGTTGGGCTTTTGTGTAGACGACTTTACGTTCCCCCGTGGTAAACGATTTAAAATGCTCGGGTGTTGGGTATAAGTCTACCGGTTCTTGTTGTGCCATGTTTTTTTCTTTTAATTCCGCATCCTTTTGTTGCTGACTCTCGATTTTGGCGCCTTCTCGCAGTACGACTTAGTTTCGGCTTCTCTTCGATTTCTAATTGGGCGACGTCATGAGGTTGCGGAATGCACCACATGACACTTTGGAGGTATTGTCCCCAATTATCCGCTAACTTCCGATGAGCATCAATAGCTCCTACATAACTAAGCCATTCTGTAGTGGATCTCTTTTTGTTTATTGTATTCCGTACATTAGCTCGATAGCGTTGTCGCTTATGTCTCATTTTCTTCTTACCAAGTTTTTGATTTTTGTTTCTATCAGATTCGGACTCACTTGGTCGATCTTTACTTGTGTCCCCCTCACTTTCGGATGAACTGCAAGAGGTCACTATCCTAGGCCTTGAGCACGTTGCTTCCACACTTGGGTGAATATTTGATTCATACCCCCGCTCAGAGTCAGTTTCTTCTTGAGATTCAGACTCAGAGTTGCATTGGTCAGAGTCTTCGCTACTGTCAGTGTCAAGGGAGTTTGTTACTTTCTTGCCATCAGGAGTCAAGTGCATAATACCTATCATGTTCACTAGCACTAATGGTGGCATATCTTGCCCCTCAGGCATTACCCAGCGTGTGCCTCTATTTTCCCATGTGTCTATGGTTGCCGCTAGGTGTACCCAATCCACGTTATCCGCGACTCAGTCATGCCCGGTAGGACATCCATATAAGGAGAATCTTTCCCATCATCAGTCTCTTTTTTGCATGTATAGCAATACTTTAATGGGGCTGAGTGAATAGTGGTATCCGATCGATTATCGATGATAACCTTGCTTCCTAAAGGATGCTCGCAACCATTCTCAAGATCAACTCGAATGACAGAGTCCTGGAATTGTAAGTAGACATGGTTTTTCGACCAGTCATGCACCATTTGTGCTTCCCTCATGAAGGGGCGTCCTAAGATCATTTGATATGACATAGGATGCTTAGAGAAATCTATTACAATGAAGGTATGTCTTACCTTGTATCCCAGAACCTTGATCTTAAGGTCCCTTAGCATCCCGATAGGTTTAGCTATAGTTCCGTTTGCCATCTTAACCACTATGTTTGTGACTTCTAGGTGAGGTCTTCCCATAGATTCCCAACAGTTTTTAGTCACAATGCTCACTCCAGCACCACTATCAAGGATTCCCTTTAGAGTTAATCCCTTGGTAGTAATGGGGAGGGTTACATTAGATTCGTCACCTTCAAAGTACTGTCCCAACTTGTTCACATTATTTCAACGACCGAGTCTTCATCTAGGTTGGGCTATAGATCCAAATGTTCCTCCTCATCTTGAAGCGTGTCGGGTCTATTCATATTTGCAAATTGTGGTAACCCCGCCTTCAGTTCTCCATTGAGAAATGCCCGAAGAGCTAAGAATAGCTCAGGATCTCCGTATAACTTGGATATTATCGTGGTTCTGATTTCAGAGGACATGAAATCCATTAGCTTGGACACATTCAACGGTACTTTTCGAGATATCGGCCCTTGACTAGGGATTGGTGAAGATGGAATCACTTCCTCTTCGATGGGGTCAGGCATTCCCTCACTAAACATTCTTTCAAGCAAGAAGGGTGTTTACCCACTTTTGATGTCCTATCCTCACTTTCTTCCCGAATGATACTAGGTATAGCTAATGGTTTATGGCTCCTGTGAGGCTGAACTTGTGTAGGAAACACTGTGTCTGGAATTTCGATTCTTCTAGGGTCTGCTGGCTCCAGTTCTCTTTGTGTTTCTTCCACCAAACCCCTTAAGTGTTGCACTTGTTCAATCTCCTCAACTGGGGGTTTGGGTAAGTTCCAATCTTTTTCTTGAGGGTTTTTGGCTCACGTGGCTTGTCTTTGGGAGTCTCAGTCAGTCTGGGTAGCCGAGAGGGTATTAGCTGACTTGGTTGGGGGGCCGGAGGAGTTTTCCTTTGTTTCCCGTGATTTATGTATTCGCTTGATTCTCCTTCGTTGAGCTCTGGAGTGGGTTCCTCCCTTAAAGTAGTGGCTTTGGTCCCCATGGTTTCTATTAAATCATCAGAATCATCTTCAAGATCATTCATATACACAGGGTCATCTCCTGTCCCTATATTAGTCTTTGAACTAGGCTTGGAGCTTGTGGTATTAAGCGATCTCTTCCATCGCGTTCTCTTTTTCTTTGCTCGAGCAATTGATGCAGTATCCCTCTCTTCAAGAATGTAGTTTTGATTTTGAAGCATTGATCGTGTGACTACATTCGCGGGTACAACAGGTGAGGTTCGTAGTGCCTCATTGGTGACCTCAACCAAATTCAATGGCGTAATCTTAGGTGCACTCGGATAATGTGGACATTGAGCAATCACATGATCTATGCCGCAAACAACGATTACATGTAAGTATCGGCATTCCCGACGTGCTCCCTTGATTTGGTTGCATTTGTGCAGCGATCTTCTGTAGCCTATTAGGGCACTCCTTTACACGATGCGTCCACCACAATCGTAGCATTGAAGAGGTGGTCTCCTGGCCACGGTATTAAGGTTTTGCTCTCTTGTGTGGTGGCGAGAGCAGTCGCTTGATATACAGGCCTGACTTGCCCGAAATGATCCTCCATGTAGTACTGGGGAGTCATTTCAAACGTATCAATCCCATATGGAACAGTGGGGTCTATATCCTCTTCATAATCCCCACACGCACTATGTGACTCACAACCCATCTGGTTTATAGGGGTAATCCTTGGATGTGGAGGTTGCAGTCCTAGCACTGGCGGTGGTAACAGCACGGGCTTGACTAAATTTGGGTTCCTTGGAACTATGTGTTATGACGGTTGCTCGACAGGTGGTGCAGGCATCAATGCGGGTACTTGAGGTGTGTTTGACTAGGCTAGTGGTGCCTGATTTGCTAACATACCCTTAAGTACTAGACAATCCTTAGATTGATGGCCATACTTACCACATGCATTGCAATTCCCATTGAATTTGACTCTGAATGTGGGATATTCACTCGTGTTATGTGCTCCTAAGCAAACCGAACACCATTGTTGCTCTCTTCTTGGATACATATGGATATTTTGAGGAGCTCGATTACCCCTAAAGTATTCTTGGAGAGCCTTAGTAAGGTCAGCTGCAGACATTTCGGATATCTTGGGCTCCTTGGCAATAGGTTTTATAGTCATTGGCTCGTGCCCAAATACTTGCGAACTGACAGACTTTGTCTCCGAAGACACCTTTTTACCTGCAAATCATCAAGTTGTCTTCTAACTGGATTGCATTGGCAGTGAGACTGCTTCCCACGTTGTCGTAAGACCTCTAATGACTAGGCCATTGTATATGTCCTCGTGGCACAATCCTCGGATGAATCTATCAAGAAGTTGGTTGTTATTGAAGCGCTCATCGGGAGTACAACGAGAATTTAGATGCTTTAGTCGACTAATAAAGTCTCTCACTGACTCTCCTTCCTCGCGTTCAGCTTTTTGGAGTTGAGATGCTACTCCCCAAAGCACACCCTCACGTATGTATTCTTTTAAGAATAATCTCTTGAGAGTGGGATAGTGAGTACGCTCTAAGGCTTTACATTTATGTAGCTCATTGTGCTCTTCCAAGGAATCACACACGTGTTCAAAAACTTCAATGTGCTTCCTAACATCTTCGTTACCACTGAAGTTCTGAGTGAGCTTGGCAACTTGTACCGCCTTGCTTCTAGGCTCTCTCTCAGGCATGCCACGCATGTTTTCCACAATAGATCGTCTGATCGTTTGAGCAAACGCTGCTAAATCACCTAAGTGAGCAGGCATAGCTGGTGGAGGCACTTCTGGGATGGCCTGGTCGACAGGAGTTGTCAGTGGTCTTGATATGTATGCAACTGACGTAGGATATGATATGTGACTAGGCCTAGCTCCTCTTGGATAAGGGTTGTGATAAGGCATTCGTGGAGCATACGCCATTGGCATAACAAGAGGCGTAGGAGCTACGTGAGCATGAGTAGCGATAGGTACATATGGTCGATACCACTAGGTAGCGGTGTTGTACTAACTACAGTGGTAACGGGTGCAATTTCCGTCATGCTCATCAGTAGGCATTGTGGATTCCCTAATGGAAAGTTGAGCCAAAGTTGGAAAGCTAAAGTTACTGCTCGTGGCCTCAACCTGCATTGAGACTCTAGGGCAAAACAACATACGAAGGATCTATGGGACTCACCGAGGGAGTCTCCAATTATGATAGGGTTGGTTGTTTGGCCTTGTCAGTATCCAAAAATTTCATTGGGCCAGTGGAAACTAGGTTCACTCCCCTATTCTGCCTCTCGAATTGGATAATTCTATGAATAACCTCACATATCATTTGCTGTTGTTCATCTAGATTGGTGGCACTAGATGTAGATCGTATGATTTCTAACCAACCTACATGGTGTGTGTAACCCGTGTATAGGTCAGTCAGAGTCTCCGTGTGTAGATCATATTCCCAATTTTCATTGAGAAATATCCCATCTAGACTTGGCGTGCCAAAAGGTTCTCTTGAAGTGGACGCAATGGCACTTCTTATGGATTGACTTCTAGGGACCTCTACTTTAGGAAGAGCGTCAGAAGGTGGTAGCTCAGTAGGGTCTTCATTAAACGAAGTGGGTAGAATATCCACATGGACACTTTTTGGGAGGGTAGGGTCTACATGAGATGTGAATGGCGAATCTACTTCCCCTCCTCCTTCATTTACTTCACTTGTTGCATGCTCAGAGCGTGTAGCTCTACTGAAGGTCTCTATTAGATGACTAAACATGCTAGATCTGGGTTGTGGGGCCCAAACTGGCACGTTTTGGCTTGCTTCCTCAGAGTTCTTGGTAGGGTTCCCTTCCATGACTTCAGAGTCGGAGGACGAGTCACTAGCCGCTATTCGTGGATCTTGGGTTGCACTTCCTTGGGTTCCAACTGAAGGCCAAGATGCTAACGTGGAGGGATGGTGTGAGCCTGCGTAAATTGAAACGCTTTCTAGTTGCTCAGACTCTAGCACCCAACCAGAGCATAGATGCATGTGACGTGGGTACCCTACGGGCGTTGGTAACTACCCTTGAAGCCCACACAAGTGGTTTCTTAGGTGTTTCGTACCTCGTTTTTACTTGTTTTTATATTATTTTTAACCCATTTTTTACCCCCTTACTTATGGTCAAACCTAGACTAGGGCGTGTGATAGCTCAGGACGAGCGTATCGTTCAAGGGATCCTAGCGTGCTTTACAGCACAGTGTTCGCCTATCCGGAGCTCCCGTGGTCCTCAGAACACTCTATTTGCTTATGGGGGAAAGGGTGAAGGCTTTATCCCACATGCCCACTCCACTCCTTGGGGGGTAGACTACATATAGAGCTCCACTCCCCTTAGGCTTTCACTTGAAAGAAAGCTATGGAGGCTCACTCTCCTATATATATATCAAAAGACCGAGGCTGGGGCCAATTGGGGGTTTTTTCTTTTCAAAAATTTTTTCCAAATAAAAAAATTCTCTTTTCGCTCCACACGGGTTTCGGTTTCGGTTTTTTTCCTTAAATTAATTTTTTATTTTTGTTTGTTTATTTATTTATTTATTTTTTCTTCTTTTTGGGGGAAGATGTTTTAGGGTTTAGGGTTGGCCGTCGCAGCGCCTTGCTGCTGCTGTTTGGTTCGCGTCGCGCAGAACTGAGGGAGCAGTCCCCTCGTTCATGTGCGATGGTTCGCGTTGCGCAAAACTGAGGGAGCAGCCCCTCGTTCGTGTTCGCACACACACCCATAGCGCGCAGACCTAATGAATGCCCGAGTAAAAACAAAAATGCAGAAAAAAACCAGAAATGCAGAAAAATGAATGGAAATCAACACCATACACACAATCACACCTCTCTATGCTTTTCCTATAGTATAAATTTCACTTCACGCAGCAGCTCTGGAGCTTGGTGCAGGGCATTTCCCTGACAGCGGCACCAAAAATGTGCGCTTATGCCGCACGTGTCGGAGCTCGGGACTTGCCAGGCACTGTAAGCGAGCCATGAATGGTTGCAAGCATACAACCAGAAACTAGCAAGCTCAACAGGGAGCAAAGGTGTGTCACTCGCCGCTCAGACCGCTGCCATCGTGAAGGATTCTCGTGCCACAGTGAAGAAGGAACCACTGTCGCTGCTCTACCGCCTCGCCGCCGTCGTGCCGCCATGCAGTGCTCGGTCGTTCTCTCTCTCTCTCTCTCTCACACACACACACACGCAGGAGAATGGGATGGAGAAGATAAGGCAAGAGCACTCCTTGTATTCAACACATTGAGAATAAGAGTTTTTAGGGTTACATTTGACTCTTATACGTGACCTTAGCCGTTCACACATGGGCGTCCACACATGGCCGGTCGATCCTAACCCTTATCCTAATGACATTCAAGGTACGCCTCTCATCAGCGATCACCCAATCCCTTTATCCTTTACATGTGGTGCCGACAAGCCTGGCCCATGACTCAGAATACTTAAATTAATTACATGACGTAAAAAGTAATACGTCTCAATGTCCGCCATATGTTAACAACAACTTCTCCTCCATAGATGGAAGCATGGGTTTGAGAGTACCCCAAGATATTGGCAGACTACTTGGAAGCCCTCAAATTGCTGTGCCATGCTAAGTAGGAGGGAATGTCACGTGTACCCTGTACTGGGGTACACAGTGACACACTGACATCATCATCAGTGCAAAATTTATGCAATAATAGTACCTTTTTTAGGAATATTTATTGTACGTGCTGTGACCCCATTGTGAGCCCTCAATCTAGGGATAGTTAGGTACGAGCTACGTTGATCACTCTTTGAGAGCCATAGAGGTCAATATGAAGTCAGTCCTCTTAATCCACTTGGAGAACCCCATTCGATAAGTGCATGTAGTAGTCAACCATAGCTGAGCCATAGCTTAGGTTTGTATCAAAAGAATCATTAGCATGTAGGCATACATGGGCATGAGTACAAATGCGTACTTGTAACCCTACATTAGGCCATGGGTAGGCCATGCCTCATGGGCACTCTTGGGTAGCCCATACAATAACCCATCCAAGCTATAAGGCTTAGTGGGTATGAAGGATAGGCCGACAACAGCTTTGGGCAATCCTTTGGGTATCAAGCCTGGTTAACGAGCGACCATCATAAGCATTGGCTGATAGTAGCATATAGGGCATCAACATTTTGCACAGCATATTGAATGCTATTTTTAGCATTATTTGTCACATATGAACTGGTTAACTATAGTTGCCTCAGCCAACCAAAGCAACCCCATGTCCTATAAAATCAAGCACCTAGTTCTCGGTCTACAACATCAAGCATCAAATCAGAATTCATTCCATAAACTTAGAATTAGCCTTCATCCTCTCCAAGCAACATTATAGCCCCACTCTAGCATTCAACCACATATGTGTAGTCCTATAGCTATCCTAGACTTATTTAAGTGGCCCAGAAGAGTATAGCTATCCTAGACTTGTATAAGTGGCCTAGAAGAGTCTTCTACAGTGCCCTAGGATTGGTGGATTCTTAGGTCAATGTATGGTCTTCCTCGTCCTTGCGTTGGATAGTCATAACTCTTGTTCTCAAGAATTGTGTACAAAAGTTCTCCAAAGAAGTAATATAAGCAAATACTCATGCTTGGAGGGATGGGGGGGTGCTTCAATGATTATTTAGAACCCAACATTGTGTCTTCTACATTCTCTTTTCTCTCTCTAGTCAATGAATGGATGCTATAGATCTCACTAAAGTAAAGGTTTAAAGAAGGCTTTGTTGGGTATGATCAGATAAAAAGATTTTGAATTGAAGCAAGTAAACGAACATGGTATGGTTAATGAGGGTATCGATATCCAATAAGGGATCAACTCACGGTTGGTAAGGTGTTGAAGTCAATGGCCCATGAGAGAAGCATGTTCAACTTATTTTGGTCATCCCCAAGGTAATGCTTTCCATCTTATGGATTTCAATGTGTGCTTGGGTGATGAGGTCTTCTTTATGGTTTTGTTTATGGAAATTGGTTGTACTCCTCATGGAAATTGGTTAGGGCTTTGGTTACCTCTTTTGTTTATGGTGGATTTCTTGGTAGGCTACTTATCGAGCTACACATTTGGGCAAATGGCTTGGTTGTACTACTCATGGAAATTGGTGAGGGATTGGTTGTACTCCTCATGGAAATTGGTGAGGGATTTGGTTACCTTTTTTGTTGTTTTAAGGGCATCTTCACACTCCTTTGCAAATTGGTTAGCTACACAAATGACTTGGGCTTCTTTGGCTTTAGCTTGCTTGACCTTACCTAGGATTTGGTTCCTTTGGGCTTCATGTGCTTGGGCTTTGCCACAATGTTGATTGTTTTTAATTCTTGGTATTGTAACTAAAGGGCATTATCATATCTTTCTTGTGAGTGTTGGCTAGCTCCTCTCTTGAGTGGCCTTGGAAGCAAGAAGCTCATTTTAAAGCTTATGAAATTCTCTTGAGCTCGGCTTCTACCTTGGAATTCTTTGCATGTGTAGCTTGAAAGAAGTTGTTAGGAATGGTTAAGCTTCCAGTGCCCTTCTTAGATAGACTCATCCCAAAACCTGATCTCATGTTGTTGCTAAAGGATGTGCCACTGGATGTCGCAGCCACACGACTAATAAGATCGATCCCTCGGTGAGATTATCAATTTTCAAAGTGCTTGGCTAGCTAGATGGTTATTATGGGTTAGGTCTTATGGGATAAATGGTCCATGAAAGACCAATCTCCACCATCCTTCAGAGTTTTGTGTAGAGGTGGGCATGGGATGATCTCGATGGGTGGAAGGCCAACCAAGGAAGATGTTATAGAGGTTGGGATGATGTGAAAGTGGGTGTGGAGGGTGGGGGAGCCTACTCATGTGAGAGTGGGTGATGGATTTGTGGAGGGTGGGAGGAGCCAGCCTCTCATGGATCACTTGGTGACTGTCTTGGTAGATATCTTTGGCTTGGGCTCCTCCCTTATGTGAATCATGCGCAAAGAAGTCATGTGGCTCCTCCCTTATGGGGGGATCTTGCTCATGGGTCACTTGGTGAATTTCTTGGTGGACATATTTGGCTTGGTGTCCTCCCTTATGTGAATCATGTGCAAAGAAGTCATGTGGCTCAAACATATCATTTGTTGAGCCGATAGGATCTTTCTCTTGAGTGGATTGGGGAATGAGGGTTATGGCACCAATTCAAGGACTATGATGGCTTAAAATTTAGCCTAATTAGAATTGAGACCTTATTTGTGACCATGTACTAACCTTGGCCATGGCCCCTTTCCCATTGTGGAATTTTGATGAGATGGATGAGAGGTGTAGGGCTTTTCTAACAAGATCCTAGTTATAGGGATTTGGCGATGTGACCCATTCAGCATCTTAACCTCCCCTCAATTTTCCATATTGTGATAGGATTGAATGAAGTGTAGGGCGAGAGGGAGATTTGAGCTACATGATGATTTGTTCTAGAAGGCCATGAGAGGCAGACCTTTTTAAGATGAAGGGGCTACTATGGGCAGTTAGAAAACGGCATAACCTTATGCCAAAGTATAGGCGACCCTAAAGCGACTTCCAAGGGGGATTTAGCATGAATGAGGGTTCCTCAGTCTTTGCAAAGTATGTCGGGGTCTAGTGAGCATGAAGTTCCTAGTTGTTTACCATTTTAGCAATTGGGTCAAGATTGAAGATCGAGAGGCCACTTTTAGGTTCCCTAGGTGGTAGTAGGGATGGGGTGGAAGTGGATTTGCATCACCCATATTTTCTATTTGGATGTTCCTTGTGTAGGGATTAAGTCCTTTAGTTATAGTATTTGTGTAGTCGTTTTGTGTGAAGTGAAATGTAGTGAAGAGGGTTGGACATAGTAAAAAACATGACTCAATGAATGGATGAGGGCTACTTTAGAAGAAGGGCTACAGTGTGAGTAGTGGTGGGCTTTGAATGGGCTTTGTACACTAAGGATACTCGGGAACGAGCTTTATGTACTAAGCATATCCACTAAGCATGCTCGGGAATGGGTGGGTTGGTTAGGTTTAGAACGGGATTGTATTTAGGCTTTGATGTAGGTTTTCAAACTTTTTGGTTAGAAGCTTAGACTTCTAGGGTATGATTTTTGGACTATCTGGCCATGTACATATACAAATGAGATCCCATCTAAATGAGCTCTACCCTCCATGGGGAGTGCCCTACCAACTCAATGTAGGTAGCCAATATAAGCTGTAAAAGGAGGGTTTAGAAATTTTTACCTCACTTACTAGTTTGTCAGCAACAAGAGGGCTAACATATTGGCATTGCTTCAAGGTATTGCCGGCTCATCATTGCTTGTACGATGGTGACTTATTCTTCCCATGCAACCTGCTGATGATGGATGACTTAGGCTTTGCCACCCAGTGGTGGATTGGTTGCGTTAGCGCATGCTTGCTTGGTTCTTCTTTGTGTGCTTGGTTTCTTGTACTTGTGTTCACCTCTTTGTTGCTGATATTCTTCTTTCTATTTCCTCTTATTGGTTTCCTTCTTATTAGCTACTCCTACTAGCTAGTGGTCTTCTTATGGGAGCAATATGTTCCCCCCCTCCCCCCCCTCTCTCTCACTCTCATATGCCCCACAACCTAGTGAAATTCTTGGGATACTTAGTGCTCTCGTACCCAAAAAATGAACCATGCTAGGAATGTGTCAAGAACTAGTGGTTACTAAAAACATGTTGATGCCTCAAAACTATTCACTTCGATAAGAGACCTATTAGATTGTGCATCCTTGCACTACCTAAAGTAGTTCTACCTTGGTCAAGGAAGCTTGATATACATTAGAGAGTGAACATCCCCTTTCAACCCCAAAACTCATAGAAACGCATAGTAAAGATGCTTACAACAAGGAATGAACTATCCTCACTTATTGCCTCTCATCTCGTGAAATCTTCACACATGCACTTAGGAAATTCAAAGATATGCATTATATATGTAGCACCTATTGCTTTGGAGGCCTTTGTGTGAACATGGAAAACATGGACCTGATTTATTGCAAACACATGCAACTCATTTAGTACAACACATGCCCCTCATTTAGTTCAAACACATATTCTTTCTAAACCTCTCCCTTCAACTCCATGGCTCTTGACATTCTATCCTTGAAGTCCTTACCAATTTTGGAATTCCATCATACAATATGGCCATTTATCAATTGGTTCTATTATTGCATGGCATGGTTAGTTGTGGCCTTGAAATTTTACATCCACACTTCCCCCAACATAAACCCACCTGCCCATGACACTCCTATATAGTCAATGTAGTCCCTTTTGCCACCTTCCAAGTTCTTGGAGCGTAAACTTGCATATTCAATGCAATCCCTTTCGCCACCTTCCAAGTTCTTGGAGCATAAACCCACCTAATTCAAGAGCATGACACTCCTATGTAGTCTTAATGCTGTCACTTTTGGACCTTCCAAGTTCTTGGAGCATAAACTCGTGTAATTCAAGTACATGTCACTCCTATATGTGGTCAGTGCAGTCCCTTTTACCACCTTGCAAGTTATTGGAGCATGTCTAGGCACTTATGTGTGATCTCTAACTCATCAAATTTATTCATTTCCTTGCATTCTTCATGCTCTAGCACTTTTTGCTTTCCTCATCTCTTCAACTACTTTCCTTAATATTTTCCTTTGAGCAGCCGGCTATAAGCCTACCCTGATTTCTCTTATTGTGAGGCCTAAGATATAGTTGTAGTTATCTATGTAGTTGTCTCTCTAGTGTTGATAGCCATTGAGTGATGTGCAAGAGAGTACATGTGTGATGTCCTCCATTTTATGATGCTGACACCTTTAAAGTACCACTCACCGCTCTTGAGAGTTTGAGAGGGTGTAAGAAGTGGGCCTAATGGTGAGGTTATCAGGAAGGTTGAAGAGATGCCCTCACATGAGACGGGTGTTCTTGTGGTGTTACATCTTTTTTGGATACAAGCTCTTGTGATTCCATTAATGTAAAGGGTGGTGAGGTTTTCTTAAAGAAATATACTCCACTTTTAGGAGTAGAGGGTAGACCTAGTTGTTGCTTACCTTTTCTATCATAATTAGGTTCCTATCTCCTCCCTACTTGTGCAAAAGGATAAGTTCTTGTGGGCTACTTGCACTTCCTAAGGTTGCCACACCATTCGAGTTGATGAAGTAGATTTTTGTAAGGCTTGTGTTGATGGTGATGGATTTGGGACCTTGATCTTGGGAAACAAACATGATAGAGCTGCCTTCATAAATGATAAAGTTACCTTCAAAGATGATAGAGTTACCTTCATAGAAGCCTTGAGTTTCTAAGAAATTCTTGGGAAACAATTATTAGTGGGTTATCTATTGGCAAGGTGGAGAGATTTGTTGCCATATATATAGGTAGTGATGTGTGTGAACACACTTAGGACCGCCGAGGCACTTTTTTTCTCTTTAGGAGGTTTTTTCCCTCGGCTTGTATATACGCCTATCATTCTAGGGCTAACTTATCTTTTGTACATTGACACAATCTAATACATTGTGTGTTGTAAGCATTCTTGCTTCTACTTCTCCAAGCTTTGTGTGCTTTCCTGCAACCCTAATTCCAACAATTGGTATCAGAGCAGGCATCGGCTCCCAGGGCTACGCCGCTAGCATCCTCCGACTCACGTTTTTCGATTGAGGTGAGGTTTCACGAGTGCTTGTAGGTCCCTATACTTTGTAAATAAGCCCACTAGGCTTTGCGTTCTCAGAAATTGCATCTGAGATCGTTTTGGGCTCCGTTTTTGCATTTCAAGTTCTGCACATGTGTTTTCGTCATTTTGTGCGAAAATTTTGATAGTGCAGTTTTCTGCAAAAATAGGCATACGTATTCTATTGTGGACCATGCTACATAGCACGAGTGGTTTTTTGTTCAGTCTTTGCTTCATTACAGGTAGCTTTTGCATCAGTTTCAGTCAGTGTGGCCATGGCTGATAACAACAATGATGTATTTCGCATGTTGTCTCTGCTGATGACAAACTGGATGGAGACAGCAACTACCCACTTTGGGCATACATGATGCAGCATGTTTTGGTTGTAAAAGGAGTGTGGAGCATTGTGGATGTACGTCTAGGTTCTGTGGATGTAGGATCTGTTGAGGATGTTGCAGGTTCTAGCAGCTCTACTATTGCTGCTGTTTTACCCACTGCCGAACAAGCTCGTTGGGATGGTAAAGATGCGAAGGCTCATGCCTTGATTGCACTTTCTATCAAACGTAGCATCACTCCACATATTCGTTTAGCTAAAAGAGCAAAATAGGCTTGGGATATTCTAGCTGGTTTGTATGCAGGTCGTAACGAGGCAAAAATCTCTTACCTGCGTAAAGAGCTAGAATTGAAGATTATGCAGGAAGATGATGACATGAATGTTTTTCTTGGTGAGATTAAAGATCTCAAGGAACAATTGATTTCTACAGGTGAGATTATTCCTGATCATTCTCTTGTGCCGACTGTTCTTAATGCTTTACCTGAGTCATATCAGACTTTTGCTTCCACGTGGAGACTTGTTATTGAGAGGACAGACCTGATATTGTCAAGTATGATACTTTAGTCAACAAGATCTTGTAAGAAGCTTAGTCCAGGTAAAACAGGGCTGGGCAGCATGCAGTTGATCAGGCATTTGTTACTGCCCCAGCAGAGAAGAAGTGGTAAGGCAGCCCCTTCCACTATTTCTTCTCCTATTAGTAGGTCTGCAACTTCTTCTCCTTCCACAGGTAGCAACAATAGGTCTGAGAAGGCTCTTGATAAAGGCAAGAAAAAGATCAGGTGCAACTATTGTAAGGCAACTGATCATGTCATTAAGAATTGCCCTAAGCTAAAGGCTAAAGAGGCAAAGAAGAAAGAGTCAAATGCAGCCACAATAGCGGATGCTTCTACAAATGCAGATTCTGCAAATGTTGTGCAGGATACAGAATGGGCGTTTAGCGTGTATTGCCAGTATGACCCATCTGTACATGATGCATGTTTGGCAGTTTCTGTTGACTCTGATGTATGATATTTTGACAATGGTACTACAAAGCACATTACCTTGCATTGTGATATGTTCACTTGTCTTGAGGCTGTCTCTAATGGGAATATTGTCACATGTGCTAATAATGCTTCTTACCCAGTGAAGGGCATTGGTAAAATTATGCTTACTACTGCAAATGGCAGTGCTTTCACACTTTCAGATGCATTGTATGTGCTAGGGATAAAGAAGAATCTATTGTCTGTCTCTCTACGCTTGCTAGACTTGGACTTGTAGTCAAATTTGTGGATGACAGATGTACTGTTCATGATTTGACTTCTGGTGATACGATTATTGCATCTAGCACCTTGTTTCGTGGGCTGTATAGGCTCAATTCTTATGACAAGTGTGTGGAAGATTCAGCAAATGTAGTTTCCGATGAAAAGGCAGTTTCAGATGCAAAACTATGGCATGCTCGTTTTGGTCATCTGAACTTTGCTAGTTTGCTGTGTTTGTAGAAATTTGATATGGTTGCTTCATTGCCCCCTCGTGAGGCACCATTACAACATGTTTGTGAAGGCTGTATTTTGGGCAAAATGCAGCGTTCTGCATTTCCAAAGGATGGTTCTGTGCGGGCCACTCGCAAATTGCAACTTGTACATAGTGATGTATGTGGGCCTATGCAAACTCTGTCATTTGGTAAACACTTGTACTTCGTGACTTTCATTGATGAGATTACTCAAGGCATGCATGGGTATATCCACTGAAGGCAAAGTCCGAAGTGTTTTTGTGGTTGAAACAGTTTTTGCTTATGGTTGAAAATGTATCCAATTGTACTGTGGGCACCCTCCGTTCTAATCGAGGAGAAGAGTACATGTCTAAAGAGTTTGATGTATTTCTGGCTAGTCATGGGATAAAACACCAATGTACAGTGCCGTATACCCCTCAGCAAAATGGTGTTGCTGAGAGGAAAAACATGTCACTTATGGAGATGGCACGATGTATGGTTAAGAGCCAAGCTTTGCCACATGCGTTTTGGCTTGAGGCTGTCATGTGTGCTGTATATGTACTCAACAGGTGTCCCACTAATAAGGCCTTGCAGTCTGTTACTCCATACAAAGCTTGGCATGGCAGGAAGCCTTCTGTTGGTCACTTGCGTGTCTTTGGTTGATTGGCCTATGCTTTAGTGCCTATGCAACAACATAAAAAATTGGATGATAAGGCTGTCAAATGCATTTTTGTTGGTTACAGTGCTGAGAGCAAGGGTTACAGATTGTATCATCCGCAGTCAAAGCGTATCTTGATTAGTCGAGATGTTGTTTTTGTGGAAGATGCTGTGCAGCCTTTGTTATCATGTACCAAAGAGATAGGTGTGAGCTCACGGGATGTATTTGATACGTTGTTGCCTCTGTTTACAGGTGGAAATTCAAATGTTAAGTCCTAATGAGGTAAATATTCAGCCTATGCAGATTTCAAACGACATCATAGATCAGCCTATTTCTGATGCAGATTTACAGGATGTAATTTATGAGGATAGGGCTGAAAATGAGCAGGCTAGAGGTATGCCTAAATGGCTGGTGCAAACCTTGCGTGATAGTAAAATTGATGCACCTATGTCTAGTCGGACTCGTTCAGGTTTTCAGCATGCCTCTTATGCATCAGATTGTTATGCTTTGGCTGTGTCTAGTATGTGTGAAGAGGAAGAACCTCTTTCATTTGATGAGGCACAAAATAAAAAAATTGGTTGGCTGCAATGCAAAGTGAATATGATGCTATAATGAAGAATGGTACATGGTCTTTGTGTGATTTGCCTATTGGTAAAAAGGTCATTGGATGTAAGTGGGTTTTTAAGTTGAAACGAAAGCCAGATGGCAGTGTTGATTGCTATAAGGCTAGACTTGTTGCAAAGGGTTATGCTCAAGAAAAGGGCATTGATTTTGATGAGACCTTTGCTCCCACTTGTCGTATGACCACCATTTGTAGCATTTGTGCATTGGGAGCTCATAATGGTTGTTGGAATGTACATCAGTTGGACATAAAGACTGCGTTCTTGAATGGAGATTTGCATGAGGAGGTGTATGTATTGCAGCCTCGTGGTTTTGTTCAAAGAGGGTAGGAAAACAAAGTGTGCAGGTTGAAAAAGGCTTTGTATGGTTTAAAGCAAGCTCCACGAGCTTGGTATGAAAAGATACATACATATTTGACTGCACATGGTTTTCAGAATAGTCCAATAGAAAGCACTTTGTATGTTAAACATATATATGGATGTACATCTAATCATTGCTCTCTATGTCGATGACATGCTACTCACAGGACCAAATGAGAGTCATATTGTTGATTTTAAGGCTGATTTGAATGCCTCTTTTGAGATGTCAAATTTGGGGCATTTGCATCATTATTTGGGGATACAATTTAAGCAGTGTGATGGAGGTATTGCTTTGTGTCATACAAAGTATATTGAGACATTGTTGCGGAGATTTGGCCTTGAAGACTGCAAGCCTATTGCTACTCCAATGGAGACAGGTTTGAAGTTGAGTCTTCATGATGCTAGAGATCACTTTGATGTCACACTCTATCAGACAGCTGTTGGTTGCCTCATTTATGTATGCATTACGAGGCCGGACATTCAGTTTGCAGTCTCACAGGTGAGCAGGTTTATGCATAGCCTAGGGTCTCAGCATTGGAAGGCAGTTAAATGCATCTTTTGCTACTTGAGTGGCACCATACATCTTGGGTTATTTTATCCCAAGGGGGGATCGTTACCGCCAGATTTACATGCTTGTTCGGACTCAGATTGGGCTGGTTGCTATGACACAAGAGTGTCCACAAGTGGTTTTTGTTTCATGCTCGGTAGTAGCTCATGCATATCTTGGTTGAGCAAGAAGCAACCTACTGTGGCCACTTCTAGTTGTGAAGCTGAGTACAGGGCAGCTTTCACAGCTATGGTTGAGTGTGTGTGGCTCAGACGGCTTATGTGGCTGACTTGGGTGTTGGACAGGAGTCTGCCACCTCTATCTACACTGACAGACAGAGCGCATTGGCAGTTGCGAGAAACCCAGTTTTTCATGCTCGCACAAAGCACATTAAGGTGCATTATCACTATGTTAGGGAGAGACTCTCAGCAGGAGAGATCAGCTTGGCATATGTGCCAACACAGGACAACCTCGCCGATCTTTTCACAAAGGCGCTTCCTCGTGAGAAGTTCGAAGCTTTCTGCAAAGCTTTGGGCTTGCTCCCCTTTGTGGACTGATCTACTTCGGGCATGGCACTTCCCTATACATGAGTGCCAGCTCTCGTTCACACCATCACTCCTCCTAGGGGGGATTTGTTGCCATATATATATGCAGTGATCCCAAAGGCCAAAACAAGCAAAGATACTTCAACCTCAAGCTCAAAGGAGCCAATGTTCTTGGTACCTAGACAACTCCTTGAAGCTCAAAAGTTCCATGAGATGAACACCCAACTATAGCTCCCACTAGCACAACCTTATCCCCAACTTGCCAAGCCAAGGAGTCAAAGAGAAACCCAAGCAAGGCTAGGAAACCTTTGTTGGAATTAGGGTTGCAGGAAAGCACACAAAGCTTGGAGAAGTAGAAGCAAGAATGCACACAACACACAATGTATTAGATTGTGTCAATGTACAAAAGATAAGTTAGCCCTAGAATGATAGGCGTATATACAAGCCGGGGTAAAAAACCTCCTAAAGAGGGAAAAAGTGCCCCGGCGGTCCTAAGTGTGTTCACACACTTACGTGGCATTTGGTGGTTCCTTTGGGAGGCTTGTTAAGGTGAGGGCATGCAACATCCTTTGGGAGGCTTATTGAGGTGAAGGCATGCAGCACCATTTGGGAGGCTTGTTTTAAGAATGAGGGTATGCGACATCCTTTGGGAGGCTTGTATAGAATGAGGGCATGCAACACCTTTGGGAAGCTTGCTAAGAGTGAGGGCATGCAAAATCCTTTGGGAGGCTTATTAAGAGTGAGGGCATGTAGCATCCTTATTAGGAGCTACATGTGAGTGTTACCCTCATAGTAGCTTTAGGTGTAGATCGATTAATTACAAACCAATCACTATTTTAGGATGGGATTGGCATGAGTATTATCTTTCTTGAATTGCCTCTTGATTCTCTTTGATGGGTATTACCTTTCTTGGACTGCCTCCTCTCGATTCTCTTTGATCCCCTCCTCTTGGGGATCTAGAGTTTTGTGTAGCCATTGTAATAGCTCTTAGGCACCCACCATTGATTTTCTTAACAATGATATGAAGTTGGGATAGTGCAATTTGAAGGACGTTGGCAATGGTTATTTTTCTTAGCTTGTTAATATTTTGCTTGGCATGTCGATGTCACAAAGGGGGTTAAGGCTATGATGTTGTGTAAGAAAACATAATAGCAAAAACATAATCTTCACAATACAAAGCACTAAATTGTAGAAACAAGTGGAGAGTAAACAATATTAATGTTTGCAAATTTTGATTACAATAGCAAAAGTAGTTCACAATATAAAAAAACATTGAATTGTAGAAAGAAGTATTGCCATCTTACCCATACAAAAAGGAAATTATCTTTTGTAAGATAACACTAGAACATATACTCTGAGCCTTAATGTCAATAGGGAAAGTCTGTGGATTTAGTGTACATACTTTCTTAAGACTAGTAATAGAGGTCATACCATTTTTAAGTTTGGTCGATCTAGTGTGAAACTAGTCATTTGTATATAAGTAATTTTGAATAGTAAGAAATACACAATCATTCCATTATAATAGTTTTCTTTTGTGCTTTCCTCATTCTCTCTTCTTACTTGCTTTAATATGCGATTGTTCGATTGTGCTCTTACTTGCTTGATGGATGCTTGTTTGGATATGTATGATTGTATGTTTCCCTCTTGCATTAGATTCTTCTTTTCCCCTATTTTGTGAGAGAGAACCATCACAAAAACGACCATCTCTTCTTGCCTCCATTTAGGCATTTAGAGCTCTCCCTTGGCAAAGGAACATTTCGGTGTCATAACAGAGTGAGGATGTGACAGACGAGCTGGTGCACCCACATGAAAGTTTTAGGTACGGCTCTAAGGTAAGGCTCAACAATACATGATTTAACAAGGCTAAGGTAAGCTCTTGACTTGAATAGGGTGAGAGGGCTGTTCGAGAATGCACAGGTGGAAGCATAAATAAAACTAGAGAGAGAGTAGAGAGAGCTTGTGGACAAGATCACCTTTTATATTAGCTTGAAGCTTTAAAATGGCAATTAGTCAGCAAGAGAATGTTGAACTTGTGTAAGGGATTGGATGAGAAAGTGAGAAATGGGAGGCCTCCTTATATAGTCCATGTGTGAACTGGCCGATTCCCTCTAGGGACAGGCCGTCTGCCCATGATTCATAAAATAGGAGAGAAATACATAAAATGCCCAATAAATGGTACAACCCAAATACACTAAGATGCATAAATTCTAACACCCCCTTTGTAGCTCATAGTGTGCAAGAGTCGAAAGAAGATAAGTTGATGAAGATGCAACCATGGACCCTCCAGCACCGCGAATACTGGAATCACCTCGGAGAGAGCACCTGCCAACCTGTTTCCTTGAAACAAATTGCCACCACGAACAAGGAACTTTGCTTGGCTACGAATTCCCATACAAATGTGCAGTGAAATCCAAGAATAGATGATGATCTGCTGGACACATCGCACCCATAATCCCCAACAATGGATGAAAAACATATACGTCCCAAAAGCCTTGAATAATGAACTCAGAACAAATCAAGTTCATAATTTTTGCTACATTAAAGATAACCATGTCATGCAAGATGTCTAATGCTTGGAAATCTGAATCACGGTCCCCATGCACCAGTAAGTGGAGCAGTAATAAGCCTCCTCTCCTGCCCACAAGTCTCCTCTGGTTGGAAGCACAGGGGGGGGATTACATGTGTACTAGAGAAGTACACCATTTGGGTCCTCCTAAGCCGGCCGGAAGCACCCTGGGTGCCCTAGAAGTGGGACTAGAATATATATCACTATCGTGTGTTGTGTCTTTGCCCTTTCTATGAGATGAAGCACCTTGCACACTTGGTCTTTTCCTTCTTCTTGGACAAACAATCCTTGGATAGATGTCCTCTTTTACCGCAAGAGAAGAAGCGACTCCAACCTTTCTTTTGAGAACTCAGGAAAGTTCCTGGACAAAACTGTTGGCTGAAACCTTCAACTTACCCTGTGAGACGAGGACATATTCTTTCTTTAATAGTTGGGAGCTAAGATCATCAAAATCCAATTGAGTGGATGTGACTAGGCACTACAAAGATTAAGAAATCACATCATAGACCGTGGGAAGCTTGGTGTGAGGATAAGTGTAGCTAGCTGAGTAGAGGACAAAGCACCTGATGACCACACCTGATGAGCACTGGTGATAGTTTGCATGGATGGTGAGACCTCCTCTGTGATGGTACGCACTAGCATTGAATGCGCCTTTGAATCTTGATTCTCCCAGCCTTGTAATTCTGTAATGAATTCATCCTCTTGATCTTGAGTCCACCTCCTAGAGTTGTGAGGATGCTCGGGTTTCCTCCAGTGCCTTGAACAGTATCCCACAAACCCTTTGTGGATGAACCAGATTTGCATTTGAAGCTTCCAATGGACATAGTTGGGTCCTTTGGACTTGTCATCCTTGTTCGTATAGGGGGGAGCCATATCCATAGTAATAAGAAACACAAATCTCAGATCTCAAAGTATTCTCTCAAGTGTTTTCCAAGCGAGGCTTTAGAACCAATTAGCCCCCTCTCAAACCACCTGAGAGAGAAGGAGGTTGGACAATAGCAAAACAGTATAAGAAACCATCGAGAACCTCCTACCGGAAGGGCAGGGTCTCGCAGAGGAAGAAGGAGATGTAGTGCTACTTGTCTGGCAACACCACATGCAAAAGAACTCACCCACAACTGATGCCGGAGTAGAAAACACAACCAAAACTCCAATGCTTACCTCTGTAGAAAAAAATGCAGCCAAGAAACTTCACAGCGTGCCTTTGTGGAAGAAAATGTAGCTAAGAAACTAGCTGACAACAAGAAAATGTAGCTAAGAAACTAGATGACAACAAGAAGAGGGCTGGTTGGACTAGAAAATGCAGTAGAATAGGAAAACTAGCCACTGTTTGGGACTGATCTGTATCCAAAAGGAGCTATGGCGAAAAACACAAAGCACATAAGAGATGGCGGGCAGATTTGCAGTATGATGGAGTAGCCCGAACCTAAGCGAGTGATACCATGTTGGAGAATGCACAGGAGGATGCATAAATAAAACTAGAGAGAGAGAGTAGAGAGAGCTTGTGGACAAGATCACCTTTTATATTAGCTTGAACCTTTATAATGGCAATTAGCCTATTGAACTTGTGCAAGGGATTGGATGAGAAAGTGAGAAATGGGAGGCCTCCTTATATAGTCCATGTGTGAACTAGCTGACTGCTTCTAGGAATAGGGCGACTGCCCACGACTCATAAAATAGGAGAGAAATAAATAAAATGCCCAATAAATGGTACAACCCAAATACACTAAGATGCATAAATTCTATCAAGGCCTACTAATGTGGGAATTTTAGGACTTGATAATATTCAGGATGGGGGAGTGAAGCCTCCTTATGTATTACTTTTTGAGCTTCTTGGTGGGCATGGTGGGTGATTGGACTAGTTTATTAGCTTGAGCTTCATGAAGCTCTCCTTGTGTGGTCCCTTTTGAGTGAAGAATTCATGTGCCTTAAACACATCGTCATCAAATCCAAAAGAGTTGTGAGTGGGCATAGAGGCACCATGGCTTCTTGTTTTATGATTGATCATCTTATGCAGATATGATGTTGAGATATCGAGCTCAACTAGTGTGTTGCAGACATTGATGACCCGCTTGGGTGATATCTTCCCTACTTATCGCATTGGCACGGTTTGTGAGATTATGGATGATATGGCACTAGTTTTTGGGGGTGATAGGATGTGTGATAGCCACCTTTGGATTACTAGAGTATGGCATAGTTGTAGTCCTACCTCATATAGTTAGGTTCACACTATGGATCAACCTTGGACGTTGTAGTAAGAGAGTACTTTCCCTTATAATATGTACTCTTATCTTGGTGATATACTAGGTTGAAAAAAAGAAAAAGAAAGAAGAAAATTCAGACTTGTACGTTTTAGTAAGAGAGTACTTTCCATTATAATATGTACTCTTATCTTTATGATATACTAGATTGAAAAAGAAGAAGAATTTAGCCATCTCTCTCTCTCTTGTATTTTTCTCTCTCTTATGTTTTTGTGTTCTCTTGCAAGAAACTCAAGTGCTCTCTCTCTTCCCCAGATTCTCTTTATGATATTAGAGCTCCTCATTTGCTCCATCAATGTTTGTCTGCTTAGGAGCACTCTTTGTTGCTTGTTGCGGTAGGTCAACTTCCAACTTTAATGGTGGCACAAGGCTCTCATAAGATCGGAAGGAGCTTATGGGTTCACCCTTATAGATGGGTAATGGAGTTGACACTTGCATAGTAGGTCGCTCATCTAGGGAGACCAATGGGGTTGGGGCTTGAATAGCCATCAATGGTTTTGTAACCTTTAGTGATGTAGAGGCTTCACCCCATCAATCACCATGTCTTTTGTGATGGGGTTCCTCTTTGGTATCCATACTTTTTTGGGCATTGGTGGTGAAGGCTTTTTTACAATAACTTTTCCTTAGTTGGCATTTGAGCTTTTGAAGCCTTTTTTCATGATTGATGAGGAGTCTTGGGAATTTGTAAGTGGTGGCAGTGAGACTAGTGATTTACTTTTATGTTTTGGTATCCAAATACAATGGTTACCCTCAAAGTAGCCTTGGGTTTTTAATAAGCATTTGGGGATCCATTTTGGGGTAACTCATAACTTGGACTTCCTGTGCCGATTCTTGTGTTGAAGTTCTCCTTTCTTGGTCAGTTGAGGTGGTATGGATTGGGAAATCTTGGGAACCCATTTCAAGGTAGATTTGGGTTGCCCCTTTGTAGCTCGTCGAATCTGTTCGTTCTTTTGATATGTAGGTATTTGTTTTGTGTGGAGGTAAAAGAATCCAGAGTTTTTTGAATATTGGATACTAAAGTGGAGGGGGTTGAAGCTTCCATAGATTTTGTGGATGTTGAAGCTTCCTCCTATTTTGCGACCCTTGGTAATAGTGAGGTGGCATGGGTTTATGAGAGTAGATTGTTTAGTTGTGGTTTTACCCATAGAGACACACCCTGTCAACCAGTCAATCATACATCCTGTGGCCTTCATCCATGTACAACCAAGTATTATTGGTTGAGGTAATGTTCTGGCAGGCATAACCAGGAGGTCTGCCACCAGTTGCTTGTTGCCATCACAGTATATTTCTGTTTGTAATAGCCCAAGAACCTTGGTATTTCAACCATGCATACCTTTCACCTTTAAGGTTGTCTATGAGTTGGGGTTTTCCCAAATGGTTCCATGCATTGAAGGAAATTAGATTGTGACTAGCCCCTATGTCAAGTAATGCATTATAAAGCAGTTTACATTAAGGGCTAGGTAATTGGATGGTTGTTCATAAAGATGTTATGTGCTCCTCTGTGTCCCCTTCAACCTCTCCCACAAAGAATTGTGCAGCAAGTCTGAGGTTTCCTTCTTGACGTTGTTTCAATTTGGCTCGTCTTTCCCTTGCCTCCTCTTGGGCTTGGGTCTTCTTTTGAGTGGCCCATCAAGAGTCTCAACATGTAGAGTACCTCGTGGAGTAACTTCACAAACCCCAAATGGTCCCTTTCCGGTATTTTAAGGCCTTTTCTTTTCACTTCAAACCCTATACATAAGTACAAGATCTCCTACCTCGATCTCCTTATCCTTGAGATTCTTACCAAACCACTTCTTTCTTTGGTCCTTTTCTGTCAGCATTTTTTGCATTGCAACTTGTTTGTCCTCCTTGGTGAGTTGTTCTAAAAAAAGTAACCAGCCAGCCAATTCATTACTATCAAGCTTTTCACTTATAGCTACCCTTAAGCTAGGGATCATGAACTTCCAAGGCATTACTGCCTCAAGTCCATACACCATCTTAAAAGGCATGAAAGTAATTGGAACTTTGTATGATGTGTAATGGGCCCATAAAGTTACTGTGAGCTTAGACTTCCAGTCAGTGTATTGAGCCTTACGGGTAATAAAGTTACTGTGAGCTTAGACTCCCAGTCAGTGTATTGAGCCTTAACAGTCTTTATCAGTATTGAGATAAGAACCTTTGGTACTCTCTACTTGGCTATTTACCTATGGGGTAATAGGGCGTTGACTTACGGGTGAGCGATCATGAATGTGTTAGTGAGATTTTTTATTACACCATTGATGAAATGCTTACCTTGATCACTCACTAGCTCAAATGAACACCCAAAGCATGTAATGATGTTCTCATAGAGAAACTTAGGAGTGAAACTTTTAAAGGGAGTTGTTTGGGAATTTTGACATTGAAAATTGCCTTGTGTTTTCTTAACTTGGAAAGATTTGGAGGGGAAAAAGGGTGGTGCAAGATGAAAAATGTTGATGTTTGAGACAAGCAAAAGTTTATTGCTACTTGTTTTCTGACCTCATCTACTCGACCCATGAAATTTCTCTGAATGCTGAATAAAAGTAAGAAGAAAACTAATTGTATTTAGCAATGTACCCTATAATAAGAACTAGTTCTGCATCCGCGCGCTTACTACAGCAAAATCCCCACCCATTCATAGGCTCCCCCTTTGTACATTGCTGCCACACGGCTAGAGGAGAATAGATGGTCTTAGAGGAGATGCTAGAAAGAGTGATGCATGGCAAGGGGAAAACTCCTGCTTAATAGAAAAGATAAATTACCTCACCCCACATAACTGCACACATACATACCTATAAAAAATAAATATTTAATTTGATCACTGCACCCAATACACAAAAATGAAATTCTGGTAACCTCAATTGACTTCATTACTGCACACATGCATACCCTGATCACATTTAACCTAATTACTGCCTGCTGCATACATACATCACTTTACATGAAGCTATTGGAGGACAGTTGCAATTTGAAAATTTTGACTCTATAGCTTTTGCCCAAAGAGGACTTTCCACAATTTGTAGCCTCATATCACCTCACTGCTTGGTGACCAAATCAATTCAATGATGGCTAATTGTTTGCAGCAGTTCAATCATAAACAGAAGATTTCCAGAATTGCATAGCCATATGGATGGATCACTTTTCTAAACAGCTGTGTTTGTATTATGTTGTTAGTGGAAGAAAACTTGACATTCCAGCTGCAGTTATCTAGGTTATGGGGCTTTCATTGGAATTCACCTACTTTTCCTTACTCCACCATCCATAAATCGATTGTAAGGCGAGCACCCTAGAACAAGAAGGATCAACTTGATACACAACCGACTTGATATTATCCGACTTGGAATACAACTATCATAGCTGTGGTTGTCCTGGTCTATGGGAATGAGGTGGCATATTCATTCCCATATTAATCTGCATTCCCATGTTGTTACCAACTGTTCGAACATCCATCATTGCTGGAAGGCCAGCTCCCTGCAACAATAAGACACACTGGCATTATCGCATATGCAGAGAAAACATGCAGCCCATTATCATAATCCCATATACCCTACCGCCTCTTTCTTTTTTTCTCTCCCTTTGCAACACATTAATAAACCCCCATTATGGTACTGGTTGGAGCTAGACAGATCTGCATTGCATTCTTGTATACCCTATGCATATAGGTTGCATACTGAGCCTTTAGCAGTAGTGCTCCATCCATCACACCCCCCACTAGCTCAGTACTTTCATAGTTTATTTTGTCCTTTTTTCTGGACATTCAGAGGACACTGACAGTTGTACATTGATTTGTCTCATAGGTCGAGTTCGGCCTCTAGTAGACGTTAATACAGCTCTCTTTCTCTCTCTCTCTCTCTCTCTCTCTCTCTCTCTCTCTCTCTCTTAGACACACACACACACACACACACACACACACACACATTACATTGTATACATAGGGCCCACATGGTATGCAAACCCTCTTTCCATTGGTAAATGTTTTTAATCTATGTTTTTTGATATCCGATTTACTCTATATGATGCCCTTGGTAGGATTCCAGAGATCAATACTCTCTTTGAGAGAGATCGATAGACTTTTATCTCTCTCTCAAGGGCATTACCAAGATGATTCGTACTCTGGTAGAATCTAGCAATTGGTCCAAGAGCAGGTGGCAACCTGCCATCAACTCGCACTACCTCTTGGAATCAAAATTCACCCCATGATTTGCATCAATCCTTTGACAAAACGTCCAAGTGAAGGTGATGAGATTGTGCCAATAGAGAGTGGAGGAGATTCCTAAGCTTGAGGACATGAGGTATATTCCAATGAAACTTCAGTTAGTTTTAGATCAAGGTACTAGGTCGTCTCGGAATACCGTTTGCTAGGAGGTCGAGGATACATGGGAGTCATTGTGTAGTCTAAAGAGTCCTTTCACACCAATGGTTCTTAAGGGAGGAAGTATGTTACATCAAGGTTTTTCAAACGCAGTTTGGATAGGATCCAAACGTTTACATCGATTGAAATGTTCACTAACGTTTGGAATGTGGGAGTTTGATTAATATAGGTTAAAAAATGAAGGGCGAACGCACGCATCTAGACATTGAGAGCTCTCTCGTCACTTATGTGGCGGCAAACATCATTCCAATGTGACAACAGAGTGAGGACATGATGGATAGGCTCGAAGGCAAGACCCAACGACACATGCTTTGGCAAGGCTAAGACAAGCTCTTGACTGAAACATTTTGTGTAATTTTAGACATAAAAAATATGGGATAAGAAGATGTAAGGAGTATGAATAGAAAAGAGAAATTTAGAATAATGATAGGTAAGTTCAGAACAAGGGATAGACTAATTTTTTACGATGAAAATAAAGTTTGACATATACCTGGAGACCCAAGGAATATGGTGGATGGGCAGATTAATAAAAGCCAAGTGTAGGTATGGAATGGAATTCAAAGAGCTACAAAGCATATACACATGTACTTGATGAAAAATAAAATGAGAAAAATGATGTTTTTAACATTGTTAAAGCAAAGTGAAGAAGATTGATGCAATTTTAGGTTTTTGTAGGTTGATGCAATTTTCTAGCAAAGTTTTTACTACACATCCCCATTGTCTTGAAATCTAATTGTTCCAAAAATAATAGAATGATGCTTGCAAGGCAAGGATATTATTGACATAAACAAGAATGAAGTAGTGGTGGTTTATCTTTCTTTAGGTTTAGCTACAAGTTTCTGGCAAAGTTTTAAAAACTCTCCATTTTCTTTAAATCTAAATGTTATAAAGATGATAGATTATTGCTTTTATAGGCCAGGGTCCCATTTTGTGTAAAGAAGTGAGCCTTATGCATGTAATTTTGTTTCTCCACAGAGAATTAGTTGAGGCAATTATTTCTTATCATTGGATATACTTTTTGTGCATATATCCAAATCATGTTTGCCATATAGAAAAGAGATTTGTGCACACCGAACTACAATGAGGAGCTGCAATAAGATACGTGGAGAACTTATGAGTTACCCTTCAAAAACTAAGAGGAAATATTGCAAGATTCATCTTACCTTGTGCAATCCACATATTCAGATAGTGTTAAATATGTTGGTTAGCATCTTCATATACTTAGCCACCAAATCTTTGTAGTCAACAACTTATTATATACACCCCAAACGAAATGAATAGACTCATCTATATTGACCAATAGATTTTTGACAATTCCCTAACCATACCACTTCCCCTTTTGTTATTTGATTTTGATGTGCATGAGCTTGGTTTCTTGCATATATCATTGCCCCTTTGTTGGAAATTCAATAACATTTCTTTATAGCTCCGCATGACACTTCCTTCAAGTTTACCTCACCTTCTTGGTGCTACCAGTCCAAAGAATTACCTCACTAGCATTCATGCTTAGCACATATTGCCTTGCTTCCTCACAAAAACTATTGCTTCAAATGAAGAGCATTAGTAAACTTGGGCTAACCTCTTGTTTGTGAGTTAATCCACCACCATCTATGCTTGACTTTAAAACAAAATAAGCATCAACACGAACCCTTTAGTTCCAATTGGACTATATATTATAATCCTTTCACCAAAACTATTCCATGTACATTGCATTCTTGCATCATAATCATCATGCTAATCTTAAAAAATAAGCATGTGGTTGAATACGAGAGATCCATGAAATCAACGAAAAAAAAAACATCCTCCACCCTCGCTCAAATCCAACGTGTAGGAAAAGAAGACGAGAAATGAAATGATGGGTTTTCTCTTGATCGACCACTTTCTCATTTTTTTCTCTTTGTGTGGGCTCATATGTGGCCATGGCTTGCACTCCTTTCAACATAGTCCTGTGTGCATTTTGCCTTCATTTTGTACAAAGCTCATTTGCACATCAGCATTACTCCCCCACTCGAGAAACATATATATGAATCATCCATAGTACAAAACTTGATTCTTAGTTATGTCATCAATTCTTGATCTCTGTTACACCTTTAGTTTCTTGAAGCTTTGCTTCTTGTCTAAGCTAATTAAGATAGCTTAGAACTATTATTCATTTACCTCCTCTTAGAAAGCCATTGAATCAATCAAAATGGAAACTGCTTGAAGCTTGTTCTCGCAATTCTACCAAAGTTTACATGTCCAAAGAAATGAAACTTTTTGTGGTGAAAATTTCTCAGGCTTACATCGAGATTACCTTTTGAAACTTTTAAAGGGAGTTGTTTGGGAATTTTGACATTGAAAATTGCCTTGTGTTTTCTTAACTTGGAAAGATTTGGAGGGGAAAAAGGGTGGTGCAAGATGAAAAATGTTGATGTTTGAGACAAGCAAAAGTTTATTGCTACTTGTTTTCCGACCTCATCTACTCGACCCATGAAATTTCTCTGAATGCTGAATAAAAGTAAGAAGAAAACTAATTGTATTTAGCAATGTACCCTATAATAAGAACTCATTCTGCACCCGCGCGCTTACTGCAGCAAAATCCCCACCCATTCATAGGCTCCCCCTTTGTACACTACTGCCACGCGGCTAGAGGAGAATAGATGGTCTTAGAGGAGATGCTAGAAAGAGTGATGCGTGGCAAGGGGAAAACTCCTGCTTAATAGAAAAGATAAATTACCTCACCCCACATAACTGCACACATACATACCTATAAAAAACAAATATTTAATTTGATCACTGCACCCAATACACAAAAATGAAATTCTAGTAACCTCAATTGACTTCATTACTGCACACATGCATACCCTGATCACATTTGACCTAATTACTGCCTGCTGCATACATACATCACTTTACATGAAGCTATTGGAGGACAGTTGCAATTTGAAAATTTTGACTCTATAGCTTTTGCCCAAAGAGGACTTTCCACAATTTGTAGCCTCATATCACCTCACTGCTTGGTGACCAAATCAATTCAATGATGGCTAATTGTTTGCAGCAGTTCAATCATAAATAGAAGATTTCCAGAATTGCATAGCCATATGGATGGATCACTTTTCTAAACAGCTGTGTTTGTATTATGTTGTTAGTGGAAGAAAACTTGACATTCCAGCTGCAGTTATCTAGGTTATGGGGCTTTCATTGGAATTCACCTACTTTTCCTTACTCCACCATCCATAAACCGATTGTAAGGCGAGCACCCTAGAACAAGAAGGATCAACTTGATACACAACCGACTTGATATTATCCGACTTGGAAAACAACTATCATAGCTGTGGTTGTCCTGGTCTATGGGAATGAGGTGGCATATTCATTCCCATATTCATCTGCATTCCCATGTTGTTACCAACTGTTCGAACATCCATCATTGCTGGAAGGCCAGCTCCCTGCAACAATAAGACACACTGGCATTATCGCATATGCAGAGAAAACATGCAGCCCATTATCATAATCCCATATACCCTACCCCCTCTTTCTTTTTTTCTCTCCCTTTGCAACACATTAATAAACCCCCATTATGGTACTGGTTGGAGCTAGACAGATTTGCATTGCATTCTTGTATACCCTATGCATATAGGTTGCATACTGAGCCTTTAGCAGTAGTGCTCCATCCATCACACCCCCCACTAGCTCAGTACTTTCATAGTTTATTTTGTCCTTTTTTCTGGACATTCAGAGGACACTGACAGTTGTACATTGATTTGTCTCATAGGTCGAGTTCGGCCTCTAGTAGACGTTAATACAGTTTTCTTTCTCTCTCTCTCTCTCTCTCTCTCTCTCTCTCTCAGACACACACACACACACACACACACACATTACATTGTATACATAGGGCCCACATGGTATGCAAACCCTCTTTCCATTGGTAAATGTTTTTAATCTATGTTTTTTGATATCCGATTTACTCTATATGATGCCCTTGGTAGGATTCCAGAGATCAATACTCTCTTTGAGAGAGATCGATAGACTTTTATCTCTCTCTCAAGGGCATTACCAAGATGATTCATACTCTGGTAGAATCTAGCAATTGGTCCAAGCAGGTGGCAACCTGCCATCAACTCGCACTACCTCTTGGAATCAAAATTCACCCCATGTTTTGCGTCAATCCTTTGACAAAACGTCCAAGTGAAGGTGATGAGATTGTGCCAATAGAGAGTGGAGAAGATTCCTAAGCTTGAGGACATGAGGTATATTCCAATGAAACTTCAGTTAGTTTTAGATCAAGGTACTAGGTCGTCTCGGAATACCGTTTGCTAGGAGGTCGAGGATACATGGGAGTCATTGTGTAGTCTAAAGAGTCCTTTCACACCAATGGTTCTTAAGGGAGGAAGTATGTTACATCAAGGTTGCATCCAAACGCAGTTTGGATAGGATCCAAACGTTTACATCGATTGAAATGTTCACTAACGTTTGGAATGTGGGAGTTTGATTAATATAGGTTAAAAAATGAAGGGCGAACGCACGCATCTAGACATTGAGAGCTCTCTCGTCACGTATGTGGCGGCAGACATCATTCCAATGTGACAACAGAGTGAGGACATGATGGATAGGCTCGAAGGCAAGACCCAACGACACATGCTTTGGCAAGGCTAAGACAAGCTCTTGACTGAAACATTTTGTGTAAATTTAAACATAAAAAATATGGGATAAGAAGATGTAAGGAGTATGAATAGAAAAGAGAAATTTAGAATAATGATAGGTAAGTTCAGAACAAGGGATAGACTAATTTTTTACGATGAAAATAAAGTTTGACATATACCTGGAGACCCAAGGAATATGGTGGATGGGCTGATTAATAAAAGCCAAGTGTAGGTATGGAATGGAATTCAAAGAGCTACAAAGCATATACACATGTACTTGATGAAAAATAAAATGAGAAAAATGATGTTTTTAACATTGTTAAAGCAAAGTGAAGAAGATTGATGCAATTTTAGGTTTTTGTAGGTTGATGCAATTTTCTAGCAAAGTTTTTACTACACATCCCCATTGTCTTAAAATCTAATTGTTCCAAAAATAATAGAATGATGCTTGCAAGGCAAGTATATTATTGACATAAACAAGAATGAAGTAGTGGTGGTTTATCTTTCTTTAGGTTTAGCTACAAGTTTCTGGCAAAGTTTTAAAAACTCTCCATTTTCTTTAAATCTAAATGTTATAAAGATGATAGATTATTGCTTTTATAGGCCAGGGTCCCATTTTGTGTAAAGAAGTGAGCCTTATGCATGTAATTTTGTTTCTCCACAGAGAATTAGTTGAGGCAATTATTTCTTATCATTGGATATACTTTTTGTGCATATATCCAAATCATGTTTGCCATATAGAAAAGAGATTTGTGCACACCGAACTACAATGAGGAGCTGCAATAAGATACATGGAGAACTTATGAGTTACCCTTCAAAAACTAAGACGAAATATTGCAAGATTCATGTTACCTTGTGCAATCCACATATTCAGATAGTGTTAAATATGTTGGTTAGCATCTTCATATACTTAGCCACCAAATCTTTGTAGTCAACAACTTATTATATACACCCCAAATGAAATGAATAGACTCATCTATATTGACCAATAGATTTTTGACAATTCCCTAACCATACCACTTCCCCTTTTGTTATTTGATTTTGATGTGCATGAACTTGGTTTCTTGCATATATCATTGCCCCTTTGTTGGAAATTCAATAGCATTTCTTTATAGCTCCGCATGACACTTCCTTCAAGTTTACCTCACCTTCTTGGTGCTACCAATCCAAAGCATTACCTCACTGCACTAGCATTCATGCTTAGCACATATTGCCTTGCTTCCTCACAAAAACTATTGCTTCAAATGAAGAGCATTAGTAAACTTGGGCTAACCTCTTTTCTGTGAGTTAATCGACCACCATCTATGCTTGACTTTAAAACAAAATAAGCATCAACACGAACCCTTTAGTTCCAATTGGACTATATATTATAATCCTTTCACCAAAACTATTCCATGTACATTGCATTCTTGCATCATAATCATCATGCTAATCCTAAAAAATAAGCATGTGGTTGCATACGAGAGATCCATGAAATCAACGAAAAAAAAACATCCTCCACCCTCGCTCAAATCCAACGTGTAGGAAAAGAAGACGAGAAATGAAATGATGGGTTTTCTCTTGATCGACCACTTTCTCATTTTTTTCTCTTTGTGTGGGCTCATATGTGGCCATGGCTTGCACTCCTTTCAACATAGTCCTGTGTGCATTTTGCCTTCATTTTGTACAAAGCTCATTTGCACATCAGCATTACTCCCCCACTCGAGAAACATATATATGAATCATCCATAGTACAAAACTTGATTCTTAGTTATGTCATCAATTCTTGATCTCTGTTACACCTTTAGTTTCTTGAAGCTTTGCTTCTTGTCTAAGCTAATTAAGACAGCTTAGAACTATTATTCATTTACCTCCTCTTAGAAAGCCATTGAATCAATCAAAATGGAAACTGCTTGAAGCTTGTTCTCGCAATTCTACCAAAGTTTACATGTCCAAAGAAATGAAACTTTTTGTGGTGAAAATTTCTCAGGCTTACATCGAGATTACCTTTTGAAAATTTTAAAGGGAGTTGTTTGGGAATTTCGACATTGAAAATTGCCTTGTGTTTTCTTAACTTGGAAAGATTTGGAGGGGAAAAAGGGTGGTGCAAGATGAAAAATGTTGATGTTTGAGACAAGCAAAAGTTTATTGCTGCTTGTTTTCCGACCTCATCTACTCGACAGAAATTTCTCTGAATGCTGAATAAAAGTAAGAAGAAAACTAATTGTATTTAGCAATGTACCCTATACTAAGAACTAGTTCTGCACCTGTGTGAGATCCCTGTTCCCACCGAGCAACGGATTCGGGGTACTAGCAGTGGAAGTAGCACTTCTCGCGCGGGACAGGGGTCCCACACTCGGGGCCTCGCCCACGGATATCCGGACAAGAGACTAATCCGTTGGTTTGTCCAAAACCGAAACCGGAAAAACTTCCTTTACCCAGAAAGCACGGGCGATTCCACCAGGATAACTCTTTACTCTAACGTAGTCAAGATCATTACTGATCAAACTGATCTGACTGCACCTTTAACGGTACTTGGTCAAATCAAGGAAGAACTTGCACTTGGATCATTGGGATCAACGCTTTTTTCCCCATCAAGAGGCACAGCCGTTGATTCCTATCCATAGAACAATTTCTATCCGGGATTTACTTCATCTATCGTAATAATAGAAATTAAATCTCGATTTACGGATCCATCAGTCCAGCCTAACCCCATCCGATCCCATGGGTTAGCCAACCGCCCAACCACTGTAGTGATGGGATCCAATTTGGAATTTGGTTAGGTTTTGTCCCGGGTACCAAGGAAAAGAGTTCCAAGGCCCTCTAGCCGGAAGTTCATGCAAACATAAAACTAGTCATACCACTTACACACCCAATATGAAATTGCCTTTTTCTTAGCATCAACTAGCTTTAAAACAATCCTTTAATAAAACCATTATGTCACTGATGACAAACCTCAAAGTCTCTGGTTGAATCCTTATTTCCAGTCATTCTTTCATCAGTATACTTATGGCATCATTGGCAACCAGAACGCTCACCACCTGTTCTCTCAGGGGCCTTTTCCATGGTTCCTAGCTCATAGTAATCGGCAATATATTCATATAATAGAATGGAATCTCCGTGGAAGATCAGCAAGATCAACCCACAGATCCATATAAAAGAGCCATGGACTCATCTGTTGAGGACCAGCAAGGTCAATCAACCAGATCCATGCCCGGTTTCAGAAAACAACTCTTACTCCTTATTCCAATATCTTCCACGATGCACGTGTGGGTATCTTCGGCGACCCAGAGCCCGAGCACCGTATGGTCAGCACCCTCTAGGATCCTTCGCAGGTGACCTAGCGCTTCACTCATAGGCCGCTTCCTTGGTCCCTCATCCACCGTACCGGAAGCTCACCATTTAAATCGAGCCGAGGCTGGTCAAGACCTCGATCGACCTTGCTACGCGAGACGTCCTCCATTGACTCTCCGTCAGCAGTTGCAACTTTATCAGTTCAGTCTTCATGACCTTAATCCTCAAGACGGTCAAAATGCTTCTCCAGCATTCTTGACATAAAACAGTCATTTACAAACAGTCACAAATACAGTTTCTATAACGAACTCTTGTCTTTCCATATTATCCACTCTCGGACCACATTACTTATTCCACATTCCATTCAGTGTGTACTCGTTCTCATCCATTCACTCATATAGACTACATTATCTCACATACATCTTCATATTCATTATTCTACATACATATCCATGTTCGTACGTCCACATCATACATCCAATTTCACATTCATACATACGCATCTACATGCATACATCCACATCTACATCCATACATCCATATCTCCATTTCCACATCTACACATCCACATTCATATTCATACATCCACATTCACATGCATACATCCATTTTCACATCCTCATTCATACATCCACATTCACATACATACATCCACATCCGTATCTACATCCATACATTCACATCCACCTCTTCATTCACAATCACATCCATACATCCACATCTACATACATACATCCACATCTGTATCTACATCCATACATTCACATCCACCTCTTCATTCACAATCACATCCATACATCCACATCTACATACATACATCCACATCTACATACATACATCCATACATCCACATCTATATACATACGTCCATTTTTACATCCTCATTCATACATACACATCCACATACATACATACACATCCGTATCTACATCCATACATTCACATCCACATCAACATTCACATTCATACATATACATCTACATGTATACATCCACATCACATTCATACAACCATATTACATCCATTCTCGTCCTAACACATCCCATATACATCTTAACACATCCTAACTCATCTTAACACATTCTATCACATCTCATACACATCTTATCACATCTTTTTACATCTCATACACCTCTTATCACATCCTATCACTTTTCATACGCATCTTATCAAATCTTATCACATCTCATACACATCTTATCACATCTTTTTACATCTCATACACCTATTATCACATCCTATCACTTTCCATACGCATCTTATCAATTCTTATCACATCTCATACACCTCTTATCACATCCTATCACTTTTCATACGCATCTTATCAATTCTTATCACATCTCATACACCTCTTATCACATCTTATCACATTTCATATCTTTTTTTTTAAAAAGAGAATTCTTATATTTGATATAAGATTTCTCTACACATTTATTTATACATAAATTCCATTTAAGGAGACTAACACTTTCGAAATTAAAATCAATCTTTTATGCATCTTCTTATGCATAAATTCAATTTGGTAGGAAATTACACTTTTATAATAAAAAAATTTCTCTTATACATCTAAGTTAAGCATAAAATCCATTTATGAGAAAAATCACACTTTTAGTATAAAAAGAATATCTTTTATGCATACCTATATGCATGAAATCCAATATGATAAAAGTAACACTCTTACAATAAAATAATCAACTTTTATGCATACCTCTATGCATAGAATTCAATTATGATAAAAGTCACACTTTTATAATAAAATAATCAACTTTTATGCATACCTCTATGCATGAAATCCAATATGATAAAAGTAACACTCTTACAATAAAATAATCAACTTTTATGCATACCTCTATGCATGAAATTCAATTATGATAAAAGTCACACTTTTATAATAAAATAATCAACTTTTATGCATACCTCTATGCATGAAATCCAATATGATAAAAGTAACACTTTTGATATAAAACATTTTCCTTTATGCATACTTCTATGCATGAAAATTAAAAATGATAAAAGTAACACTCTTGATATAAAAAATTTTCCTTTATGCATACTTCTATGCATGAAAATTAAAAATGATAAAAGTAACACTTTTGATATAAAAATTTTCTTTTATGCATACTTCTATGCATGAAAATTAAAAATGATAAAAGTAACACTTTTGATATAAAAATTTTTCCTTTATGCATACTTCTATGCATGAAAATTAAAAATGATAAAAGTAACACTTTTGATAAAATTTTTTTTCCTTTATGCATACTTCTATGCATGAAAATTAAAAATGATAAAAATAACACTTTTGATATAAAAATTTATCCATTATGCATACTTCTATGCATGAAATAAAAATGGTAAAAATAACACTTTTGATATAAAAATTTTCTTTTATGCATACTTCTATGCATGAGAATTAAAAATGATAAAAGTAACACTTTTGATATAAAATTTTTTCCTTTATGCATACTTCTATGCATGAAAATTAAAAATGATAAAAGTAACACTTTTGATAAAAAAAATTTTCCTTTATGCATACTTCTATGCATAAAAATTAAAAATGATAAAAATAACACTTTTGATATAAAAATTTATCCATTATGCATACTTCTATGCATGAAATAAAAATGGTAAAAATAACACTTTTGATATAAAAATTTATCCATTATGCATACTTCTATGTATGAAATAAAAATGGTAAAAATAACACTTTTGATATAAAAACTTATCCTTTATGCATGATATTAAAATTCAATTTCTCCATGATTGTAATGAAATTCTTTCAATTAATCTAGGATGATAATTCCTAGAATATGGTAGGAAGTCCTCTTTTTATGCTTTGAATGAGATTATTTTATGCATAATTTTTATAAAAATTTTGCCATAGCTCCGCTGCTATGACTGATAAATCTCAATTTTTCTAAGGGATAATGCTTATCATTAAGGAAATAATTAAAATGATCTCTAATTGGATTATTAATCCATAATGGATTGAATCCTTAATATACATAAACTAAAAGTATAGAAAAAAGCCATTAATTTGGCCTCAAGCATAGCTTAATCTTGGGTTAAGAAAAAGCTTTATGAAAAGCTTGATTTGGATTGAGAATGGGTCATGAGTATGACCATTTCTTGAGTGAGAGAGAGAATTTACATAAAAATCATTAGAATTTAAACATAAATGAAAATTAACTTCAATAGCATTATGTAACTCTTCACTACTATTCAAACTTCAATAGCATTTAAAAAAAAACCATACCAATTAAACTTCTCAAGCTTGAGAGGGGTTGAGAAGAGAGAAACATTGAGAAATTATAGAAAGATCAATATTCACTAATTACCTTACAACTTGCTTGATTCTTTGTTCACGGTAGAGGCCCCCAACCAATCAATTGGTTAAGTATGTTGATGGAGCCACTAATGGGGATTGAAGAAAGAGGGAAGCTCCAAAAACTAGTGAATTATTAAATGAATTCACAGTTCTTGGCTTAGGTGGAGTAGAGTAACGATGCATAAACACTATCTATTTTTCAACAAGGGGGAGGCTTCTATTTATAGGAAAAATTGAGCTCCTAACCAAACAAACTGATTCTAGAATTTTCTAAATCAGTTTGGTCAATATTTGACCATTTTTAGGTCAGTTAAGCTAACTTTTTGGAACTAGACTTGAATGAGGAGAGAGGAGAGATGAAATATCTCAATTTTTATGAGTTTAAAACTCATTCAAGCATGTGAAATATGCACCTCCTTTAAAGAACTCCCCTTCCTTACATATGTGTCATAATGGAATCATTTTAATATTGCTCATAGTTTTTTTACTAATAAACCTTGTACATTTTCAACTCTTCATCTTATGTGAAATATGCACCTCCTTTAAAGAATTCCCCTTCCTTACATATGTGTCATAATGGAATCATTTTAATATTGCTCATAGTTTTTTACTAATAAACCTTGTACATTTTCAACTCTTCATCTTATGTGAAATATGCACCTCCTTTAAAGAATTCCCCTTCCTTACATATGTGTCATAATGGAATCATTTTAATATTGCTCATAGTTTTTTACTAATAAACCTTGTACATTTTCAACTCTTCATCTTATGTGAAATATGCACCTCCTTTAAAGAATTCCCCTTCCTTACATATGTGTCATAATGGCATCATTTTAATATTGCTCATAGTTTTTTTTCTAATAAACCTTGTACATTTTCAACTCTTCATCTTATGTGAGCATTTACTCATTTTTGGATACCCAAAATATCTCATATTTTTAATATTGCTCATAGTTTTTTACTAATAAACCTTGTACATTTTCAACTCTTCACCTTATGTGAGCATTTACTCATTTTTGGGTATCTTCTTTTTACAAATTTGGATTTATCTCTTCCCTACACATGGATTGATGCTATTGGCCCATAGGAACCTTAATTGGACCATAGTCTAAAGATTTCTGAAAATCTAGACCCTTAGACTAAGGTTCTTTATACCTATTTCCAATTAATTCCAATTGCACATTGGAAAATTCTTTTTGAATTTCTGTTTCAGGGGAACTCATCTGAATTATAAGAGATATTTTTCTATCCAAAAATATTCAAAATCTGAATATTCTCTCTCTAGAATAATTTTCCTCTCTCTAGGCTAAAATAGTTAGCAACAGAGTCTTTATATTTCTGAAGAGGGTTGATTACAGGGAAAGATACTAGACATCAAAAAGGGGTTGGGGGAGGAATCTTACATTCTACCCCACTTAAAAAACGCGAGATGTCCTCATCTCGCAACTTGTGATAATTTCGCAAGATTCACGAATATGAGACTTAGAGAAAAATTTTAATCAAGATTAACCACCAAGATAAGTCTTAAAGAGAGCAAGATTCAAAATACGAACAAGATTTAAACTTTATTCATTCTCGGAACTTATACAGTAAAGATAGAGGAACTCTTTACACTTCCATAAGCCCGTCCATCATATGGTCACAAAAGCAGTCCTCACAAGCTGCACAAGTATAAGGTAACTCATCTATGGGAATGATTCTGTGGGTTATTGCTGCGCCTATCTAAGTGGTATGAGGTGTTCTAACAAAAGGACCTCTGAGAGGCAAGCCAAAAACGGGGTAAAGGCATATCTTCTCATGAGGAAGAAAACACGTCAGTAAGAAGACCCGCTCAGAAAACCCAGGATGCCTTGATCTCATGACGCAGTAGTATCGGGGACCCAAACCCAAAGCTTCAATAACCATGGCCAAGCGGACATTGTTACGAAAGTGCTGCTGACCCCAGGGTGTTACCCTAGTTATGTCTTGATAGGTCCGCCATTTTGTCTGCGCTACAGAAGTTCCCAAGTGAGGGAAAAGTGAGCGCTCATACTGCTCTATAAAATCTTTCTTCACAGACTCCCTTGCGTCTTGAAGGTGAGAAATCATCATGGATAAAACTAATTCTTGTTGCCAAGCCATGAAGGAGATTAAGAAAGAAAGAAGATCGATGGAAGTAAGATTACTGTGAACGACAAGTAAAAGTTGCGACTTATATAAAGGAAGGAGCTAGCGTAACTTAGAAGCCAACGGTAACTTGCCACTGAAGTTTTACCGTCTTTCCATGATTTGGGTTTCGCACATTTTTCTATAGAAGGCATTCAGAACTTTGAGATGAGGAGATAAAAGAAGTTCGTAAGCTAAATCACCTACTTTCTTTGGTCCACAATATCTGGGAGATAACTTCTTATACTTCCCAAGAGATAAAGAACTTCTTTTGGGCCGTACTCGAGACCAAAACCTTGATATCCAAAACATCGATTCTCACTTCTGAACTCGTTGTTCTGAATCCTTAAAACAGGTGGGACTCTTGAGAAGTATTCAGGAAAAAGGTTCTTCCTTTTTTAAACAGAATCTTTCTTTTATTTTAGAGATAGAATAATTATAAGATCATAAAGGGAGATTCTTACTCCTGTAACATTCTACCCCACTTAAAAGGTGCAAGATGTCCTCATCTCGCAAGTAGAGGACAACTTTTTTGCTTAAGATCCAATTTATTCTGGGGTTCCTTATATTCCGGTCAACCCAACAGAATATGGGGATAAATATCCCTTATATAGAATTCATCATTAAATAACAATTCATTCAAATCATATCATTCATATCTTTAACACGATAATGGTCCATTAGACCGAAAATTTCCTTCTGAACATTCCTCCACGGAATTTAAGTTAAGCAAGTTCTCAATTTGTCATCCCTTAACTTGATCTACCGTCTCAAGTATTAACAGTAGCAATTTGACAACATAATCCACTAATCTCATAGTGATTTGCTGAAACATTTTCATCATTTATCATTACAGGGACTCGTCCCAATCATCCACATTGTGGTTTCGCTCAGCTTATTACATTTCAACCCATTTTCAAGGATCATCATTTTTCAATCAGAATCCAAATCAATTCATCAGTTCCCAAACAGAATTAAAAATCATATCAACCACATTCAAAATCATCATCTGGATAGCATTAACGCTTATAATTTCAAGTCTTAGATTTACTCGTATATACTGTCGGTAAAGAGCTGCAGTTATACCCTCGGTATATACGGATAGTCATGATACTCGAAACTATAAGGTAAATACCATCATGTCTAGGTCTCAAGCAAGTCAGGGTTCCATACAATTGCGGTACTTCCAATTGAAGACCCAATTACTAATTTACGAATTTCAATTTAAATTAACAATTTGTATGAATTATATCAAACAATTACAACCTTTTTGTGCGTCTTGATAAACTTTTGACATAATTTGCTCCTCAGTTGATCTTATTGGAGATCTATGACTTAAGTCTGATAAATAGATTTTTCTTTATCCGATCGTCCGTAAAAAAAAACATTTGTATATTTATATACAAGTTGCAATAATTACATAGAGTGGCTCGGCTCCAAAATTCAAAATCTCTTCAAGAGACGCATAAGACGACGGTACTGGGCCATAGTCATGCCCTGTTACATAAGTTCTCTAACTGCGAAGGGAGCTATTATTTTCTCCTTAGGGATAAATCGACTAAGGAGTCTATAAATTTGACATGAAAGTCTGAAATTTCGAGGTGTCGAATGATATAGAATGACACCACGCACCATTTTCAGCTTTAACAGGATCATAGTCAATGAGAGATTCTGCCACAGCATTGTATGGTGGTTGCAATGGGCGTGGACATATTGCCCTGCAAACCACTTATGTTGTATTCTCTCCGCTGGGGTAGGAAAATATAAATCCGCGAAATGGCGTGCGAGTCTTGCTCGGCTTGTTTGAGTTGAAGCGGAAGAGATGAGATGCTCGAAGGCAAATGCAATCATATCTTGAGACTGGGTGAGGTCGGGAATACCAGATAAATGTGGAACTTCCATCTATAAAAACAATTTCTTTGATTAAAATTTCTTCATTAAAGAAGCTTACGGAATGAAAATACATTATGAAAATGCTGTTTCTGAATTCTTATTACCAATTTCAGATAAGAATTTAATTATCTTTATTAGCTTTCAAAACGGCTCTGATACCAACTGTGAGATCCCTGTTCCCACCGAGCAACGGGGTACTAGCAGTGGAAGTAGCACTTCTCGCGTGGGACAGGGGTCCCACACTCGGGGCCTCGCCCACGGATATCCGGACAAGAGACTAATCCGTTGGTTTGTCCAAAACCGAAACCGGAAAAACTTCCTTTACCCAGAAAGCACGGGCGATTCCACCAGGATAACTCTTTACTCTAACGTAGTCAAGATCATTACTGATCAAACTGATCTGACTGCACCTTTAACGGTACTTGGTCAAATCAAGGAAGAACTTGCACTTGGATCATTGGGATCAACGCTTTTTTCCCCATCAAGAGGCACAGCCATTGATTCCTATCCATAGAACAATTTCTATCCGAGATTTACTTCATCTATCGTAATAATAGAAATTAAATCTCGATTTACGGATCCATTAGTCTAGCCTAACCCCATCCGATCCCATGGGTTAGCCAACCGCCCAACCACTGTAGTGATGGGATCCAATTTGGAATTTGGTTAGGTTTTGTCCCGGGTACCAAGGAAAAGAGTTCCAAGGCCCCCTAGCCGGAAGTTCATGCAAACATAAAACTAGTCATACCACTTACACACCCAATATGAAATTGCCTTTTTCTTAGCATCAACTAGCTTTAAAACAATCCTTTAATAAAACCATTATGTCACTGATGACAAACCTCAAAGTCTCTGGTTGAATCCTTATTTCCAGTCATTCTTTCATCAGTATACTTATGGCATCATTGGCAACCAGAACGCTCACCACCTGTTCTCTCAGGGGCCTTTTCCATGGTTCCTAGCTCATAGTAATCGGCAATATATTCATATAATAGAATGGAATCTCCGTGGAAGATCAGCAAGATCAACCCACAGATCCATATAAAAGAGCCATGGACTCATCTGTTGAGGACCAGCAAGGTCAATCAACCAGATCCATGCCCGGTTTCAAAAAACAACTCTTACTCCTTATTCCAATATCTTCCACGACGCACGTGTGGGTATCTTCGGCGACCCAGAGCCCGAGCACCGTATGGTCAGCACCCTCTAGGATCCTTCGCAGGTGACCTAGCGCTTCACTCATAGGCCGCTTCCTTGGTCCCTCATCCACCGTACCGGAAGCTCACCATTTAAATCGAGCCGAGGCTAGTCAAGACCTCGATCGACCTTGCTATGCGAGACGTCCTCCATTGACTCTCCGTCAGCAGTTGCAACTTTATCAGTTCAGTCTTCATGACCTTAATCCTCAAGACGGTCAAAATGCTTCTCCAGCATTCTTGACATAAAACAGTCATTTACAAACAGTCACAAATACAGTTTCTATAACGAACTCTTGTCTTTCCATATTATCCACTCTCGGACCACATTACTTATTCCACATTCCATTCAGTGTGTACTCGTTCTCATCCATTCACTCATATAGACTACATTATCTCACATACATCTTCATATTCATTATTCTACATACATATCCATGTTCGTACGTCCACATCATACATCCAATTTCACATTCATACATACGCATCTACATGCATACATCCACATCTACATCCATACATCCATATCTCCATTTCCACATCTACACATCCACATTCATATTCATACATCCACATTCACATGCATACATCCATTTTCACATCCTCATTCATACATCCACATTCACATACATACATCCACATCCGTATCTACATCCATACATTCACATCCACCTCTTCATTCACAATCACATCCATACATCCACATCTACATACATACATCCACATCTGTATCTACATCCATACATTCACATCCACCTCTTCATTCACAATCACATCCATACATCCACATCTACATACATACATCCACATCTACATACATACATCCATACATCCACATCTATATACATACGTCCATTTTTACATCCTCATTCATACATACACATCCACATACATACATACACATCCGTATCTACATCCATACATCCACATCCACATCAACATTCACATTCATACATATACATCTACATGTATACATCCACATCACATTCATACAACCATATTACATCCATTCTCGTCCTAACACATCCCATATACATCTTAACACATCCTAACTCATCTTAACACATTCTATCACATCTCATATACATCTTATCACATCTTTTTACATCTCATACACCTCTTATCACATCCTATCACTTTTCATACGCATCTTATCAAATCTTATCACATCTCATACACATCTTATCACATCTTTTTACATCTCATACACCTATTATCACATCCTATCACTTTCCATACGCATCTTATCAATTCTTATCACATCTCATACACCTCTTATCACATCCTATCACTTTTCATACGCATCTTATCAATTCTTATCACATCTCATACACCTCTTATCACATCTTATCACATTTCATATCTTTTTTTAAAAAAAGAGAATTCTTATATTTGATATAAGATTTCTCTACACATTTATTTATACATAAATTCCATTTAAGGAGACTAACACTTTCGAAATTAAAATCAATCTTTTATGCATCTTCTTATGCATAAATTCAATTTGGTAGGAAATTACACTTTTATAATAAAAAAATTTCTCTTATACATCTAAGTTAAGCATAAAATCCATTTATGAGAAAAATCACACTTTTAGTATAAAAAGAATATCTTTTATGCATACCTATATGCATGAAATCCAATATGATAAAAGTAACACTCTTACAATAAAATAATCAACTTTTATGCATACCTCTATGCATAGAATTCAATTATGATAAAAGTCACACTTTTATAATAAAATAATCAACTTTTATGCATACCTCTATGCATGAAATCCAATATGATAAAAGTAACACTCTTACAATAAAATAATCAACTTTTATGCATACCTCTATGCATGAAATTCAATTATGATAAAAGTCACACTTTTATAATAAAATAATCAACTTTTATGCATACCTCTATGCATGAAATCCAATATGATAAAAGTAACACTTTTGATATAAAACATTTTCCTTTATGCATACTTCTATGCATGAAAATTAAAAATGATAAAAGTAACACTCTTGATATAAAAAATTTTCCTTTATGCATACTTCTATGCATGAAAATTAAAAATGATAAAAGTAACACTTTTGATATAAAAATTTTCTTTTATGCATACTTCTATGCATGAAAATTAAAAATGATAAAAGTAACACTTTTGATATAAAAATTTTTCCTTTATGCATACTTCTATGCATGAAAATTAAAAATGATAAAAGTAACACTTTTGATAAAATTTTTTTTCCTTTATGCATACTTCTATGCATGAAAATTAAAAATGATAAAAATAACACTTTTGATATAAAAATTTATCCATTATGCATACTTCTATGCATGAAATAAAAATGGTAAAAATAACACTTTTGATATAAAAATTTTCTTTTATGCATACTTCTATGCATGAGAATTAAAAATGATAAAAGTAACACTTTTGATATAAAATTTTTTCCTTTATGCATACTTCTATGCATGAAAATTAAAAATGATAAAAGTAACACTTTTGATAAATTTTTTTTTTCCTTTATGCATACTTCTATGCATAAAAATTAAAAATGATAAAAATAACACTTTTGATATAAAAATTTATCCATTATGCATACTTCTATGCATGAAATAAAAATGGTAAAAATAACACTTTTGATATAAAAATTTATCCATTATGCATACTTCTATGCATGAAATAAAAATGGTAAAAATAACACTTTTGATATAAAAACTTATCCTTTATGCATGATATTAAAATTCAATTTCTCCATGATTGTAATGAAATTCTTTCAATTAATCTAGGATGATAATTCCTAGAATATGGTAGGAAGTCCTCTTTTTATGCTTTGAATGAGATTATTTTATGCATAATTTTTATAAAAATTTTGCCATAGCTCCGCTGCTATGACTGATAAATCTCAATTTTTCTAAGGGATAATGCTTATCATTAAGAAAATAATTAAAATGATCTCTAATTAGATTATTAATCCATAATGGATTGAATCCTTAATATACATAAACTAAAAGTATAGAAAAAAGCCATTAATTTGGCCTCAAGCATAGCTTAATCTTGGGTTAAGAAAAAGCTTTATGAAAAGCTTGATTTGGATTGAGAATGGGTCATGAGTATGACCATTTCTTGAGTGAGAGAGAGAATTTACATAAAAATCATTAGAATTTAAACATAAATGAAAATTAACTTCAATAGCATTATGTAACTCTTCACTACTATTCAAACTTCAATAGCATTTAAAAAAAAACCATACCAATTAAACTTCTCAAGCTTGAGAGGGGTTGAGAAGAGAGAAACATTGAGAAATTATAGAAAGATCAATATTCACTAATTACCTTACAACTTGCTTGATTCTTTGTTCACGGTAGAGGCCCCCAACCAATCAATTGGTTAAGTATGTTGATGGAGCCACTAATGGGGATTGAAGAAAGAGGGAAGCTCCAAAAACTAGTGAATTATTAAATGAATTCACAGTTCTTGGCTTAGGTGGAGTAGAGTAACGATGCATAAACACTATCTATTTTTCAACAAGGGGGAGGCTTCTATTTATAGGAAAAATTGAGCTCCTAACCAAACAAACTGATTCTAGAATTTTCTAAATCAGTTTGGTCAATATTTGACCATTTTTAGGTCAGTTAAGCTAACTTTTTGGAACTAGACTTGAATGAGGAGAGAGGAGAGATGAAATATCTCAATTTTTATGAGTTTAAAACTCATTCAAGCATGTGAAATATGCACCTCCTTTAAAGAACTCCCCTTCCTTACATATGTGTCATAATGGAATCATTTTAATATTGCTCATAGTTTTTTTACTAATAAACCTTGTACATTTTCAACTCTTCATCTTATGTGAAATATGCACCTCCTTTAAAGAATTCCCCTTCCTTACATATGTGTCATAATGGAATCATTTTAATATTGCTCATAGTTTTTTACTAATAAACCTTGTACATTTTTAACTCTTCATCTTATGTGAAATATGCACCTCCTTTAAAGAATTCCCCTTCCTTACATATGTGTCATAATGGAATCATTTTAATATTGCTCATAGTTTTTTACTAATAAACCTTGTACATTTTCAACTCTTCATCTTATGTGAAATATGCACCTCCTTTAAAGAATTCCCCTTCCTTACATATGTGTCATAATGGCATCATTTTAATATTGCTCATAGTTTTTTTTCTAATAAACCTTGTACATTTTCAACTCTTCATCTTATGTGAGCATTTACTCATTTTTGGATACCCAAAATATCTCATATTTTTAATATTGCTCATAGTTTTTTACTAATAAACCTTGTACATTTTCAACTCTTCACCTTATGTGAGCATTTACTCATTTTTGGGTATCTTCTTTTTACAAATTTGGATTTATCTCTTCCCTACACATGGATTGATGCTATTGGCCCATAGGAACCTTAATTGGACCATAGTCTAAAGATTTCTGAAAATCTAGACCCTTAGACTAAGGTTCTTTATACCTATTTCCAATTAATTCCAATTGCACATTGGAAAATTCTTTTTGAATTTCTGTTTCAGGGGAACTCATCTGAATTATAAGAGATATTTTTCTATCCAAAAATATTCAAAATCTGAATATTCTCTCTCTAGAATAATTTTCCTCTCTCTAGGCTAAAATAGTTAGCAACAGAGTCTTTATATTTCTGAAGAGGGTTGATTACAGGGAAAGATACTAGACATCAAAAAGGGGTTGGGGGAGGAATCTTACAACCTGCGCGCTTACTGCAGCAAAATCCCCACCCATTCATAGGCTGCCCCTTTGTACACTGCTGCCACGCAGCTAGAGGAGAATAGATGGTCTTAGAGAAGATGCTAGAAAGAGTGATGCGTGGCAAGGGAAAAACTCCTGCTTAATAGAAAAGATAAATTACCTCACCCCACATAACTGCACACATACATACCTATAAAAAACAAATATTTAATTTGATCACTGCACCCAATACACAAAAATGAAATTCTGGTAACCTCAATTGACTTCATTACTGCACACATGCATACCCTGATCACATTTGACCTAATTACTGCCTTCTGCATACATACATCACTTTACATGAAGCTATTGGAGGACAGTTGCAATTTGAAAATTTTGACTCTATAGCTTTTGCCCAAAGAGGACTTTCCACAATTTGTAGCCTCATATCACCTCACTGCTTGGTGACCAAATCAATTAAATGATGGCTAGTTGCAAATGATGGCTAGTTGTTTGCAGCAGTTCAATCATAAACAGAAGATTTCCAGAATTGCATAGCCATATGGATGGATCACTTTTCTAAACAGCTGTGTTTGTATAATGTTGTCAGTGGAAGAAAACTTGACATTCCAGCTGCAGTTATCTAGGTTATGGGGCTTTCATTGGAATTCACCTACTTTTCCTTACTCCACCATCCATAAATCGACGATTGTAAGGCGAGCACCCTAGAACAAGAAGGATCAACTTGATACACAACCGACTTGATATTATCCGACTTGGAAAACAACTATCATAGCTGTGGTTGTCCTGGTCTATGGGAATGAGGTGGCATATTCATTCCCATATTAATCTGCATTCCCATGTTGTTACCAACTGTTCGAACATCCATCATTGCTGGAAGGCCAGCTCCCTGCAACAATAAGACACACTGGCATTATCGCATATGCAGAGAAAACATGCAGCCCATTATCATAATCCCATATACCCTACCCCCTCTTTCTTTTTTTCTCTCCCTTTGCAACACATTAATAAACCCCCATTATGGTACTGGTTGGAGCTAGACAGATCTGCATTGCATTCTTGTATACCCTATGCATATAGGTTGCATACTGAGCCTTTAGCAGTAGTGCTCCTTCCATCACACCCCCCACTAGCTCAGTACTTTCATAGTTTATTTTGTCCTTTTTTCTGGACATTCAGAGGACACTGACAGTTGTACATTGATTTGTCTCATAGGTCGAGTTCGGCCTCTAGTAGACGTTAATACAGCTTTCTTTCTTTCTCTCTCTCTCTCTCTCTCTCTCTCTCTCTCTCTCAGACACACACACACACACACACACACACACATTACATTGTATACATAGGGCCCACATGGTATGCAAACCCTCTTTCCATTGGTAAATGTTTTTAATCTATGTTTTTTGATATCCGATTTACTCTATATGATGCCCTTGGTAGGATTCCAGAGATCAATACTCTCTTTGAGAGAGATCGATAGACTTTTATCTCTCTCTCAAGGGCATTACCAAGATGATTCGTACTCTGGTAGAATCTAGCAATTGGTCCAAGCAGGTGGCAACCTGCCATCAACTCGCACTACCTCTTGGAATCAAAATTCACCCCATGTTTTGCGTCAATCCTTTGACAAAACGTCCAAGTGAAGGTGATGAGATTGTGCCAATAGAGAGTGGAGAAGATTCCTAAGCTTGAGGACATGAGGTATATTCCAATGAAACTTCAGTTAGTTTTAGATCAAGGTACTAGGTCGTCTCGGAATACCGTTTGCTAGGAGGTCGAGGATACATGGGAGTCATTGTGTAGTCTAAAGAGTCCTTTCACACCAATGGTTCTTAAGGGAGGAAGTATGTTACATCAAGGTTGCATCCAAACGCAGTTTGGATAGGATCCAAACGTTTACATCGATTGAAATGTTCACTAACGTTTGGAATGTGGGAGTTTGATTAATATAGGTTAAAAAATGAAGGGCGAACGCACGCATCTAGACATTGAGAGCTCTCTCGTCACGTATGTGGCGGCAGACATCATTCCAATGTGACAACAGAGTGAGGACATGATGGATAGGCTCGAAGGCAAGACCCAACGACACATGCTTTGGCAAGGCTAAGACAAGCTCTTGACTGAAACATTTTGTGTAAATTTAAACATAAAAAATATGGGATAAGAAGATGTAAGGAGTATGAATAGAAAAGAGAAATTTAGAATAATGATAGGTAAGTTCAGAACAAGGGATAGACTAATTTTTTACGATGAAAATAAAGTTTGACATATACCTGGAGACCCAAGGAATATGGTGGATGGGCAGATTAATAAAAGCCAAGTGTAGGTATGGAATGGAATTCAAAGAGCTACAAAGCATATACACATGTACTTGATGAAAAATAAAATGAGAAAAATGATGTTTTTAACATTGTTAAAGCAAAGTGAAGAAGATTGATGCAATTTTAGGTTTTTGTAGGTTGATGCAATTTTCTAGCAAAGTTTTTACTACACATCCCCATTGTCTTAAAATCTAATTGTTCCAAAAATAATAGAATGATGCTTGCAAGGCAAGTATATTATTGACATAAACAAGAATGAAGTAGTGGTGGTTTATCTTTCTTTAGGTTTAGCTACAAGTTTCTGGCAAAGTTTTAAAAACTCTCCATTTTCTTTAAATCTAAATGTTATAAAGATGATAGATTATTGCTTTTATAGGCCAGGGTCCCATTTTGTGTAAAGAAGTGAGCCTTATGCATGTAATTTTGTTTCTCCACAGAGAATTAGTTGAGGCAATTATTTCTTATCATTGGATATACTTTTTGTGCATATATCCAAATCATGTTTGCCATATAGAAAAGAGATTTGTGCACACCGAACTACAATGAGGAGCTACAATAAGATACATGGAGAACTTATGAGTTACCCTTCAAAAACTAAGACGAAATATTGCAAGATTCATCTTACCTTGTGCAATCCACATATTCAGATAGTGTTAAATATGTTGGTTAGCATCTTCATATACTTAGCCACCAAATCTTTGTAGTCAACAACTTATTATATACACCCCAAACGAAATGAATAGACTCATCTATATTGACCAATAGATTTTTGACAATTCCCTAACCATACCACTTCCCCTTTTGTTATTTGATTTTGATGTGCATGAACTTGGTTTCTTGCATATATCATTGCCCCTTTGTTGGAAATTCAATAGCATTTCTTTATAGCTCCGCATGACACTTCCTTCAAGTTTACCTCACCTTCTTGGTGCTACCAATCCAAAGCATTACCTCACTGCACTAGCATTCATGCTTAGCACATATTGCCTTGCTTCCTCACAAAAACTATTGCTTCAAATGAAGAGCATTAGTAAACTTGGGCTAACCTCTTTTCTGTGAGTTAATCGACCACCATCTATGCTTGACTTTAAAACAAAATAAGCATCAACACGAACCCTTTAGTTCCAATTGGACTATATATTATAATCCTTTCACCAAAACTATTCCATGTACATTGCATTCTTGCATCATAATCATCATGCTAATCCTAAAAAATAAGCATGTGGTTGAATACGAGAGATCCATGAAATCAACGAAAAAAAAACATCCTCCACCCTCGCTCAAATCCAACGTGTAGGAAAAGAAGACGAGAAATGAAATGATGGGTTTTCTCTTGATCGACCACTTTCTCATTTTTTTCTCTTTGTGTGGGCTCATATGTGGCCATGGCTTGCACTCCTTTCAACATAGTCCTGTGTGCATTTTGCCTTCATTTTGTACAAAGCTCATTTGCACATCAGCATTACTCCCACACTCGAGAAACATATATATGAATCATCCATAGTACAAAACTTGATTCTTAGTTATGTCATCAATTCTTGATCTCTGTTACACCTTTAGTTTCTTGAAGCTTTGCTTCTTGTCTAAGCTAATTAAGACAGCTTAGAACTATTATTCATTTACCTCCTCTTAGAAAGCCATTGAATCAATCAAAATGGAAACTGCTTGAAGCTTGTTCTCGCAATTCTACCAAAGTTTACATGTCCAAAGAAATGAAACTTTTTGTGGTGAAAATTTCTCAGGCTTACATCGAGATTACCTTTTGAAACTTTTAAAGGGAGTTGTTTGGGAATTTCGACATTGAAAATTGCCTTGTGTTTTCTTAACTTGGAAAGATTTGGAGGGGAAAAAGGGTGGTGCAAGATGAAAAATGTTGATGTTTGAGACAAGCAAAAGTTTATTGCTGCTTGTTTTCCGACCTCATCTACTCGACAGAAATTTCTCTGAATGCTGAATAAAAGTAAGAAGAAAACTAATTGTATTTAGCAATGTACCCTATACTAAGAACTAGTTCTGCACCTGCGCGCTTACTGCAGCAAAATCCCCACCCATTCATAGGCTGCCCCTTTGTACACTACTGCCACGCAGCTAGAGGAGAATAGATGGTCTTAGAGAAGATGCTAGAAAGAGTGATGCGTGGCAAGGAAAAAACTCCTGCTTAATAGAAAAGATAAATTACCTCACCCCACATAACTGCACACATACATACCTATAAAAAATAAATATTTAATTTGATCACTGCACCCAATACACAAAAATGAAATTCTGGTAACCTCAATTGACTTCATTACTGCACACATGCATACCCTGATCACATTTGACCTAATTACTGCCTTCTGCATACATACATCACTTTACATGAAGCTATTGGAGGACAGTTGCAATTTGAAAATTTTGACTCTATAGCTTTTGCCCAAAGAGGACTTTCCACAATTTGTAGCCTCATATCACCTCACTGCTTGGTGACCAAATGAATTCAATGATGGCTAGTTGCAAATGATGGCTAGTTGTTTGCAGCAGTTCAATCATAAACAGAAGATTTCCAGAATTGCATAGCCATATGGATGGATCACTTTTCTAAACAGCTGTGTTTGTATTATGTTGTCAGTGGAAGAAAACTTGACATTCCAGCTGCAGTTATCTAGGTTATGGGGCTTTCATTGGAATTCACCTACTTTTCCTTACTCCACCATCCATAAATCGACGATTGTAAGGCGAGCACCCTAGAACAAGAAGGATCAACTTGATACACAACCGACTTGATATTATCCGACTTGGAAAACAACTATCATAGCTGTGGTTGTCCTGGTCTATGGGAATGAGGTGGCATATTCATTCCCATATTAATCTGCATTCCCATGTTGTTACCAACTGTTCGAACATCCATCATTGCTGGAAGGCCAGCTCCCTGCAACAATAAGACACACTGGCATTATCGTATATGCAGAGAAAACATGCAGCCCATTATCATAATCCCATATACCCTACCCCCTCTTTCTTTTTTTCTCTCCCTTTGCAACACATTAATAAACCCCCATTATGGTACTGGTTGGAGCTAGACAGATCTGCATTGCATTCTTGTATACCCTATGCATATAGGTTGCATACTGAGCCTTTAGCAGTAGTGCTCCTTCCATCACACCCCCCACTAGTTCAGTACTTTCATAGTTTATTTTGTCCTTTTTTCTGGACATTCAGAGGACACTGACAGTTGTACATTGATTTGTCTCATAGGTCGAGTTCGGCCTCTAGTAGACGTTAATACAGCTTTCTTTCTTTCTTTCTCTCTCTCTCTCTCTCTCTCTCTCTCTCTCTCTCTCTCTCTCTCTCTCTCTCTCTCTCTCTCTCTCTCAGACACACACACACACACACACACACATTACATTGTATACATAGGGCCCACATGGTATGCAAACCCTCTTTCCATTGGTAAATGTTTTTAATCTATGTTTTTTGATATCCGATTTACTCTATATGATGCCCTTGGTAGGATTCCAGAGATCAATACTCTCTTTGAGAGAGATCGATAGACTTTTATCTCTCTCTCAAGGGCATTACCAAGATGATTCATACTCTGGTAGAATCTAGCAATTGGTCCAAGCAGGTGGCAACCTGCCATCAACTCGCACTACCTCTTGGAATCAAAATTCACCCCATGTTTTGCATCAATCCTTTGACAAAACGTCCAAGTGAAGGTGATGAGATTGTGCCAATAGAGAGTGGAGAAGATTCCTAAGCTTGAGGACATGAGGTATATTCCAATGAAACTTCAGTTAGTTTTAGATCAAGGTACTAGGTCGTCTCGGAATACCGTTTTCTAGGAGGTCGAGGATACATGGGAGTCATTGTGTAGTCTAAAGAGTCCTTTCACACCAATGGTTCTTAAGGGAGGAAGTATGTTACATCAAGGTTGCATCCAAACGCAGTTTGGATAGGATCCAAACATTTACATCGATTGAAATGTTCACTAACGTTTGGAATGTGGGAGTTTGATTAATATAGGTTAAAAAATGAAGGGCGAACGCACGCATCTAGACATTGAGAGCTCTCTCGTCACGTATGTGGCGGCAGACATCATTCCAATGTGACAACAGAGTGAGGACATGATGGATAGGCTCGAAGGCAAGACCCAACGACACATGCTTTGGCAAGGCTAAGACAAGCTCTTGACTGAAACATTTTGTGTAAATTTAAACATAAAAAATATGGGATAAGAAGATGTAAGGAGTATGAATAGAAAAGAGAAATTTAGAATAATGATAGGTAAGTTCAGAACAAGGGATAGACTAATTTTTTACGATGAAAATAAAGTTTGACATATACCTAGAGACCCAAGGAATATGGTGGATGGGCAGATTAATAAAAGCCAAGTGTAGGTATGGAATGGAATTCAAAGAGCTACAAAGCATATACACATGTACTTGATGAAAAATAAAATGAGAAAAATGATGTTTTTAACATTGTTAAAGCAAAGAGAAGAAGATTGATGCAATTTTAGGTTTTTGTAGGTTGATGCAATTTTCTAGCAAAGTTTTTACTACACATCCCCATTGTCTTAAAATCTAATTGTTCCAAAAATAATAGAATGATGCTTGCAAGGCAAGTATATTATTGACATAAACAAGAATGAAGTAGTGGTGGTTTATCTTTCTTTAGGTTTAGCTACAAGTTTCTGGCAAAGTTTTAAAAACTCTCCATTTTCTTTAAATCTAAATGTTATAAAGATGATAGATTATTGCTTTTATAGGCCAGGGTCCCATTTTGTGTAAAGAAGTGAGCCTTATGCATGTAATTTTGTTTCTCCACAGAGAATTAGTTGAGGCAATTATTTCTTATCATTGGATATACTTTTTGTGCATATATCCAAATCATGTTTGCCATATAGAAAAGAGATTTGTGCACACCGAACTACAATGAGGAGCTGCAATAAGATACATGGAGAACTTATGAGTTACCCTTCAAAAACTAAGACGAAATATTGCAAGATTCATCTTACCTTGTGCAATCCACATATTCAGATAGTGTTAAATATGTTGGTTAGCATCTTCATATACTTAGCCACCAAATCTTTGTAGTCAACAACTTATTATATACACCCCAAACGAAATGAATAGACTCATCTATATTGACCAATAGATTTTTGACAATTCCCTAACCATACCACTTCCCCTTTTGTTATTTGATTTTGATGTGCATGAACTTGGTTTCTTGCATATATCATTGCCCCTTTGTTGGAAATTCAATAGCATTTCTTTATAGTTCCGCATGACACTTCCTTCAAGTTTACCTCACCTTCTTGGTGCTACCAATCCAAAGCATTACCTCACTGCACTAGCATTCATGCTTAGCACATATTGCCTTGCTTCCTCACAAAAACTATTGCTTCAAATGAAGAGCATTAGTAAACTTGGGCTAACCTCTTTTCTGTGAGTTAATCGACCACCATCTATGCTTGACTTTAAAACAAAATAAGCATCAACACGAACCCTTTAGTTCCAATTGGACTATATATTATAATCCTTTCACCAAAACTATTCCATGTACATTGCATTCTTGCATCATAATCATCATGCTAATCCTAAAAAATAAGCATGTGGTTGAATACGAGAGATCCATGAAATCAACGAAAAAAAAACATCCTCCACCCTCGCTCAAATCCAACGTGTAGGAAAAGAAGACGAGAAATGAAATGATGGGTTTTCTCTTGATCGACCACTTTCTCATTTTTTTCTCTTTGTGTGGGCTCATATGTGGCCATGGCTTGCACTCCTTTCAACATAGTCCTGTGTGCATTTTACCTTCATTTTGTACAAAGCTCATTTGCACATCAGCATTACTCCCCCACTCGAGAAACATATATATGAATCATCCATAGTACAAAACTTGATTCTTAGTTATGTCATCAATTCTTGATCTCTGTTACACCTTTAGTTTCTTGAAGCTTTGCTTCTTGTCTAAGCTAATTAAGACAGCTTAGAACTATTATTCATTTACCTCCTCTTAGAAAGCCATTGAATCAATCAAAATGGAAACTGCTTGAAGCTTGTTCTCGCAATTCTACCAAAGTTTACATGTCCAAAGAAATGAAACTTTTTGTGGTGAAAATTTCTCAGGCTTACATCGAGATTACCTTTTGAAACTTTTAAAGGGAGTTGTTTGGGAATTTCGACATTGAAAATTGCCTTGTGTTTTCTTAACTTGGAAAGATTTGGACGGGAAAAAGGGTGGTGCAAGATGAAAAATGTTGATGTTTGAGACAAGCAAAAGTTTATTGCTGCTTGTTTTCCGACCTCATCTACTCGACAGAAATTTCTCTGAATGCTGAATAAAAGTAAGAAGAAAACTAATTGTATTTAGCAATGTACCCTATACTAAGAACTAGTTCTGCACCTGCGCGCTTACTGCAGCAAAATCCCCACCCATTCATAGGCTGCCCCTTTGTACACTGCTGCCACGCAGCTAGAGGAGAATAGATGGTCTTAGAGAAGATGATAGAAAGAGTGATGCGTGGCAAGGGAAAAACTCCTGCTTAATAGAAAAGATAAATTACCTCACCCCACATAACTGCACACATACATACCTATAAAAAACAAATATTTAATTTGATCACTGCACCCAATACACAAAAATGAAATTCTGGTAACCTCAATTGACTTCATTACTGCACACATGCATACCCTGATCACATTTGACCTAATTACTGCCTTCTGCATACATACATCACTTTACATGAAGCTATTGGAGGACAGTTGCAATTTGAAAATTTTGACTCTATAGCTTTTGCCCAAAGAGGACTTTCCACAATTTGTAGCCTCATATCACCTCACTGCTTGGTGACCAAATCAATTCAATGATGGCTAGTTGCAAATGATGGCTAGTTGTTTGCAGCAGTTCAATCATAAACAGAAGATTTCCAGAATTGCATAGCCATATGGATGGATCACTTTTCTAAATAGCTGTGTTTGTATTATGTTGTCAGTGGAAGAAAACTTGACATTCCAGCTGCAGTTATCTAGGTTATGGGGCTTTCATTGGAATTCACCTACTTTTCCTTACTCCACCATCCATAAATCGACGATTGTAAGGCGAGCACCCTAGAACAAGAAGGATCAACTTGATACACAACCGACTTGATATTATCCGACTTGGAAAACAACTATCATAGCTGTGGTTGTCCTGGTCTATGGGAATGAGGTGGCATATTCATTCCCATATTAATCTGCATTCCCATGTTGTTACCAACTGTTCGAACATCCATCATTGCTGGAAGGCCAGCTCCCTGCAACAATAAGACACACTGGCATTATCGCATATGCAGAGAAAACATGCAGCCCATTATCATAATCCCATATACCCTACCCCCTCTTTCTTTTTTTCTCTCCCTTTGCAACACATTAATAAACCCCCATTATGGTACTGGTTGGAGCTAGACAGATCTGCATTGCATTCTTGTATACCCTATGCATATAGGTTGCATACTGAGCCTTTAGCAGTAGTGCTCCTTCCATCACACCCCCCACTAGCTCAGTACTTTCATAGTTTATTTTGTCCTTTTTTCTGGACATTCAGAGGACACTGACAGTTGTACATTGATTTGTCTCATAGGTCGAGTTCGGCCTCTAGTAGACGTTAATACAGCTTTCTTTCTCTCTCTCTCTCTCTCTCTCTCTCTCTCTCTCTCTCTCTCTCTCTCTCTCTCTCTCTCTCTCTCTCTCTCTCTCTCTCTCTCTCTCTCAGACACACACACACACACACACACACATTACATTGTATACATAGGGCCCACATGGTATGCAAACCCTCTTTCCATTGGTAAATGTTTTTAATCTATGTTTTTTGATATCCGATTTACTCTATATGATGCCCTTGGTAGGATTCCAGAGATCAATACTCTCTTTGAGAGAGATCGATAGACTTTTATCTCTCTCTCAAGGGCATTACCAAGATGATTCGTACTCTGGTAGAATCTAGCAATTGGTCCAAGCAGGTGGCAACCTGCCATCAACTCGCACTACCTCTTGGAATCAAAATTCACCCCATGTTTTGCGTCAATCCTTTGACAAAACGTCCAAGTGAAGGTGATGAGATTGTGCCAATAGAGAGTGGAGAAGATTCCTAAGCTTGAGGACATGAGGTATATTCCAATGAAACTTCAGTTAGTTTTAGATCAAGGTACTAGGTCGTCTCGGAATACCGTTTGCTAGGAGGTCGAGGATACATGGGAGTCATTGTGTAGTCTAAAGAGTCCTTTCACACCAATGGTTCTTAAGGGAGGAAGTATGTTACATCAAGGTTGCATCCAAACGCAGTTTGGATAGGATCCAAACGTTTACATCGATTGAAATGTTCACTAACGTTTGGAATGTGGGAGTTTGATTAATATAGGTTAAAAAATGAAGGGCGAATGCACGCATCTAGACATTGAGAGCTCTCTCGTCACGTATGTGGCGGCAGACATCATTCCAATGTGACAACAGAGTGAGGACATGATGGATAGGCTCGAAGGCAAGACCCAACGACACATGCTTTGGCAAGGCTAAGACAAGCTCTTGACTGAAACATTTTGTGTAAATTTAAACATAAAAAATATGGGATAAGAAGATGTAAGGAGTATGAATAGAAAAGAGAAATTTAGAATAATGATAGGTAAGTTCAGAACAAGGGATAGACTAATTTTTTACGATGAAAATAAAGTTTGACATATACCTGGAGACCCAAGGAATATGGTGGATGGGCAGATTAATAAAAGCCAAGTGTAGGTATGGAATGGAATTCAAAGAGCTACAAAGCATATACACATGTACTTGATGAAAAATAAAATGAGAAAAATGATGTTTTTAACATTGTTAAAGCAAAGTGAAGAAGATTGATGCAATTTTAGGTTTTTGTAGGTTGATGCAATTTTCTAGCAAAGTTTTTACTACACATCCCCATTGTCTTAAAATCTAATTGTTCCAAAAATAATAGAATGATGCTTGCAAGGCAAGTATATTATTGACATAAACAAGAATGAAGTAGTGGTGGTTTATCTTTCTTTAGGTTTAGCTACAAGTTTCTGGCAAAGTTTTAAAAACTCTCCATTTTCTTTAAATCTAAATGTTATAAAGATGATAGATTATTGCTTTTATAGGCCAGGGTCCCATTTTGTGTAAAGAAGTGAGCCTTATGCATGTAATTTTGTTTCTCCACAGAGAATTAGTTGAGGCAATTATTTCTTATCATTGGATATACTTTTTGTGCATATATCCAAATCATGTTTGCCATATAGAAAAGAGATTTGTGCACACCGAACTACAATGAGGAGCTGCAATAAGATACATGGAGAACTTATGAGTTACCCTTCAAAAACTAAGACGAAATATTGCAAGATTCATCTTACCTTGTGCAATCCACATATTCAGATAGTGTTAAATATGTTGGTTAGCATCTTCATATACTTAGCCACCAAATCTTTGTAGTCAACAACTTATTATATACACCCCAAACGAAATGAATAGACTCATCTATATTGACCAATAGATTTTTGACAATTCCCTAACCATACCACTTCCCCTTTTGTTATTTGATTTTGATGTGCATGAACTTGGTTTCTTGCATATATCATTGCCCCTTTGTTGGAAATTCAATAGCATTTCTTTATAGCTCCGCATGACACTTCCTTCAAGTTTACCTCACCTTCTTGGTGCTACCAATCCAAAGCATTACCTCACTGCACTAGCATTCATGCTTAGCACATATTGCCTTGCTTCCTCACAAAAACTATTGCTTCAAATGAAGAGCATTAGTAAACTTGGGCTAACCTCTTTTCTGTGAGTTAATCGACCACCATCTATGCTTGACTTTAAAACAAAATAAGCATCAACACGAACCCTTTAGTTCCAATTGGACTATATATTATAATCCTTTCACCAAAACTATTCCATGTACATTGCATTCTTGCATCATAATCATCATGCTAATCCTAAAAAATAAGCATGTGGTTGAATACGAGAGATCCATGAAATCAACGAAAAAAAACATCCTCCACCCTCGCTCAAATCCAACGTGTAGGAAAAGAAGACGAGAAATGAAATGATGGGTTTTCTCTTGATCGACCACTTTCTCATTTTTTTCTCTTTGTGTGGGCTCATATGTGGCCATGGCTTGCACTCCTTTCAACATAGTCCTGTGTGCATTTTGCCTTCATTTTGTACAAAGCTCATTTGCACATCAGCATTACTCCCCCACTCGAGAAACATATATATGAATCATCCATAGTACAAAACTTGATTCTTAGTTATGTCATCAATTCTTGATCTCTGTTACACCTTTAGTTTCTTGAAGCTTTGCTTCTTGTCTAAGCTAATTAAGACAGCTTAGAACTATTATTCATTTACCTCCTCTTAGAAAGCCATTGAATCAATCAAAATGGAAACTGCTTGAAGCTTGTTCTCGCAATTCTACCAAAGTTTACATGTCCAAAGAAATGAAACTTTTTGTGGTGAAAATTTCTCAGGCTTACATCGAGATTACCTTTTGAAACTTTTAAAGGGAGTTGTTTAAGAATTTCGACATTGAAAATTGCCTTGTGTTTTCTTAACTTGGAAAGATTTGGAGGGGAAAAAGGGTGGTGCAAGATGAAAAATGTTGATGTTTGAGACAAGCAAAAGTTTATTGCTGCTTGTTTTCCGACCTCATCTACTCGACAGAAATTTCTCTGAATGCTGAATAAAAGTAAGAAGAAAACTAATTGTATTTAGCAATGTACCCTATACTAAGAACTAGTTCTGCACCTGCGCGCTTACTGCAGCAAAATCCCCACCCATTCATAGGCTGCCCCTTTGTACACTGCTGCCACGCAGCTAGAGGAGAATAGATGGTCTTAGAGAAGATGCTAGAAAGAGTGATGCGTGGCAAGGGAAAAACTCTTGCTTAATAGAAAAGATAAATTACCTCACCCCACATAACTGCACACATACATACCTATAAAAAACAAATATTTAATTTGATCACTGCACCCAATACACAAAAATGAAATTCTGGTAACCTTAATTGACTTCATTACTGCACACATGCATACCCTGATCACATTTGACCTAATTACTGCCTTCTGCATACATACATCACTTTACATGAAGCTATTGGAGGACAGTTGCAATTTGAAAATTTTGACTCTATAGCTTTTGCCCAAAGAGGACTTTCCACAATTTGTAGCCTCATATCACCTCACTGCTTGGTGACCAAATCAATTCAATGATGGCTAGTTGCAAATGATGGCTAGTTGTTTGCAGCAGTTCAATCATAAACAGAAGATTTCCAGAATTGCATAGCCATATGGATGGATCATTTTTCTAAACAGCTGTGTTTGTATTATGTTGTCAGTGGAAGAAAACTTGACATTCCAGCTGCAGTTATCTAGGTTATGGGGCTTTCATTGGAATTCACCTACTTTTCCTTACTCCACCATCCATAAATCGACGATTGTAAAGCGAGCACCCTAGAACAAGAAGGATCAACTTGATACACAACCGACTTGATATTATCCGACTTGGAAAACAACTATCATAGCTGTGGTTGTCCTGGTCTATGGGAATGAGGTGGCATATTCATTCCCATATTAATCTGCATTCCCATGTTGTTACCAACTGTTCGAACATCCATCATTGCTGGAAGGCCAGCTCCCTGCAACAATAAGACACACTGGCATTATCGCATATGCAGAGAAAACATGCAGCCCATTATCATAATCCCATATACCCTACCCCCTCTTTCTTTTTTTCTCTCCCTTTGCAACACATTAATAAACCCCCATTATGGTACTGGTTGGAGCTAGACAGATCTGCATTGCATTCTTGTATACCCTATGCATATAGGTTGCATACTGAGCCTTTAGCAGTAGTGCTCCTTCCATCACACCCCCCACTAGCTCAGTACTTTCATAGTTTATTTTGTCCTTTTTTCTGGACATTCAGAGGACACTGACAGTTGTACATTGATTTGTCTCATAGGTCGAGTTCGGCCTCTAGTAGACGTTAATACAGCTTTCTTTCTCTCTCTCTCTCTCTCTCTCTCTCTCTCTCTCTCTCTCTCTCTCTCAGACACACACACACACACACACACACACACATTACATTGTATACATAGGGCCCACATGGTATGCAAACCCTCTTTCCATTGGTAAATGTTTTTAATCTATGTTTTTTGATATCCGATTTACTCTATATGATGCCCTTGGTAGGATTCCAGAGATCAATACTCTCTTTGAGAGAGATCGATAGACTTTTATCTCTCTTTCAAGGGCATTACCAAGATGATTCGTACTCTGGTAGAATCTAGCAATTGGTCCAAGCAGGTGGCACCCTGCCATCAACTCGCACTACCTCTTGGAATCAAAATTCACCCCATGTTTTGCGTCAATCCTTTGACAAAACGTCCAAGTGAAGGTGATGAGATTGTGCCAATAGAGAGTGGAGAAGATTCCTAAGCTTGAGGACATGAGGTATATTCCAATGAAACTTCAGTTAGTTTTAGATCAAGGTACTAGGTCGTCTCGGAATACCGTTTGCTAGGAGGTCGAGGATACATGGGAGTCATTGTGTAGTCTAAAGAGTCCTTTCACACCAATGGTTCTTAAGGGAGGAAGTATGTTACATCAAGGTTGCATCCAAACGCAGTTTGGATAGGATCCAAACGTTTACATCGATTGAAATGTTCACTAACATTTGGAATGTGGGAGTTTGATTAATATAGGTTAAAAAATGAAGGGCGAACGCACGCATCTAGACATTGAGAGCTCTCTCGTCACGTATGTGGCGGCAGACATCATTCCAATGTGACAACAGAGTGAGGACATGATGGATAGGCTCGAAGGCAAGACCCAACGACACATGCTTTGGCAAGGCTAAGACAAGCTCTTGACTGAAACATTTTGTGTAAATTTAAACATAAAAAATATGGGATAAGAAGATGTAAGGAGTATGAATAGAAAAGAGAAATTTAGAATAATGATAGGTAAGTTCAGAACAAGGGATAGACTAATTTTTTACGATGAAAATAAAGTTTGACATATACCTGGAGACCCAAGGAATATGGTGGATGGGCAGATTAATAAAAGCCAAGTGTAGGTATGGAATGTAATTCAAAGAGCTACAAAGCATATACACATGTACTTGATGAAAAATAAAATGAGAAAAATGATGTTTTTAACATTGTTAAAGCAAAGTGAAGAAGATTGATGCAATTTTAGGTTTTTGTAGGTTGATGCAATTTTCTAGCAAAGTTTTTACTACACATCCCCATTGTCTTAAAATCTAATTGTTCCAAAAATAATAGAATGATGCTTGCAAGGCAAGTATATTATTGACATAAACAAGAATGAAGTAGTGGTGGTTTATCTTTCTTTAGGTTTAGCTACAAGTTTCTGGCAAAGTTTTAAAAACTCTCCATTTTCTTTAAATCTAAATGTTATAAAGATGATAGATTATTGCTTTTATAGGCCAGGGTCCCATTTTGTGTAAAGAAGTGAGCCTTATGCATGTAATTTTGTTTCTCCACAGAGAATTAGTTGAGGCAATTATTTCTTATCATTGGGTATACTTTTTGTGCATATATCCAAATCATGTTTGCCATATAGAAAAGAGATTTGTGCACACCGAACTACAATGAGGAGCTGCAATAAGATACATGGAGAACTTATGAGTTACCCTTCAAAAACTAAGACGAAATATTGCAAGATTCATGTTACCTTGTGCAATCCACATATTCAGATAGTGTTAAATATGTTGGTTAGCATCTTCATATACTTAGCCACCAAATCTTTGTAGTCAACAACTTATTATATACACCCCAAATGAAATGAATAGACTCATCTATATTGACCAATAGATTTTTGACAATTCCCTAACCATACCACTTCCCCTTTTGTTATTTGATTTTGATGTGCATGAACTTGGTTTCTTGCATATATCATTGCCCCTTTGTTGGAAATTCAATAGCATTTCTTTATAGCTCCGCATGACACTTCCTTCAAGTTTACCTCACCTTCTTGGTGCTACCAATCCAAAGCATTACCTCACTGCACTAGCATTCATGCTTAGCACATATTGCCTTGCTTCCTCACAAAAACTATTGCTTCAAATGAAGAGCATTAGTAAACTTGGGCTAACCTCTTTTCTGTGAGTTAATCGACCACCATCTATGCTTGACTTTAAAACAAAATAAGCATCAACACGAACCCTTTAGTTCCAATTGGACTATATATTATAATCCTTTCACCAAAACTATTCCATGTACATTGCATTCTTGCATCATAATCATCATGCTAATCCTAAAAAATAAGCATGTGGTTGCATACGAGAGATCCATGAAATCAACGAAAAAAAAACATCCTCCACCCTCGCTCAAATCCAACGTGTAGGAAAAGAAGACGAGAAATGAAATGATGGGTTTTCTCTTGATCGACCACTTTCTCATTTTTTTCTCTTTGTGTGGGCTCATATGTGGCCATGGCTTGCACTCCTTTCAACATAGTCCTGTGTGCATTTTGCCTTCATTTTGTACAAAGCTCATTTGCACATCAGCATTACTCCCCCACTCGAGAAACATATATATGAATCATCCATAGTACAAAACTTGATTCTTAGTTATGTCATCAATTCTTGATATCTGTTACACCTTTAGTTTCTTGAAGCTTTGCTTCTTGTCTAAGCTAATTAAGACAGCTTAGAACTATTATTCATTTACCTCCTCTTAGAAAGCCATTGAATCAATCAAAATGGAAACTGCTTGAAGCTTGTTCTCGCAATTCTACCAAAGTTTACATGTCCAAAGAAATGAAACTTTTTGTGGTGAAAATTTCTGAGGCTTACATCGAGATTACCTTTTGAAACTTTTAAAGGGAGTTGTTTGGGAATTTCGACATTGAAAATTGCCTTGTGTTTTCTTAACTTGGAAAGATTTGGAGGGGAAAAAGGGTGGTGCAAGATGAAAAATGTTGATGTTTGAGACAAGCAAAAGTTTATTGCTGCTTGTTTTCGACCTCATCTACTCGACAGAAATTTCTCTGAATGCTGAATAAAAGTAAGAAGAAAACTAATTGTATTTAGCAATGTACCCTATACTAAGAACTAGTTCTGCACTTGCGCGCTTACTGCAGCAAAATCCCCACCCATTCATAGGCTGCCCCTTTGTACACTGCTGCCACGCAGCTAGAGGAGAATAGATGGTCTTAGAGAAGATGCTAGAAAGAGTGATGCGTGGCAAGGGAAAAACTCCTGCTTAATAGAAAAGATAAATTACCTCACCCCACATAACTGCACACATACATACCTATAAAAAACAAATATTTAATTTGATCACTGCACCCAATACACAAAAATGAAATTCTGGTAACCTCAATTGACTTCATTACTGCACACATGCATACCCTGATCACATTTGATCTAATTACTGCCTTCTGCATACATACATCACTTTACATGAAGCTATTGGAGGACAGTTGCAATTTGAAAATTTTGACTCTATAGCTTTTGCCCAAAGAGGACTTTCCACAATTTGTAGCCTCATATCACCTCACTGCTTGGTGACCAAATCAATTCAATGATGGCTAGTTGCAAATGATGGCTAGTTGTTTGCAGCAGTTCAATCATAAACAGAAGATTTCCAGAATTGCATAGCCATATGGATGGATCACTTTTCTAAACAGCTGTGTTTGTATTATGTTGTCAGTGGAAGAAAACTTGACATTCCAGCTGCAGTTATTTAGGTTATGGGGCTTTCATTGGAATTCACCTACTTTTCCTTACTCCACCATCCATAAATCGACGATTGTAAGGCGAGCACCCTAGAACAAGAAGGATCAACTTGATACACAACCGACTTGATATTATCCGACTTGGAAAACAACTATCATAGCTATGGTTGTCCTGGTCTATGGGAATGAGGTGGCATATTCATTCCCATATTAATCTGCATTCCCATGTTGTTACCAACTGTTCGAACATCCATCATTGCTGGAAGGCCAGCTCCCTGCAACAATAAGACACACTGGCATTATCGCATATGCAGAGAAAACATGCAGCCCATTATCATAATCCCATATACCCTACCCCCTCTTTCTTTTTTTCTCTCCCTTTGCAACACATTAATAAACCCCCATTATGGTACTGGTTGGAGCTAGACAGATCTGCATTGCATTCTTGTATACCCTATGCATATAGGTTGCATACTGAGCCTTTAGCAGTAGTGCTCCTTCCATCACACCCCCCACTAGCTCAGTACTTTCATAGTTTATTTTGTCCTTTTTTCTGGACATTCAGAGGACACTGACAGTTGTACATTGATTTGTCTCATAGGTCGAGTTCGGCCTCTAGTAGATGTTAATACAGCTTTCTTTCTCTCTCTCTCTCTCTCTCTCTCTCTCTCTCTCTCTCTCTCTCTCTCTCTCTCTCTCTCTCAGACACACACACACACACACACACACATTACATTGTATACATAGGGTCCACATGGTATGCAAACCCTCTTTCCATTGGTAAATGTTTTTAATCTATGTTTTTTGATATCCGATTTACTCTATATGATGCCCTTGGTAGGATTCCAAAGATCAATACTCTCTTTGAGAGAGATCGATAGACTTTTATCTCTCTTTCAAGGGCATTACCAAGATGATTCGTACTCTGGTAGAATCTAGCAATTGGTCCAAGCAGGTGGCAACCTGCCATCAACTCGCACTACCTCTTGGAATCAAAATTCACCCCATGTTTTGCGTCAATCCTTTGACAAAACGTCCAAGTGAAGGTGATGAGATTGTGCCAATAGAGAGTGGAGAAGATTCCTAAGCTTGAGGACATGAGGTATATTCCAATGAAACTTCAGTTAGTTTTAGATCAAGGTACTAGGTCGTCTCGGAATACCGTTTGCTAGGAGGTCGAGGATACATGGGAGTCATTGTGTAGTCTAAAGAGTCCTTTCACACCAATGGTTCTTAAGGGAGGAAGTATGTTACATCAAGGTTGCATCCAAACGCAGTTTGGATAGGATCCAAACGTTTACATCGATTGAAATGTTCACTAACGTTTGGAATGTGGGAGTTTGATTAATATAGGTTAAAAAATGAAGGGCGAACGCACGCATCTAGACATTGAGAGCTCTCTCGTCACGTATGTGGCGGCAGACATCATTCCAATGTGACAATAGAGTGAGGACATGATGGATAGGCTCGAAGGCAAGACCCAACGACACATGCTTTGGCAAGGCTAAGACAAGCTCTTGACTGAAACATTTTGTGTAAATTTAAATATAAAAAATATGGGATAAGAAGATGTAAGGAGTATGAATAGAAAAGAGAAATTTAGAATAATGATAGGTAAGTTCAGAACAAGGGATAGACTAATTTTTTACGATGAAAATAAAGTTTGACATATACCTGGAGACCCAAGGAATATGGTGGATGGGCAGATTAATAAAAGCCAAGTGTAGGTATGGAATGTAATTCAAAGAGCTACAAAGCATATACACATGTACTTGATGAAAAATAAAATGAGAAAAATGATGTTTTTAACATTGTTAAAGCAAAGTGAAGAAGATTGATGCAATTTTAGGTTTTTGTAGGTTGATGCAATTTTCTAGCAAAGTTTTTACTACACATCCCCATTGTCTTAAAATCTAATTGTTCCAAAAATAATAGAATGATGCTTGCAAGGCAAGTATATTATTGACATAAACAAGAATGAAGTAGTGGTGGTTTATCTTTCTTTAGGTTTAGCTACAAGTTTCTGGCAAAGTTTTAAAAACTCTCCATTTTCTTTAAATCTAAATGTTATAAAGATGATAGATTATTGCTTTTATAGGCCAGGGTCCCATTTTGTGTAAAGAAGTGAGCCTTATGCATGTAATTTTGTTTCTCCACAGAGAATTAGTTGAGGCAATTATTTCTTATCATTGGATATACTTTTTGTGCATATATCCAAATCATGTTTGCCATATAGAAAAGAGATTTGTGCACACCGAACTACAATGAGGAGCTGCAATAAGATACATGGAGAACTTATGAGTTACCCTTCAAAAACTAAGACGAAATATTGCAAGATTCATCTTACCTTGTGCAATCCACATATTCAGATAGTGTTAAATATGTTGGTTAGCATCTTCATATACTTAGCCACCAAATCTTTGTAGTCAACAACTTATTATATACACCCCAAACGAAATGAATAGACTCATCTATATTGACCAATAGATTTTTGACAATTCCCTAACCATACCACTTCCCCTTTTGTTATTTGATTTTGATGTGCATGAACTTGGTTTCTTGCATATATCATTGCCCCTTTGTTGGAAATTCAATAGCATTTCTTTATAGCTCCGCATGACACTTCCTTCAAGTTTACCTCACCTTCTTGGTGCTACCAATCCAAAGCATTACCTCACTGCACTAGCATTCATGCTTAGCACATATTGCCTTGCTTCCTCACAAAAACTATTGCTTCAAATGAAGAGCATTAGTAAACTTGGGCTAACCTCTTTTCTGTGAGTTAATCGACCACCATCTATGCTTGACTTTAAAACAAAATAAGCATCAACACGAACCCTTTAGTTCCAATTGGACTATATATTATAATCCTTTCACCAAAACTATTCCATGTACATTGCATTCTTGCATCATAATCATCATGCTAATCCTAAAAAATAAGCATGTGGTTGCATACGAGAGATCCATGAAATCAACGAAAAAAAAACATCCTCCACCCTCGCTCAAATCCAACGTGTAGGAAAAGAAGACGAGAAATGAAATGATGGGTTTTCTCTTGATCGACCACTTTCTCATTTTTTTCTCTTTGTGTGGGCTCATATGTGGCCATGGCTTGCACTCCTTTCAACATAGTCCTGTGTGCATTTTGCCTTCATTTTGTACAAAGCTCATTTGCACATCAGCATTACTCCCCCACTCGAGAAACATATATATGAATCATCCATAGTACAAAACTTGATTCTTAGTTATGTCATCAATTCTTGATATCTGTTACACCTTTAGTTTCTTGAAGCTTTGCTTCTTGTCTAAGCTAATTAAGACAGCTTAGAACTATTATTCATTTACCTCCTCTTAGAAAGCCATTGAATCAATCAAAATGGAAACTGCTTGAAGCTTGTTCTCGCAATTCTACCAAAGTTTACATGTCCAAAGAAATGAAACTTTTTGTGGTGAAAATTTCTGAGGCTTACATCGAGATTACCTTTTGAAAGTTTTAAAGGGAGTTGTTTGGGAATTTCGACATTGAAAATTGCCTTGTGTTTTCTTAACTTGGAAAGATTTGGAGGGGAAAAAGGGTGGTGCAAGATGAAAAATGTTGATGTTTGAGACAAGCAAAAGTTTATTGCTGCTTGTTTTCGACCTCATCTACTCGACAGAAATTTCTCTGAATGCTGAATAAAAGTAAGAAGAAAACTAATTGTATTTAGCAATGTACCCTATACTAAGAACTAGTTCTGCACTTGCGCGCTTACTGCAGCAAAATCCCCACCCATTCATAGGCTGCCCCTTTGTACACTGCTGCCACGCAGCTAGAGGAGAATAGATGGTCTTAGAGAAGATGCTAGAAAGAGTGATGCGTGGCAAGGGAAAAACTCCTGCTTAATAGAAAAGATAAATTACCTCACCCCACATAACTGCACACATACATACCTATAAAAAACAAATATTTAATTTGATCACTGCACCCAATACACAAAAATGAAATTCTGGTAACCTCAATTGACTTCATTACTGCACACATGCATACCCTGATCACATTTGATCTAATTACTGCCTTCTGCATACATACATCACTTTACATGAAGCTATTGGAGGACAGTTGCAATTTGAAAATTTTGACTCTATAGCTTTTGCCCAAAGAGGACTTTCCACAATTTGTAGCCTCATATCACCTCACTGCTTGGTGACCAAATCAATTCAATGATGGCTAGTTGCAAATGATGGCTAGTTGTTTGTAGCAGTTCAATCATAAACAGAAGATTTCCAGAATTGCATAGCCATATGGATGGATCACTTTTCTAAACAGCTGTGTTTGTATTATGTTGTCAGTGGAAGAAAACTTGACATTTCAGCTGCAGTTATCTAGGTTATGGGGCTTTCATTGGAATTCACCTACTTTTCCTTACTCCACCATCCATAAATCGACGATTGTAAGGCGAGCACCCTAGAACAAGAAGGATCAACTTGATACACAACCGACTTGATATTATCCGACTTGGAAAACAACTATCATAGCTATGGTTGTCCTGGTCTATGGGAATGAGGTGGCATATTCATTCCCATATTAATCTGCATTCCCATGTTGTTACCAACTGTTCGAACATCCATCATTGCTGGAAGGCCAGCTCCCTGCAACAATAAGACACACTGGCATTATCGCATATGCAGAGAAAACATGCAGCCCATTATCATAATCCCATATACCCTACCCCCTCTTTCTTTTTTTCTCTCCCTTTGCAACACATTAATAAACCCCCATTATGGTACTGGTTGGAGCTAGACAGATCTGCATTGCATTCTTGTATACCCTATGCATATAGGTTGCATACTGAGCCTTTAGCAGTAGTGCTCCTTCCATCACACCCCCCACTAGCTCAGTACTTTCATAGTTTATTTTGTCCTTTTTTCTGGACATTCAGAGGACACTGACAGTTGTACATTGATTTGTCTCATAGGTCGAGTTCGGCCTCTAGTAGACGTTAATACAGCTTTCTTTCTCTCTCTCTCTCTCTCTCTCTCTCTCTCTCAGACACACACACACACACACACACATTACATTGTATACATAGGGTCCACATGGTATGCAAACCCTCTTTCCATTGGTAAATGTTTTTAATCTATGTTTTTTGATATCCGATTTACTCTATATGATGCCCTTGGTAGGATTCCAGAGATCAATACTCTCTTTGAGAGAGATCGATAGACTTTTATCTCTCTTTCAAGGGCATTACCAAGATGATTCGTACTCTGGTAGAATCTAGCAATTGGTCCAAGCAGGTGGCAACCTGCCATCAACTCGCACTACCTCTTGGAATCAAAATTCACCCCATGTTTTGCGTCAATCCTTTGACAAAACGTCCAAGTGAAGGTGATGAGATTGTGCCAATAGAGAGTGGAGAAGATTCCTAAGCTTGAGGACATGAGGTATATTCCAATGAAACTTCAGTTAGTTTTAGATCAAGGTACTAGGTCGTCTCGGAATACCGTTTGCTAGGAGGTCGAGGATACATGGGAGTCATTGTGTAGTCTAAAGAGTCCTTTCACACCAATGGTTCTTAAGGGAGGAAGTATGTTACATCAAGGTTGCATCCAAACGCAGTTTGGATAGGATCCAAACGTTTACATCGATTGAAATGTTCACTAACGTTTGGAATGTGGGAGTTTGATTAATATAGGTTAAAAAATGAAGGGCGAACGCACGCATCTAGACATTGAGAGCTCTCTCGTCACGTATGTGGCGGCAGACATCATTCCAATGTGACAACAGAGTGAGGACATGATGGATAGGCTCAAAGGCAAGACCCAACGACACATGCTTTGGCAAGGCTAAGACAAGCTCTTGACTGAAACATTTTGTGTAAATTTAAACATAAAAAATATGGGATAAGAAGATGTAAGGAGTATGAATAGAAAAGAGAAATTTAGAATAATGATAGGTAAGTTCAGAACAAGGGATAGACTAATTTTTTACGATGAAAATAAAGTTTGACATATACCTGGAGACCCAAGGAATATGGTGGATGGGCAGATTAATAAAAGCCAAGTGTAGGTATGGAATGGAATTCAAAGAGCTACAAAGCATATACACATGTACTTGATGAAAAATAAAATGAGAAAAATGATGTTTTTAACATTGTTAAAGCAAAGTGAAGAAGATTGATGCAATTTTAGGTTTTTGTAGGTTGATGCAATTTTCTAGCAAAGTTTTTACTACACATCCCCATTGTCTTAAAATCTAATTGTTCCAAAAATAATAGAATGATGCTTGCAAGGCAAGTATATTATTGACATAAACAAGAATGAAGTAGTGGTGGTTTATCTTTCTTTAGGTTTAGCTACAAGTTTCTGGCAAAGTTTTAAAAACTCTCCATTTTCTTTAAATCTAAATGTTATAAAGATGATAGATTATTGCTTTTATAGGCCAGGGTCCCATTTTGTGTAAAGAAGTGAGCCTTATGCATGTAATTTTGTTTCTCCACAGAGAATTAGTTGAGGCAATTATTTCTTATCATTGGATATACTTTTTGTGCATATATCCAAATCATGTTTGCCATATAGAAAAGAGATTTGTGCACACCGAACTACAATGAGGAGCTGCAATAAGATACATGGAGAACTTATGAGTTACCCTTCAAAAACTAAGACGAAATATTGCAAGATTCATCTTACCTTGTGCAATCCACATATTCAGATAGTGTTAAATATGTTGGTTAGCATCTTCATATACTTAGCCACCAAATCTTTGTAGTCAACAACTTATTATATACACCCCAAACGAAATGAATAGACTCATCTATATTGACCAATAGATTTTTGACAATTCCCTAACCATACCACTTCCCCTTTTGTTATTTGATTTTGATGTGCATGAACTTGGTTTCTTGCATATATCATTGCCCCTTTGTTGGAAATTCAATAGCATTTCTTTATAGCTCCGCATGACACTTCCTTCAAGTTTACCTCACCTTCTTGGTGCTACCAATCCAAAGCATTACCTCACTGCACTAGCATTCATGCTTAGCACATATTGCCTTGCTTCCTCACAAAAACTATTGCTTCAAATGAAGAGCATTAGTAAACTTGGGCTAACCTCTTTTCTGTGAGTTAATCGACCACCATCTATGCTTGACTTTAAAACAAAATAAGCATCAACACGAACCCTTTAGTTCCAATTGGACTATATATTATAATCCTTTCACCAAAACTATTCCATGTACATTGCATTCTTGCATCATAATCATCATGCTAATCCTAAAAAATAAGCATGTGGTTGCATACGAGAGATCCATGAAAAACATCCTCCACCCTCGCTCAAATCCAACGTGTAGGAAAAGAAGACGAGAAATGAAATGATGGGTTTTCTCTTGATCGACCACTTTCTCATTTTTTTCTCTTTGTGTGGGCTCATATGTGGCCATGGCTTGCACTCCTTTCAACATAGTCCTGTGTGCATTTTGCCTTCATTTTGTACAAAGCTCATTTGCACATCAGCATTACTCCCCCACTCGAGAAACATATATATGAATCATCCATAGTACAAAACATGATTCTTAGTTATGTCATCAATTCTTGATCTCTGTTACACCTTTAGTTTCTTGAAGCTTTGCTTCTTGTCTAAGCTAATTAAGACAGCTTAGAACTATTATTCATTTACCTCCTCTTAGAAAGCCATTGAATCAATCAAAATGGAAACTGCTTGAAGCTTGTTCTCGCAATTCTACCAAAGTTTACATGTCCAAAGAAATGAAACTTTTTGTGGTGAAAATTTCTCAGGCTTACATCGAGATTACCTTTTGAAACTTTTAAAGGGAGTTGTTTGGGAATTTTGACATTGAAAATTGCCTTGTGTTTTCTTAACTTGGAAAGATTTGGAGGGGAAAAAGGGTGGTGCAAGATGAAAAATGTTGATGTTTGAGACAAGCAAAAGTTTATTGCTGCTTGTTTTCCGACCTCATCTACTCGACAGAAATTTCTCTGAATGCTGAATAAAAGTAGTAAGAAAACTAATTGTATTTAGCAATGTACCCTATACTAAGAACTAGTTCTGCACCTGCGCGCTTACTGCAGCAAAATCCCCACCCATTCATAGGCTGCCCCTTTGTACACTGCTGCCACGCAGCTAGAGGAGAATAGATGGTCTTAGAGAAGATGCTAGAAAGAGTGATGCGTGGCAAGGGAAAAACTCCTGCTTAATAGAAAAGATAAATTACCTCACCCCACATAACTGCACACATACATACCTATAAAAAACAAATATTTAATTTGATCACTGCACCCAATACACAAAAATGAAATTCTAGTAACCTCAATTGACTTCATTACTGCACACATGCATACCCTGATCACATTTGACCTAATTACTGCCTTCTGCATACATACATCACTTTACATGAAGCTATTGGAGGACAGTTGCAATTTGAAAATTTTGACTCTATAGCTTTTGCCCAAAGAGGACTTTCCACAATTTGTAGCCTCATATCACCTCACTGCTTGGTGACCAAATCAATTCAATGATGGCTAGTTGCAAATGATGGCTAGTTGTTTGCAGCAGTTCAATCATAAACAGAAGATTTCCAGAATTGCATAGCCATATGGATGGATCACTTTTCTAAACAGCTGTGTTTGTATTATGTTGTCAGTGGAAGAAAACTTGACATTCCAGCTGCAGTTATCTAGGTTATGGGGCTTTCATTGGAATTCAGCTACTTTTCCTTACTCCACCATCCATAAATCGACGATTGTAAGGCGAGCACCCTAGAACATAAGGATCAACTTCCGACTTGATATTATCCGACTTGGAAAACAACTATCATAGCTGTGGTTGTCCTGGTCTATGGGAATGAAGTGGCATATTCATTCCCATATTAATCTGCATTCCCATGTTGTTACCAACTGTTCGAACATCCATCATTGCTGGAAGGCCAGCTCCCTGCAACAATAAGACACACTGGCATTATCGCATATGCAGAGAAAACATGCAGCCCATTATCGTAATCCCATATACCCTACCCCCTCTTTCTTTTTTTCTCTCCCTTTGCAACACATTAATAAACCCCCATTATGGTACTGGTTCGAGCTAGACAGATCTGCATTGCATTCTTGTATACCCTATGCATATAGGTTGCATACTGAGCCTTTAGCAGTAGTGCTCCTTCCATCACACCCCCCACTAGCTCAGTACTTTCATAGTTTATTTTGTCCTTTTTTCTGGACATTCAGAGGACACTGACAGTTGTACATTGATTTGTCTCATAGGTCGAGTTCGGCCTCTAGTAGACGTTAATACAGCTCTCTCTCTCTCTCTCTCTCTCTCTCTCTCTCTCTCTCTCTCTCAGACACACACACACACACACACACACATTACATTGTATACATAGGGCCCACATGGTATGCAAACCCTCTTTCCATTGGTAAATGTTTTTAATCTATGTTTTTTGATATCGGATTTACTCTATATGATGCCCTTGGTAGGATTCCAGAGATCAATACTCTCTTTGAGAGAGATCGATAGACTTTTATCTCCCTCTCAAGGGCATTACCAAGATGATTCGTACTCTGGTAGAATCTAGCAATTGGTCCAAGCAGGTGGCAACCTGCCATCAACGCGCACTACCTCTTGGAATCAAAATTCACCCCATGTTTTGCGTCAATCCTTTGACAAAACGTCCAAGTGAAGGTGATGAGATTGTGCCAATAGAGAGTGGAGAAGATTCCTAAGCTTGAGGACATGAGGTATATTCCAATGAAACTTCAGTTAGTTTTAGATCAAGGTACTAGGTCGTCTCGGAATACCGTTTGCTAGGAGGTCGAGGATACATGGGAGTCATTGTGTAGTCTAAAGAGTCCTTTCACACCAATGGTTCTTAAGGGAGGAAGTATGTTACATCAAGGTTGCATCCAAACGCAGTTTGGATAGGATCCAAACGTTTACATCGATTGAAATGTTCACTAACGTTTGGAATGTGGGAGTTTGATTAATATAGGTTAAAAAATGAAGGGCGAACGCACGCATCTAGACATTGAGAGCTCTCTCGTCACGTATGTGGCGGCAGACATCATTCCAATGTGACAACAGAGTGAGGACATGATGGATAGGCTCGAAGGCAAGACCCAACGACACATGCTTTGGCAAGGCTAAGACAAGCTCTTGACTGAAACATTTTGTGTAAATTTAAACATAAAAAATATGGGATAAGAAGATGTAAGGAGTATGAATAGAAAAGAGAAATTTAGAATAATGATAGGTAAGTTCAGAACAAGGGATAGACTAATTTTTTACGATGAAAATAAAGTTTGACATATACCTGGAGACCCAAGGAATATGGTGGATGGGCAGATTAATAAAAGCCAAGTGTAGGTATGGAATGGAATTCAAAGAGCTACAAAGCATATACACATGTACTTGATGAAAAATAAAATGAGAAAAATGATGTTTTTAACATTGTTAAAGCAAAGTGAAGAAGATTGATGCAATTTTAGGTTTTTGTAGGTTGATGCAATTTTCTAGCAAAGTTTTTACTACACATCCCCATTGTCTTAAAATCTAATTGTTCCAAAAATAATAGAATGATGCTTGCAAGGCTATAAAGAAATACTATTGAATTTCCAACAAAGGGGCAATGATATATGCAAGAAACCAAGTTCATGCACATCAAAATCAAATAACAAAAGGGGAAGTGGTATGGTTAGGGAATTGTCAAAAATCTATTGGTCAATATAGATGAGTCTATTCATTTCGTTTGGGGTGTATATAATAAGTTGTTGACTACAAAGATTTGGTGGCTAAGTATATGAAGATGCTAACCAACATATTTAACACTATCTGAATATGTGGATTGCACAAGGTAAGATGAATCTTGCAATATTTCCTCTTAGTTTTTGAAGGGTAACTCATAAGTTCTCCACGTATCTTATTGCAGCTCCTCATTGTAGTTCGTCGGTGTGCACAAATCTCTTTTCTATATGGCAAACATGATTTGGATATATGCACAAAAAGTATATCCAATGATAAGAAATAATTGCCTCAACTAATTCTCTGTGGAGAAACAAAATTACATGCATAAGGCTCACTTCTTTACACAAAATGGGACCCTGGCCTATAAAAGCAATAATCTATCATCTTTATAACATTTAGATTTAAAGAAAATGGAGAGTTTTTAAAACTTTGCCAGAAACTTGTAGCTAAACCTAAAGAAAGATAAACCACCACTACTTCATTCTTGTTTATGTCAATAATATACTCCGCATGACACTTCCTTCAAGTTTACCTCACCTTCTTGGTGCTACCAATCCAAAGCATTACCTCACTTCACTAGCATTCATGCTTAGCACATTTTGCCTTGCTTCCTCACAAAAACTATTGCTTCAAATGAAGAGCATTAGTAAACTTGGGCTAACCTCTTTTCTGTGAGTTAATCGACCACCATCTATGCTTGACTTTAAAACAAAATAAGCATCAACACAAACCCTTTAGTTCCAATTGGACTATATATTATAATCCTTTCACCAAAACTATTCCATGTACATTGCATTCTTGCATCATAATCATCATGCTAATCCTAAAAAATAAGCATGTGGTTGAATACGAGAGATCCATGAAATCAACGAAAAAAAAAACATCCTCCACCCTCGCTCAAATCCAACGTGTAGGAAAAGAAGACGAGAAATGAAATGATGGGTTTTCTCTTGATCGACCACTTTCTCATTTTTTTCTCTTTGTGTGGGCTCATATGTGGCCATGGCTTGCACTCCTTTCAACATAGTCCTGTGTGCATTTTGCCTTCATTTTGTACAAAGCTCATTTGCACATCAGCATTACTCCCCCACTCGAGAAACATATATATGAATCATCCATAGTACAAAACATGATTCTTAGTTATGTCATCAATTCTTGATCTCTGTTACACCTTTAGTTTCGTGAAGCTTTGCTTCTTGTCTAAGCTAATTAAGACAGCTTAGAACTATTATTCATTTACCTCCTCTTAGAAAGCCATTGAATCAATCAAAATGGAAACTGCTTGAAGCTTGTTCTCGCAATTCTACCAAACTTTACATGTCCAAATAAATGAAACTTTTTGTGGTGAAAATTTCTCAGGCTTACATCGAGATTACCTTTTGAAACTTTTAAAGGGAGTTGTTTGGGAATTTTGACATTGAAAATTGCCTTGTGTTTTCTTAACTTGGAAAGATTTGGAGGGGAAAAAGGGTGGTGCAAGATGAAAAATGTTGATGTTTGAGACAAGCAAAAGTTTATTGCTACTTGTTTTCCGACCTCATCTACTCGACCCATGAAATTTCTCTGAATGCTGAATAAAAGTAAGAAGAAAACTAATTGTATTTAGCAATGTACCCTATAATAAGAACTAGTTCTGCACCCGCGCGCTTATTGCAGCAAAATCCCCACCCAATCATAGGCTCCCCCTTTGTACACTGCTGCCACGCGGCTAGAGGAGAATAGATGGTCTTAGAGGAGATGCTAGAAAGAGTGATGCGTGGCAAGGGGAAAACTCCTGCTTAATAGAAAAGATAAATTACCTCACCCCACATAACTGCACACATACATACCTATAAGAAACAAATATTTAATTTGATCACTGCACCCAATACACAAAAATGAAATTCTGGTAACCTCAATTGACTTCATTACTGCACACATGCATACCCTGATCACATTTGACCTAATTACTGCCTGCTGCATACATACATCACTTTACATGAAGCTATTGGAGGACAGTTGCAATTTGAAAATTTTGACTCTATAGCTTTTGCCCAAAGAGGACTTTCCACAATTTGTAGCCTCATATCACCTCACTGCTTGGTGACCAAATCAATTCAATGATGGCTAGTTGTTTGCAGCAGTTCAATCATAAACAGAAGATTCCCAGAATTGCATAGCCATATGGATGGATCACTTTTCTAAACAGCTGTGTTTGTATTATGTTGTCAGTGGAAGAAAACTTGACATTCCAGCTGCAGTTATCTAGGTTATGGGGCTTTCATTGGAATTCACCTACTTTTCCTTACTCCACCATCCATAAATCGATTGTAAGGCGAGCACCCTAGAACAAGAAGGATCAACTTGATACACAACCGACTTGATATTATCCGACTTGGAAAACAACTATCATAGCTGTGGTTGTCCTGGTCTAGGGAATGAGGTGGCATATTCATTCCCATATTCATCTGCATTCCCATGTTGTTACCAACTATTCGAACATCCATCATTGCTGAAAGGCCAGCTCCCTGCAACAATAAGACACACTGGCATTATCGCATATGCAGAGAAAACATGCAGCCCATTATCATAATCCCATATACCCTACCCCCTCTTTCTTTTTTTCTCTCCCTTTGCAACACATTAATAAACCCCCATTATGGTACTGGTTGGAGCTAGACATATCTGCATTGCATTCTTGTATACCCTATGCATATAGGTTGCATACTGAGCCTTTAACAGTAGTGCTCCATCCATCACACCCCCCACTAGCTCAGTACTTTCATAGTTTATTTTGTCCTTTTTTCTGGACATTCAGAGGACACTGACAGTTGTACATTGATTTGTCTCATAGGTCGAGTTCGGCCTCTAGTAGACGTTAATACAGCTCTCTCTCTCTCTCTCTCTCTCTCTCTCTCTCTCTCTCAGACACACACACACACACACACACACACACACACATTACATTGTATACATAGGGCCCACATGGTATGCAAACCCTCTTTCCATTGGTAAATGTTTTTAATCTATGTTTTTTGATATCCGATTTACTCTATATGATGCCCTTGGTAGGATTCCAGAGATCAATACTCTCTTTGAGAGAGATCGACAGACTTTTATCTCTCTCTCAAGGGCATTACCAAGATGATTCGTACTCTGGTAGAATCTAGCAATTGGTCCAAGAGCAGGTGGCAACCTGCCATCAACTCGCACTACCTCTTGGAATCAAAATTCACCCCATGATTTGCGTCAATCCTTTGACAAAACGTCCAAGTGAAGGTGATGAGATTGTGCCAATAGAGAGTGGAGAAGATTCCTAAGCTTGAGGACATGAGGTATATTCCAATGAAACTTCAGTTAGTTTTAGATCAGGGTACTAGGTCGTCTCGGAATACCGTTTGCTAGGAGGTCGAGGATACATGGGAGTCATTGTGTAGTCTAAAGAGTCCTTTCACACCAATGGTTCTTAAGGGAGGAAGTATGTTACATCAAGGTTGCATCCAAACGCAGTTTGGATAGGATCCAAACGTTTACATCGATTGAAATGTTCACTAACGTTTGGAATGTGGGAGTTTGATTAATATAGGTTAAAAAATGAAGGGCGAACGCACGCATCTAGACATTGAGACCTCTCTCGTCACTTATGTGGCGGCAAACATCATTCCAATGTGACAACAGAGTGAGGACATGATGGATAGGTTCGAAGGCAAGACCCAACGACACATGCTTTGGCAAGGCTAAGACAAGCTCTTGACTGAAACATTTTGTGTAAATTTAAACATAAAAAATATGGGATAAGAAGATGTAAGGAGTATGAATAGAAAAGAGAAATTTAGAATAATGATAGGTAAGTTCAGAACAAGGGATAGACTAATTTTTTACGATGAAAATAAAGTTTGACATATACCTGGAGACCCAAGGAATATGGTGGATGGGCAGATTAATAAAAGCCAAGCGTAGGTATGGAATGGAATTCAAAGAGCTACAAAGCATATACACATGTACTTGATGAAAAATAAAATGAGAAAAATGATGTTTTTAACATTGTTAAAGCAAAGTGAAGAAGATTGATGCAATTTTAGGTTTTTGTAGGTTGATGCAATTTTCTAGCAAAGTTTTTACTACACATCCCCATTGTCTTAAAATCTAATTGTTCCAAAAATAATAGAATGATGCTTGCAAGGCAAGGATATTATTGACATAAACAAGAATGAAGTAGTGGTGGTTTATCTTTCTTTAGGTTTAGCTACAAGTTTCTGGCAAAGTTTTAAAAACTCTCCATTTTCTTTAAATCTAAATGTTATAAAGATGATAGATTATTGCTTTTATAGGCCAGGGTCCCATTTTGTGTAAAGAAGTGAGCCTTATGCATGTAATTTTGTTTCTCCACAGAGAATTAGTTGAGGCAATTATTTCTTATCATTGGATATACTTTTTGTGCATATATCCAAATCATGTTTGCCATATAGAAAAGAGATTTGTGCACACCGACGAACTACAATGAGGAGCTGCAATAAGATACGTGGAGAACTTATGAGTTACCCTTCAAAAACTAAGAGGAAATATTGCAAGATTCATCTTACCTTGTGCAATCCACATATTCAGATAGTGTTAAATATGTTGGTTAGCATCTTCATATACTTAGCCACCAAATCTTTGTAGTCAACAACTTATTATATACACCCCAAACGAAATGAATAGACTCATCTATATTGACCAATAGATTTTTGACAATTCCCTAACCATACCACTTCCCCTTTTGTTATTTGATTTTGATGTGCATGAACTTGGTTTCTTGCATATATCATTGCCCCTTTGTTGGAAATTCAATAGCATTTCTCTATAGCTCCGCATGACACTTCCTTCAAGTTACCTCACCTTCTTGGTGCTACCAATCCAAAGCATTACCTCACTGCACTAGCATTCATACTTAGCACATATTGCCTTGCTTCCTCACAAAAACTATTGCTTCAAATGAAGAGCATTAGTAAACTTGGGCTAACCTCTTTTCTGTGAGTTAATCGACCACCATCTATGCTTGACTTTAAAACAAAATAAGCATCAACATGAACCCTTTAGTTCCAATTGGACTATATATTATAATCCTTTCACCAAAACTATTCCATGTACATTGCATTCTTGCATCATAATCATCATGCTAATCCTAAAAAATAAGCATGTGGTTGAACACGAGAGATCCATGAAATCAACGAAAAAAAAACATCCTCCACCCTCGCTCAAATGCAACGTGTAGGAAAAGAAGACGAGAAATGAAATGATGGGTTTTCTCTTGATCGACCACTTTCTCATTTTTTTCTCTTTGTGTGGGCTCATATGTGGCCATGGCTTGCACTCCTTTCAACATAGTCCTGTGTGCATTTTGCCTTCATTTTGTACAAAGCTCATTTGCACATCAGCATTACTCCCCCACTCAAGAAACATATATATGAATCATCCATAGTACAAAACTTGATTCTTAGTTATGTCATCAATTCTTGATCTCTGTTACACCTTTAGTTTCGTGAAGCTTTGCTTCTTGTCTAACCTAATTAAGACAGCTTAGAACTATTATTCATTTACCTCCTCTTAGAAAGCCATTGAATCAATCAAAATGGAAACTACTTGAAGCTTGTTCTCACAATTCTACCAAAGTTTACATGTCCAAAGAAATGAAACTTTTTGTAGTGAAAATTTCTTAGGCTTACATCGAGATTACCTTTTGAAACTTTTAAAGGGAGTTGTTTGGGAATTTCGACATTGAAAATTGCCTTGTGTTTTCTTAACTTGGAAAGATTTGGAGGGAAAAAAGGGTGGTGCAAGATGAAAAATGTTGATGTTTGAGACAAGCAAAAGTTTATTGCTGCTTGTTTTCCGACCTCATCTACTCGGCCCATGAAATTTCTCTGAATGCTGAATAAAAGTAAGAAGAAAACTAATTGTATTTAGCAATGTACCCTATACTAAGAACTAGTTCTGCACCCGCGCGCTTACTGCAGCAAAATCCCCACCCATTCATAGGCTGCCCCTTTGTACACTGCTGCCTAGAGGAGAATAGATGGTCTTAGAGAAGATGCTAGAAAGAGTGATGCGTGGCAAGGGAAAAACTCCTGCTTAATAGAAAAGATAAATTACCTCACCCCACATAACTGCACACATACATACCTATAAAAAACAAATATTTAATTTGATCACTGCACCCAATACACAAAAATGAAATTCTGGTAACCTCAATTGACTTCATTACTGCACACATGCATACCTTGATCACATTTGACCTAATTACTGCCTGCTGCATACATACATCACTTTACATGAAGCTATTGGAGGACAGTTGCAATTTGAAAATTTTGACTCTATAGCTTTTGCCCAAAGAGGACTTTCCACAATTTGTAGCCTCATATCACCTCACTGCTTGGTGACCAAATCAATTCAATGATCGCTAGTTGTTTGCAACTAGCCCAATCCAATCATAAACAGAAGATTTCTAAAAATGCATAGCCATAAGGATGGATCACTTTTCTAAACAGCTGTGTTTGTATAACGTTGTCAGTGGAAGAAAACCTGACATTCCAGCTGCAGTTGTCTAGGTTATGGGGCTTTCATTGGAACTCACCTGTTTTTCCTTACTCCACCATCCATAAATCGATTGTAAGGCCAGCACCCTAGAACAAGAAGGATCAACTTGATACACAACCGACTTGATATTATCAGACTTGGAAAACAACTATCATAGCTGTGGTTGTCCAGGTCTATGGGAATGAGGTGGCATATTCATTCCCATATTCATCTGCATTCCCATGTTGTTACCAACTGTTCGAACATCCATCATTGCTGGAAGGCCGGCTCCCTGCAATAAGACACACTAGCATTATTGAATATGCAGAGAAAGCATGCAGCCCATTATCATAACCCCATACACCCTACCCCCTCTTTCTTTTTTTTCTCTCCCTTTGCAACACATTAATAAACCCCCATTACGGTACTGGTTGGAGCTAGACAGATCTGCATTGCATTATTGTATACCCTACGCATGTAGGTTGTTTACTGAGCCTTTAGTAGTAGTGCTCCATCCATCACCTCCCCCCACTAGCTCAGTACTTTCATAGTTTATTCTTTCCTTTTTTTATGGACATTTAGAGAACACTGGCAGTTGTACATTGATTTGTCTCATAGGTCGAGTTCACCCTCTAGTAGACGTTCATACAGCTTTCTTTCTCTCTCTCTCTCTCTCTCTCTCTCTCTCAGACAGACACACACACACACATTACATTGTATACATAGAGCCCACATGGTATGCAAACCCTCTTTTCATTGGCAAATGTTTTTTATCTATGTTTTTTGATATCCGATTTACTCTATATGATGTCCTTAGTAGGATTCCAGAGATCAGTACTCTCTTTGAGAGAGATCGATAGACTTTTATCTCTCTCTCAAGGGCATTACCAAGATGATTCGTACTCTGGTAGAATCTAGCAATTGGTCCAAGCAGGTGGCAACCTGCCATCAATTCGCACTACCTCCTGGAATCAAAATTCATCCCATGTTTTGCGTCAATCCTTTGACAAAACGTCCAAGTGAAGGTGATGAGATCCCTAACCTTGAGGACATGAGGTATATTCCAATGGAGAGTAGAGGAGATCCCTAACCTTGAGGACATGAGGTATATTCCAATGGAACTTCAGTTAGTTCTAGAGCAGGGTACTAGGTCGTCTCTCCGAATACCGACATGGGAGTCATTGTGTAGTCTAAAGAGTCCTTTCACACCAATGGTTCTTAAGGGAGGAAGTATGTTACATCAAGGTTGCATCCAAACGCAGTTTGGATAGGACCCGGACGTTTACATCGATTGAAATGTTCACTAACGTTTGGAATGTGGGAGTTTGATTAATATAGGTTAAAAAATGAAGGGCGAACGCACGCATCTAGACATTGAGACCTCTCTCGTCACTTATGTGGCGGCAAACATCATTCCAATGTGACAACAGAGTGAGGACATGATGGATAGGTTCGAAGGCAAGACCCAACGACACATGCTTTGGCAAGGCTAAGACAAGCTCTTGACTGAAACATTTTGTGTAAAGTTAAACATAAAAAAATATGGGATAAGAAGATGTAAGGAGTATGAATAGAAAAGAGAAATTTAGAATAATGATAGGTAAGTTCAGAACAAGAGATAGACTAATTTTTTACGATGAAAATAAAGTTTGACATATACCTAGAGACCCAAGGAATATGGTGGATGGGCAGATTAATAAAAGCCAAGTGTAGGTATGGAATGGAATTCAAAGAGCTACAAAGAATATACACATGTACTTGATGAAAAATAAAATGAGAAAAATGATGTTTTTAACATTGTTAAAGCAAAGTGAAGAAGATTGATGCAATTTTAGGTTTTTGTAGGTTGATGCAATTTTCTAGCAAAGTTTTTACTACACATCCCCATTGTCTTAAAATCTAATTGTTCCAAAAATAATAGAATGATGCTTGCAAGGCAAGGATATTATTGACATAAACAAGAATGAAGTAGTGGTGGTTTATCTTTCTTTAGGTTTAGCTACAAGTTTCTGGCAAAGTTTTAAAAACTCTCCATTTTCTTTAAATCTAAATGTTATAAAGATGATAGATTATTGCTTTTATAGGCCAGGGTCCCATTTTGTGTAAAGAAGTGAGCCTTATGCATGTAATTTTGTTTCTCCACAGAGAATTAGTTGAGGCAATTATTTCTTATCATTGGATATACTTTTTGTGCATATATCCAAATCATGTTTGCCATATAGAAAAGAGATTTGTGCACACCGAACTACAATGAGGAGCTGCAATAAGATACGTGGAGAACTTATGAGTTACCCTTCAAAAACTAAGAGGAAATATTGCAAGATTCATCTTACCTTGTGCAATCCACATATTCAGATAGTGTTAAATATGTTGGTTAGCATCTTCATATACTTAGCCACCAAATCTTTGTAGTCAACAACTTATTATATACACCCCAAACGAAATGAATAGACTCATCTATATTGACCAATAGATTTTTGACAATTCCCTAACCATACCACTTCCCCTTTTGTTATTTGATTTTGATGTGCATGAACTTGGTTTCTTGCATATATCATTGCCCCTTTGTTGGAAATTCAATAGCATTTCTCTATAGCTCCGCATGACACTTCCTTCAAGTTACCTCACCTTCTTGGTGCTACCAATCCAAAGCATTACCTCACTGCACTAGCATTCATGCTTAGCACATATTGCCTTGCTTCCTCACAAAAACTATTGCTTCAAATGAAGAGCATTAGTAAACTTGGGCTAACCTCTTTTCTGTGAGTTAATCGACCACCATCTATGCTTGACTTTAAAACAAAATAAGCATCAACATGAACCCTTTAGTTCCAATTGGACTATATATTATAATCCTTTCACCAAAACTATTCCATGTACATTGCATTCTTGCATCATAATCATCATGCTAATCCTAAAAAATAAGCATGTGGTTGAACACGAGAGATCCATGAAATCAACGAAAAAAAAAACATCCTCCACCCTCGCTCAAATCCAACGTGTAGGAAAAGAAGACGAGAAATGAAATGATGGGTTTTCTCTTGATCGACCACTTTCTCATTTTTTTCTCTTTGTGTGGGCTCATATGTGGCCATGGCTTGCACTCCTTTCAACATAGTCCTGTGTGCATTTTGCCTTCATTTTGTACAAAGCTCATTTGCACATCAGCATTACTCCCCCACTCAAGAAACATATATATGAATCATCCATAGTACAAAACTTGATTCTTAGTTATGTCATCAATTCTTGATCTCTGTTACACCTTTAGTTTCGTGAAGCTTTGCTTCTTGTCTAACCTAATTAAGACAGCTTAGAACTATTATTCATTTACCTCCTCTTAGAAAGCCATTGAATCAATCAAAATGGAAACTACTTGAAGCTTGTTCTCACAATTCTACCAAAGTTTACATGTCCAAAGAAATGAAACTTTTTGTAGTGAAAATTTCTTAGGCTTACATCGAGATTACCTTTTGAAACTTTTAAAGGGAGTTGTTTGGGAATTTCGACATTGAAAATTGCCTTGTGTTTTCTTAACTTGGAAAGATTTGGAGGGGAAAAAGGGTGGTGCAAGATGAAAAATGTTGATGTTTGAGACAAGCAAAAGTTTATTGCTGCTTGTTTTCCGACCTCATCTACTCGGCCCATGAAATTTCTCTGAATGCTGAATAAAAGTAAGAAGAAAACTAATTGTATTTAGCAATGTACCCTATACTAAGAACTAGTTCTGCACCCGCGCGCTTACTGCAGCAAAATCCCCACCCATTCATAGGCTGCCCCTTTGTACACTGCTGCCTAGAGGAGAATAGATGGTCTTAGAGAAGATGCTAGAAAGAGTGATGCGTGGCAAGGGAAAAACTCCTGCTTAATAGAAAAGATAAATTACCTCACCCCACATAACTGCACACATACATACCTATAAAAAACAAATATTTAATTTGATCACTGCACCCAATACACAAAAATGAAATTCTGGTAACCTCAATTGACTTCATTACTGCACACATGCATACCTTGATCACATTTGACCTAATTACTGCCTGCTGCATACATACATCACTTTACATGAAGCTATTGGAGGACAGTTGCAATTTGAAAATTTTGACTCTATAGCTTTTGCCCAAAGAGGACTTTCCACAATTTGTAGCCTCATATCACCTCACTGCTTGGTGACCAAATCAATTCAATGATCGCTAGTTGTTTGCAACTAGCCCAATCCAATCATAAACAGAAGATTTCTAAAAATGCATAGCCATAAGGATGGATCACTTTTCTAAACAGCTGTGTTTGTATAACGTTGTCAGTGGAAGAAAACCTGACATTCCAGCTGCAGTTGTCTAGGTTATGGGGCTTTCATTGGAACTCACCTGTTTTTCCTTACTCCACCATCCATAAATCGATTGTAAGGCCAGCACCCTAGAACAAGAAGGATCAACTTGATACACAACCGACTTGATATTATCAGACTTGGAAAACAACTATCATAGCTGTGGTTGTCCAGGTCTATGGGAATGAGGTGGCATATTCATTCCCATATTCATCTGCATTCCCATGTTGTTACCAACTGTTCGAACATCCATCATTGCTGGAAGGCCGGCTCCCTGCAATAAGACACACTGGCATTATTGAATATGCAGAGAAAGCATGCAGCCCATTATCATAACCCCATACACCCTACCCCCTCTTTCTTTTTTTTCTCTCCCTTTGCAACACATTAATAAACCCCCATTACGGTACTGGTTGGAGCTAGACAGATCTGCATTGCATTATTGTATACCCTACGCATATAGGTTGTATACTGAGCCTTTAGTAGTAGTGCTCCATCCATCACCTCCCCCCACTAGCTCAGTACTTTCATAGTTTATTCTTTCCTTTTTTTATGGACATTTAGAGAACACTGGCAGTTGTACATTGATTTGTCTCATAGGTCGAGTTCACCCTCTAGTAGACGTTCATACAGCTTTCTTTCTCTCTCTCTCTCTCTCTCTCTCTCTCTCTCTCTCAGACAGACACACACACACACATTACATTGTATACATAGAGCCCACATGGTATGCAAACCCTCTTTTCATTGGCAAATGTTTTTTATCTATGTTTTTTGATATCCGATTTACTCTATATGATGTCCTTAGTAGGATTCCAGAGATCAATACTCTCTTTGAGAGAGATCGATAGACTTTTATCTCTCTCTCAAGGGCATTACCAAGATGATTCGTACTCTGGTAGAATCTAGCAATTGGTCCAAGTAGGTGGCAACCTGCCATCAATTCGCACTACCTCCTGGAATCAAAATTCATCCCATGTTTTGCGTCAATCCTTTGACAAAACGTCCAAGTGAAGGTGATGAGATCCCTAACCTTTAGGACATGAGGTATATTCCAATGGAGAGTAGAGGAGATCCCTAACCTTGAGGACATGAGGTATATTCCAATGGAACTTCAGTTAGTTCTAGAGCAGGGTACTAGGTCGTCTCTCGGAATACCGACATGGGAGTCATTGTGTAGTCTAAAGAGTCCTTTCACACCAATGGTTCTTAAGGGAGGAAGTATGTTACATCAAGGTTGCATCCAAACGCAGTTTGGATAGGACCCAGACGTTTACATCGATTGAAATGTTCACTAACGTTTGGAATGTGGGAGTTTGATTAATATAGGTTAAAAAATGAAGGGCGAACGCACGCATCTAGACATTGAGACCTCTCTCGTCACTTATGTGGCGGCAAACATCATTCCAATGTGACAACAGAGTGAGGACATGATGGATAGGTTCGAAGGCAAGACCCAACGACACATGCCTTGGCAAGGCTAAGACAAGCTCTTGACTGAAACATTTTGTGTAAATTTAAACATAAAAAAATATGGGATAAGAAGATGTAAGGAGTATGAATAGAAAAGAGAAATTTAGAATAATGATAGGTAAGTTCAGAACAAGAGATAGACTAATTTTTTACGATGAAAATAAAGTTTGACATATACCTAGAGACCCAAGGAATATGGTGGATGGGCAGATTAATAAAAGCCAAGTGTAGGTATGGAATGGAATTCAAAGAGCTACAAAGCATATACACATGTACTTGATGAAAAATAAAATGAGAAAAATGATGTTTTTAACATTGTTAAAGCAAAGTGAAGAAGATTGATGCAATTTTAGGTTTTTGTAGGTTGATGCAATTTTCTAGCAAAGTTTTTACTACACATCCCCATTGTCTTAAAATCTAATTGTTCCAAAAATAATAGAATGATGCTTGCAAGGCAAGGATATTATTGACATAAACAAGAATGAAGTAGTGGTGGTTTATCTTTCTTTAGGTTTAGCTACAAGTTTCTGGCAAAGTTTTAAAAACTCTCCATTTTCTTTAAATCTAAATGTTATAAAGATGATAGATTATTGCTTTTATAGGCAAGGCTCCCATTTTGTGTAAGGAAGTGAGCCTTATGCATGTAATTTTGTTTCTCCACAGAGAATTAGTTGAGGCAATTATTTCTTATCATTGGATATACTTTTTGTGCATATATCCAAATCATGTTTGCCATACAAAAAAGAGATTTGTGCACACCGAACTACAATGAGGAGCTGCAATAAGATACGTGGAGAACTTATAAGTTACCCTTCAAAAACTCGGAGGAAATATTGCAAGATTCATCTTAGACATTCCAGCTGCAGTTGTCTAGGTTATGGGGCTTTCATTGGAACTCACCTGCTTTTCCTTACTCCACCATCCATAAATCGATTGTAAGGCCAGCACCCTAGAACAAGAAGGATCAACTTGACACACAACCGACTTGATATTATCAGACTTGGAAAACAACTATCATAGCTGTGGTTGTCCAGGTCTATGGGAATGAGGTGGCATATTCATTCCCATATTCATCTGCATTCCCATGTTGTTACCAACTGTTCGAACATCCATCATTGCTGGAAGGCCGGCTCCCTGCAATAAGACACACTGGCATTATTCCATATGCAGAGAAAGCATGCAACCCATTATCATAACCCCATATACCCTACCCCCTCTTTCTTTTGTCCTCTCCCTTTGCAACACATTAATAAACCCCCATTATGGTACTAGTTGGAGCTAGACAGATCTGCATTGCATTCTTGTATACCCTACGCATATAGGTTGCATACTGAGCCTTTAGCAGTAGTGCTCCATCCATCACAACCCCCCACCAGCTCAGTACTTTCATAGTTTATATTGTCCTTTTTTTCTGGACATTCAGAGGACACTGACAGTTGTACATTGATTTGTCTCATAGGTCGAGTTCGGCCTCTAGTAGACGTCAATACAACTCTCTCTCTCTCTCTCTCTCTCTCTCTCTCTCTCTCTCGCTCGCTTGTGTGCCTTTTTGGCCCCAGTTCGCCATTTCGCCATTTCGCCTGTGTGCCTTTTTGGCCCCTTTCGCCATATCGCCTCTCTGCCCCCTCTCAGTTCGCCATTCCGCCTCAGCCCCCTTTCAGTTCGCCATATCGCCTGTGTGCCTCTCTGCCCCCAGTTCGCCATTTCGCTTGTGTGCCTTTTTGGCCCCAGTTCGCCATTTCGCCATTTCGCCTGTGTGCCTTTTTGGCCCCTTTCGCCATATCGCCTCTCTGCCCCCTCTCAGTTCGCCATTCCGCCTCAGCCCCCTTTCAGTTCGCCATATCGCCTGTGTGCCTCTCTGCCCCCAGTTCGCCATTTCGCTTGTGTGCCTTTTTGGCCCCAGTTCGCCATTTCGCCATTTCGCCTGTATGCCTTTTTGGGGCCTGTGTGCCTCTCTGCCCCCAGTTCGCCATTTCGCCATTTCGCCATTTCCCCACCCACCCTTGCTCAGGCCCCCAAGGCAGCAACATAACTCTCTCTCCTCCCTACTTTGGGAAGGACTGCAGAGTGATTTGGAGGAATGGCCCCGAGTCTCCAAGAGAAACTCGAGGCCCTCGAGATGGCAATGAAGGCACTAATCAAGGAGAACAAGAAGACATCCGATTCCAACCTCAATGAGGTGGAAAACAAACTACGCAGGCACATCATAGCTCTCGAAGCACGGGTCACGAACCTCGAACAAGAGAACACGGCACTCAAGGAGGAGGTGAGTGCATTGAAAGTGCAAATGGTAGCCATCAAGAATGCTGAGAAGGAAGAAGGGGAGATCAATGACAACACTCTCACGGCCATCAAAGAAGAGATCTCCAAGGAGATCACAAAGGACATGGAGGGAAAGCTCGAAGCCAAGCAGTCAGGATGGGTCGAGGTGGTGAAGAAGAACATCCGTAAAGAAGTGAGGGAGGAGACTCAAAGGGAAGAAAACCAAATCATTCACACCACCATTGAGGAGGAGAAGATGAGGCATGCCCGCCGCCTCAACATTCGAGTCACAGGTATAGCCGAGACACCCGACTCCACTCCCAAGAAAGATGGACAGCTTCTATGCATGAAGCTCGGCTACAAGGAAGAGCACCCTCTCCCCTTCACCAAAGCATGGAGAGCCGGGAAAGACTCAACACGCAAGCGAGCCCTCATCCTACAGTTTGCAGGAGAGACGGAGAGGGTCACCTTCATGAGGAAGAGGGTCATACTACGGGGTTTAGAGGGAGCTCCTATTTTCTTGGATGATGATCTCACGAGGATGCAGCTTGAGCATAGGAGAACTTGCATGCCACGAGTCTTACACGCGAGGAGAGAAGGCAAGAAGGCCTTCTATCGAGATGGTCGGGTCATCATTGATGGCCGGCCCATGGATTAGCGGTTGGGGGCCTATGGGACACAGACCAGGGCACTGACAGAGATACACATAGCAGTATGGAACTGTAATGGTTCACTATGGGTGCAGCCTGGACGACTGGAGCATGTTATGGTGGGGAGAGACATCATACTTCTGACAGAGACACATCAGAGCCCAGAGAGAGGGCTACCTCGAGTAGAGGGATTCCAGTGGGAGTCAGCATACAGGAGGACCACACGCCAGGGTACCTCGAGAGGGTCGGGGGGAGTAGCAGTCCTATTCAGACGGGAGCTACAGGGGAGACTGAGAGTGGTAGCACAGGATCCAGAGGCCAGATACATGTGGATCAGCTTGCAGCTCTCACAGGACAGGGTTATATACATAGCCCTATGTTACTTTTCTCCATCAGGATCCTCCTATGTCATTACAGAGGACATGCCACAGGAGGAGGAGATAGGAGCCTCGCCCTACACTTGTCTGTCAGAGGAGATTATGCATTATTCTACACTAGGGGAAGTATTTCTTACGGGCGACTTCAATGCCCACACAGAGCAAACAGTGTGAGGTGTATGACTATGATGACATGGAGATCCTCCACCCTGTGGATCCAGAGGAGATAGGGGCTAGTCGGGCATCAGAGGACACTGGACCAGACAGAGGACATTATGGGAACCACTTACTAGAGTTGGGAGCCAGGCATCGTCTCGTTATTTATAACGGGATGCTACAGTGGCCAGGATCAGGAGGGCTGACATGCTTCCCACATGGGGGTCATACACGGACCGGAGGCACGGTGGTAGACTACATTATGGGGTGTTTGGAGGCATCACAGCTTGTCACCTCATTCTCCATTCCACCTCGTCCTATTGGGGCAGATCATACATACTTGGCATTTTCACTAGCCGGATCACCAGTATCACCAGCCCGCCACATACCGACGCCACACACTACCATCTACTTCACACATGACATGGCAGACATATACACTGGCAGAGTAGAGGATGGGCTCCTACTCATGGATCCCCTGGCATCTATGGATACCATTACAGCCCAGCTCGCATCACTCCTACACACGGCTGCATTACAGAGCTTCCCACATCGTGTACACTCAGGAGAGCCTGCGAGACCTGGGACTATGCCCCAGAACAGATGGTATGATGACGAGTGCAGAGCCCTGTACTCAGGACTCCGCATACAGAGAGCCTTGGGAGCCATCACAGAGCAGGAGTCCATGAGAGAGATGAGGAGACTTACTCGCCGCAAAAGGCGGGCCTTCGCAGAGATACAGGAGCTAGAGATCTTTCATTTCTTCATGAGTAGAGATAGCCCTGTCTCATGGCGGCACTTCAGAGAGCCCCGGACCCCGACACCTATTGCAGACCCACAGACATGGCACACATATGCAGAGGGTCTATACCATGTCCCACAGCAGCCACCTATACCTCAGCCACAGGAGCCTCGACCTACCACAGCTAGCTTCTTTACCCACTCGATGGTACAGGAAGCTATCCGCCGCCTACAGCATGGACGGGCCGCCGACCATATGGGCCTGCAGGGTGAGCATCTCATATATGCAGTAGATTCTTTAGCTCCTTTTCTTGCACACCTGTTTAACAGGGCACTAGCAGAGGGTTTGCCTGCGGAGTGGACGATGCACACCATTGTGCCGATTCACAAAACAGGGGATATGCTCGATCCGAGCAACTACAGGACGGTTATGGTTGGCCACGTGCTGGCCAAACTCTATGGTGCAGTGCTGGAGCAGGAGCTTAGCTTATATGCTGAGCGAGCAGGTTTACGCTCTTCAGGGCAGGCAGGCTTCAGGAGAGCTTTCTCTACCACTGACCATGTATTCACTTTGAGATGTATGATTGATCAGGCCAGAGTGAGGAAGAGAAAGCTCTATTGCTGCTTTGTGGATTTCCGCAAGGCATTTGACACAGTACCACGAGAGAGGCTCTTTCAGCGCCTGCAGTCTCTTGGCATACCAGCAGATATGACATGGGGCATCTATGCATTATATGAGCAGGTTTTTGGGCGAGTCAGATGTCCAGGAGGTATGTCCGAGACTATTGCTAGCACCATTGGTGTGAAGCAAGGATGCCCACTTTCCCCCACGCTATTTGGGTTATACATTGATGAGGTGGCTGACTTCATTACACGGGGAGGCGGAGATGGAGTTGATTTAGCAGGTACCTCAGTACATATTATGCTCTATGCTGATGATATTGTATTAGTGTCTGAGTCCCCAGGTGGTCTACAGCAGCATCTACATGCACTCCATGATTTCTGCACACAGAGGGGTCTTACTGTGAACCTTGGGAAAACCAAGGTTATGGTCTTTCATACATCGAGACAGGGCAGGAGTCAGCTGACATTCACTCTCGCAGGATGCCAGGTGGAGGTCGTGACATCATATGTGTACCTAGGGGTTACCTTCTCTGCAGCAGCCACACGCTTTACCATGGGTTAAGCAGCCAGAGCTAGATTGACACGGGGATATGCAGCATTGGCTATGCTAGAGAGACAGTGCCACCAGGCGCATTTTCAGGAGCCCCGGACGAAGGGATGGCTATTTGACACATTAGTCACACCGGCATTGATGTATGGAGCAGCAGTATGGGCGCCAGGCCTTGCTACCCATTGGTGGACACAGATAGAGAGACCACAGGCCCTCATGATGGCACGCATGATACGCAGCAAACCGTCAGTACCTCATGACATTATCCGAGCAGAGTTTGCTGCGCCTCCTATGATGGTAGAGGCCATATTTCAGACTATATGCCTGCTAGACAGATTCAGAGAGATGCCACAGGACAGATTATCATACAGAGCTTTTCAGGCATCTAGACAGTTGGCTGAGGCAGGAGATAGAGGATCATGGTATGCACAGGTCACACATTGGTTCTCACAGCATGGCCTAGACATGGATCATCTACCACCATTCCAGTATGACAGGGATGCACCACATATCCGTCTCTCTCATAGTGAGAGGAACAGAGTATTGAGACAGGATCTATGGCAGCTCTATACAGGAGAGACATGGATATCGCCTACACAGCCTCTTCCACCGAAGATGCTATACTACAGAGATCACTTCATGAGTATCACTGTTGATGGATTTATAGAGAGGCCTAGATACATGGAGGGCTTTTTACCACACGGCTCCCGAGTGGCTATTGGTCAACTCAGAGTTTCATCACACCGATTGGAGATTGAGACTGGCAGAGCAGCACGGATCCCCCGAGAGGAGAGGGTATGCAGATTGTGCAGAGAGGAGGTGGAGAGTGAGGAGCATTATGTATGCAGATGCAGAGCATATACAGCCATCAGAGAGAGATATCCCATTTTATTCAGAGAGCCACATTCCCTACGCCAGATCTTTGAGACAGCAGACCAGCGCATACTGGGGAGATACATTCTAGACATACAGCGCCACAGAGAGACATTATTACAGGCTCAGACAGCTCCAGAGGGGGGACGACAGACACAGATTACTACATTTTTTCAGAGATCCATACCCCTCCCAGCCCCTACACGGCAGGGAATTACTCTCCAGAGAGCAGAGACACTTAGAGCCCGCAGGAGACAGAGGACACCTGGCTTTCGGACACCACGCCTATACCAGAGAGAGATGACAGAGATCAGAGCTCAGTTTCACAGAGAGGGTGCGGAGCGACTGGCTCGCTTCAGAGCACACCCAGGCATGTTCTTCAGGGAGCTGTGGACACCCCCTTCACTGATGTATACCATTTTATACCCCCAGTATGGTACAGGATGGAGCTAGCTAGGTTGCATATCATGATTGTATACTCCATGCATATAGCTTTGCATTCTCCTAGTAATAGAGCTCCATCCCCTGCACACCCAGATTCAGCTTTTTTATTCAGTACTTTTTCATTTTGTTGGGATGACAGAGGATACCCCATACAGGTACTCCGATTTGTCTCATAGGCCGAGTTCGGTCTTTTGGAAGACGTTAATAAAATCTTTCTTTCTTTCTTTCTTTCTTTCTCTCTCTCTCTCTCTCAGACACACACACACACACATTACATTGTATACATAGGGCCCACATGGTATGCAAACCCTCTTTCCATTGGCAAATGTTTTTTTATCTATGTTTTTTGATATCCGATTTACTCTATATGATGCCCTTAGTAGGATTCCAGAGATCAATACTCTCTTTGAGAGAGATCGATAGGCTTATATCTCTCTCTCAAGGGCATTACCAAGATGATTCGTACTCTGGTAGAATCTAGCAATTGGTCCAAGCACGTGGCAACCTGCCATCAATTTGCACTACCTCTTGGAATCAAAATTCACCCCATGTTTTGCGTCAATCCTTTGACAAAACGTCCAAGTGAAGGTGATGAGATTGTGCCAATAGAGAGTGGAGGAGATCCCTAACTTTGAGGACATGAGGTATATTCCAATGGAACTTCAGTTAGTTCTAGATCATGGTACTAGGTCGTCTCGGAATACCGTTTGCTAGGAGGTCGAGGCTACATGGGAGTCATTGTGTAGTCTAAAGAGTCCTTTCACACCAATGGTTCTTAAGGGAGGAAGTATGTTACATCAAGGTTGCATCCAAACGCAGTTTGGATAGGATCCAAACGTTTACATCTATTGAAATGTTCGCTAACGTTTGGAATGTGGGAGTTTGATTAATATAGGTTAAAAAATGAAGGCCGAACGCACGTCAACATCACGTTTTTTAACCTGCGTGCGTCCAAGAGGGGGTCTCTACTTTGGTTCACTCCACTAGGAGAGTGAAGCAAGGTTGCCCGTTATCTCCTTCATTGTTTGGTATGTATGTGGATGAGGCTTTTGACTACATTGAGAGATTGGGGGACAGAGGAGCCCAGCTAGCAAGTACATGGATCCCACTATTGTTATATGCTGATGATATTGTGTTGATCTCTGACTCCCTTGAGGGTATGCAGCGTCATCTGGATGCTTTACATGAGTTTGCACATGATAGTGGATTTGTCTGTCAACCTTGGCAAAACCAAGGTTATGGTGTTTAACACCACGCCACAGTGGGTTAGGCGATCAGCTTCCACATTTACATATGGGCAGGAGATTGTGGAGTATACGGATGCATATACATATCTTGGGGTAGTATTCAGTGGGCCAGTGTTTTCGATGAGGAGAGCAGCAGAGACTAGATTGACTAAAGCACATGCAGCCCTGGGTGGTTTGGAGAGGATGTGTTCGCAGGTTCAGTTTCAGGAACCTCGAACGAAACTTTGGCTTTTTGACACTCTAGTGACATCAACTATGCTTTATGGAGTGCAGATATGGGGACCTTTAGTGAGCCATCACAGTGCAGGCGGGTGGAGAGGTATGGAGAGGCCTTTGGTATCTATGATTGCTAGGATTATTAGAGCCAAGGCCGTGGTACCTCATGAGATTATTCGAGCAGAGCTGGCGGCTGCCCCTCTGGTGATTGAGGCTCTTACGAGATCAGTCTCCTACATACATGGCTCGTGGGATCTCCCCCGAGACAGATATGCACTTGAGTCCTCCCGACAGTTAGCTTTACAGGGAGACACGGCTTGTTGGTATGGACAGATGACATCTTGGTTCCAGGCACATGGTTTTAGCATGGACAGATTGCCTCCCTTCCAGTATTCTCTGGAGGCACCCTCTCTCACTCTTACACGGACAGAGATTACCAGACTCATCCGTCAGGATTTAGTTCAGCTGGACATTAGGAGGACATGGATACAGCCGACTGAGGAGCTGGGCACGAAGATGGCTTTCTACAGAGAGCATTTTCTTCAGCTCACAGCAGATGGTTTTGTGATCAGACCCAATTACATGGATGTACACTTGTCTCATGCAGTACGATGTGCTATTGGTCAGATTCGCACATCCTCACACCAGCTTGACATTGAGATTGGCCGATATAGAGGTATACCAGCTGAGGCCAAGATATGTCGAGTATGCCATGGGGAGCCAGACATAGAGCTGCATTATATATGCCATTGTACTGCATACTATGAGATACGTGGTCGTTTCCACTGTTTATTCAAAGAGGGTTTTGGACCACTTTCCAGAGTCATGGGATACCAGGACCAGAGGTGTTTGGGATTGTTCTTGCTTGAGTTGCGGAGATATAGAGATAGCCTGCTTAGGCGCATAGAGAGCCAGACTCAGAGGCACATTACACACTGCTTTAGTCCAGCCATCACTGCACCAGATGGACCACAGCAGCAGCAGGACATGGATACCGCCCACACTAGAGGTACACTGATTGATCGTGCGATTGAGCTTGGGTGGTCCAGACGCCCACGACTACGGAGGAGGGCATCCTAGCATAGACGGAGGTTGTAGCGGCGGATTCGGATTATTCTTGCGAGACATGCGGGACACCCAGTCAGGGTGCTGACCACAGAGGATATTGAGGAGATCCGCCAGCGTCCGATGCGGCACATATTATGAGATGGAGGCACCTCCATAGTGTACCCCCCCGTCCCACATGATATTGTATCCCCTCACTGTACTCCACTCACCTCCATAGCGTATCCCCCCCCCCCCCCCCCCCCTTCACTATATTCACACCCTATAAGGGTTTCTGTTTACCTTCCAGTTCCAGTTTCATTTTCTAGGTGCCAGTAGTATCATCTTTATTTTTCATTTTCTGGTTTTTTATCCAGACATTGTATCAGATCCACTATGATGTAACTTTTTGGTCTCATAGGTCATTTTGGTCTCATAGGTCATTATGGCCTTTTGAAGACGTTAATATAACATTTCATTTCATTTCATTCCCCCCCGCACAGGCCAACCTCTCTCTTTCTCCCTCCTGCACTCGCTCAACTCTCTCTCTCCCCCCCTCTCTCCCCCGCCACTCTCTCGCTCTCTCTAGACTCTCTCTCTCTCTCTCTCTCTCCCCCGCCTCTCTCTCTCTCTCTCTCTCTCTCTCTCTCTCTCTCTCTCTCTCCCCCCCCCGCCTCTCTCTCTCTCTCTCTCTCAGTTTTCGTCTCATAGGCCACTATGGCCTCTTAGAGACGTTAATATATCGTTTCATTTCTCTCTCTCTCTCTCTCTCTCTCTCTCTCTCTCTCTCTCTCCTCATATTTCAAAAAGTTTATAAGTATATATATTGGGAGCAATGTTCACTACCTTTGGAATCTTTTCAGCACGTTTTCCAAACGTACTAAACATACCATTCACTACGTTTGGAACCACCTTGTGTTACATCCCAAGGAGGGCCGGCCCTAGCATGGTTAATAGGTCTAACCTTGGGTTAGGTTAGCAAGCGACCGGGAGTTACGGATCTAAACAGGGAGGTTAGAGGTGCTTTAAAGGCATGGGCTATTTATGACTCCCCATTTACAGGAGGCTTATATATGTGTGACTTTTTGGAGTTCGTATGGGAAAGCTCCTGAGACCTGAACTTCAGGCCTGTGCGACTGCTCTATGTGTACACACCGGAGGGGTGTGTCTTGGTGGTATGCAACACAGGGCTTTGCACATAGAGCTACATCTTTGATGCTTCTAACCTCCATGCTCAGGGGTGAACCTGATTGGCTCTATGGTTGGGGAATGAGAAAAATGCCAGTGTCTGTGTTCCTTTGTTTTGCTTAACCGCAGGTGTTTGCTAGACATGGGTCTACCATCTTACAGGGAGAGTAGAGAGCATTGCGAGGACAGACAAGATCTGCAAACTCTGCTCTTTAGAGGTCAAAACAGAATAGCACTCTCTGTTTTAAATGCTCAGTGTACTATTGAGATACGAGGGAGGTTCACTGCCTTTTCAAAGATGATTTGACCCATCATCCAAGTTCAATGAATTTATGGATCAACACTACTTAGGATTCTACTTAATGCAGTTGCACCAACATAAAGACCCCCTCTATCAAGAGATCTAAACCCAAGCCCCAAACACTTCACAAACCCCCATCACCAATTTCTTTCCTTCGACCCATAAAGGTGCAATCATGAGTGCCTCTACCAATTGGCAATCCAAAAGCAACTCTGCCTCCCAAGCGTCACATTGGAGAGAGCACTCGACTTGTAGCTGGCCAGACATTCAATGCCTACGCAACCGTGACAACGTTCCATACAACAGCTTTAAGCGATTCTCTAGAGACACCCAGACGCTCCTGTTTGCAGATGCTCGCCCACAAACAGAATGTCAAATCTTAGTGGGTGTGGAGACCAAAGGTCCTGCCTCTTAGATATGTACAGTACCACCTCACTGTAAAAGGATACAACACGGTGTATACGAGAGAGCACTCACAGGAAGTAGGATCTTTCAAACTTAAAAACTCAAACTGCACAATAACACAAAATAATACAGTATTACTAAAAGTGATACAAAAGGTGGCCAAGCCCCACACCTGTGTACTCCTATGAAGGGAGCTTCAACCTAATTTGGAACTGGTAAGATCAAGGCTGTATGCTAGTAGAAGCTAGGGAGTAAACCATCTAAGGAAGAGTCCATTGCCTCTTCCAAGAGGGTTTTGGTCCACTAGTCAACAATCCCAAGAGGCGCCCAGCCCCACTGCCCTATCCAGGAGGTACTGATACCACACTAAGTCACTTCATGGAGAATTTCAACCCTCTGGAGTCACACTCGACCACGCTCGTCAGCTTCAGCGCACTCGATGTCCACGGGCTCCCGGTCCATGACCACCCTCTACAATACAGTTCATGACCCGATGACAGGATGGCCCTTCGATCTCGTTGGAGGAGGATGGCATCATTAGCTGAGTCTTGCTAGACTATCCCGCATTCATGTGACATAGGGACATAATGTCAGCCATCAGGCACCCACAGCATTACTATTAGCTAGTTTTCCTCTTTTTTTCCATGCCTCAATATTCTCATGAATTCATTGTACCACTTTTTGGTCTCATCATAGACCCTTGGGACCAATTGAAGGCATTTAATATGAGTTTCTTTCTTTCTTTCTTTCTGTATTTATTGCATTTGGAGATGCCCAACGTACTAAAAGATTGTGATGAACACTCCACTACCTGGGGCTTCAGCTCATAGAGCTCAGAAAGCACAAATACTCACTCCTCAAATTAGGAACACAGCCTAGCTGTAAAGGCCTTGGGGGACCCTTGATACACAAGCTGAACACACAAGGTTCGTACATATAGAAGCGTGCATGCAAACTCACCTCCCAACCATAGATTCCATCAGGAATCACCACCAAGACAAGGGCTAGGGTTCCACTCCCCACAGGCGAATCTAGTCAGCCCTCGCCTCCCATACCACAAAACTTCAAAGCCTATCCTAAGGGAACTTCGGCAAGATTGCCTATGAACCGGCATGTCCATGACAAGAGTCCGGTCCAAGCACAGACTATCAGCCAACTCTCTTTTTTTTTTTTTGGGAAAAACGATCCTTCTATTAGTTAATGAGAAAACACCATAAGGCTACAAAGCTCACCTCACAAGGAGGGATAATAAACACAGTGAACACCTGAGCTCCACCCCCGTGGCTGGCCGCTCTCTGGGGGGGGGGGCTACCTAGTAGTACATGCGGGAGGTGAGAAGAGCCAAACTGGAGGCCTGTAGTGCCAAGTGACATCCTCGCCCCTCGCGATGAGGAAAGGGCCAGGCTGCCAAGTGCGGAGAAACGCCTTGCGGCGACCTCTCATGCGATCCGAGTCGCCCTGAAGTTTCCCCCAGTGCCCTCTCAAGGTGTGAATGATGTCCACCCAGAGGGCCTGTATGACCTCCGCCGGTGGAGTCGCCTGGCGGTCTATGGCCTCCCTACATCGGGCTCTCCATATGTGCCAAGCCATCATGCTGCTGATCATCTCCCATCTGTGCCCGTCCCCCTCCTGGGAGACTGCCGAAGAGAAGTCTGGCGTCGGAACCACCGCCATCGCCCTGTCAGAGACCTGGATGGTCACACTGCCAGGGACGTCCTCGTATCCAAGGGCCGGGCCGCTGTCCGTGGCCCAAGCCACCGCACCCCACGTCACCATCATCTCACCTGGCGAGCCTGCAAAAACCATCCTGAGAGCGCGCTGCCAGACCTGCTGTGCCTGTGGGCAATCCCATAAGCAGTGCCGCTGCGACTCCTGTGCATGGCCGCATCGAGGGCAGGACGCTGGGTGTCTGCCAAAAGCTAGCCAAGCCCCCACAGCCAGTCCTCTATGCGCTGTAAGCCAGAGAAAAAGCGTCACCTTCCGGGGCCGGAAGCTGGCCCAAAGGCGCTGCCAGAAGTCCCTAAGGAAGGCAGGGGAGAGCTCCTGTCACCGCCAATGCTCGACCGCCGCTGGGGTGCCCGCTATCCTGTGCCTCTGGATCCGCCGCCCCCAGCCTCGCTGTGTACTGAAAAAAGGGGATGCCTGGGCTGGTAGGGGCCAAGTAGGGATCTCGCCAAAGCCACTCACCTGGATCCCACTGAAGGCGAATAAGAGGCCTGCTATCCCAAGCCCATAATCTCCAAGAAAGGTCCTCCCCTATCGAGGCCGGTGAGGAGTCTACATGCCACTGTCTCTGATGAAAGCCGACCACCCGCACCCTCTGAAAAATACAACCCTGGAGCTCATCCAAATCTAGTCGGGTCCTCTGAAGCTGGCCTCCCTCTCCCACCTCGAAAGTGAGTGGGGCGACTCTCTCTGCTGAGCCGCAGACCGCTAGAAGGATCTCATGCCGAGTAAAGACGCCCATCCACTGTGGAGGTGGAGGGTCCTGTACTGGAGTCTGCCACTCCTGGGGGATGGCCGCCTCAATGTCCTGCCTCATCAACTCTCTGCCCCTCATCCCGCTGAGTCTCCTCTCCTAAGCCTCTAGAGGCAGCTGCTGAAAACATATCCAGTCGTCTAGGGACTGGGCTGGGCCGGAGCTCAACGGGCCCCACGACACGTGAGATCGCGATCCAACCATATGACCACTGAGAAGTCGGATCAAGGGGTTCCAGATCAATGGCTGCCTCAGGCGCTCCTCATCGGTGCCCGGGGGAGTCTGGAAGAGTGACGGCCTCAGATGCTCCCAGGCCCTCAGAAGGCTAGCTGCAAAACGCTCCTCGAAGCCAAGGCCCACTCCTCTGGATCGCTGCTCTGTAAAGATCCACCTGATGCTGGGGGTCCAGGGGCCGCTAAGAGAAGGAGTGCGGCTGAGAATCCTGGAAACAAGAAACTCCTTCCACGGCTCAGCGCCTGGTACGAACCACCAACTTGCCAAGCAAAGCTTGGCTTTGGCAAATAGGATCAACTATGCCCAGGCCGCCTCTCTCCCTCGGCTGAGTGATCGCAGCCCATGCCACCTTGGCCCTGGCGGGCCGCCCGTCACCACCGGACCAAAGAAAGTTCCTGATGAGCCTCTGCACCAGGCCAATGCACGCCCGAGAGAAGGCCTAGCAAGAAGTGATGTACCACAAGGTAGCAAGCAGAACCTGGTTGGCCACAACCACTCGGCCAGCCAGAGATAAACGAGCGGTACTCCAATACAGAAGCTTCTTCCGAATGCTTAGAAGAAGGGGGGCTATCTGCTGCTCCGGAGATATGTCAATGCCCACATAGCATCCCAAATAGCGCACTGTAGTGCCGAGGGGCAGCCACTGAAACCCATCAACTGGCCTCCAAGTCGGGGGGGGCACAGAACTGACCCACAACCCACACGACTTGTGCAAGTTGATCAAAGCGCCCGAAGCTCTGCAAAACCTGTCCATGGCTGAGGCGAAGCCGCGGAGGTTCTTCTCCCCTCCCTGAAGATAGACAGCAGTGTCATCCGCAAACTCCGAGTCTAGGAGCTCCTCCGAGGTGCGGATGGGGAGCTGGAGGCCCCGCAAACCTGTATCCTGTGCCGTCAAAAAAGTGCTCATGGCCTCCGCCACAAAAAGAAAAAGAAAGGGCGCCAAGGGGCACCCCTGCCGCACCGAGCGCGAGAGCTGGAACCTCTCTTTGCGCACGCCCTGTATCAACACCTGGCTATGAGCCGATGTATAGAGTGCAGAGACCCCACGGATCCACTGAGGGGGGAAGCCCATCCTCTCCATAGTGCCTTCCAAGAAGGCCCAATCCACCCTATCATATGCCTTCTCGAAGTCGAGAAGGAGCACTGCCAGATCCTCCTGCCGAAATCTAGCCAAAGCCGTAGCCTCGCAGAAAGAGAAGATGTTATCCAGGATGCTCCTATCTTGGATGAAGCCTGTCTGCGTGGAGTGGATGATGTCCGGAAGGTGAGGCTGAAGCCGCCTGCTGATCACCTTAGCTAGGACCTTGTAGGCCGTGCCTAGCAAGGTGATCGGTCTCCACTGTCTAATCTCCAGTCTGTCTCCTCCCTCTTTGGGGATCAAGTGAATCAACCCCTCTGCCATACTGTCCGGCATGTCTCCCGACTCCATAATCTCCTGGAATGCCAATCTGAAACTCCTATGCAAGAGACCCCAGTACCTCTGGAAGAAAGCCACTAAGAGACCGTCCTCTCCTGAGCATTTGCCTCGAGGAAGTGCCTGAAGACCCTCCTCCAGTTCCGTATCCGAGAAGGGGCAGAGAAGGGAGTGCTGCAAATGGGCCGGCACAACCGGTCTCGTGAAGCTCCAGACTGCCTCCCGAGCCTCTCTCACCCTGTCATCTACTGGCTCAGCAGAGAGCAATCCCTGTAAAAATCTGTGGCTATCGCCCGAACCTTGGGGGGATCCACCACTACCTGGCCATCAGCCTGCCGAAGACACCTGAGACCCTCTCGTCTGAAGCGAGGCCCTGTCGCCTCAAAGAAATCTCGAGTCACTCTGTCTCCAACCTGTGTCCAAAAAGAAGCCCGAGCATGGAATCGGAACTCCACCCTCCTCTCCTCGATGGATCTGATCTCTGTGCGAGCTGACTCCATCTGCTCTGAAATCCAGGGGCTCGTAGGATCCCTCTCCTGGAGTCTCTGAAGGGAAGCTAGACTCCTCCGCAGGCTCCTCTCCTGCTCTCTAAAAGCCTCCAGACGGTCAGGGCAGCCTGTCTGAGCATCCTACTGATCTCCTGCAAACCCCTGGCAAGATCGCTGGCTACCGATCCTCTCCTGAACTGAAGCTCCTGCCAGACCTGCTCAACTCTGGTCGCAATCGCAGGCTCCTCTATGAGACAATCTGGAATCCGGACGCTCTGGCCTCACTCTCCTCTCGTAGGGTCCTCGATCTGGAGAAGCACTGGAAAGTGGTCTGAAAACGAGGAGCCTGCAAGTATACCCACAGTGCCACCTCTATCACAAGCCCACTCATCAATGTAAAACCTGTCGATGCGGGAAAGGTTAACTCCTGTGGCCCGTCTATCCGAGCGCGAGAAAGATAAACTCCCCTGCAACCTGCCAAACTCCGAGAGAGTCCACGGATCCTGGCCTCTCACCTGCAGCACTAGTTCCTCCCAGGCAGCGAGCTCCGGCCCATGAATGGTCTCCTGGCTGCCCCCCATCCTGTCCTCTGCATCCTCCAGCATGTTGCAATCCCCCCCTAGGCACCAATGGTCTGCCATGGGGAGGGACTGCCTAATGGTGCTCCAGAACTCGGCTCTCCCGGTCGCCCCATTAGGGGCGTAGAAGTTGAGGAAGCCAATGCGGTCTTCCCCAACCCGAAGGATGATCCACTGCGCTCGACCCTGGACCAGAGTGCCAGAATCCACAACCTCGGATAGAAGCTGCTCGCTACTCCACCCTGGTTCCCCTGGGAGCCATATGCCGGTGACCAAAAAGTGTGACTCCTGCCTGGCAAGATCTTCCCGCAGGTGCGGGTACGCCCGGCAGAAAGGTGGTGTTCCTAAATGAAAAGGATATCTATGGGTCCTCCAACGAGAGCCCTCTGGATCTCCTGGCGAAGTCTGCCCCGACCAATGTAGCAGCGATGTCCACCAAGACCCTGGATGTTCCATGAGAGGATCCTCATGGATGAGCTATGGCAAGTGAAGCAGCCGCCACTGGCTCACCCCTCTCAGCCGGCCGGATGATCTGCCTTCCACTCTGTGAGTCTTGGGCGCCGGCTTGGAGGGAGAATAGTCACTGTCTGTCCGGGTGCGGAGTCTCTCCAAAAAGAGGGTGACTTGTCTCTGTGTCCAGCCCCACTCCGCCTTCGCCCTGTCCAGGGCATAGTCGTGAGACCAATCCTCTGCATATATGTATCTAAAGGTAGGCTGCACCCTCGGGGCGACATGGAGGAGAATCAGTAGCACCGCCTCAACTGAGGTGTGGACCGGATCCGCCCGCCAATCTCCTATACCAAACAAGCTCATGCGGGCTGAGTGTAATCGGGTCTGCAATAGGTCCGTGAGCCCCAAGTCACTGAAGTGGTGAGAAAACTCCAGTATCTGATCACGCAGAACTTCCTCTACAGAATTGCAATCCCATGCTGTGTCTGGGGCAACACTGAGAGGAAAGGAGAAGGCCACCATGCTGCTCACCACTGAAGGAGAACGAGGGGGATGGCACACCACGCAAACTCGCAAGGGCGCGACCAGTGTCTCGAACGGGCCAGCATCCAGCTGGAGACACCTGAAAAAACCGTAATCCACTGGGAGCCCCATCACTCGCGGGGGCCCCCCAGGGGAGGCTGGAGAGAACTCTGTGGCGGGCGAAGCTAGGATCACCATCTCCACCGGCCCGGAGTGGCGGTGGAACAGCCGCTGGACTGAACTCTTGCCTACCCAGCTGCGCTGCCCCGAGGCAGTGGGTGGTCTGGCGGAGTATCCTGGAGAGGCACGGGCACTGAGTCTGAATCCTCGTCCATCGGGGTGGGACCTGCTGGCCGCCTATCCCTGACTGGAGCATAAGTGCGGGTAGGTGCCTGGACGCCAGCCGGAGTCGCCTGTCCGCCAGCCTGTGCTGCCTACTGGCGTCTGCGACGGTCCCTGCGGGCCGGGCGTTTCCGCCGGCGAACCTCCTGCCATCCACCAGCCTCCTGGGTCTGCGCAGCATCCTCCGTCGGGGCCTGCTCGTCAGATGATGGCGCCTGCTGAGACGAGCCAGGGATGTCCGGTCTCTGAGGTGGATTGGCCACCCCTCGGGCCTCCTGAAGGGGGTCCAGAGGCGGCAGAGCGTGATGGATGAACCCCCTTGCGGGGACAGGCGCGTGCGAGGTGGCCCATCTCCCGACAGATGTAACACTGGCCGGGGAGGCCCGAATACTCCACGCGCTGTATCAGATGTCCTCCAAAAAGACAAGGGAGGAGGATCGTCTTCGGGAGGGACTCCGGTGACGGAACCACAACAAGAATGGCCGGGAGTCCTGCTGCCCGAGCTATCACTGAAGCCGCTGTCTGAGGCGTCTCCACCACCTGTCCGAATGCCTTGCCAATGGATGACAAGAAGGGCAAGTACTCCCTGCGGAGTCCAGGAAAGCAGATAGTGATGGGGAAACCTGTCGCGCCTGCTAGCGGGTCAGAAGCGGGGTCGAAACCGTGAGTCCATCGCGCCAGGAACGCCCGGGATGAGCGGAGGGCAATGGGGCTCCGAGCCAGCACCATCTGAGCTGCCTGGGGGGACTCGAAATCCACCTGGTAGTAGCCACGTCCCAAAAATCGACGCTGACGATCTTGGCAGGCACGCCAACGAGGCTGCCTTGCAGAAGGTCGCGAAGCTCTCTCCGCATCGGACGGCTACCCACTATCTTGCAGACCAAGGAGGAGGCCTCAAGAGCGGATACTGTGGAAACAAACAACTGATGATCTGCAGCTGTGAACTCCAGACGGAGACCGGAATCGGCAGGGGTAGTCGGAGCGGCTTCCATGGAGTCCTCCAGAGGGAAAAGGCCAGAAACCGGGGTCACCAACGGGAGGGGGACAGCCCTACGAGGAAACGGAGAGGCGGAAGATTAGAGGATAGCGGGGGCGGAGCCCGGGGGGGGGGGGGGGGGGGGGGGGCGGGGGGGCTAGCGGTGGGGGGAGGGGCGAGACGGAAGGGGAGGTGAGAGAGAAGGCGGGGGGGGAAGAGCCGCGCAACGGAGGAGAAGGCGGGGGGGGGTAGAGATGGCGGGGGAGAGAAGCGGGGCGGAGGAGAAGGCGGGGGGGTAGAGATGGCGGAGGAGAAGGCGGGGGAAGAGAAGCGAGGAAGGAGGCGGGGGAGAGAAGCGAGAGGCGGGGGGAGAAGCGAGGCGGATGAGAAGGCGGGGGAAGAGATGGCGGGGGAGGAAGCGAGGAAGGAGGCGGGGGGGGAGAGATGGCGGGGGAGGAAACGAGGAAGGAGGCGGAGGAGGAGAAGGGGGGGGAGAGAAGGCGGGGGAGGAGGCGGGGGAGAGAGGCGGAGGAGAAGGCGGGGACAAGCGGGGGGGAGAGGGGGGCATGCAACAGCGGGAAGCCGCGGGAGGGGGGAAGAGGCGGAGCTCGCAGGAGCAGATCTCAGAGATCGCAACGCTATCAGCCAACTCTATGACTGAATGAATCACAATAACCCATAAGTAACTTATATAATGACCATTGTCACTACAAATAACAATCCACCTATAAATAGCCAATAACAATGGATTATCACTAATAATGAAAGCTAGCCACCTGTAACTTGCCTGTGGCCTTCCCCTAATCCCAAGGCTCCGGAACCCTGACTAGATTAGGCCCTAATCCTGAGGATTAGTGTTAGGTACATAACATACTTCCCCTCATAAGACCTTTCCTCTCTAGGAAACAAAGTCAAGGAATCTCCCCTCTAAACTAGCAATTGTCTCCCAAGTCGAGTCCTCAACCACCCTGTCTTTCCACTTGATCTTATACTCAGGGATCAACTTATTCCTAAGCTTCCTCTCCCTGAAATCCAGTATAAGCTCTGGATCATGTGGAACAAAGGACAAGTCCTCAACCTCTACCAGTTCATTTCATAAGGTGTAACTACGTTATCCTTAGCTCCCAGTTTCTCCTTGAGTCTACTCACATGAAAAACTAGATTAACTTTTACATAAGGAGGCAATTCTAATTTATAAGCCACCTCACCAATCCTTTTCAGGATCTGATAAGGTCCACAGGACTTAGGGGACAGCTTCCCAACCTTCCCTATCCATAACATCTTAGAATTCTTGGGTATCCATAGATATGTAAGCATTCCTCCCTCGGCGCACGCTTCCTATCAACATAAAACCATGATCAGCCTTAAGCACTTCTGATAGATGCCATGCACAAACTAGCATCTCCTACATATCTACTAAGAAATTTCTAGCCGCATCAATCTTTATATCATTAAGTCTTGATACAGTACTTGGAGATCTAGGTTGATAACTGTACACCAGTAGTAGCTGAATGCTTAGCACTTTGTAGGCAAACTCGACCATTGGGATGGGATGCATCTCTCCCAATCAAATAGTTGACTAGAAACGTATGCGCGAAGCATATCCTCCAGAACCTAATTCACTCTCTCTGTCCGTTGTAGGAGAGTCATGATATTCATGACGAATCTTCCTCCTAATCTCAACACAATCTGGTACACAGACTCTCTCATCCCGGAACAATAATCCATTCCGGATCAGGTACTGACTACAGCCGCCCTAACATGGGGTATGACCTCTGTGTCCTCGTCTAAAACCGTGGAGCTCTCTGCTTGAACCCACTCCCAATACCGACTGAAATGCCCATTGGTCCAACACATCCCTCTCATGGAATCATACAAGTCAGGTCAAACTCAAAAGATTCACCTCTCCAATCCAACTCAAAGCATCTGCAACCTGATTCAAACTACACTTCCTATACTGAATCTCCATATCAAAGTCTTGCATAAGCTCTGCCCATTGTGCCTTCCTCTAAACTTAGGTCTGTCGCAAATGTACTTGATCGACTCGTGGTCAGTCAAGACAACAAATTTGGATCAATATAAATAATGTCTCCAAATTTTCAATGCATGTATCACCACATATAACTCTTTTCTCCTAAGTATGCCACCTAACTTGGCTATCATCAAGCTGCTTGCCTTTCAAAAGCTATAGGTCGCCCCCCTTGAATAAGGCAGCCCCAATCGCACAATCACTGGCATCAGTCTCAACTACAAGTGGTTGATGGTATCCGGTAAGTCTAAAATAGGTGCCTCTTTCACCTTACGCTTGAGAGTCTGGAAAGCCTCATCAAGCCTCTCATTCTAGGTAATAGGAATATTGGACTTACGTTTCCATCAAACCTTTGTTGACCTGTTGTTCCCCTCTCGACCAATTTTCTTGCTGCACATGGGTGCTACTGCTGTGGGCAATGCCACCTAGATAGCAGTGTGCAGCACTGCTGTTGGTGGTGTTAAGCAAGCGGCTCTATACAAAGAGCTTAGCCTAGCTGTCAACAAGAGCAAAGCTGCTTAGGCTCTTCCACAACATACCTAAGTACAACACAGCACACAGGCGATCTTCAACAGAGCACCGACAAACAACAAAAGGGTTAAGGATACTCAGCGTTTTAGGGTTTCAAAGTACATGAAACAACAAACCTCTAGTCAAAAATGTGCATACCTTTCTCTTACTCTCTCTCTCTGCGCCAACCCCCTCTGCGCCCCCTCTCTCAAGGCTCAAGCTCTCTCTCTCTCTCTCTGTGCCAACCCCTCTCTGCGCCAGCCCCCTCTGCGCCCCCTCCCGCAGCCCCTCGCCCCCCTCTGCGCCAGCCCCCTCTGCCCCCCTCCCGCCAGCAACCCCCTCTGCGCCAACCCTCCCTGCCGCCCTCTCTCCCGCCAGCCCCCCTGCCCCCCCCCCTCTCTCTCTCTCTCTCTCTTTCGCTCCCCCCTCTTTCTCTCTCTTCGCTGTCCCACCCCTCCCGCTACCTGCCTGCGCCCCCTCTTTCTCTCGCTTCGCTGTTCCGCCTCCCTTTCTCTCTCTTCGCTGTTCCGCCTCCCTTCACAGCCTGCGCCCCCCTCTTTCTCTCTCTTCGCTGTCCCACCCCTCCCGCTACCTGCCTGCGCCCCCTCTTTCTCTCGCTTCGCTGTTCCGCCTCCCTAGATAGCAGTGTGCAGCACTGCTGTTGGTGGTGTTAAGCAAGCGGCTCTATACAAAGAGCTTAGCCTAGCTGTCAACAAGAGCAAAGCTGCTTAGGCTCTTCCACAACATACCTAAGTACAACACAGCACACAGGCGATCTTCAACAGAGCACCGACAAACAACAAAAGGGTTAAGGATACTCAGCGTTTTAGGGTTTCAAAGTACATGAAACAACAAACCTCTAGTCAAAAATGTGCATACCTTTCTCTTACTCTCTCTCTCTGCGCCAACCCCCTCTGCGCCCCCTCTCTCAAGGCTCAAGCTCTCTCTCTCTCTCTCTCTCTCTCTCTCTCTCTCTCTCTCTCTGGGGGCCTATGGGACACAGACCAGGCCACTGACAGAGATACACATAGCAGTATGGAACTGTAATGGTTCACTATGGGTGCAGCCTGGACGACTGGAGCATGTTATGGTGGGGAGAGACATCATACTTCTGACAGAGACACATCAGAGCCCAGAGAGAGGGCTACCTCGAGTAGAGGGATTCCAGTGGGAGTCAGCATACAGGAGGACCACACGCCAGGGTACCTCGAGAGGGTCGGGGGGAGTAGCAGTCCTATTCAGACGAGAGCTACAGGGGAGACTGAGAGTGGTAGCACAGGATCCAGAGGCCAGATACATGTGGATCAGCTTACAGCTCTCACAGGACAGGGTTATATACATAGCTCTATGTTACTTTTCTCCATCAGGATCCTCCTATGTCATTACAGAGGACATGCCACAGGAGGAGGAGATAGGAGCCTCGCCATACACTTGTCTGTCAGAGGAGATTATGCATTATTCTACACTAGGGGAAGTATTTCTTACGGGCGACTTCAATGCCCACACACAGAGCAGACAGTGTGAGGTGTATGACTATGATGACATGGAGATCCTCCACCCTGTGGATCCAGAGGAGATAGGGGCTAGTCGGGCATCAGAGGACACTGGACCAGACAGAGGACATTATGGAGACCACTTACTAGAGTTGGGAGCCAGGCATCGTCTCGTTATTTATAACGGGATGCTACAGTGGCCGGGATCAGGAGGACTGACATGCTTCCCACATGGGGGTCATACACGGACCGGAGGCACGGTGGTAGACTACATTATGGGGTGTTTGGAGGCATCACAGCTTGTCACCTCATTCTCCATTCCACCTCGTCCTATTGGGGCAGATCATACATACTTGGCATTTTCACTAGCCGGATCACCAGTATCACCAGCCCCCACATACCGACGCCACACACTACCATCTACTTCACACATGACATGGCAGACATATACACTGGCAGAGTAGAGGATGGGCTCCTACTCATGGATCCCCTGGCATCTATGGATACCATTACAGCCCAGCTCGCATCACTCCTACACACGGCTGCATTACAGAGCTTCCCACATCGTGTACACTCAGGAGAGCCTGCGAGACCTGGGACTATGCCCCAGAACAGATGGTATGATGACGAGTGCAGAGCCCTATACTCACGACTCCGCATACAGAGAGCCTTGGGAGCCATCACAGAGCAGGAGTCGAGGAGAGAGATGAGGAGACTTACTCGCCGCAAAAGGCGGGCCTTCGCAGAGATGCAGGAGCTAGAGATCTTTCATTTCTTCATGAGTAGAGATAGCCCTGTCTCATGGCGGCACTTCAGAGAGCCCCGGACCCCGACACCTATTGCAGACCCACAGACATGGCACACATATGCAGAGGGTCTATACCATGCCCCACAGCAGCCACCTATACCTCAGCCACAGGAGCCTCGACCTACCACAGCTAGCTTCTTTACCCACTCGATGGTACAGGAAGCTATCCGCCGCCTACAGCATGGACGGGCCGCCGACCATATGGGCCTGCAGGGTGAGCATCTCATATATGCAGTAGATTCTTTAGCTCCTTTTCTTGCACACCTGTTTAACAGGGCACTAGCAGAGGGTTTGCCTGCGGAGTGGACGATGCACACCATTGTGCCGATTCACAAAACAGGGGATATGCTCGATCCGAGCAACTACAGGACGGTTATGGTTGGCCACGTGCTGGCCAAACTCTATGGTGCAGTGCTGGAGCAGGAGCTTAGCTTATATGCTGAGCGAGCAGGTTTACGCTCTTCAGGGCAAGCAGGCTTCAGGAGAGCTTTCTCTACCACTGACCATGTATTCACTTTGAGATGTATGATTGATCAGGCCAGAGTGAGGAAGAGAAAGCTCTATTGCTGCTTTGTGGATTTCCGCAAGGCATTTGACACAGTACCACGAGAGAGGCTCTTTCAGCGCCTGCAGTCTCTTGGCATACCAGCAGATATGACATGGGGCATCTATGCATTATATGAGCAGGTTTTTTGGGCGAGTCAGATGTCCAGGAGGTATGTCCGAGACTATTGCTAGCACCATTGGTGTGAAGCAAGGATGCCCACTTTCCCCCACGCTATTTGGGTTATACATTGATGAGGTGGCTGACTTCATTACACAGGGAGGCGGAGATGGAGTTGATTTAGCAGGTACCTCAGTACATATTATGCTCTATGCTGATGATATTGTATAAGTGTCTGAGTCCCCAGGGAGTCTACAGCAGCATCTACATGCACTCCATGATTTCTGCACACAGAGGGGTCTTACTGTGAACCTTGGGAAAACCAAGGTTATGGTCTTTCATACATCGAGACAGGGCAGGAGTCATCTGACATTCACTCTCGCAGGATGCCAGGTGGAGGTGGTGACATCATACGTGTACCTAGGGGTTACCTTCTCTGCAGCAGCCACACGCTTTACCATGGGTTCAGCAGCCAGAGCTAGATTGACACGGGGATATGCAGCATTGGCTATGCTAGAGAGACAGTGCCACCAGGCGCATTTTCAGGAGCCCCGGACGAAGGGGTGGCTATTTGACACATTAGTCACACCGGCATTGATGTATGGAGCAGCAGTATGGGCGCCAGGCCTTGCTACCCATTGGTGGACACAGATAGAGAGACCACAGGCCCTCATGATGGCACGCATGATACGCAGCAAACCGTCAGTACCTCATGACATTATCCGAGCAGAGTTTGCTGCGCCTCCTATGATGGTAGAGGCCATATTTCAGACTATATGCCTGCTAGACAGATTCAGAGAGATGCCACAGGACAGATTATCATACAGAGCTTTTCAGGCATCTAGACAGTTGGCTGAGGCAGGAGATAGAGGATCATGGTATGCACAGGTCACACATTGGTTCTCACAGCATGGCCTAGACATGGATCATCTACCACCATTCCAGTATGACAGGGATGCACCACATATCCGTCTCTCTCATAGTGAGAGGAACAGAGTATTGAGACAGGATCTATGGCAGCTCTATACAGGAGAGACATGGATATCGCCTACACAGCCTCTTCCACCGAAGATGCTATACTACAGAGATCACTTCATGAGTATCACTGTTGATGGATTTATAGAGAGGCCTAGATACATGGAGGGCTTTTTACCACACGGCTCCCGAGTGGCTATTGGTCAGCTCAGAGTTTCATCACACCGATTGGAGATTGAGACTGGCAGAGCAGCACGGATCCCCCGAGAGGAGAGGGTATGCAGATTGTGCAGAGAGGAGGTGGAGAGTGAGGAGCATTATGTATGCAGATGCAGAGCATATACAGCCATCAGAGAGAGATATCCCATTTTATTCAGAGAGCCACATTCCCTACGCCAGATCTTTGAGGCAGCAGACCAGCGCATACTGGGGAGATACATTCTAGACATACAGCGCCACAGAGAGACATTATTACAGGCTCAGACAGCTCCAGAGGGGGGACGACAGACACAGATTACTACATTTTTTCAGAGATCCATACCCCTCCCAGCCCCTACACGGCAGGGAATTACTCTCCAGAGAGCAGAGACACTTAGAGCCCGCAGGAGACAGAGGACACCTGGCTTTCGGACACCACGCCTATACCAGAGAGAGATGACAGAGATCAGAGCTAAGTTTCACAGAGAGGGTGCGGAGCGACTGGCTCGCTTCAGAGCACACCCAGGCATGTTCTTCAGGGAGCTGTGGACACCCCCTTCACTGATGTATACCATTTTATACCCCCAGTATGGTACAGGATGGAGCTAGCTAGGTTGCATATCATGATTGTATACTCCATGCATATAGCTTTGCATTCTCCTAGTAATAGAGCTCCATCCCCTGCACACCCAGATTCAGCTTTTTTATTCAGTACTTTTTCATTTTGTTGGGATGACAGAGGATACCCCATACAGGTACTCCGATTTGTCTCATAGGCCGAGTTCGGTCTTTTGGAAGACGTTAATAAAATCTTTCTTTCTTTCTTTCTTTCTTTCTCTCTCTGTGCAAACCCCTCTCTGCGCCGCCAGCCACCTCTGCGCCCCCTCCCGCAGCCCCTCGCCCCCCTCTGCGCCAGCCCCCTCTGCCCCCCCTCCCGCCAGCAACCCCCTCTGCGCCAACCCTCCCTGCCGCCCTCTCTCCCGCCAGCCCCCCTGCCCCCTCTCTCCTACCAGCAACCCCCTCTGCGCCAACCCTCCCTGCCGCCCTCTCTCCCGCCAGCCCCTAGTCAGGCCCCCAAGGCAGCAACATAACTCTCTCTCTTTGCTGAATCTCCTCTCTTTCCCTTTCCCCTGACTTGACCCCCCCCCCCCTCCCTGTTGCTGCTGTTTCGTGCTGCTGTCATGGATTAATTTTCAGTCCATTGGCTGTGGGAAGTTCTGCAAAAAGTCATGGCCAAGACCGGGTTTAAAGAGGAGCTCGTGAAGGTAGAGGACAAGCTCGGCACAATTATCAAAGAAAATAAGAAGATGGTCGACTCTTCCGTTACCGCAATCATAAACCGCCTCTCCAAACTCGAGAAGGGATTTGACAAAATCCAGGAGCTCGAAGAGAGATCTTCAAAGCAAGAGGCTGAGATTTCAGCCTTAAAGGAGGAACTAGTGGAGGCCAAACTGCATGCTAAAAGTCAAGCGGCTGAAATCTCAGCCCTCAAAAAGGAGTTGGAAGCCACTTCAAAAAGCAAGCTTGAGGATGGAGAATTTCAGCCCTCCTTGATTGAAGAGCTGAATACCATCAAGGAACAATGAGGATCATTCGAGAGGAGGAGGAGCAACATAAAGAGAAGACATCTTCATGGGTGGAGGTGATCACAAAGACACAAAAGAAGATGGACGAGGTCGCCAAGAAAGGGAAAGGTAAAGAATCGCCACCCATCCCCACTCCCACCATCATCAACATGACTCTTGAAGAGGAGCAAAGGAGGAAGACCCGGGCCTTACATGTACGAGTGTCCGGTCTAAAAGACCGTGATGATGCGGAAGGGGAAACCAAGGAGCTCTTCTCTATGATGGGCATTGAAGCCACGCACACAAAGGCATGGAGAGTGGGAAAGAAGAGGGAAGGTAGTGGCGAATCTTCTTCTAAGGAGAGAGCACTTATCATTCGTTTTCCCTCCATGGAAGCAAAGAAGGACTTCTTGAAGAGACGTCCTACACTCAAGCAAACGGGAATATTTCTTGGAGATGACCTCACACTCTCGCAACTTGCCCACATGAAAGAAGTTATGCCCGAGATAAGGGCAGCCCGAGAGAAACGGAAAGTGGCCTTCTATAGAGATGGTAGAGTGGTGATTATGGAGAGGCGCTCTTCATGACGGCGCGAGACCTATGGGACTACACTCAAAGTTGCTACTTGGAATTGTAATGGATCTCTACGCCTTGATGTAGGGGCTTTTGAGGATAGTTTCACTGGGAGGGACATCATCTTCTACTGTGAGACGCATCATGCTCCTGAAAAGTCCATGCCACATGTTACTGGATACCGATGGGAGACAGCTTGTAGACAGGAGACTCGTTCAGAGCATAGAGGACGGGGCTCAGGAGGAGTGGCAGTATTGTTTAGAGAGGAGCTACAGCCACTGATACATATAGTACGCAGAGATGAGCAGGCTAGGTACATGTGGGTTAGACTCAGGGCAGAGACCGGCAGATATCTCTACATTGCTATATGCTATTTTGCTCCTAGTACATCAGTGTATGCATCACCTAGCGGGCAGTCTCCCTTTTCTATTTTGGATGATGACATTTGGGAGTTCTCCAGGGATGGTGACATCATTCTCTTGGGAGACTTCAATGCCAGGACCGCCCATAACCAGACAGTATTTTATGATACCTCAGAGGAGATGTTGAGGGAGCTTGATGTTAGGGATATGGGCCTATCTAGACTCTCACAGGATGAGGAACATACAGTGTATGGGCGGTATTTGATAGACATGGGGACTGCACATGGATTGGCCATCCTGAATGGCCTACAGAGATTCCCAACATCGGGCGGTTTCACTAGCTTTCCACATCGGCATGGTGCTAGTACAGTGGACTATGTTATGGCTCAGCCCAGTCTCATTCCCTCTTTTCAGGATTTTATGGTAGGCACTAGGCCGGTAGGAATAGCAGTGGATCATGCTATCTTGTCCTTCACTCTCACATTTCAGTTCAGCACCGCTCCATTGGGACACGTCTCCACACACAATCGTTATACCTTTACGAGGGAGACTGACACCGTATACACGGATGAGATATACAGACACGCCTATGTGCCGAGGAGCCGGGACGGCCATTAGATGAGCTCACTCAGATATTGATAGAGACGCTTCATGCTGCAGCATCAGAGGCATATCCCCATAGTCAGCCTACACGGAGACGATGTGGGAACATGCCCCAGAACAGTTGGTATGATGAGGAGTGCAGAGAGATGAGGGTCAGATTACAGAGAGAGGTGCTCATGGGTGTTACCACTCACAGACAGTCACGGATTACCTTCCGGCACCTAGTGCGACGGAAGAAGAGGCCTTATCTTGCTCAGTTAGAGAGGGATTTGTACCAGTTGTTTATGAGTCAGGACTCAGGCGAGGCATGGAGACTATTCCATGAGCATTCACCATCACCAGCCATTACCTCCACAGAGATTTGGGGTGAGTATGCAGCATCCCTGTACACAGCACCAGGACAGCCGCCCCTGCCAGACCTATCGGAGCCATGCCCAGAGACGTGTGCTTTCTTTACTGCTGAGATGGTAAGGAAAGCTATTGACAGGATGAGGACTGGGAGAGCATATGATCATGATGGTTTGGTAGCAGAGCACTTTATTCATGCCAGAGATATGCTTGCAGAGCTTATTGCTATGATGTTTAACCGAGCCATGTGTGAGGGTTTTCCTGAGACTTGGAATATGTCCACGATTGTGCCTATCTTCAAGTCAGGGGATCCCATGCTTCCTGGGAATTATCGTACCATCATGATTGGTCACACATTGGCTAGATTATATGCATCTATTCTTGAGGAGGAGTTGAGTAGATGGGCAGAGAGAGAGGACATACATGCATCAGGGCAGGCAGGGTTCAGGAGAGGTTTCTCCACTCTTGACCATATCTTGACACTCAGAGCTATTATTGAGGAGGGCAGATTATATGGCAGGAGGATTTATTGTTGCTTTGTGGATTTCCACAAAGCTTTTGAAACAGTACCGAGAGCCAGACTGATGCGCAGACTACAGGAGAGGGGAGTGCCCACAGAGCTGATTTGGGGAATCATGGCTTTATACAGGACAGTTGTGGGACAGGTACGTACTACCCAGGGTATATCTGAGATGGTTCACTCCACTATTGGGGTGAAACAGGGCTGCCCCCTTTCCCCCACCTTATTTGGGATGTATGTGGATGAGGTTTCGGACTATGTAGAGCGGGAGGGTGACAGAGGAGCACAGCTAGCAGGGACATGGATTCCGCTGTTATTGTATGCTGATGATATTGTGCTGATCTCAGATTCTCCAGAGGGGATGCAGCGTCATTTGGATGCATTGCACATGTTTGCAGAGGACAGTGGATTGTCTGTTAACCTTGGTAAAACCAAGGTGATGGTGTTTAACACCACAGCACAGTGGGTTAGGAGGTCAATGCCCACCTTTACATATGGTCAGGAGACAGTGGAGTATACAGATGCATATACTTACCTTGGTGTGGTTTTTAGTGGCCCACTATTTTCCTTGAGGAGAGCAGCGGAGACCAGATTGACTAGAGCTTATGCAGCATTGGGGAGACTAGAGAGGATGTGTTCGCAGGTTCAGTTTTAGGAACCTCGAACAAAGCTGTGGCTCTTTGACACTTTGGTCACTTCAGCCATGCTGTATGGAGTGGAGATATGGAGACCCTCAGTGGATCACCACAGCCGAGCTGGTAGCACTGATGGATGGAGACGTATGGAGAGGTCCTTGGTTTCTATGATTTCCCGGATGATTAGGGCCAAGGCCTCCGTACCACATGATATTATCCGTGCAGAGATGGCTGCCCCCCCATTGGTAGTAGAGGCACTCACTCGATCAGTCTCCTTTATACATAGCACTTGGGCTCTCCCTAGAAACAGATATGCTCGCTTAGCCCTGGAGTCTTCACGACAGTTGGCATCACAGGGAGACGGATCATGTTGGTATGCACAGATGATAGCTTGGTTCCAACTGCATGGCTTTAGTATGGACAGGCTACCTCCATTTCAGTACTCACTGGATGCACCCTCCCTCTCTCTCACACGGGCAGAGATTACCAGACTTATCAGGCAAGACTTGACTCAGCTGGACACTAGGAGGACATGGATACAGCCGACACACGAGCTTGGTATGAAGATGGCTTTCTATAGAGATCATCTTCTCCAGCTCACGGAGGATGGGTTTGTGATTAGACCCAGCTACATGGATACTCATCTTTCTCATGGGGTACGGTGTGCTATTGGTCAGATGCGCACATCCTCACACCAGCTAGAGATTGAGACTGGCAGATTCAGAGGAGTACCAGCTGAGGCCAGGATTTGTCAGCTGTGCCAGATGGAGCCAGAGACAGAGTTACATTACATATGTCACTGTCCAGTATATTATGAGATACGAGGCCGTTTTCACTGCCTGTTCAGAGAGGGCTTTGGACCACTTTCTAGAGTCATGAGATACCAGGATCAGAGATGCCTCGGATTGTACTTGCTGGAGCTGCGCAGACATAGAGAGGGTCTCCTGAGAGGGAGGGGATCAGAGAGGGAGAGACACCTACAGAGGCAGATTACAGACTTCTTTCGACCAGAGATTGAGCAGTCAGGTCAGCAGGCATTGCAGCTAGCCCCAGAGTACAGCCGCACCAGAGGTACACTGATTGATCAGGCTATAGAGCTGGGGCGGTCCAGGCGCCCCAAGATGAGAGGCCCATCTCGACACCGGCGGAGACTACAACAGAGGATCAGGACCATACTAGCACGGCATGGGAGACGTCTAGTTAGAGTACTCACCATGGAGGACATTGAGGATATCCGCCATCGATCGATGAGAGACATCTTTGGATAGTGATGTGTATGATGCTTACCTTTGTTGCTGGAGTTTTCCTCCTAGATGTTATCCATTAGGAGTTCCTGGTACCGTACTTTTCCTCATAGTTGTTTCAGTTTCAGTTAGTTGTTTAGTTGTTTTTAGCTTTCCTTACACAGACATTGTATCAGATCCACCAATTGTTGTAACCTTTTTGGTCTCATAGGTCATTTTGGCCTTTTGAAGACGTTAATATATCATTTCATTTCATTTTCATTTCATTTCTCTCTCTCTTTTACACAGAATCCACAAGTTCCTTTATGCAACCCTAACAGCATAACTCTTACCTGATTTGCAAATCAAACAAAAGCATAGTGAGCGAGAGATACCTGGAGAACATGACCAATCACAGAACAAGATAGCCACACAAACCTTGTCAACCTTTTTGCTTCCGTGATCAGGCAAGCTCTAATACCGACTGTAAAGCCCCCATATGACCGCCTGATACACAAGCTAAACACACAAGGTTAGTACATATAGAAGGGTGCACGCAAACTCACCTCCCAACCGTACATTCCATTAGGAATCACCCCCAAGCCACAGGTTAGGGTTCCACTCCCCACAGGCCAAGCCAATCAGACCTAGCGTCTTATACCACCAGAGCTTGTCCTATGGAACTTTCAGCATGACCGCCTGTCAACCGCCATGTCCATGGCACGAGTCCGGTCCAAGCACAGACCATCAGTCAACTCTATGACTAAATGAATTACAATAACCCATAACTTATTTAATGACCATTGCCACTATAAATAACAATCCAGCTATAAATAGCCAATAACAATGGATTATCACTAATAATGAACCCTAGCCACCTTTAACCTCCTTGTGGCCTTCCTCTAATCCCAAGGCTTCCCAACCCTGATCAAATTAGGCCCTAATCCCGAGGATGTCTTAGGTATATAACACCAACCTAAGGACACCTCACACCTGACCATTACTAGCTTCTTCTAGGTACAGCATGGCAGGACGAGTTGGGGATCCAAAGAGGTTCCTGACCCACAAACCCATCAAGAGGGACCAACTATCAAACCGCACCAATCCACGACCCACCTTGATCACTTGGAGTCATCTTGGACCACCACTCGACGCCCCCGATCTTTGGCAACCCTCCACATGGCAGCTACAGTTTGAGTAGATTCTCCAACTACATAGCCACTTTCCCACTCGTGGTGGACATGCGAGCCTCTCGACAGTCATAGATTCCCCTAAGTTGGATATTTTGGATGGATGAGGATGATACCACACACGCATGAGCTCTCCTTTGTATGATATAGAGATGTACTTGCACATGTATATTCACTCACTATGATGATGATGACGATGGGATAAACATGCAGCTAGTCCAGCCTCTTGTATGATACTTTTGGTTTCTTCTAGCCCTTTTTGCGGCCATGTACCACATGGAACCCTTGTTTTGGTCTCATAGACCCATTGAATCATGATTCGCCACACATTGGCCAAGCTCTATGGATCACTGCTAGACGCAAAGCCCACTTGATTTGCTGAGAGGCGAAGCAAGGCTACGTCTCAAGCGACGCTCCCGCTCCCGTGTCTCTCTCAGCCGTGTCAAGGCTGTAGCGTGCAAAAAGGAGCTGAGCTTGATGAGGCCCTGGGCACACTGGCCTGTTGCATCCAGGTTAGAGCTAGCTCCTGCCTCAAACAACCACGATAACGTACATAGTGTGCGCCGCCCAGGCCCTGTACATTCCATGAGATGATCCTCATGGAAGACTTGCTGAGGTGGAGCCTGTCTCAGCCATACGGCGGGCCTTCGCAAGCGGCTTGGATGGAGAGTAATCCCCATCCGAGCGGCTACGAATCTGCCCACCCAGTGTGCTGCAAGAGTCTCGGACCAGGCGCTAGTGGCCGTGTCCCATAGCGACTCCCTCCCACTCGGAGAGAGAATCCTCATGTATGCATACATAGCCAGGGTCTCGTGCTAGGTCTGCCACTATGCGAACCACCAAGTGTCGATTCCCGGAGGCATCCGCACTCCCGGTATCAAAGAAATGTGCCAACTTCCAGAGTCAGCCTATCACGTCTGTCATCTCCAAATCGCTCATGTGGTGAGAAAACTCAACTGCCTGTGTCTGCAAAATACTAAGAGCGAGATCCAGAGTCCACTCCCGGTCGCTAGTGCCGCAAAGAGGAAAAGCTCCCCTCGGGCCGGAGGTATCACCACATGAACTCTGATGGGTGCTGGCTCATGGGACCCCTCCGCTCCAAAAAGGCGTGTAAAGGAGTAGTCGAAAGCCTCCGAGCGCTGTCTAGTGTCGAGACTACTCAGCCGACTGCGGATAGAGGATATCCGTGAAGCACGAATCGGCATGGTAGGTCTCCTCTGCGGTGCACGAGCAAGGTCGGTGCTCAGTGCCCGCCGGACTGCAGGTGAGCGCCAGGGTACTGCCAGTGCCTCCCGAGGAGCTGAGGCGAGGGGGGGGGGGGGGGGGAGAAGGGGGTGGAGAAGGAGACGTTGAACAATCGGGAGCGGGAACAGGAGGAGGCGAGGGTGGAAGCGAGGTGGGAGGGGGGGGGGGAGGGGGAGGGGGAGGGGGGGGTGCTCGCATCTCCTGGTCCTCAGTCTGCGCTGGCTCCTGGAGGGGAGCAAAGCTGTTCCTCACTGGAACTCAATGATGGTGAGGCTGTGTCTGCTGCTGAGTCGGTCTCTGGGCATGCTGCTATGGCTGTCTCCCTCTACGGCGCCCCTGTCCAGGCTGCCAATCAGAGGTCTCTGGGGGCTGAGCAGGTGTCCCGGAGGCTGCCTGCCGAGCCACATCTGTGGGCGGGCCACCGGAGGTCTGCTGCTGTGGTGAAGGTCGGGGTCTCGTGCGAGGGCACGCCTTGGCCAGGTGGCCGACCTGCCTGCATATAAAACACTGGTTCGGGAGCCCCGAGAACTCCACTCTCTGATCGATCCATTCCCCCCCCTATCCTAGGTAACTGAATGACCTTCGGAAGGGAGGAGATGTCAGGAACCAAAACTCTGACCAAAGGAAGGCCAGCTGCTCTAGCCACCACTGAAGCTGCTGTGGGGCCAGTCTCAAGCACCGAGCCCACCAGTGATCCTATCCTAGAAAGGAACGGAAGGTACTCGCGGCGAAGTCCAGGAAAGCAAACTGTGACATGGAATAGGCGCTCTCCCTGCTCGGCCGCTGTTGGGTCGAAACCATGCTGCCAATGTCTAAAGAAGGCCCGAGCGCCCCTGATGTCAAGGGGACTCATGGCTAGGACCTGGGCCACGCTCTGGGCTGTCTCGAACTCAATCGGGTAGTGTCCGCGGCCCAATAACTGAACGTCCAAGATCTTGCCCACATCTGCAAGAAGGCGAGCTTGGAGAAGATCCCGGATCTCCCCTCTACTGGGGCGAGTGCCAACTATACGGCAGATGGTGGAATGTGCCTAGAGGCGTTCCACCTCTGCGGCGAGGCTCACTTCCTCTTCTGGAGAAAGAGAAAGCCTGATGGGGGTATCCTCAAGGGCGGGCGAGGGGGCTGCGGAACAGTCCCTCTGAGGTGGGGCGGGAGGAGCCTCCATCAGAGTCTGCAGTTGAGTCGAGGGCAAGCGAAAACGGAGGGTCCTGCAAGAACCAAGCTGCACGAAAAAGCAGAACGAGGAGGGGAAGAGGGGGAAGGGCGGAAGTCAAAGGGGGAAGGGCGAGAAACAGAGGGGGAGGGGCGGAAGATAGAGGAGGGCGGAAGATAGAGGGGGAGGGGGGCGGGAGACAGAGGCGAGAAAACGGGCAGCGGGAAGCGAAAAAAAAGGGGGGGCGAGAAAAAGCGCAAAAAGGGGGGGGGGGGGCAAGCAGGGGGCGGGACGCGGAAGAAGGGGGGAACGGGGGGCGCAAGGGAGACGCGGCCGGCGGGCAATGGCGATGGGCACGAAAGGGGGGGCGGGGGGCGCGAAGAGCACAGGGGCGCGGAGGGGGGGTGCGAGCAGGCGGGGAGAAGCGCAGGCTCGAAGGCGGGGAGGGGGGGTGCGAGCAGGCGGGGAAGTGGCGAAGGCAGCTCGAGGAGGGGGGGGGGGGGGGGTGAAAGCTTCAGCGAGCGCAGGAAAGGTCCATCCTCGAAGAATTATCCTATGTTCCACATAATGAATATCGATGTAAACTCAACTTAGGCTTTGGCCGAGGATATATATGAATCACTTTTTGATCCAAATTCTGTCTTTTGGTTGTTTCTATGATCTTTTCAATACTAAAATTTTATTAAGATCATCTGCTTTGGAGTGTAATTCTATCTCAAGCAATAGTTTTTTCTGGTAAAAAGATCCTTCAATTAGTTAAAGAGAAAACAGCCACAAAGGGCTAAGTACAACCATGAAGGCCTAAATACAAACTCGCCTCATATAAGGGTGGGAAACAAGTGATCATAAGGGGGAAGAGATACTTCTCCTCCGGCTGGCCGCTCTACAAGGAGAGGACTAACTTATAAAGGGGGAGGGAAACAACCACACAGGTGGTCTGTAGTGCCAAATGGGGTCACCGCCTCTATCAGTGAGGAAAGGGCCAGGCCTCCAAAGTCTCAAGAAGGCCTCGCTACATCTAGCACGCCAGATGTGTCAAGCTACTATGCTACTGCAAATCTCCCAACGCTGGCATGAGCCTAAACGCCAAACACCTGCAGGCATAGTTGTTTCTCGTACGCGTACGAACCTATTCGTACGTACGAGTCGTACGGTACCGTACGGTACGAGTTAGGGTTTTTTTTTTTTTTTTCCAAAAAGTTTTTTTTTCCTTGAAAAAAATATTCCAAATGCTAAAAAAAAATAGAAACCCTGCTTTACGAAGATCCCAAATGCTAACAATACTTCGCAACTTTCGTGTCCACTAAGTATTCCATATGGGGTTGTGGAGAGACCTAAAAAATCTGGCGAGGTAGACTGGTAGTGTACACTTGATTGGTAGGATGAGAGAATCTTGCTACATCACTTGGGGATCCCTGGTATAGGTAGGCTAGACAATTAGATTCTCAAGTTATGCACAAGGGAGAACATTTGGACATGGCCATTTTGATCTAGAGAGGAGTCCCTAAACTTATCACCCTAGATGCACTCCTCGTATTTGTGCAAGGACGGTCCCTTAGTCATAAACGCTACACTGGGAGACCTTTGGTATTGCATTACCCATCCAGGTTCTTTTTTGGAGACAATCGGGAGATCCAACCGAGAGAGACACATATCCATGTACTAGTTTCTCAAGCACTGTAGACTCCTCCCCTCCCAACCTTCCCTCACATTCAAGCTTGAAGCTCCATAGCTTGTAAGTGTAAAAAATAAAAACCGTATTTTATCGTACCGTATCCCAAAATTTCATATCGTACCGAATATTCCCGTACGGTATCGTACCGTACGGTATCGTATTTTCGTACCGTGACAACTATGCCTGCAGGTGGGGTTGTGACTGGTACTAGTATAATACGATGGTCGGAGTCATGAAGGGCATGGCCTCCCCCATCCTCCTCGTAAGTCCTGACCACTCTAGCCTTGGGGGCCCAAGCGACAGTACCCCAAGTGATAATCCGGGTCGCTGCCCTGTCCATGGCAAAGATGCGGAGAATCCGCTGCCAAATCTGCTGAGCCTTCGGGCAATCCCAAAGGCAATGTCGCTGAGACTCCTAGGGGTGGCCGCCCTCCTACTACCAGCCTAGTACCCACTGCCAGACTCCTGTGTGCCGTCAACCAGAGGAAGAGAGCGATCTTCCTCGGCCGAAAGCTGTCCCAAAGCCTCTTCCAAAAATCCGAAAAGGAAGCACTGAGACTGCCAGTGTGCTGCTGTTGCCGGTGTGCCATCTATCTCCGACATCTGGATCCTACGGCCGAGCCTGGCTGTATATGCAAAGAAAGGGGCATCCAGAGTCTCCACCCAATCTGTGGGATCATGCCACCTCCACTCTCCAGGGTCCCACTGCAACAACGTGAGAGGTCGGCACTCCCAAATCCATAACCGCCAAAATCTCTCCCTGGCCACCTTGGCCGGTGCCGGATCTATGTGCCATGCACATGCCCGAAAACCAATCACCCTCACTCTCTACAAGGTGTAGTCTCTGAAATCCTCCAAGGGGTGCTATGATCTCTCTAATATGCCATGTAGTCCAATACAAAAAGTGAGCAGACAATTGTCCTCATCTGCTCCATAGACCGCCACGAGAATATCGTGTCTGGTGAACACGCCTAGCCATATCGGGGGGGTCAGGTCTGGAATAGGAGTCAACCACTTTGGAGGAATAATTGAGTCAATGTCGATGCTTAGCTTGTCTCTACCCCAGATCCCTTCACCCTATCAGGCCTCTCGCATGCTCCTCTTGAGGTAACTGCCTGTGTGTAACCCAATCTCCAAGAGACCTGGCTAGTCCCATGCTCAAGGATATGTGCGGTCGGGCCCCTATCATGTGGCCACTCGGTAAATGGATCAGGGGGTTCGATTTGTAGTCTGGACAGATCACCATTCGTTGAAGTATATTTATGATTAGCCTAACCTGAGGGGTCGGAAGGCCAGATGGGTTGACCTCATGTAAGAGTTTGACTTTGAGATTCATTACCGTAGGGAAACAACCAATCAGGTTGCTGATGCCCTTAGTAGGATCCTCGAGGTTAATGCTATCTCTTTTGTTGAGATAACGACTGACTTTTATCTATCTCTGAAAGGGCATTGCCAACAAGATTCCCATTTTTATCGAATCTAGCAATTGGTCCACGCCGGAAGCAGCCTACAAGATCCGAGTGTTCCGGACACTCCGGTGAGTGCTGCTAAGAGAAAGATATTGGAAAAGTATTCCATTCGAGGTGGATTACTGTTCAAGGATGACAAGGTTTGTGTGCCCAGTGATCTGGACGTCCAAACCTTGATATTGCATGAGTGCCACAACGCACCTAGTGCGGGGCACCTGGGCATACATAGAACCTTAGCCTTGGTTGGCCGGCATTTTTACTGGCCACGCATGAAGTCCTTTGTTGAGGATTATGTGCGAAAGTGTTGCCAGTGCCAGCTTAACAAAGCTGAAAGGCTTAGAACTAGTGCCTTTACAAATTCCTAAGAACAAATGGCAACGTATCTCGATGGATTTTGTAGTTGGATTACCCCGGACTAATAGGGGCCATGACTCAATCTGGGTTATTGTAGACCGATTGACAAAGATGGTAAGATTTATCCCTACTAAGTCGACGATGAAGAGTCACGAGTTGGCTCGGCTCTTTGTGGAGCAGTTGTACAAGTTTTATGGACTGCCTGAGGAGATTGTTAGTGACAAGGATCCCAAATTCATTGCACAATTTTGGCAATCTATATTTTCCAAATTGGAAACATGCTTGAGTATGTCATCTTCCGATCATCCTGAGTGGGATGGTCAGACGAAGAGGACTAACCAGACTATGGAGTATATGTTGAGGGCGTATATCTCCAAGAGACAATCCGAGTGGGAAAGGTACCTCCCACAGATTGAGTTTGCTTATAATAGCAGTAAGCATGCAGCTACTGGTTATAGCATAGTCACAGAGAATGGGCATTTTTAGACTCGGGAATGTTGGGGATGGCAGCATCTTTCCGTTCCCATTCCCGTCCCATGTCACTCTATAGTCACAGGGAATGGCCATTCTCAATCATTTCTGTCCCCGTTCCCCGTCCCCATTTCGGGTCCCATGTTATAGCCCATTCATGCTCATGTATGGTTATCAACCAAAGTAACCTATAGTCGTTGGACTGAGAGGAGTCAAATTGCAATCAGCAGTGGACTTCTTGCAAGATATGCAAGACATGCTGAAAATTGCCAGGGAAAGCGTACAAAGTGCTCAAGATCGCGCTCAAATTTACACCAACCAACGATGAACCCCTAGAGCCTTATAAGAGGCCATGCGGGTGTATCTTAAAGTCCCAAAGGACTCTAAAACGATGAGAACTGGTAAGGTTTACAAGCTGTCTTCTCGATGTTGTGGTCCTTATCACGTCACAAAGAAGATTAGTGAGGTAGCCTATCGGTTAGCAGTTCCTTCTGGAATCAAGATTCACCCTGTTTTTCACATCAGTCGTTTAAAGGAACGTCTGGGTGAAGGTGATGAGATTGTAGTATTGTACCATTGAAGGAGATCCCTAACCTCGAGGACATGACTAGGTATATTCCCTGAGCCCGAGTTGGTTCTGGATCAACATACAAAATGGTCTCGATATACCGTTCATTCAGAGTACTTGATCAAATGGAAAGGACGGTCTGAGGTCACCCCATGTAGTTGTATGACACCGTCAATAGCACCATCTAGTATTGCATCGACAACATTTATTGCTGCTTTGTGGATTTTTGCACAGATTTTGATAAGTTACTGCAAACCCGCCTCCTACACCGTATACAAGAGATAGGAGTCCCATGTACCATGGCTTGGAGCATCATCGCTCTCTATGAGTCCATCACCGGACAAGTGAGAGCCCCATGAGGTACATCGCACGAGATTTCCAGCACTATTGGGGTGAAACAAGGCTGCCCTCTATCATCCACTCTCTTTGGCCTCTACATTGTTGAGATCTCTAGCTTCATTGCCAAATAAGGCGGGGCTGGTCCCAAACTGGCAGGCATATTGATCCCCCTACTACTTTATGCAGATGACGTTGTCCTCCTTTCAGATTCAGATGAGGGGCTTTAGAGGGAATGGATGCCTTAGAAGAGTTCTGCACTAAGCGGGACCTCCCTGTTAACTTTGGTAAAACCAAGGTAATGGTCTTCTCGAATGTGGTTGATATGATTTTGAAATTATAAGCTTAAATGCTATCCAGATGATGAATTCGAATGTGGTTCCCACCCCTTCACATTCAGATTGAGCTTTACATACAGAGGGGATCCTGTGGAGATTGTCTCATCCTATGTCTACCTTGATGTCACTTTCAGCGGCTCACACTTCACCACACTTCCCGCAGCACATGCCACAATGACACGGGGATATGCAGCCTTGAGCTTACTTGAGTGGTAGTGCTTCCAAGCACATTTCCTGGTACCCAAGGCTTGCCCTTGAGTCCTCGAGACAGCTAGCACTCAAAAGCCACCCTGGAGTATGGTATGCCTTGGTTTCCACTTGGTTCACAGGATATGGGCTCCGCATGGACCATCTCCCACCGCTTCATTACACTTTGGACTCCCCTTTTCTCCGGCTTTCTCATGAGGACACCAACCGGGATAGATATCCAGATAGATCTTCTTAGGCTCTATACTCACTGCACATGGATCACACCTTCAAAGCTCCCACCGAAGATGCGCTTCAACAGAGATCACTTCCTCACGCTCACTGAGAATGGATTCATCCAGCAGCCACCTGAGTGTTCACATGTCCCATGCCATGCGGATTGCCACTGGGCATACACGGGTTTCATCCCAACCGCCTCAAAGTGGAGATAGGCAGAAACATAACAAGTTACTTCAATTGAAAGGCTATACTAAATGGAAAATCCAACAGAATATAAAACCAGGGCCTTCTTCAACACTGCACAATTGCAAAAGCAGAAAGTGGCCACCATGCACCCATACCTAGCAGCTGTTGAAACCTAGTCACCACACATGCAGAGACTCTAACCTTTACAAGAACTGCTATCATGGCACTCTGGATTTGCCCTGCAACTCAGCAGCCATGGACTTAGATGTTAAGACTGATTGCCACAATGCAGCACGTGCACCACCATCCACAAGAATACAACCTTAATACCCCTATGGAGAGTTGCATCTTGGAACTTCCTCAACTCCCTGGCAGGTTGACAGAAGTCCAGGCTTGGCAGACCACATTGAAGTACACATCCCTTCCGTAGTCTATGTCAAATGGAGAAATCCAACCGCCTACATAGAATGGCAAATCCAACTAGCCACCTCTACACACTGGATATTGGGACATGAAGAAAATGACAGGCATAGGGGAATACATCAGACATGACACACAATAACAAAATGCAGAGCTCTCACATAATCTTAGGAGATGCAAGCCTGAATACTCTGCTTGCTAGAAAAACCTGAATATTGTGCTTGCTAGAAAAATACAAGTACATCTAGTTAAAATCTCTCACCTGAAATGCATCAGGAGTTGGCGCAATCGTATTAGGCAAAGGGGGGCCCGTCAGACCAGGATAAGGTGTAGCACCAAGTGGAGCCATCATGTTGGAAGGATGACCCTGCAATCCACCTAGATTTGCTCTATAAGGTTGCCCTCCGCTCAAAGCCATTCCACCACTTTGCATCCCCCCACTAGCTAAAAATTCTCCTCCAGCACCTGAGCCTTGAAATTGTGGAAGAGATAGAGGCTGCACAGATGGCACTCCGAGCGCAGGTGAAGAACCTATTTGAGGTGCAAGTTGGGACGCAAGACCCTGCATTGATATCATAGAAGTCATTTGTCCACTCATAACAAGCGGGGCAGGGGATTGAGAAAGGCCTGGCCTTGACAGCAAAGGCTCTGCAGGAACACTGGTGGGTGCCACACCGAGAGGAAGCGGGGGTTGTTGAGGCACAGGAGGGACCATTGGGCGAGGGGGTGGAAGCGGTGGAGGTGGAGGTAACATCTGCACTTGCTGATGTTGCTGAGACTGTTGAAGGGATAAAAGAGGTTGCTGCTGCGGAGCTTGATGCAGAGGCTGCATTTGCACTTGCTGAAGAACAGGTTGACTAGAGCCCATCATCGAGGGATATGGAGCAGAGGGGGGATGAGGACCCCTCGGGAGAAGACCAGGTGGCATCGTACCAAGCATCGTTTGCTGTCGGGATGAGTCTGCTGTAACCCCAGTTTCCATGGAAGACTGAACAAAGGGCATGGCCATTCCAACACCTGGGATAGTACCATCGCCACGAACAGGTCCCCCGGATGCAAAAGCTCCCGGTGTGATCGGCCCTTCTGCTGACTGGAACGCAGCCGGTGGATTACCAATCATTGGTGATGCTTGCTCATTGGCGTTCCCTGCATATCAGAAAAACATGTAAGAATCTCAAAAAAAAAAAAAGGCACAGGCTTAATGTATATAATTAAGTTTAGACCACCATAACCTTGAAAATAAGAAGCACCGAACTTTTCCCTCACAGGATCACCAGGCCGGTTACGGCACCAAAACTTTGTGGTGTGATCATTGCTTCCACTGTGTAACAATATAATAAGTCTCGTAATTCTTCTATATGAGCTACTTGCCAGCTCACCAAGCTCATTCCAAACCAACTTCAATTAACATAACGATACCTGCAAAGGATGTGACCCATCGGATGCCATGCCAAGTCCCATACACTATTCTCATGAGCATTTGTAACTTCAGCCTGGGGAATTTCATGCCTAAAAGACAAGCCGGAATTAGGCATAAGGGTCTGCAGTGCGAACCATGAATCATGCACAGCAGAGACATACATCACCTTAATTCCCCATTTTAATGGGTTTCAACAAGTAAGCAGATAAAAGAAGCATGCAAGATAATACCCAACAAGCCAGTGCATGATAGTCCCATCGTAGCTGCCACTCACAAAGAGCTCCTCCTGGAATGGATGCCATGCTAAACCTGCAGCAATGATTCACATGTGAGCTGCGTTAAGAAGTGAAGGTGTTCGAAGCTGAACAAATTTCATAGTTGGTAGCCACAGCAAAATATTTCTATATAATATTTTTATTCAAACAGTAACAGCTTTGAAAGCAGTGTGAGCATGACCGAATACTGATAAAGCTGCATGAGAATCTCAACAAAGGTGAAAAGGGCATGAGTAAGGTGTGCTTTAGACAACTGTGCCTGGACACAATCTCTGACAGAATTCTAAGATCAAATGGGCCCAGGGGGGTGGCTGCATCCTAGCAGAGGGCAGGCTCTTTTAGCCAACAAATGATGCAGCAGGCCTGGTCTTGTTATGCTATCCTAACACAAAAGGTGAGCTAGGGACAGAAGCTACATCAAACTCCAAACCCCCCCCCCCCCCCAAAAAAAAAAAAAAAAAAAAAAAGACAAAATTTTCGTGTGAAGCACATACAGGAATACAGCTTTATGTGTATGAGGTTTAAAGTTCCTGCATCTCAACAAAAGTAGTCTCAATAAAGTGCCCAAAATGCTTATACCACAGCCTGTTAGACCTTGTGCTATCGCCTCTTCAATGACAAGGAACAAAAAAAAAAACTTTTGTAACAATTCATGACTGTTTCCTATCAACATCAGATTGTGTGGATGCTGCTGATAGAGTCATAGTGTCCTGTGCAGAAAATTTGGAGTCAGTAAAGCAAGGTATTATTAGTGCTACACAAGGCCAGATACAAGCACCAGCACATCCACATTGCACGAAAACAGATTTTATTTTTGCACCACCAAGGAGAGGATCAACCAAGTTGGGAAGTGTCCCAAGACTTTCTTGAGTTCTTAGATCCTTTTCCCACCACAAATACCAACCATGAAGTGAATATGAAACCAGATCTACCGTAAACAATGCACCTCTATCACAGAAGCACATTGGACCTCGCGATACTGCAGTGCTGAAGGAGAAACAGCCAGACCTCACCAAAAATAAGGTCTTGATCCTGAAGCAGGTAGTCTTGAACATATTCAATTACAGATCAGGCAAGCCGGCCCACCAGTATTTGACAAAGTTCAAGCACAAAGGCCTCTGAAGGAAGAAATGTGGCTCAAGAAGAAACTGCCTGCAAGGTACTTGCAGAGAGAAACTTACTAAACCAATCTACGATAATTAAACAAGTTGTATTTCTCCTTGACAAAGGTTGTAACAACCCAGTCTACTTGCCATGTGATGCTTGAACCTTTTGGCAAACTAGGCAATGCGTCACATATGTGAGCACATCAGCCTCATCTTTGGTCAATAGAATTGTCGTTCTAGTACCATTCATGCCTCGATGTCACCTGTGATGGCATCATGCATCTAGTGGATGAGCGTTTCCCTATGACTCTTGAACATAGTTGTCACGGTACGATGATACGATACCGTACGGGGATTTTTGGTACGATATGAAATTTTCGAATACCATACAATAAAATACAGTTTTTTTTAACACTTACAAACTATGGAGCTTCAAGCTTGAATGTGAGGGAAGGTTGGGGGGGGAGGAGTCTACAGTGCTTGAGGAACCAGAACATGGAGATGTGTCTCTCCCAGTTCGATCTCCCAATTGTCTCCAAAAACGAGCCCGCATGGGTAATGCGATACCAAAGGTCTCCCAAAGTAGCGTTTATGACTAAGGGAGCATCCTTGCACAAATACAAAAAGTGCATCTAGGGTGATAGGTTTAGGGACTCCTCTCTAGATCAAAATGGCCCTGTCCAAATCTTCCCCTCCTACAAAACTTGAGGATCTGACTGTCTAGCCTACCTATACCAGGGATCTCCAAGTGATGTAGCAAGATTCTCTCATCCTACCAATCAAGTGCACACTAGATCTTCGTTGAGCAGGATTTCTTTTTTTTTTTGAGCATTTGGAATTTTTTTCTCAAGTGGGGGGGGGGGGGGGGGGGGGGATAAATAACTAAAAATCGTACCATACGATATCGTATGGTACCATACCGTACGAACCGTATGGTACGAATAGGTTCGTACCGGTACGAGAAACAACCATGCTCTTGAATGCATGCTCTAAATAATTACTAGGTCGCGTGGCTTCTAATGCTTGTGGCAAACTCTTCGGAGTGTCTGTGTACTTGTTATTCATGTCCACTAGACCAAGCCCCTCAAGATGTACTAGAGTCGGATGGAGCAAGGAGATTGTGGAAGTAGCTTCCTTTTGGCAAAGAGCATCTACTCCTAGTTTTTTTGTAAAATCGCCTTTTTAGGTAAAACCTACAAAATCGCAGTTGTGATCACAATTGTGATTATCTTCCCGAGTATTGAAGACCATTACCTTGGCTTTACCAAGGTTAATCTAAGTGCAAAAGTCTTATAAGGCATCTAAGTGTCTCTGAAGCCCCTCGGCTGAATCTCAGAGGAGAACAGTGTCATCTACATAAAGTAGTATGGGGATCAAGATTCAATATGCCTGCCAATGTGGGACCAGCCTTGCCTAATCCGTCAATGAAGCTCGATATCTCATCAATGTAGAGGCCAAACAGAGTGGGTGATAGAGGGCAGCCTAGTTTCACTGCAATAGTGCTGGAAATCTCCTGTGATGTACCTCCCGATGCTCTCACTCGTCCGGTGACGGACTCATAGAGGGCGATTATGCTCCAAACCATGTCACATGGGACTCCTATCTCTATAGACAGTGTAGGAGGTGGGCTCAGGGTACAATATCAAAAGCTTTGTGGAAATCCACAAAGCAGCAGTAAAGCCTCTGATGTCGTGCTCTACCCTTCTCCATGATGGCATAGAGGGTGACGATGTGGTCAAGGGTAGAGTAGCTCCTCCAAAAGCCTGCCTATCTTGAGACTCTGCATCCCTGACATGGGGCTGCAGAGATCATTACAGAACCGTGAGGAGGTCACAATGTATGGGAGATATTTCTTAGAGCAGGGAGCTGCACATGGTCTTGTTATCTATTATGGGATGTCCCGATGGCCCTCCTCCAACTCTGTCACCTCCTTCCCTCACTCAGGAGGTACTAGCACCATGGACTACCTTATGGGATCTCCAGCTTTGGCACACCTTCTCCCTAACTTCTCCATCCCGCCACCCCCCTTTGAAGGGGACCCTGCCTACCTCTCTTTCACTCTTACTTGCACACCACCCATCCCTCAGCCACCATCCCCATCTCATATTACACCCAGGTCAATTTTGATCGCAAGCTTGACCTTGTTTAGTCCAATGACATCTACCGCCAACTTCAAGATGTGGGACCTCGTGTCCCCCTACCCATCCTCACATCACAAGTCACCACCATACTTGAGAAAGGCGTGAACTGTACGGTGTGCTAAAACATACTTCAGAACTGCTAAAATGAATTGTTCGCCTTGTGCACATGGTGGCGATTATTTATGATATGTAGCTTCCTTACCATGTAAGTTCTCAAACTGCAGTTTTATCAAGTTTCACATTGAAATGTGGGGTGATATACACGCCCTCCTTGGACGCTGTGTGGGCACATCTAGGGAAGCTCACAGGTCATCAGGGAGAGTGCACTGATTTTCTCTGTACTTGGAACCCGGGCCCTTCCTCACCCGAGGAGACGAGGAATTGTTTGGCATTACACGTACCACCATGGCTCTTCCCCTTCTAGTCTCCCTTCAAGAGTGGCCAGCCATAGAGGGAGCACTTTCCTCTTTTTCTGCAGTTTCTCTCTTCTTAAAAGAATTCGCATCTGCTACTATGAGGATGCACACATTTTTCTACTATGGGGAAGGTTCTTTGGGAGAGAGATGTTAAATCGTGAGAGAGAGAGTTAGTGTCGCAAAGAACATAAAGAAGGTCTGAGGAAGGGTGTCACCAATTGGCCGACCATTTGGTCCATCTCCAAATTTGTCTCTCGTTCACTTGAGGCCAGGCCAGTGTCTCATGTGAAGGGGCCAGTATTTTTTTGCATAACATGGACGGGAGCCAGACTGATGCCACCCGTGTGTTAGCAGGACGGTGTCGTATGGACGGGAGCCAGACTGGGGCCACTCGTGTATGACATGGATTGTGTTCTATCCATGGGATTGTCACGCCATGGAAGAGCCAGTATTTGTGCTGTGTCTTGCCTATGCGACTGTCACTCCATAGGGAGGCTCGTGCCTGGATCTGTCTTACCTATGGGACTATGACTCCATAGGAAGACCGGGATTTATGTTTTCTGTCATGCCATTTTTGTGCCCCCGACAGATGTTTTGTACTTGTTCCATGAACGGGAGATATGTCCATGATACTGTTTACACATCCATTCATGTTTTGCATGTTTGGAACTGCTTTCGCATGACTTGTATTTTTGTGTTTGCATGTTTTGACGTGCCACTTACTGAGCGGGGACGCCTGCCAGTGAGTCATGAAGTTTGCTCTGTCTTCTGACGAGTTTTGTTGCATGTGAACAGGTGGTAAGTGTATTGCACTTGTTTACCTTATAGCATTCTTTTAAACCTTTGTTTTTTATAAGGTGGCAAGTTCACATTCATTAAAGAGTAGGCACCCTCCCAAATATTTAATGATGTCCTTGGTAGGGTGGGCACCCACATTTAATCATGAAGGGTAAAAGGTTTATGTGTGGGGGTGGGTGCACTTGTTTACCTTATAGCATTCTTTTAAACCTTTGTTTTTTGTAAGGTGGCAAGTTCACATTCATTAAAGAGTAGGCACCCTCCCAAATATTTAATGATGTCCTTGGTAGGGTGGGCACCCACATTTAATCATGAAGGGTAAAAGGTTTATGTGTGGGGGTGGGTGCATGGCCACCTACCCACACCCCACCTTGGAACTGGCTGCCTCCATGCAAATTAGAGGGGCCAGCCACCTGTGGTCGTGTGCTCTCTCTCCAACACCTACAAAGGAGTGTGCAGGCGACCATCCTTCATCCTCCATAGGCGGCGCTCCTCCCCTTGCAGGCGGCTGCGTTCTTCCGTTGCAGGAGGCTGCGTTTCTCTCCACGGGCACCTGCTCTCTCTCCACAGGCAACTGCCCACTTTGCAGGCGGCTGCGCCACCCCACATGCAACTGCAGCCAGGCTACTTCTGCACTCCCAGGCGGCTGCAGCCAGGCATCTTCTGCCCTTGTAGGCGGCTGCGCACGCCTTGCAGGCGGCTACTAGTGGCTGCGCCTCCTTTCCATAGGCGGCTCTGCTGCCTTGTAGGCGGCTGCGCCTCCACCTCTTCCCACTCTGCAGGCGGCTGCAGCCAGGCTACTCCTCCACTCCACAAGCGCCTGCAGCCAGGCGTCTTCTGCTCTTGCAGGCGGCTGCGCCTCCCTCAGGCGGCTGTGCCTCCTCTCCACGGGCGACTACAAGCGGCTGCGCCCTATTTCAGCAGGCAGCTGCGTTCCTTTCCACAGGCGACCACCACAGGCTGCTGCGCTCCTCTCCACAGGCGGCTATTCTTTCTCTACACAGGCGGTTGCCCTCTTCCACAAGTGGCTGCGCTCAAAACTCCACACGGCTACGTGCTCTTCCTTCTTGCCACTTGGCTGCTGCGCTCTAGTGTCCATCTCTAGTAGCTGCACCTAGATGCATCGGGTATTTGTCTTCCACTAGCGGGCTACAGGTAAGTGGATTGAGATTTAAGTAAAGGACTTTGATGTAAATCTGATAAAGGTTACTCTCTACTGCTAACACCCGTTCGGTCCCGGGTAGTCCAAGCTTCTAGAGAACCACGGTCCATGGGTGCCGAGATCCGGAGAGCCAGGCGTTAGTACGGGAGCGCGTGCTTGTGCGTGGTCCTGAACACTAGTGGGGCGCTCTCCGCGGATTCCAGTGAAGGCACAGGACCGTAGACACTAGATTACTCAAGTGGACTGCTCTCCTTCGAACGTCTACTTCGAGTCTCTTGTTTGGTACTATATTCATCTCAGTTGTACATGGACATCATCTGGTTCATTGAACCCATGGAGCATTGTATCTTTTAAATACTGCCAATAATATATCATATATTGAGGAGGGGTTGGCCCGTTCCGGCCCCAGTGCTGGTGTCCATTGATCAACATTTCATTTCATTTCAGTTTTCAGTTGTTATTAAGTTGTCCATTCAAATTGTGATATTTAAGTTGTGCTATTACGCGTGTGGGTGTCCAACGGAGTCTATTTTCATTTGACGGGATCGGTTTCATTGGTATCAGAGCACGGTTATTTCCCTCTTCTTAGTGGGGAAACGAACCTATGTATTGGACACCCCGCTTCTAGCACACACAATACAATGGACAGCCAAGGCAACCCTTTGGAAGTGCCCAATTCGAGGGGCCCATCAAGTGCCTCGCGTGGTTCTGATGCTTTACAAGGAAGGCACAAGCCTCTTGAGAGGGTAAATAATATAGTTCAAGGGGACAACTGTCTCGAGGAAAGACAGTCATGCAAGAAGAAGAGCCTGATGCAATGAGGGTTGAATTGGAGCATATGAGAAAGCTTTTGCACGCACAAGAGCAAGAGCTGAAATTTTTGCATGAAGATCCCCATGTGCAAAGTGCCATTGAAGCAAGGAAAGCCGATGCAATGGTAGACGTGACTTTTGAGTCCATGGCATGGGAAGTGGGCAAGAAGCCAAGCGAGTTGGCACTTTCCTACCTCCTCCGCAAAGGTGATATCAAAGAGGGGAAAGATGGAGAGCTGAAATTCAGAAATCCACCTCGCTTGAAGCATGGAGATCCTGCATCTCAAAGGTTAAGGTCATTTATGCAAAGGAAAGAGGTGACAGTCACCTCTCGTAATGCATCTTCTCCACAAGGCACAAAGCCTGACAGGTATATGTATGCTAGTGCTCATGGAGGGCATGATGGTCACATGCATTCAAGACATGTATCCCATGGAAGGGGTGACAGGTCTGCCACTAGAAGAGCTTTGCCTACTGAGTTGTCTCATGGAGAGACATTGCCTTATGCAGGAAGGTCACATGCATCTGATTCTCAAGTTCGTGGAGCACATGCCACCGTGCTTCATGAAACTTCCATGATGGCCCATGGAGCCCATGCACATAGGGCTACCCCGTTGGATAAGGGGAAAAGAAAAAGAGAGGACCATGAGTCCCATGCTAGAAAGCTCAAGGAATTTAAAGCAGGTGACAAGTCCGTTAAGTTTGATGTTTTTCATGGAGAGCATGATGCTTCCAAAGTGTTAGCATTTGTGGCGCAGTTTGACATTGCTTTTAGCGATGAGGACTTCACTGAGAAGTCTAAAGTACGCCATGCTAGCATGTTCTTGAAGGGCATTGGTGGATCACTGAAAAGATTACCAAAGACCCCATTTGCACCTGGAAAGAGTTTAAGAACAGATTTTATGCTCAGTTCTTGCCACCGAATGCGGAGCAAACTCTCACCCAAAAGTGGGATAGACTTGAGCAAAGAGATAATGAAAGTGTGCAACAGTATGTCAATAAGTTTTGGAAAGTGTTGCTTGAGGTAACTCCTTTTATGCAAATCACTGAGGATGAAAGAAAGAGGAAGTTTCGCTCCGGATTGCAACCAGCTTATCGTTCGGGCATTGAATTGCACCCGAAACATACTTTGCAACACCTTACAGCCTCTGCTCTTGCTACGGAGCAATTGGTGCTCAAAATTAAGCAAGATCAAGGCGGTTCAAAAGGCAAAGACAAGGCTGTCCCAAATCTGCAAAAAGGTGGACAGCCACCTAAAAAGAACTTCTGGGAGATCCAGAAGGGAGGTAAAGCTGAAAATACCTCATCTAAAGATCAGGGCCCAAAGAAGAACAAATTTGGCTTGACCCCCGAGCAAAGAGAGCAATATGCCAAGGAGGGAAAATGTTTTTCTTGTGGCAGCAAAGAGCACATGTTTCGACAATGCCCTGACCGCAAACCAAAGCATGAGGATAAGCGAACCAAGGCTAATGTGCATGCAGTTCCCGATGTGCAGCGAAACACAAAACATGATGCAAAAGAGCGGATCGTATGCAAAGCTTGGGGTCAAATCAAGGATCAGCCCGCCTTATTCATGTTTGATGATTGTGCAACCGATAACTTCATCTCTATTTAGATGGCAGCTGCCTTGGGTATTGAGGTTGAGAACATGGGACCTCAGATTGAAGCCGAAGCTGCCTTTGTTGGCAAAGAGGTGCAGGTTACCCCACTAATAGGGAAGTTGCGCATACATATCCAGGGCTACCTTGATAATGAACATTTCTTAGTTGCACCACTAAATAGATGTGATGTATTGCTGGGCAAGCCATGGCATCATAGGCTTGAGCCCCGCAAAGAGTACAAGACCAACATGATTTCTTTTATGCATAAAGGCCGCATGCATTTCATTGATGCCGGCAAAGAAGGGGATTCCATCCCACTTGTATCTCACATCCAGATTAATAAAGCAATGAAAAAGAGTCTTTCTGCGTACTTGGTTTTTGTTCGTGATAGCATTGTACCAAGTCATCAAAATGTGATGCTTGTGGCGATTGTATAGGGGCTATCCTAAATCAAGAAGGACATGCAATTGCATATGAGAGCCGTCGTTTGCATGATGCTGAGCTTCATATGGATATCTATGAGAAAGAGCTCTTGGCTGTAATTCATGCCTTAAAGATATGGAAACATTATCTTCTTGGGGCTGAATTTGTAGTCAAGACAGATCATCAAACCTTGAGATACTTTTTATCTCAAACAAAGCTTTCGAAGAAGCAGATGAGAATGGCAAACTTTCTTTCCATGTTTCATTTTCAGATTGTGCATACTCTCGGAAAGAAAAATGTGGTGGCAGATGCCTTATCCAGGAGGCCTTATGTGGCTGCAGTTTCAGTGGCCTCTCATGGGGACTTATTTGCTATGCGAGATTTATATCATTTGGATGCTGATTTTCGCCATATATGGACTGATTTGATGGCTGGTCACTCACATGCCTCTTATGTTATCAACGAGGGTTATCTTATGAAGGATAACTGCCTATGTGTGGTGCAGGATTTGCGTCCAAAGGTTATGGAGGAATGTCACGCTCCACCTTATGCTGGTCATAGAGGTATCATGCCCACTACACGCATGATTGAGAGAGATTTTTTTTTTTTTCCGAGAAAAGATCCTTTCATTAGTTATATAAAGACGCCCATAGGGCTACAAAAGATCCTCTCCTGCTCACAAGAAAAAACCCGAGCAGTGGACAAAGCAAGGCAGCCCAGGAGACTCTCCCTAGGTGCTGAAAAGTACAAGCATCAGTACAAAGAACTGAGGGGCTAAATCATACAATAGAAGGGGGGAAAAGCCAAACAGGTGGCCTGTAATGCCAACGGGGGGACCCCGCGTGTAGGGTATAGAAGGGGCCGCTGCGCCAGGTGGTGTGAAAGGCCTGGTGCCGCAAGATCGCCTCATCCGAGTCACCCCGGATGCGGTCATACTGTCCTCGCAGGGTGTGGATCAACTCCTGCCAAATCCCCCGTACAGTCTCTGCTGGTGGCTCCAATCTCCCCTCAAAGACCCCGAAACATCAGGCCCTCCAGGTGAACCAGATGGTGAGGCTGCTGAGGAGCTCCCATCGTAGATCCCTCTCCTGTGTCCAACTGGCGGACGAGAAATCCGGTGAAGGAACAAGGCGAGGCTGGCCCCTAATGAATCTGATGGCCTGGCTGTCCTGCTCCATCTCATAGCCCATAGCAGGCCCTGACGAAGTCGACCAAGCAGCAGCACCCCACGTATACAAACCCTCTGGAGAGGGGGGCCAGAATACACAGCATCCGCAGCCAAATCTGTTGCGCCTGAGGGCAATCCCAAAGGCAATGTCTCTGTGTCTCCATAGGGTGGCCGCATCGGACGCAGGCCGCCGGAAGACCGCTGTAGACAAGCCAAGTGCCAACTGTTGATCCCCTGTGGGCGACCAGCCACTGGAAAGTCGAGATCCTGCGGGCCTATCGACTAGCCCAGAGCCGGGCCCAAAAATCCTCCAGGAACTCCTGTGAAAGTCCCTGTAGCCGCCATGCCCCGCTGCAGCTAGAGAAACCATCTTCTCACCGTCAAAATATGCCACCCCAGCCGAGCAGTATACTGGAAAAAGGTGATCTCTATAGCCTCAAGGGCTGCATAAGGATCATGCCACTCGTACTCACCAGGGTCCCACTATAGCCGGGCCAAGGGGCGCGCTGCATATGCCCATATGCGCCAATCCGGGAGCACATCTGCACGGTCTGGGTCAATATGCCACTTCCGAGAAGCGGCGGCCACTACCCGTATCCTCTGGAAGGTGCACTCTGCAACCAAAGGCGACTCCACCTCCACTCTCTGAAGTCTGCCCTCACCTTGAATCTCATAGTAGAGGCATCTGCCATCCTCAGTGCAAGCTCTGACAGCAATCAGGATCTCCAACTGTGTAAAGGCTCCCATCCACCGTGGGGCCACTAGCTCGAGAGGCGTAAACCACTCCTCTGTGAGTGCCTCCTGAATGTCATCCCTCATAATCAACCCCCCTCTGAAGTGACTCAGCCTCTCCACCTGTATCTCCTCTGGGAGACTGCAAAAGGCCTGCCAGTCTCCAAAGCTACGAGCTGGGCCTGCCGCCAAAGGTCCCCAGGCTAGACGAGGCCGAGAACCCAGCATATGACCCTACTATGTGCGAACCGGTGGGCTCCAGATGAGCGGCTGTCTGGCCCGCTCCTCAACACAAGAAGGAGGTCGCTGAGAGAGCCCTGGTCTCAGCAGCTCCCAAGCTCTCAGGATGCTCAAAGCAAATCTGTCCTCCCATCCTCTACTGAGGCCTGTCCTCCTCATCTCTATGAAGATCCATCGAATCTCTGGTGCCCAAGTGCCCCCTATTGGGGGAGCCCGAGCCTGCAGCCTCTGCAAGACAAGCTCTTTCCAAGGCTCAGCGCCTGGAAGCAGCCACCGAACAATAAGCTTCCCCAATAAGGCTCTACTCTGATCGACTGGATCTATAATGCCCAAGCCTCCCTGGGCCAGCGGAAGTGTAATAACTGCCCAAGCAACCTTGGCCCGAGCTGGCTGACCGTCCCGCCCGGACCAAAGAAAGTTCCTGATCAGCCTCTGTACCTGGCTGATGCAAGAACTCCAAAAGATCCAGCAAGACGTAATGTACCACATGGTCGCTAAAAGCACCTGATTTGCCACCACCACCCTCCCAACCAAGGATAGCCGAGCTGTACTCCAATACAAAAGCTTCTTCCGAATGCTCAGAAAAAGCGGGGCAATCTGCTGCTCAGGTGACAAATCTAGTCCAATCTGGCATCCCAAATACCGCACTGCTGTGCCAGGAGGAATCCATCTAAAACCAGGGTCTCGGCTCCATGCCGAAGTGGGAGCGCTACTGATCCAAAAGGCCACTGTCTTACGCCAATTGATCAATGCTCCCGAAGCTGCACTAAAAACCTGGAGCGACTCCTCTGCCCGAAGAAGATTGGCCTCATGGCCATGCAAAAATAACCCCGTGTCGTCAGCAAACTCAGCATCGAGCAGGTCCTCCCCCCGGACTGGGAGCTGGAGTCCTCTCAAACCAACCTCCTCTGCCGTCAAATACATGCTCATAGCATAGTCACCAGGGAACGGGAACGGATATGGGAACGAGGGGGCCAATCCAGAACGGGAACGGGACCCCTTGCAATCCGGAACGACACGTTATCATATTTCAATACACATGAGTAGACAAATATACAATTAAAAGCAGGTAAAAAGAGACAAATATACAATTGAAAGTAGACAAAAAAAGACAAGAATTTGATAGCAAACTCAATGACCTTATTCATATTTAGAAAACCAGAAGTACAATAGCTTGTACAATGTACAGCCACATAGTGAAAGCTAGATAGCTAAGAACAAAGAAACCTAAAGTCCTAGGTGATATCAAATAGGTGCAAAGATGTCAGCTAGATCATCCATAGATGCATCATGCATCGATGCAGGTGGAGGTGGAGGTGGAGGTGGAGGTGGAGGTGGAGGTGGAGGGTCGTCATCATCCGACTCAGACTGTGGCTCCATATCTATGAAGCTCTCATGGTCAAAGTCACCACTAGCAACCTGGGCTAATAGTCGCAAGTTGGCTGACACATACACAAGGTCATTTGTTCTGGTAGTGAGTAGCCGATTTCTCTTCTTCGAGGCAACATGGCTAAAAACACTCCATAGTTGCTCAATTGGAGAAGAACTTGCATTCTGACTGAGAATGCGCATTGCAAGCCGTTGTAGCTCTGGAGTACCCGATCCGTAGTTCTCCCACCAAAGAGCACCTCCCATAAGTGTCCTATCTTGCTGGGCATCTGCTGAACCAAAATTACCTGTCTTTGCTCTGTACTTTCCCAAATCAATTCTAATCTTGCTTCTCATCGTAGCATCAGGCACCAATCTGGCAAGGATTTTGTCCCAGCCATTTGTGACTTCTTCATCCGATTCCTGGCCTTTGCCTTGAAACTCTGGATCAATCACAAATGCAGCTGCATGCATTGGTGAGTGATATCGGTCCCACCTTGCTTGACACAAACTTTGAAGTTCTGCTTTCTTTGTTGTGTCGGGCTCCAAAGAAAGGATACGCTCCACCATCTTGTCCATGCCCTCATAAACTTTGCCAATGCAAGGTTTTTTCCCATCCACCATACGCAGCATGTAGATAATGGGCTTCGTAATGTTGACAACATGCTCAATCTTCACCCACAAAGGAGCATCCATGATGTGGGTGTAACAAGTTGTTCCTTGTGTGCTACGGGCAGTGGGCCACGTGCTCCACTCATCACTCACTACAAGCTGCTTGAGAATGTTATGGAGTGCAACTAGCCTCTCTAGCATAATAAAATTATATGCAAAACGAGTTTCCGAATATTTTTTAAGATCCAAGTTTGGGGATCTTTTCCTAAACTCGGAGAGGCTAAATGTGTGCCGAGTGATGAATGAAACTATGTCTTTTCCCTTTGCTATGCATGGTGCTACCCATGAAAGACCATCAATGTCTTTCAGAAGATTATTCAAGCCATGTGCAATGCATGGAGTGAATGTGATGTGTGGATACCTTGCCAAAAGAAGGTCGCCTGCAGCTCGATTTGAGGCCTCCCCATCACCAATGACCTGGATCACATCTTGAGGACCCACTTGCTCAATTGCCTCTGCCCATTCCTCCACGATGACGTCGGCATACTTGCCCGTTGGAGAGGCATCATGGGAAGACACAAAAAATGTGTTCCCTCAAGAGTATGCGATGATGCCATGGATGGAGCGAGATTGGCTATCACTCCATCCATCACTAATGATGGAGACACCGTTGCGTTGCCACCCTTCCTTGACGTTTTGCATGGCTTGCTCAACAGCTTCCTTTTTCTTTGCCAAAAGCGTGGTTCGAAGGCTCTCCGAAGAAGGGGGAGTGTAGGTTGGTCCAAATTCAGCAATGAGACGAACCATTTCCCAAAAATAAGGGGACCTTGCCACATTGAAAGCGATGTGGTCATGGTAGAAGAACCTTGCAATAGCTGCATCCACGGCTTCTCGTTTGCGTGGATTCCAAGAACCCGCAAGAGTTCTTTGCGTGCCTTTGGGGGGTGGTGGTTGATGCACGGAAGAAGAGCCTACGGATGTGGAGAAGTTGCTTGAAGGAGTTGTAAAGAATGATGGGTTCGCAACCATAGCTCTTGGAGGAGGAGCACGAAAAATCACTTCATTATGCCTAGCTTCTAGCTCTCTCTTTTTCTCAGCTGAGATTGACAAGCATGGTTGGATTTCTTGTCCCGGCTCATGGATTAGGTGACCTCGAACTCGGTTGACTCCCCCATGTTTGGTGCTGCCACAATAGCGACATTTCCACTTCCTAGCTCCTCCGCCTTGATTGGCCTCAAGAATATCCACCTCATCCCACCATGACCATGCTTCGTTCTTCTTGGCTCTCTTGGTTCCCTTAGGAGGCATTATATGAGAGAGAGAGAGAGAGAGAGAGAGAGAGAGAGAGAGAGAGAGATTGTACTTGGCTTTGAGAGAGAGATTGTACTTGGCTATGAGAGAGAGAAAGCTGTCTTGGTTCCTTATGAGAGAGAGAGAGAGAGAGAGAGAGAGATTGTACAATGTACTTGGCTATGAATAATGAGAGAGAGAATTGCACACTGTACTTGCAGCTGCACTCTGCAGGTTTTTATAAGTTCTCAGAGAGGTACGTTTTTTTTTAAACGTTGATATTGACGTTTTTTTTTTGAACGTTGCAGGGCAGCCTGGCAGGTCGTCTTTCAACGTTTTAAAAAAACGTTGCATAATCTATTCTTTTTTTCCCATGTTTTTTTTCTAGGGGTCGGCGGCGGCGCTACTTGCAGGTATCCGTTTTTTTTTTTTTCATACAAAGGGTGCCCAAAACGTTTTGGGCACCCGTAACCCTTCTATTCAAAAAAAAAAAAGAAGGATACGCTATTACGCTGCCGGCGGCCAGAACGTGGAAAAAAAAACGTTAAGGGTGCCGTTTCGCGATTTCAGGGAAAAATAAATAAAAAAAGCGTTCCTCCACGTTCCGCCGTTCCCAAGTTCCATTCCTCCACGTTCCCTCGTTCCACACCAATGGAACGGCGTTCCCATGTGACTATGGCTCATAGCCTCAGCAAAGAAGAGAAATAGAAACAGGGCGAGAGGACACCCCTGTCGGACTGATCTGATCAGCTCAAAACTCGGCCCCCGTCCTCCTGCAATCAACACCTAGCTATGAGCTGTGGAATACAGAGCCGCTACCCCTCTAATCCAACCTGGCTCAAAGCCCAGGCGAAGCATAGTGCCCTCTAAGAAACCCCAATCGACTCTATCGTATGCCTTCTCAAAATCGAGAAGCATCACGACCAAGTCCTCTCCAAGAAATCTAGCTCGGGCCATCGCCTCCCAAAAGGTGAAAATGTTGTCAAGGATACTACGCTCCTTGACGAATCCTGTCTAGGTAGCAAGAATCAACTCCCCCAGGAAGGGCTGGATCCTCAAACTCAAGGCCTTTGCTAAGACCTTGTAGACAGTTTTGAGGATCGTAATAGGTCTCCAATGCCGAATATCATCTGATACTCCCTCCCCCTTGGGGATAAGAAAGATCAAGCCCTCTAAAAAGCTCTGTGGCATCACCCCAGTGTCCAAAACATACTGAAAGCCCCTGCGGAGGCCTGGCCCCAAAAGGTCCCAATAGCGCATAAAAAAGACAGGCGCCAATCCGTCCTCCCCTGGGCAACTATGGCGCGGCAGGACCCTCAAGGCCTCAGCAAGCTCAACCTCTGAAAGAGGCTCACCCAGAACTGTACGCATACGATCTGTGACCCTCCTCTGCACATGGGCCCACACAGTCTGTCTGCAAGCATCCCGAGCCTCAGTGGTGGCTGGCTCCGCTGAAAGTAGGTCTCTATAGAACCCAGTGGCAATGGCTCTGATCTCCCCGGGCTCAGTAGCTACCGATCCGTCCGGCCTCCCAAGCTGACGAACTCCTGCTCGAGCATGGCGGGGTCCAGTGATCTCAAAAAACTCCCCAGTCACTCTATCACCAAGCTGCGTCCACTGAGAGGCCTGGCGGCGATAGTAAAACTCATGTCTCTGCTCCTCTGCCTCTCTAACCTCCTGGCGTGCCTGGCTCAGCTGGGACGCCACCCACTCACATGCAGGCTGCTGCTCCTGAAGGCACTGGAGCGAAGCAAGGCTGTGTCTCAGCCGATGCTCCCGCTCGCGAGTCTCTCTCAGCCGTGTCAAAGCTGTTGCGTGCAAAAAGGAGCTAAGCTCGATGAGTCCCTGAGCACACTGGCCTGCTGCATCCTGGTCAGAACAATGTCCTCAGTGAGACTAGGATCTGTAAGTACCCTCTCTGGGATCCTCAACTGCAGGGTGGGCTCCCGTGTCCTCTCCTCAAGTGTCAAAATAACTGGCGCATGATCTGAAAATGAGGTGCCAGCGAGAATGCCAACGGAGCCCCCTCGCTCCACAAACCAGTCGCCCACATAAAAGCGATCAATCCGTGATAGATTAGTCCCTCCCTGCCGGCGATCCGACCGAGAGAAACTAAGATTGTCCCGAGAGCGGGAGAAGGCCCCATGCTGCCATGCATCAGTGATCCTCAGTGACATGCAAAATCGCTCCCAAGCTGCAAGCTCCGTGCCGTGCACTGTAACATGACTGCCTCCCACCCTGTCGGCCGGGTCCTCAAGCATGTTGAAGTCTCCCCCGACACACCAATGTGCGGCCTCTGGCAATGCATCCGTAACCTGGGTCCAGAACTCTGCTCTGGCACTAGCATGGTTCGGCACATAGACGTTAAGCATGCCCAAGAGCTCATCATGCATCCTCAGAATGACATACTGTGCTCTACCAGGCACAATGATCCCTCGATCCACAATGACTTGCCGCCATACATCTGCAATGACCATGCATACTCCTCCCTGTCCACCCAAAGGGCCGAACCCTGCAAACCAAAAGGTGTCCCATCTACCAAGCATCACCGAACCATATCTCCAGATCCTGCTCTCACCCAAGTGGTGCTCCTGCATCATCAAGATATCAATACTGCCACCAACCAGGCATCTCTGCAGCTCCTGCCTCAAGCAACCACCATAGCGTATGTAATGTGCTCCGCCAAGGCCCTGTACATTCCATGAGATGATCCTCATGGATGACCTGCTGAGGTGGATGTTGTCTCAGCCGTACGGCGGGCCTTCGCAAGCGGCTTGGATGGAGAATAGTCCCCATCCGAGCGGCTACGAATCTGTCCACCCGGCGTTCTGCAAGAATCATGGATCAAGCGCCAGTGGCTGTGTCCCATGGCTACTGCCTCTTGCTCAGACAGAGCAACCTCATGTATGCATACATATCCAGGGTCGCGTGCTAAGTCTGCCACTATGCGAACGACCAAATGGCGAATCCCTGAGGCATCCACACTCCCGGGATCCAAGAAAAAATGAGCCAACTCCCATAGTCGGCCTATCACATCTCTCACCTCCAGATCGCTCACATGGTGGGAACTCAACTGCCTGAGTCCTCAAAGTGCTAAGAGCGAGCTCCAGAGTCCACTCCCGGTCGCATGGGCCACAGAGAGGGAACGAGAAGGCCACCGCTGAGTCAAGTGTCTCCTCCCCGCGGGCCGGAGGTATCACTACATGAACTCGGATGGGTGCTGGCTCATGGGGGCCCTCTGCTCCAAAAAGCCGTGTGAAGGAGTAATCAAAAGCCTCCGAGCGCTGTCTAGTGCCGAGGCGACTCAGCCGACTGCGGATAGATGATATCCGTGAAGCCCGAATCGGCATGGTAAGTCTCCTCTGCGGTGCTCGATCAAGATCGGAGCTCAAAGCCCTCCGGACTGCAGGTGAACGCCAGGGGACTGCCAGGGCCTCCCGAGGAGCTGAGGCGGGCGGGGGGGAGGAGGGGGGGCGATGGGGGTGGAGAAGGAGCCGCTGCCGAAACCGGAGCGGGGGCGGGAGGCGGCGAAGGTGGAAGCGAGGCGGTAGGGGGGGGTGGGGGTGGGGAGGGTTAAGGAGGGGGAGCTGGCATCTCCTGGTCCTCACTCGTCGCAGGGGTCTCCTCCTGTAGGGGAGCAAAGCTGTTCCTCACGGGAACCCAGTGGTGCTGAGACTGAGGCTGCTACTGCATCGGTCTCTGGACGTGCTGCTGTGGCTGCCTCCCTCGACGGCGCCCCTGTCCAGGCTGCCACTCCGAGGTCTCTGCGGCCTGAGCAGGTGTCCCGGAGGCTGCCTGCCGAGCCGCATCTGTGGGCGGGCCATCAGGGGCCTGCTGTTGCGGTGAGGGTCGGGGTCTCCTGCGAGGACAGGCCTTGGCCAGATGGCTGACCTGCCTGCAAATAAAGCACTGGTTTGGGAGTCCCGAGAACTCCACTCTCTGATCAATCCATCCCCCCCCCTATCCTCGGTAGCTGAATGACCTTCGGAAGGGAGGAGATGTCCGGAACCAAAACTCTGACCAAAGGTAGCCCAGCTGCTCTGGCCACCACTGAAGCTGCTGTGGGGCCAGTCTCTAGCACCGAACCCACCAATGCTCCCAGCCTAGAAAGGAGCGGCAAGTACTCACGGCGGAGTCCAGGGAAGCAAACTGTAACATGGAAGAGGCGCTCTCCCTGCTCGGCCGCTGCTGTGTCAACGCCATGCTGCCAAGGTCTGAAGAATGCCCGAGCACCCCTGATGTCTAGGGGACTCATGGCTAGGACCTTGGCCACGCTCTGGGCAGTCTTGAACTCGATCTGGTAGTGACCACGGCCCAGTAGCTGAACGTCCAGGATCTTGCCCACATCTGCAAGAAGGCGGGCCTGGAGAAGATCCCGGATCTCCCCTCTGCTACGGCGAGTGCCAACTATACGGCAGATGGTGGAATGTGCCTAGAGGCGTTCCACCTCTGCGGTGAGGCTCGCTTCCTCTTCTGGCGAAAGAGAAAGCCTGATGGGGGTATCCTCAGGGGCAGGCGAGGGGGCTACGGGAGAGTCCCTCTGAGGTGGGGCGGGAGGAGCCTCCATCAGAGTCTGAAGCTAAGTCGAAGGCGGAGCGAAAGCGGAGAGTCTTGCAAGAGCCGAGCTGCACACAAGGGCAGAGGGGGAAGGCGGAAGGCAAAAAAGAGAAAAAAAAGGGAAGACCCCAGGGGACAGAGAAATCAGAAAAAAAAAGGGGGGGGAAGGTAAGGCGGCGAAGACAAAAAAAGGGCCCTAGGGGGGAGGCGGAAACAACGCGAAACAGGGGGTGGGGGGGAAGATGAGGCAACGGCGGTGAAAGGGGGGGCGGGGCGCTGAAGGAAGATGGGAGGGCGCGAAGGAGAGGAGGAGGAGCAGGGGGCGGCGAGCGCGAATGCAGGCGGGGGGGGGGGGGGGGAGAGGGGTGAGCAGACGCGAAGGCGGAAGAGGGAGGAGGTGTGCAATAGCGCGAGCAGGGGGGGAGCGCGAGCTTCAGCGAGCAATCTTTCAGTATTTTTGGTTTCGATTTTTGATTGAGAGAGATTTCTTTTGGCCAAGCATGCGTAAAGACATTGAGGCATATGTACGTGCATGTACTACTTGCCAAAAGGTGAAATTTGACAGGCAAAAACCTCCAGGTATACTTCAGCCATTGCCTATTCCCTCGCAACCTTGGGAAAGTATTACTATGGATTTTATTATGGACTTGCCTAGATCCCAGCATGGGAATGATGCTATTTGGACCATTGTGGACAGGTTTAGCAAGCAAGCTCATTTCTTGCCCGTCAAGAAAACCATTAAAGTTGATCATATGGTGAAGCTTTTTCTTGCTAATATTTTCAAGCATCATGGTATGCCTAAATCCATTGTTGGGGATAGAGATCCCAGGACTATGAGCCTCTTCTGGAGGGCTTTATTTGATAATATGGGCACTAAACTTGAATTTTCATCAGCTTATCATCCCCAAACGGATGGCCAAAGTAAAGCTGCAAATTCAGCCGTGTTGGATTTGTTGAAGTGTTATGTGGCAGATCAAAGAGTGAATGGGAGAAGTATCTTCCACTTGTTGAGTTTGCCTACAACAATACGATCCATGCCTCCACGGGAAAAGCCCCGTTTGAGATTATTTATGGCAGAGTGGTATTGCCACCCATCCTTCGTACAAAGGATGAGATTTTTGCAACTCATGTGAGTATGTTCGTGACTTGGATGTAGCCTTTGCTCAGGTACGGACAGCCATTGCAAGGTCACAAGATAAGCATTAAATGGCTGCTGACAAGCATAGAAGGGACATGCAAGTCAGAGAAGGTGATTGGGTTTTGCTGAAATTTGAGAAGGCTAGGCTTCGGAAGAGGCCAGGACGAGAAGGATCATATCCTAAGCTTTCTCCTCACTATTATGGACCCTTCAAGGTGATTCAAAAGATCAATGAAGTGTCATACAGGCTTGCTTTACCTAGTCATTGGAAGATTCACAATGCATTTCATGTGAGTCTTTTCCGGAAATATGTCGGGCCAGATCCTGACGAGCCTGTCACAGAAGATCCGCCAGAGATTGATGAGCTTGAGGAGATCCTCCAGCCAGAACAGACTGTCTTTCACAAGGAGAGAAAGCTACCTACAGGAAAGCTTTCCAGGAGATACCTTGTGAAGTTCAAGAATTATTTGCCCATAGATGCAAAGTGGGTAAATGAGGATTATTTTATTGACTACCCACAGTTGTTGCAGGCATATCTTGAGGCTTTTCAGTTGAGGACAACTCTTTAGAAGCCCGGGGGGATGTCACCAATTGGCCGACCATTTGGTCCATCTCCAGATTTGTGTCTCGTTCACTTGAGGCCAGGCCAGTGTCTCATGTGAAGGGGCCAGTATTTTTTTGCATAACATGGACGGGAGCCAGACTGATGCCACCCGTGTGTTAGCACGACGGTGTTGTATAGACGGGAGCCAGACTGGTGCCACCCGTGTATGACCTGGACTGTGTTCTATCCATGGGATTGTCACGCCATGGAAGAGCCAGTATTTGTGCCGTGTCTTGCCTATGGGACTGTCACTCCATAGGGAGGCTCGTGCCTCGATCTGTGTCTTACCTATGGGACTGTCAATCCATAGGAAGACCGGGATTTATGTTTTCTGTCGTGCCATTTTTGTTCCCGACAGATGTTTTGTACTTGTTCCATGAACGGGAGATATGTCCATGATACTGTTTGCATATGCATTCATGATTTGCATGTTTGAAACTGCTTTCGCATGACTTGTATTTTTGTGTTTGCATGTTTTGACGTGCCACTTACTGAGCGGGGACACCTGCCAGTGAGTCGTGAAGTTTGCTCTGTCTTCTGACGAGTTTTGTTGCATGTGAACAGGTGGTAAGTGTATTGCACTTGTTTACCTTATAGCATTCTTTTAAACCTTTGTTTTTTATAAGGTGGCAAGTTCACATTCATTAAAGAGTAGGCACCCTCCCAAATATTTAATGATGTCCTTGGTAGGGTGGGCACCCACATTTAATCATGAAGGGTAAAAGGTTTATGTGTGGGGGTGGGTGCATGGCCACCTACCCACACCCCACCTTGGAACTGGCTGCCTCCATGCAAATTAGAGGGGCCAGCCACCTGTGGTCGTGTGCTCTCTCTCCAACACCTACAAAGGAGTGTGCAGGCGACCATCCTTCATCCTCCATAGGCGGCGCTCCTCCCCTTGCAGGCGGCTGCATTCTTCCATTGCAAGAGGCTGCGTTTCTCTCCACGGGCGCCTGCTCTCTCTCCAAGGGCGACTGCCCACTCTGCAAGCGGCGGCGCCACCCCACATGCGGCAGCAGCCAGGCTACTTTTGCACTCCCACGCGGCTGCGCCACCTCACAGGCGGCTGCAGCCAGGCGTCTTCTGCCCTTGCAGGCGGCTGTGCACGCCTTGCAGGCGGCTACTGGTGGCTGCGCCTCCTTTCCATAGGCGGCTCTGCTCCCTTGCAGGCGGCTGCAGCCAGGCTACTCCTCCACTCCACAAGCGGCATCTTCTGCCCTTGCAGGCGGCTGCGCCTCCCTCAGGCGGCTGTGCCTCCTCTCCACGGGCGACTACAAGCGGCTGCGCCCTATTTCAGCAGGCAGCTGTGTTCCTTTCCACAGGCGACCACAGGCGACTGCGCTCCTCTCCACAGGCGGCTATTCTTTCTCTACACAGGCGGCTGCCCTCTTCCACAAGTGGCTGCGCTCAAAACTCCACGCGGCTGCGTGCTCTTCCTTCTTGCCACTTGGCTGCTGCGCCCTAGTGTCCATCTCTAGTAGTTGCACCTAGATACATCGGGTATTTGTCTTCCACTAGCGGACTACTGGTAAGTGGATTGAGATTTAAGTAAAGGACTTTGATGTAAATCTGATAAAGGTTACTCTCTACTACTAACACCCGTTCGGTCCCGGGTAGTCCAAGCTTCTGGAGAACCACGGTCCATGGGTGCCGAGATCGGGAGAGCCAGGCATTAGTACAGGAGCGCCTGTTTGTGCGTGGTCCTGGAACACCAGTGGGGCGCTCTCCGCGGATTCCAGTGAAGGCACATGACCGTAGAGACTAGATTACTCAAGTGGACTGCTCTCTTTCGAACGTCTACTTCGAGTCTCTTGTTTGGTACTGTATTCATCTCAGTTGTACATGGACATCATCTAATTCATTGAACCCATGGAGCATTGTATCTTTTAAATACTCCCAATAATATATCATATATTGAGGGGGGGGGTCCGCCCGTTCCGGCCCCAGTGCTGGTGTCCATTGATCAACATTTCATTTCATTTCAGTTTTCAGTTGTTATTAAGTTATCCATTCAATTTGTGATATTTAAGTTGTGCTATTACGCGTTTGGGTGTCCAACGGAGTCTATTCCCTTTTGACGGGATCGGTTTCAAAGGGCCCGAGGAATTACCTACAAGACAACCAAAGTAGAGGCTCTTTCTTTTAGTTTCTCCATCATGTTGCCTTCTTCTAGTGTCTTCATTATGCTGTCTTCTTCAAGTGTCTTCGATCATGTGATACTTGCCAACCACTGCTCTAGTTTGATCAGATGTTTTTCATGTGTAGGTGACAACTGGGAGATTACTTCACACCGCTAGCAAATCATGATACATCTTTTTGCTAACTTCTTCTTCTTGTTGTGCTTTCTCTAGTTGGCATTTGAATAGTTAGAGAGTCAGATAGATTACTAGCGGGTTATATGTTTTAGTCCTCTTGCTTGGAATGTTTGTGGGATTTTCATGGACGTTGATGGCTTCAGTAGATACTGCCTCTATAGCTCCATCTAAAGCACAACACCGTGAGAGGAGTAACAGCTACACACCCTCATATGTCACTCATCTTAACAAGATATCACCTCCCAAGCTCTTTGCTGACTACTATAAGTCCACAACTACCTCTGAAAGGACTATTTCCACCCAACTAGCCTAAAGGACCCGACTGACGCAGAAAATCTCTCCTTTGAGTCGGCTAATACCGCATGGACCTCAAAACACTTAACCACACAACTAGAACCAATCCTCAGAAACTACCAACTGACCACCAGTGTCAGACTGCTGCCACAAAAACCCCATAAGATAACCAAGCCTTCGGATAGTTGTCCTCAGACGGCTCCAAAACTGTCAGCTATATCTCAGAATCACTTCCTTTCAACACAAATAGATAAGAATAAGGTCCCAGCACAACTTGCTGACCTTTCTAATGTCTGGCTGACTCAGAATCAACCCTTTCCAAGCTGACTAGGCCAACTTAAACTCAACCAGAGTTAACTCTCCACTTGCAGCCTTTTCACCAAGAGCACTCCATCCATGTAACACAGAGTTGAATCAAAACACACAAGTAGTCTTTAATACCACACAACTTGATTCTCTGTGTACTCAAAGAAGACTGTGCAACACGTAACAAACCCTCAATCTTGAGCAAATGATTGAAACAAGCAACTATCAAAAGAAACACTTGCACATATGACCCCAAAGAAACCCAAACTTATATTTTCAAACTTCCACAAGATCATCAACAGCTGTATAATCTGCAGCAACTATCTGCAGGCTTCACTAGCTACTACAACGAGGAGATGCTTGAGCAATCCTCAAGTCTAGTCCAAGTTCCAACAATATTGCACTACGAGAGGTTCTGGGAGACAATTTCCCACACAAAACCCTCTCCCACTCCTGCAATTCCCTGCTCTGGACGTTCACGCAGAACAAATCCTCAAATAACCATCTTCACACCAATCTCACAAAACAAAACTAGCTCTCTTAGCAATCGCTTCGTCCACACCAATGCTCTCACAAAATGCTATCACCAACAAAACTCGCTTACACATCCCATCCCCCCACCCCCCCCCTCCCTCCTTGCGCAACTATGCTCTATCGCCATGCATACTCTCACCTACTCTACCCAACTCTGTCAACTAGCCACCATGCAACATTCCTAACATTAGCTTATTACAACGAGTTACCAATGCGTAGCTACCCATGCAAGATCCTATGTTTCCAAAGGTCTTTGATCATACCTAACATATTATTTTCTTTTCTTGGGTTGGGGTGAGCATCTTTATGGAGTATATCCCCTTGGCCAGAAAAAAACCTATCATGTAGGTGGTGATGCCTCACGGTCACTATGCTTGTTGACCCTTACGCTGGTCTATGCTAGACGCTTTCTCTGATGTGATGTCTACGGAGATGCCATTTATGTTGTTTTTCCTTGCAGTGGGATTGTTTCTACAGTGTTGACATTGTCACTTTCTCACATGTGATGTTTACTGGGAGTGCCTTTTACACACTTGGCCAGTGTTGGCTTGCTCTCATGGTTTTGACATGTGTCAAATCCCCACCGGATCTCCTCGCGATCGTTCCTGGTACGAGACTCAAATTCTACAAACAAACGAATAAACAACAAGGGGGTGCAGGCCTGACTCACCTCCCAACCATGACAGCCGTGGGCAAGCCCACAGTCTTGGCTGTCCCCACCAAGCCACGAGCTGAGCTAACTAGGTTGACGTACCGACCAATCTCCTCCTCGCGACGTCCCATACCGCCACGAAGCTACCCTCGCGGGCCTCGAGATTGTTGCCGGCCTCGGCTGCGTAAAGCAGGTGCACGTCTCCACTAGATCCAAGCCCCAAGACCATAGAGCTCTCACAAACTCGCGAGACTCTCTATATCCCAATAACTAACCTTGGCCACCCTTTTATAGGCTCTTGGCCGGTCATCGGGCGTCCACACTTGGACGCCCGCCCGTCCATACTTGGGTGCCCGCCCATTAGTATATCCCTAACTCAGCTCGTCAATCAGCCTGCCTAGCTCCAAGCTTCCCCAAGCCTCGAAACTAGTCTTGCGTGCGTGTAGCACACGGTAGATACACACTGTGCACATGACATACTCTCCTTCCTCTAAGAGCTCACTCCTGAGCTCACTAAAAAGCCAGAGTAATCTCTCTGAAGAGTAGTCAAGGTCTCCCATGTAGCGTCCTCCTCAACACGATCCTTCCACTTGATCTTGTATTCCGTGATAAGTGTATTACGCAATCTTCTTTCACAAAAGCCAAGAATCTTTTCAGGTTCCTGCGGAACAAATGTTATGTCCTCGACATCTATAATTTCTTGAGGAGTAACTAACTGATCTGTTCCACCACCCAGTACTTCCTTAAGTCTACTGACATGAAATACAGGATGAACTTTCACATGAGAAGGCAAATCCAATTCATATGCAACTGAACCAATCCTTCGTGTAATACGAAATGGTCCACAATAGGGGATAATTTTGGAGATCGACCTGTCCGTAAAGTCTCGGAATCTTTCGGAACTCGCAAATACACCATCGTTCCTTCAAAGAACTCTCTGGGTGAACGATGTCTATTAGAATAAAATCTGTCTCGGTCTTGAGCACTTCTAATAGATTCCTTCGCAACTTGTAACATTTCCTGCATATCTTGCAAAAAATTACGTGCTGCATAATGCTGAAGTCCTGAGAATCCTACTGTAACAGGTGATCTAGCTTGAAAACCATACATAAGCATGAAAGGACTAAAATCTGTACTCGTATGCTTATTACTGTTATATGCAAGTTCTAACATAGGAAGATAATCCGCCCATGAACTCTGTCTTTTGGATACATATGCGCGAATTCAGTGTGGCCACCAGATTGAGGATGATCGGAGGAACTCAAATTCAAAGTTGTTTCCAACTTCTCAAAAACAAGTTTCCAAAAATCACTCGTAAACTTAGAGTCCCTATCACTGACTATGTCCTGCAGTAATCCGTACAGTCTAAACAATTGCTTGATAAACTACCGTGCTAATTGCGTAGCTGTAATAGTCTTCCGAGTCGGTAAAAATCTAGCCATTTTTGTCAAGCGATCTACCACAACCCAAATAGAATCATGGCCTTGATGTGTTCTTGGCAATCCGGTAATAAAGTCCATGGAAATACTTTCCCATTTATTACCTGGGATTTGCAAAGGATGCAACAACCCAGCCTGTCTAAAGCGTTCAGCTTTATTTGCCTAACAGATTTGACACTTGGGAACATAATCTTCTACATACCCTTTCATCTTTGGCCAATTGTTGGGGTAAAGGCGTTATGCCCACCCTTATAGTGTGTACAAGCCCATAAGTTATAGTACATAGTACACTTAGTACTTTTAATGTACTAAGTGCACTATGTGTACTAGTGCAATATACATGTGTGATAGGGGAGTCACACACTCATGCCTCATGAGTTGACTTATCCCCACAACTCTCTCTCTCTCTCTCCCTTGTTCTCTCTGTGTATGTCTCCCACATGACCTAACCCTTCTTCCTGTTTCTCTCACACAACTGGTATCAGAGCCTTCTTGTGCTCTCTGCATGCGCAGTATTCTTCCAACACGATGGTGGGCGTGGAGCTGGTGAAGCGGGAGACTAGGCAGTCGTAGGCCTTTGTCCATACTCAGGTGTAGCCAGGCGCCTACAACAGATACGCAAGCGCTGAGCCACAAAGCGTGTAGCACTACACGACGTTAGACAAGTAAGCGAAGGCGGCGCTGGCTACTATAGCGCTACACGGTCGTCGGCTGGTCCACAAAGCGCGTGCGTCAGCAGTAGGCGGAGACAGCGAAGGCGTAAACCAAGCAGCAACGTAAACATACAGCAAGGCGTATAGCGCTGGTCACAAGGCGTAACAAAGGTGGTCGTCGCATTGCATAATCGCTGCTCCGACTCTCTCTGTACGACTGGTCAACAGTCCGCCTCTCCAACAGCCACGCTGGTCTGCCCAACCTCCTACTCTGCACAACTAGCCACGCTGAGTCAGTGTGAGCGTGGGCTGCCCAACAGCCACGCTGGTCTGCCCAACAAAGAGGCGACTCAACAGCCACGTGTCCCCTGGTGCCTCCACGTGTCCTCTACAGCAGCAGCAGCTAATTATCCACACGAATCAACAGTCAACATCAGAATTGCCCCTCAAATTCAGCCCAAATTAGAGGTATTTTGCTTCAATTTCAGGAATTTTTATGTCCATTATTTGCAATTGAGCAGGTACAGGTGCCCAATTGCTCAATTTTGAGCGAAATTGGCAAAATTGGGTGACATTGGTCACAATCAGGATCAATTTGCAGGAAATTGGTCACAATCAGGATCAATTTGCAGGAAATTGGATGTCGGAATTTGGGGCTTTTGATGTAATTGTGCAATTAAGCACTCATACATGCTGTATGATGTGAGAAATCGCACATTTGGGCAAAATTGCAGCAAATTGCAGCGCAAATCAAGGGGCTTTTGTGCCGATTGGATTGATTTGCATGCAGGCGATCGCATTTGATGCTGTGGATAATGTGTTGATGCCTTGCAAGCACTCAATGTGCCTGTAAATCAAGGGGCTTTCATTATTTGGATGTATATGTGACCAGGGGGAAGCATCGTGAACACTCTGGATGCCTTCATGTGCGTCAATGTACCATGTATGATCAGAAATTGATCTTAAATCAAGGGGCTTTTCAAGTTTGTATGCTTGTTGAGCTTGGCAAAGCAGCAGGCAAGACATTTATGCCTTGAATCCTCAAAAATCAGCTTGCAGTCAAGGGACTTTTGCCCAATTTCTGTTCGGGACTGTTTTATGCAGTGTTCGGGACTGTAAAAGTCTGATTTTCACTCATTTGCACAGCCAGGAGAGCATTTATTGCTATTGTACCTGTTGGTACAGATTTGGCACAACTTTGTGCATGTTTTGGCATGGCTGTACACTGTTTTGAGTGACCAAAAGGTTCAATTTCAGCTGATGTACTTGCCGGTACAGGTTTGGTACATCATTGGTGAGCACTTGGTACTGCTGTACAGTACTTTGGAAGGGCAACAGAGCACATTTAAGGTGCTGTCCAAAATCTGCAGCAACCAGATTTTGGTGATTTCATCACATAAAGTGGGAGAAAAGTTGCATTTGTGCTTCCGCAGTGGGAGATAAAGCTTGGGAGAACAACTGTGAGCACTTTGTGTGCTTTTGGTGCAGTGTTTGCACATTTTGCAGGGAGTCAGGCATTGACAGGTTGCATATTGCTATGGCAACCACAGGTGAGAGCTCTTCATTGCTTCATATCAAGAAGCTTGAAGGCTCGCATAATTATGATATTTGGCAAACCCAGTGCTACAATGTGTTGCTCCAGAAAAAGCAGCACAAGCCTATCAAAGAAAGGGGTGTAATGCCCGCTTCTCTTACTGCTGAAGAGTGGGAAGATATGGATGAGCTGGCAAGATCTACTATCATGTTGTCTGTGTCAGACTCTTTACTTTTCAGCATTCGTGAAGAGAAGACAGCTTGGGAAATGTGGCAAAGATTGCAGGACTTGTATGCCCAGCAAAGTGCCTCAAGCAAAGTGTATTGGTTGAAGAAACTCATAGGTCTTCAGATGAAGGAAGGGGCATCTATGACAGCCCATCTCAATGAGTTTAATGGTATTGTCAGCCAGGTCATTAATCAAAAGTTGGCAATGGACGATGAGTTCAAAGCCACTTTTCTGTTATGCACTTTGCCAGAGAGTTGGGACACATTCAGGACAGCCACTAGCAATTCGCATGCTATGCTGTCATATGCAGATGTTGAGGGTGCTCTTCTTCAAGAAGAGATGAACAGGAAAAACAACTCTGTGGGAAAGTCCAATGCAATGAATGCACGTGGGAGATCCCAGCAAAGGGGTAAAAGCCAAGAAAGGGGAAGGAGCAAGTCTCGCTCTAAAAAGGATTTGGAATGCCATTATTGTGGCAAGAAGGGACACATTAAAAAGCAATGCTACAAATGGAAAAATGATCAAAAGGAAAAGGGAAAAGGCAAAGACAAAGAGAAAGATGAAGCCAAAGATGTAAAGCCAAAGGGCAAAAGTGGAGTCAAGATTGAAGAAATCAATGTGTCACATGCAGGTGGCAGTGAGGATGAGGTCCTATTTACTTCTTCACTTGATGCCCATTCACTTCTTACAGGTGGTCATGGTATGCACTCATGGATCATTGATTCAGGTGCCTCCTTTCATGTCACAGGTTGCAGAGACTTGTTTGTCAGGTATACTGCTGGCAATGAAGGAGTGGTTCATTTGGGTGATAACCATGCATGCAAGATTCTTGGCAGAGGTGATGTAAGGCTTGTGTTTTCAGATGGCTCACAGCTTATGCTCCATGATGTCAGGCATGTGCCTGAGATCAAAAAGAATCTGCTTTCTACTGGACAGCTTGATGATGCTGATTATGTTACCACATTTGGTAGTGGAAAGTGGAAGATTAGTAAGGGCTCACTGGTTGTTGCCAGAGGCTCTAAGGTGGACACTCTTTACTTTATGCATGCAGGTGTTTGTCACCATGCTAATGTAAATGCAACCGAGCTGCCGGAAATTTCTATGTAGCATAGCCGGTTGGGACACATGAGTGTCAAGGGAATGGAGCAATTGTCTCGTTTGGGTTACTTGCCTTCTCTAAAGTTTTCAAGTTTTCAGTTTTGTGAGCATTGTATATATGGTAGGCAACTACAGTGCCCACAAGAAAGCTCTTGGACAGAAAGATGCTCAGTTAGAGCTTGTGCATACAGATGTATGTGAGATGCCTCAGCTTTCTTTGGGAGGGGCAAAATACTTTGTGTCTTTTATAGATGATGCCACACGTAAGGTGTGGGTTTATCCTCTTCGTTTGAAGAGTGATACATTCTCAGTGTTTCAGAAGTTTGTTGCTCTTGTTGAGAATCAAACTGGCAAAACACTGAAGGCTTTGCGTTCCGACAATGGTGGAGAGTATATGTCCAAACAGTTTCAGGACTTTTGTGATGCTAAAGGCATCAAGAGGGAGCTCTCTACTCCTTATGATCCTCCACAAAACGGGACAGCAGAGAGGATGAACAGGACCATTCAGGAGAAGGTCCGTTCTATGTTGTCACATGCTGCATTACCTCATGGTTTCTGGGCTGAAGCTGTTATGACAGCCGTTCACCTTATAAACAGGTCACCTAACACGAGGCTTGGTGGGAAAGTGCCAGAGAAAGTATGGACAGGGAAGCCTCCGTCATACAAGCACTTGAGAGTGTTTGGTTGCGTTGCGTACGTGCACATACGCAGGGAAATGCGCACCAAACTTGATCCTAAGTCTCACAAATGCATATTCCTAGGATATGGTGACAGAGGTGAAATGGGGTATAGACTTTGGGATCCCATGAATAGAAAGATCATACGCAGCAATGATGTCATTTTTGATGAAACATGCATGTATAAGGAGCCTGCAAGGCAACAGGAGCCTGGCAGAGTCATCTTTGATGATGATGGACATCATGGACAACAACAAAGGGCTGTAAATCAACCATTACAGCAAGAAAACCAGCCCTTAAATGGTGCTGAAAATGGTCCAAATGGACAGCCTGAGATGGCAGAAGATATCCCTATGGATATACCACAGTTAGAGGAGATACCGGAAATGATTTTTCAGCCTTATGGCATGGAACAGGAGCCACCAATGGGTGATATGCAGGCTGGACAGCAACCTGCAAATGATGGTCATTGGGTACGGAGGTCCACTAGACCCTCCAGAGCCCCTGACAGGCTTGTTCCAGGGGTTGACTACTTGATGCTCACTGACTGTGGGGAGCCCTCATGTTACAAGGAGGCTTTACAGAGGGCAGACAAGGCTCTTTGGGAGCGTGCCATGAAGTCAGAGATGGATTCTCTTTCACAAAAATGGAACATGGAAGTTGGTGCATTTGCCTGCAGGCAAGAAGGTTTTGCCATGCAAGTGGGTATACAGGCTCAAAGTTGCACCAGATGCAAAGCCAAGATACAAAGCCAGGTTAGTGGCTAAGGGCTTCAAGCAGGAATATGGTGTGGACTTTGAGGAGATCTTCTCTCCAGTGGTCAAAATGACCACACTTAGAGTTGTGTTAGCTTTGGTTGCGCATGATGATCTGGACTTGATTCAGATGGATGTGAAGACTGCTTTTCTTCACGGTGATCTCCATGAGGAGATATATATGCAGCAGCCAGAGGGTTATGCAGTGAGTGGAAAGGAGAAGCTTGTATGCAAGCTGAAAAAGAGTCTTTATGGGCTCAAACAGGCACCAAGAGAATGGTATCATAAATTTGATACATTCATGAAATCTCAGAAATTCAGGAGAAGTGACATAGATCACTGCTTGTACACCAAAAAAGCTTTGGATGGCAGTCTATTGATTCTCATTTTGTATGTTGATGATATGTTGATTGCCGGGAAATCTCGTAAAGAGGTGGATGCCTTGAAGAAGAGGCTGCATCAAACCTTTGATATGAAGGATTTGGGTGATGCAAATCACATTTTGGGTATGCGGATACTTCGGGACAGAAATCAGCATGTGTTGTATTTGTCTCAGAAGGAATACATTGGCAAAGTTTTGCAGAGGTTCAATATGGACGGGGGGAAGAAGACTAGTACTCCTTTGCCTCCATATGTGAAACTCAGTGCTATGGACAGCCCACAGTCAGATAGAGACAGGGCTGATATGGCCAAGATTCCGTATGCTTCAGCTTGTGGCAGTCTCATGTATGCCATGGTTGCTACTAGGCCGGACATTGCATTTGCAGTGGGAGTGGTTTCTAGATACATGGCCAACCCTGGCAAGAAGCATTGGGAAGCAGTGAAAGGTGTCATGAGATACCTGAAGGGCACACAGGATTTGTGCATTTGCTTTGGCAAACAGGATGCATTAGTGCATGGTTACACGGATTCGGACTATGCCGGTCATCCAGATAACCGGAAGTCTACTACCGGTTATGTATTTACATTCACAGGAGGTGTTGTGTCATGGATATCCAGGATGCAGAAGTGCACAGCCTTATCTACTACAGAGACCGAGTATATTGCAGCCACAGAGGCTTGCAAGGAGACATTATGGCTATCTCGGTTAGTGGTTGACTTGGGCTATGCAGGGGATATTCCATTGTTGCATTGTAACAGTCAGAGTGCCATCCAGTTGGCAAAGAACCCTGTCTTTCATGCAAAGACGAAGCATGTGGATGTGAAGTATCACTTCATCAGAGAGGTGATAGAGAACAAGCAAATTCAGCTTGTTAAGATTCATACGGATGACAACCCGGCTGATCTGTTGACGAAGAGTTTGCCTCCGGAGCGGTTTGCTCATTGCAGACACTTGATGGGCATTGGATGAGGCCAGTTTCAGCCTTGATATGGCCTTGTATATTATCATGTACATGCTGATTTTTCTTTTCCTTTACTTAAGGGCACTTTGCCTTTAAGTGGGAGGTTGTTGGGGTAAAGGCGTTATGCCCACCCTTATAGTGTGTACAAGCCCATAAGTTATAGTACATAGTACACTTAGTACTTTTAATGTACTAAGTGCACTATGTGTACTAGTGCAATATACATGTGTGATAGGGGAGTCACACACTCATGCCTCATGAATTGACTTATCCCCACAACTCTCTCTCTCTCTCTCTCCCTTGTTCTCTCTGTGTATGTCTCCCACATGACCTAACCCTAATTCCTGTTTTTCTCTCACACACCAATAAAAAGTGTGGTTCACTAACGATAGTGTCCTGTGTACCCCAGGGTGTCCAGCAGAAAGGGCGTAGTGACACTCCTTAAGAATCTTGGACCGAATGTCCAGGATCTGTGGTACACAAATTTTGTCATTACGGAATAGTAAACCATTCCGAATCATCCACTGGCCTCCTGTAACCTCAATGGTAGACTGCTCAGTCATTGAGTCTTGGTCAATCAATGAGCTCCTGTCCTGGATCTTCTGCCAAAATGGACCAAAATAACTATCAGTCTGAGCCCTCTCAATGACTGAAATAAGTCAGTAGAAATCTCGGTGAACGACAAAGAATTCACCTCTCTAATTCGACTAAGCGCATCTGCAACACTATTCATGGACCCTTTCCGATAACGGATCTCAAAATCAAAATCTTGCATTGATTCAGTCCAACGAGCTTTCCTTCCTCTCAAATCATCCGCATCACAAACATACTTGATTGACTGACTGATGATGAGTCAATACCACAAACTTGGAGCCATATAAATAATGTCTCCAAACCTTGAGAGAGAGCATGAATCACAGCATAAAGCTCCTTCTCAAATGTTGGCCAACGAGATTGAGTGTCGTCTAGCTTTTTACTTTCAAAAGCAACCGGTCTACCATCTTGAAAAAAAGCGGTTCTTAATGGTCAGCTTGTTCAATCTCTTGTAATCTATACACATTCTCCAGGTATTGTCCTTCTTTCTCCTAAGCAACACAGGTGCACCCCAAGGTGATTTACTTGGACGGATCTCGCCCATCCTCAAATAATCTCCGAGTTGTTTAGCAAACTCATCTTCCTCAGCTTGGCTCATCCTGTAAGGTGGAATACTGACAGGATGAGCACCAAGGATCAAGTCAATACGATGATCTACTGCCCGTTTAGATGGTAAACCCGATGGCAGTTCCGTAGGAAATACGTCTTGAAACGAATCAAGTATCTTCTGTAATTCTTTGCTTTCAAACACACTTTATTCATTGACATCCATGGAAGGTATGAGAAATGAAGAAAGTGGAATCAATACAGAATGGAAAGCGGTATACAAAGAAGAATCCATTATATTTCCAAAATCAACTGTATTTACAAGAGGTCCCTGAGAGGGATGAATACAATCATCTAAAATACTATACTTGGTGTCCCTATGCTGAAAAGAAAAAATATGACTAGACTAATCTATCTGGACTTGAAGAGTCTTAAACCACTCAATTCCTAATAACAAGTCTACATTTTCTAGGTGCATTACATAGCATTCCAGAGTATCTTTGTAGTCATGAATCTGGATTGGAAGCATCTCCACCTTTCGATCCCATACTTGCCTTCCCGCAGGTAGGCGTACCTCATAGGTATGATCACTGGGTGTCGTATCAAGACTCAATTTCTGCACAAGTTTATAGTTAGCAAAGTTGTGTGAGCTGCCAGGGTCTAGAAGAATGTGAATCTGATGGCCATTCACTTCTCCATAAACGCGGAGAAGATCATGCAAGCCAAATACTTTAGAGTTGAACAGACAATCAGAACACGTACTAGGGCGAGAAATTACAGTAAGACGTACCTGTCAAAGACAACTGGTTAGCTGCCTTTGGCTTGGGTCCTGCGTTTGTCTTGGCACCCTTTTGCTTTGGGCACTCATTACGCATGTGTCCTTTTTCTTCACAGATAAAACAACATCCTTCCTTCTTGAGCTTCAAAGGCGTCGTTTTTTCTTCGTTGGTGTCGAACTCGAATTCTTCGAAGGTTGGTCCGAAGACTTGCCTTCAGTCGTGTTAGCCATAGGTGCGGAGAACTTTCTTTTATGCTTGTTCCCCTGCTCAGTAACTGTTTTAGACTTGGAAGAAACCATTGTATCATCATAGATACGAGCTGAATGAATGGCTTCGTCCAATGTTTTGCATTTGTTATTTTTAACTTGTAAACGATATAAGTCTAATAAACCAGCTACGAAGATCCCCAAAAGAGTAGTGGGATCCATCTTTGTAGCTTTCATCTGCAAGTCCCTAAACTTCTGGAGGTAGACCTCATAAGTGAGGTGCTGCGAGGTCATGGTCAACGTTGAAAACCGGGCAACAACATCATAATCATCCTCTTTCTTGAAAAATTCCTTCCTCAAGACGTCTTTGAATTGTGCCCAAGTCATGGGCTTAGGGTTGAGTTCCTTCCACCAGAGCAAAGCTTTGCCGGACAGGAAACCTGCTGCTAACTGGATCTTTTTTCATCATCATATGGATGAAACTGAAAGTGAACTTGCCACTTATGTAGCCAAGTGTCCACAATCTCCTTGGTGCGCTGCTTTTGCTCGCCCCCGAACGGTTTCGGAGTAATATTGGGGCCTAAAGCAGAAGCTAAGGTATCCATACCCGAAAGAGTAGAGAGGGTAGTGGTCAATAGAGCGATGGAAATTTGCAAAGCTTGCATCTGGGCTGCGATTTGTGCCTCACGTTCCGACAAAGAAGCTTCGAGAGCTACTTTGAACTCTTGGAAATCTGATTTTGACACATAATCGTCAAAAAGATCGGCATCGGTATCTTTCGTAGCCGGCAAGCCTTCGCGTTCCACAAGGGGCTCCAACTCCGATTCCTGGGTTGACATCGTGAAGAGAGCAAGTGGAGAGAAAATTCGATCTTTGCACAATAAAAATGCAAGAGAACTTGAGATCTTGAGAGCTTGAAACTTAAGAGATGTGTGGCAAGAAGTCCACTTAAGGGGTTTATAAAGGTTTCCCCAAAAGCTAGCTTTAGCTTTGGCTTTTGTGTTTTTTTTTTTTTTTTGCAATACACACACACACACACACACACACACATATATATATACATATATACATATACACACACACACACACACACACACACACACACATATATATATATACACATATATATATACACACATACACACACACACACATATATATATATATATATATGGCCCACAGAGCTGAAGATATATGTAAGTCCCTTTGCTTGGGATGTTCTTCCAGACATTTGGTTAACATTGTACACAACTCCCCATTGAACCTTTCAACTAGTCCATTACATTGTGGATAATAAGGGATTGAAAACCTGTGTGTAATGGGCAATTTCTGCATAAGCTCTTCTACAATCTGGCCTCTAAAACCAAGTCCTTGATCTGTCAACAACTCCAAGGGCACACCAAATCTGGCACAGATATCCCACTTCCTAGCAGTAATGCTTTTTACACATCTAGCCTCAGTCCACATGGTTAAGTAATCCACTCTAGTTAAGATGTAGGTCCTACCCCTGGCAGTTGCGGATAGAGGACCCATTGCATCTAAACCCCATTTCTCAAAAGCTCCATATACAATAATAGTTTTCCTCAACTCATGGTGGGGTACAAGACCAATTGCATCTAAACCCCATTTCTCAAAAGCTCCATATGAACTATTAGTTTTCCTCCACTCAGGTGCAACACTCTCCTTCCTTGTTTTTGACATGGCTCCCAACTTCTGCACTATTGGTAGACATCCTTCCTCAAACTGGGCCACACATAACCTGCTGTAAGATGCTTTCTCAGAGTTAACTTCAAGGCAAAGTGCCCTCAACATACCCCTTCAGGACATGAAGCCATTATGGCAAAGATCTCTTCTCTGGTTGGGTCCCTTCTCACAACCAAATCCTTGCCCTTCGTATACAATTGATCATTAACAATACTATACTGCAGAGCCCTCATGAAACCATATTTCTATTTTCTGGATAAACTTGAAGGTGCCAAACTTGTATGCAAAAACTCTTCAACTTCATGTGAACTCTCTCTTTCAACATAACTATGATAGGGTACAATCATGGAATGTGCATCTAAATCCTTGTCTAACTCCCATCTAGCTAATGTATATGTAGCCTGGTTTTGTTTCCTCTTCACGTGTTGAATCTGGACCTCTTGAAATTTCTATGGCATCCTTAAAATTTGAAAGCACCACTCCTTCAACTTGGGATTCTTGGTCTTCCGAACATTCTGAATTTGTCTAATAACCAATAAATTGTCTCCCTTGATGATAAGTTAGCTAATCCCTCTCTTAAGACACTGTTGGAGTCTATATTCTAAAGTGGCATACTCAGCTTCATTGCTGGTCTGCACTTGCAACTTAATACCTTCTTGATATACTAGTGTACCTTCTCGATTCAACAAAACAACCCCTCCACTAGCTACCCCTCAGCTTCTCTTAAAGGCTCCATCAAAAAACAGAGTAAAAGCATTGGACAGATCTGCTTCAGGGTTTTCCACATGGGCATCTTCTTCTTCAGTAAAAGCATTGGACAGATCTGCTTCAGGATTTTCCACATGGGCATCTTCTTCTTCATCACTGTCTCTTCCCTCAATATCAAAGGATTTTGTCTGTATGTCAAAATATCTGCCAATGTAGCCCTTGTACTATCCTCCACTATGCAAGTGAATTGAAACTCTTGCACCTCAACCAACCAGTTAGACAATCCCTTTGATGGAAGGTCAAATTGAATCAAATGGGGAAGTAAAGAGTAATGTGTCAGTATAGTGAAAGGCTTAGGAAGTAAGACCGACCTAAATTTTCTTAAGGCAAACACCACAGCTACCATTACAAGCTCTGCCTCAGAATAAGTCCTTTCTCCAACTGTCTTTGTTCTACTAACAAAATATATTGGTCTCATATAGGAATGCTCCCTTCCTTGCTGTAACAGTATTGCACCTATGGCATCTTCTCCCACACTAGGTTTTACAAAGAACTCCTTACTCTAGTCTGGGGGCATAACAACTGGCTGAGTACTCAGAATTTCCTACAGAAAGGCTTCCTCTTCCTTGGCTTGCCACACAAAGGGGTCCCTTTGGCATGCTTGTTGCAATGGGTATAAAGCCTAAGACAGAAGATAGCCACGTATCTTACCTTACGTGTGAATGTCATCAGCTGCTTCACACTCTGAAGTGCCGCTAACAGTAGCAAAGCTTCCACTTTTGCACGATCTGCCTCAATTCCATTATGAGAAACCACATTTCCAAGTAGGGTTACCTTGGCTGAGCTAAGTGACACTGGCCAGGGTTCAATTGTGCACCCAGTTCATCCAACCTTCTCAATGCCATCCTCAGCTTCTCACAGTGAACTAATCTGCAACTATAAATACAGAAATCATCTATGAACACTCCTGATGAAGGACCCCTGATAGGGCTCAAACACCAAGTTCATAAATCTTTGGAAAGTTGCAGGTGCATTTGTAAGCCCAAAGGGCATCACCCTGTATGCAAAGCACACCCATGGTGTAATGAAAGTAGTTTTCTTCTGATCCTCTGGGGCAATAGAAATTTGGAAGTAACCAGAATATCCATCACAAACAATGTACCTTTCATGCCTAGCTACACTATCTAAGATTTCATCTTGAAAAGGCAATGGGTAATGGTCCCTCTTGGTCACAGCATTCAAAGGCTTAAAGTCTACACAAACTCTCCAGTTTCCATTCTTCTTAGGAGTAATCACAACTGGAGAAGCCCACTTAGAGTCGTCAAGTGAAAAGATGAAGCCCGCTTTCAACAACTTACTCACCTCTTCTCTCAATACATGCTACTCCACTGCTGCAATCTTCTCAATCTTTGCACCAATGGCTTAGCTTCAGGCGTCAATCGTATCTCATGTTGCACAGCTGACACCCCCCTAACTTGAGTATAAGAAGAAATAAAAAGATCAGGAAACTGCTCCAACATTGTCAGATACTACCACTGCTAGATCTTTAGTAAGCATTTTTTGCAAAACTTCTTCCTTAGTTCACTGCTCTTCAACCTCAGCTTCTACCTTCTCCCCTTCTTCTGTACACAGCTATAAAGACATGCGCATGATGTCAGTATCTAGTTCCAGAAATGGAACTTCCCCCTCATCATGCTCTGAGCTATCCTCTTCTATCTCACAGTCCTCTGTTTCAGAATCCTCTGAGGAACTAGTTTTTGCAGCCTCATCTTCATCCTATGAAGTATTCTCTGGAATCAATTATCTTCCCTTGGCCATGTCATATCTGACTTGCTTCCTAGCAGGCTGATCGAGGCCCAAAATCAGGTGTCATCTCCACCAATCTTGCCCTGCTCTCATTGCTATCAACCATGGTCTCCCCAAAATCAAAGGATAAGCTTATGTCCTTCCTGGCATGACATGAACATCCATCTCAACTTCCAGCCCAAGAATAGTCACCCATAGCCCCTTCACTACTCCCAGACATCTAACCTTTGAATTATTGGCCATTCTAACTCTAAATTTCGAAGGTGTACTCACCTTAAGTCTTAAGGCTTCCATAGTTTGCTGGGTCATTACACAAACCTGGACACCACCATCAATGTACACTTTAGGAACCTTAAACTTGTTTATCCAAGCATCCATGATAGGCACATAATCCTTGTCTCCTTTAACACGTACTATATCCAGCTATCCTGCTTTCTTCTCCTTCTCCTTCTTGGAAATCCTTGTACTAACCAGTTTGCTCCAGGTTCTCCTAAGTTTGGGGGACATCTATATCAACTAGGGCCAAGACAAAGTAGGACCCTTCTGCTGGAGATCCTTCTTCAAACCATATTCTTCCACCTGAGCCCCTAGAGGAAAATCTTCCATTCCTATACGCCTCCTGGGTCTGCTCTTTTTCTTACCCTCTTTAAACTGGTCCTCTATCTGCTTCCCCTTCTTCCTTCTGGATGGTCCTGCTTCATCTTCACCTTCTCCACCCCTGGTTCTTTTGTTGGTTAACATATCTACTTCCTCATCCGTTCCAATCAAATTAAACTCACTTGGTCTAGGCCCATTTGCTGGCTATGGCTGAACCTAAGGCCCTAGTGGGTGTGGAATCTCCTCTTCCCTTCTGACATATGGCCTTTCCACCCTTCCCAATATTAGGTCTTTGATCATACCCAATATATTATTTTCTTTTCTTGAGGTTGGGGTGAGCATCTTCATGGAGCATATCCCCTTGGCCACAATAAAACCTATCAACATGAAAATCATGATGATAGTCGTGACATGAGAATTGTAAGCTGCTTGATTCTGCTGATTAGAGGGTTAGGCTACTCCCCTTGGTGTTAGCATAAGTACCCTCCGGGGAGATGGGGGATGGGATACATGCAATGCCAACCAAATAAATGATGGTAAATGATTCTTCTATGCAAACATTAGTTACTTACATTTCTCTGCTTCTTTTGTCATGCTAATGTTGTGCACAAGTTGAGAGTTCTTGAGGCAAAAAACGTGATTTAAAGGTCTTACAAGTAACGTCTTTCTGATGGCCTCGGTAGGATTCCAGTTCTTTCAATGTTCGGATGTCATACAACTGCATAGTTGCACCAAAAACAATGAGAAGCTATTCTGCACATCGACATGTCCAATAGGCAGTAACAAGCACCTCCGATAACAGCATTCTCTTTTTCTAAAGACTAGAGCTCCCACTTCACCTTGATAATCTGGTCTTTGGAGGCTGTGAGCACCCAGTTACCATTGCCATTCCACCTCACAGAGAGAACTGTGTTCTTATGCCCATGTCTGATACCGAAGTAAGTGTTCAAAAGACAAGCCTAGAAGCTCGGACAGAGTTACAACGAAAGAAAAGGGGTTTAAAGCTCACAAGGTACAGAGTTCTCGGCCAGTCTTGGCATCCCACAGCTTCACAAGGTGGTCCTTTGCTCCTGTCCACACCAGCCACATAAAATTAAATCTATATTTATCAGCTATGCTTACCCAATATATGAAAAAGCCCAATCATGTATTAACGGAGGGCTCCTTCTTATTGCCTGAAACTAGCAATGACTTCTGAGGATGCCAGTCAACACTTTTCACATCCCAACCATGACCTGCACAATCAAAAGGTGAACCTGTCAATGAATCTGGCCCCACTTATGCTCACACTGTGATGTTATAACATTTTCTTCTCTTCCTCCTTCCTATCATTAAAATAACCAAGTAAACAAGTACACCAAGCAATACCCTTGCCTAAAGAGTCTCACAACACAAGCAAGCAAGAGACTGCTCAGCTTCCCTTAAGAGTGCATGTTGTGGGCAAGAGAAGATGGGGGGAAGTGGATAAAGCATTGAACACCAACATTGCAGCAGTTACCCTTGTACTAGTCCAAGACCATCTACACTGTATATCCACTTGGTTCAATGACTTTTCATCTCTGGCCTCCCCAGAAGATCCCAAGTGTAGTGCTTGATGGTCACACTGCACCGGATTTGTCAGGCTGTGAAATTCACCCTCTGCATCCATAGTTGCATGCAACGGGGAACCGGTGTCATACGGAACTGGGACAGGATGGGGTAGGAAATGGGAACGTGTATGGAATGGAAATGGAAAGGCAAAATGTCAAAATACATACACAATCATGAGAAAATAAAAAATGGCAATGAGGTCTAGAACACTGCTGATATGCCTTCGTAAAGCTTGTTTGATACTGCTCCAGAACAAGGGCAACTCTACAAGTCCATAGCCGTGGTAAAATCCAGCCCAGTCCCCACGGCACACAAGGTGATAAAACAAATTCCCTAGCAACTCACCACAGTAGCCTATTTATCTGACAATCTTGAGCTGCTGGGCAATCTCATAGACAGTGTTGTTGATTTTCAAGAGATGCTTTACATCTACGACACCGTTTCTTTCCGCAAGATCCCACCATGGCCACCATGTGTCAGAGCCTAAGTAAACAAGGGTTGACCTTGAAGCAATGTTCCTCAGCGGCCCCTAAGTAAACAAGGGTTGACCTCATAAGTAGACTTACACGCTTGCCCTCAGCAGCACAGGGGGAATGTGTCCATGTCAAAGACCCTATAGGTATATCCCCACCTGCTTGAGTAACTTTCACACAAATCTCTTCTAAGTGGCAAGCCCCTTTACAAACATATTTTCCATCACAGCCGCTTGTGTGAACCTTTCACAACTTCTAGACTTCAAATCCACCCTTCAGAAACCTTCTACATTCAAAATTTTCTAGTAAGGTAAATACTATGCAGGAGTAAGCTCGAAACTGCAACCAACAGCTTCCAAGCTAGCCCACACTCTTTCTCTAGCCAAGTAGAGCTCTCACCTTCGCAAACAACTCTGAGTTTTGAGTCAGTGTACGCAAGTTAGGCCATTTTCATGAAAAGTTCTTCTATGATAGTCTCCACTTTGCATAAGAACAATGCCTCAACCAGCAATCAAACCAGTATCCAAATCGCACAGGCAGCTCATTAAGGTTAATGAAAAAAAAAAAAGGAGGAAAATTTCTCTATAAGGGGTCTCCCTTTGAAAGAGAAAAAGAAAGAAAGAAGAGATGCATGAAGGTAACAATAGGGCCGATCATCTTACGAAGATCTAGGATCTTTGGACGCAGTTGCTTAACATTGATGAGGTCATTCCTAAAAAGCAACTTGTATCCAGGACACTGCAGTCTCCCTGCCAGAGTTCTACTTGAATTTCCACACTTCTTACTTTGTCTCTAAGAGGTAACCCAGAGCCTCTACAGTGACCAAGCCTTTGTTGCCAATGACAAAGGCAATTTTACATTCACTGAAGCTCCTGCAACAGGAGCCAACATTCCTACAACACCTGGATTGGGACCCGAGCCCCGACTTATGGCTGAAGAACACTTTGTGCATCCAATGTTTACTTCTCCAAGAGTCCATGTGGCTCCTGTAGGGAGCGGACCAGCCATGGGGATTCCTGTTCATACAGAGGCAGAAAGACCAGTTAGAGGTGCCCATCCAATCCCTCCAGGTTGAATGATGTCCGCGGACGATGCCATTAGGATGGCTGCTAAGCCATCACAAGAGTAGTAGCTCATACCATGGAGCCTGCTTTGCCTCTAGTGGTACATGCCTCTATGCCTAGAACGTGATAGGATTAGCTCTCGGGTTTGGAGCATCTCCAAAGCTGTACCAAAGTTCAACGGCACCAATAATGCCCATGGCCAGAACAGGTACGCGAGGCCTAAGATGCTAATGATCCAACTAGGATTGGAGCATTTGGCTTTACTCTTGAACATGGATCAGCCAAATAGTTCAGGACTCTTGAGCCTGAGAATAAGGCCACTTATGAGGATCTTAAGCAATCCTTCCTAATCACGTACACCAAGACTGGAGTGAAGTGGAGTTCAGTAGATCAATTGAACACGCTAAAAAGGGGAGTCTGTGAGAGAATTCATCAAAGTATTAATATAGTAGATGCGAGCCTGAGGAAAGGCCGAGCCAAACCCTGTTGATTTCTCTATTCCTGGAGGGGCTACAAAGTGAGAAGCTTCGTGACACTCTCTATGCCCACAGCCATAGAATGCTTAATGAATGTGCTCCGGATGCCATTGATTACGATGATAATCTCATGGGACCTTCCAAGAGATCCATGGCTCTGATGCATCATGTAGAACAGGCTCAAAGAGTAGTAGCTCTAAAGGACAAAAAGTAGATGAGAGAAAAGGAGATGCAAATTTGGTTCGGAGAATGCTAAAACAACTTGAAGAAAAGTTTAAGATCACCCCAAAAGAGACGAGTAATCCCCATCTCTATCAACAACAGGATATGGGTTGGTGTGCATTCTGTAAAGCCAATCATATGACTACTGACTATTCGCACCTCAAACCAAAACTGAATCTGTGGTGTGCGCATTGCGGTCACATGGGCAACCACGACACCAACTGATGCTATAGATTCAATCCATCCCTAAAGATGAATCAAGCAGTAAGAACTCCGGCTTTGCCGGCTCCTCAAAGGCCATTAGCCTTGCCTGCACCTCCTGCCCAAGGACATAACCCAATGCAGGCAGAAGGATGAACAATTCCTTTGCTACCTCCAATCTTGCCACCTCAGCTGGCACCACCAAGAGTAACTCCGATGCACCAAGTGGTGCCCAAACCTCAGAATGGTGTTGATAACCCAGTCACGAAACCCAATTATGATTTTCCGTATTAAGATATCAAAAACAAAGAATACTTGGTCACTCCTCTAGGTTATACCATGGCAAACTCCTAAGAGTAGACGACATTGTTAAACATGGTTGTGACAAGCAAGGGAAAGGACATCGACTCTTTGACTAGACGAGCCCCGCTCTCATGCTACACTTATAGCGCTTGATCTCCTTATTTCAACGGTGGTAACTCAAATCGGAGTCCGGTAACTCAAGATATGGATAAAACAAGTCCCTTTGTTTATTATCTTAACCAAGGAATGAAGATTTTCATTAAGAGTTAATCAAACACTAATTATATCCTAATTAATTGATGCAATATATTAATGCAACCCTAATACAACTAATAATGCAATGCCAAAACACTTTTTTGGGCCTTTTTTCAAGATTAATTAGCATAAGCTCACTACTATATTTTCACATAACTAATAGAGAGCATTGTCAACACAAAAATTCAATAAAAATCAACTCAGTCCAATCACATAAAACACATTAAATCACTCAAAAACACAAATCATACCAAAATCCCCCAAAAAAAAAAAAAACAGAAAAATCCCTTCGTTTCCTTGACCTTCCTCCAATCTTATTCTCTCTAATGTACCCACAAGCTCAAAAATGCAATGAATGCTCAATGAACTGTCACAAAGGCTAAGGCAAACTGTGCCTCCCTAGCAACGATGCCAATGTTTAGCTTAAATCTCCCTACTCCAAGAACAAGCACAAAGGCATTGTATCCACACCAAAAGCCTGCTAATGGAGAGAAGATTAGTGAAACTTACTTGTCATGGCGAGACATTCCCAAGGAAGACCCTCCAACCACTTCTTGTAGCTAGCCGATTTAGACTGCTCCATTGTTGTCACTCCGGCGCTCCAGAGCTAGCTTGCATCGAATATATCCCCACACAGCATAGTTTCCATGGTGTAGAGATAGAGAACCAAATGCTCTCTCTCTCTCACTCTCCCTCTCTCAACACACACACAAGCACAAGGATAGAAAGAGAGCTTGAGCTTCTCAATCCCCTCACAGCATACTTGCCATGGAGTAGGGATAGGTAACCAAAGCACAATCTCATTCACACACGCAGGAGCAAGAGCAAGAGGTTAGCAAGAAAAGGCAAGAGCTCTCAAATCTAGACAAGGGTAGCGTCCATTTCCATTAGTTGAGTTGACATATATACAACTGATGGTTGTTAGAGGCGTCAGAGGCGTTTGGTACAAGGTGGGTATGGTACGTGCCTCGAAACACTCGTATTTTTGAAAGACGTTAGAGGCGCGTTAGAGGCGTCTGTATATATAAAATACGTATACATATACATATACATATATATACATATATATACAAATATATATATATACATATATATAGATATAAATACATACATACATATATATATATATATATATATATATATATATATATATATAAAGAAAGAAACAAAGCTGTATTAACGTCTACTAGAGGCTGCACTCGACCTCTAAGACAAATCAATGTACAACTATCGATGTGCTCTGGATGTCTAGAAAAAAAAGACAAAATGAACATGAAATAAACTATGAAAGTACTGAGCTAGTGGGGGGGGGGGGGGATGGATGGAGCACTACTGCTAGAGGCTCAGTATGCAACCTATATGCGTATGGTATACAAGAATGCAATGCAGATCTGTCTAGCTCCAACCAGTACCATAATGGGGGTGTAATATGTGATACATAGACGATGGCGAGGCAAAAATCCCTCGGAGCATGATCTCCGGGTGTGAGTGTAAGTAACCAAGCCGCTCCTGGATATGGTGCTGATGTCGAGCCCGTATCTCTGTGATCTCCCTCTAATGTAGTCTGAGAATCTGGTAGCCTGGTGCTCTCGGTCTCCGTCTGGTCGGAGATCCGCGACGCGCTGAAGTGTAACCCCCTCCTGTGTCAGGGTAGGCATTGGGATAGATCTCTGGAAGAAATCAATGAGCAGGAGCTGTCGCCCACCTCTCCCTGTGGTATGAGTCCATAGCAATGTCTCTCTGGTGGCGCATTGTCTCTAGCAAGAACTGGCCAAATCTGCGCTAGTCTGCGGATCCATGATCTGGCGGAGTGAGGGATGTCCACTCAAGATGGTGGTGTCTCTCTCTCTAATGACACTATATGCTCTCCATCTGCATCCTCTCTGCTCTGGGGATCCGTGCTGCCGTACCTGCCTCAATCTCAAGCTGGTGAGATGACACTCTGAGCTACTCAGGAACTGTGAGGCATGTACACATCCATATATCTGGGTCGCTGAATAAATCCATCTGCTGAAGCCTGAGATACGCATAAACTGATCTCTGTAGTATAGCATCTCTCGCGGTAGAGGCTGGCTGGGTGTAATCCAAGTCTCCTCAGTGTATTGCTGCCATAAATCCTCCCGAAGGACTCTGTTCCTCTCACTGTGAGAGAGCTGGATGTGTGGTGCATGTATACACTGGAAAGGTGGCAGGTAATCTATGCTGAGACCACGCTGAGTGAGCCACTGTATCATCTGTGAATACCATGATCTCCTATCTCCACTCTCTGTGAGCTGCCTGGACGCCTCAAAAGCTCTATGTGAGAGTCGATCTGATGGCATAAATCTCATCCTCTATATGAAGCAGATCATCTGGAAGAGGGCCTCTACTAGCATAGGAGGTGCAGCAAACTCCATCCGCACAATGTCATGTGGGACGGAGGGTTTGCTGCGGATCATCCGTGAGAGCATGAGAATCTGAGGCCTCTCTATCTGAGACCATATGGAGGTGGCGAGCCCAGGTGCCCATACTGCTGCAGCATACATCAAAGCAGGGGTGACTAGTGTGTCAAACAACCATTCCTTCGTGAGGGGCTCCTGAAAGTGTGCCTGGTGACACTGTCTCTCTAACATCGCCAGAGCTGCATACCCTCGTGTGTGAGTCTATCCCTGGCTACCTGTGCCATAGTAAATCTTCCTGGCGGACTTGTAAATGTAATCCCCATGTACACATATGAGTCTACCACCTCTACCTGTCCTCCTGCTAGTGTCAAGATGGCCTGTCATCGAACCGACCCTGAGGTGTGGAAAATCATGGCCTTGGTTTTTCCAAGGTTCACTGTAAGCCCCCTCTGTGTGCAGAAGTCATCAAGTGCATGGAGATGGTGCTGTAGTCCCATCCGCAACTCAGAGACCAAAATAATATCATCTGCATATAGCATAATGTGGACTGTGGTACCTGAGATGTGTACTCCATCCCCACCACCGCGACGAATGAAGTCAGCCACCTCATCCATGTATAGCCCAAATAGTGTAGAAGAGAGTGGGCATCCTTGCTTCACACCTATGGTGCTAGCAATAACATCAGATAGCCCCCCGGGGCATCGTATGCGCCCGTGGACTTGCTCATATAAAGCATAGATGCCCCAAACCATTTCTAATGGGATCCCCAATGATTGTGGGCGCTGGAAGAGTCTCTCTCGTGGCAGTGTGTCAAATGCTTTGCGGAAATCCACAAAGCAACAGTATAACCTCTTCTCCCGTGCCCTAGCTTGGTCAATCAGACATCTCAGACTGAATATATGGTCAATAGTGGAGAAAGCTCGTCGGAATCCAGCCTGCCCTGGTGCTCGCAGTCCCTCCTTCTCTGCATATGAGATCAACTTTGCCTCGAGCACTGCGCCATAAAGTTTGGCCAATGTATGACCAATCATGATAGTCCTGTTGTTGCTGGGATCTAGCATGTCTCCCGCTTTGTGGAGAGTCACGATGGTGTGCATAGTCCACTCAGCTGGTAGGCCCTCCACTAGTGCCCTATTAAGGAGGTGAGCAACAAAGGATCCCAGTGTGTCAGCTGCATAAATAAGATGCTCACTCTGTATACCTGTGTGGTCAGCACATCTCCCATGCTGTAACCGGCGGACAGCTCTCTCTACCATCGAGGCGGTAAAGTAAATAAAGGTGGTGGTAGGGGGGGACTCCTGTGGCTGTGCTATGGGCGATTGCTGAGGGATATGGTAGAGGCTCTTTGCATATGTGTGCCATGTGTGTGGATCCTCAATCGGGGTACGAGGGCCAGGCTCTCTCATCCTGCGCCATGCAGTGGCTTTATCTCTGCTCATGAGAAGCTCGTACATATCCCAGTACTCTGCCTCCTCATATGCAGATCTCTTAGGCCGTGTGAGGGTCGGTATCTGTCGGCTCGCTTGTCTCTGTGTAAGGGGAGTGGTAAGTGTGTCTAGGGAGGACAGGGGATCCATCTGGAGTAGCCCGTCATATACATGATGCTCATATATGTCTGCCAAGTCATGGGTGAAGTAGAAAGTGGTATGCGATGCCTATGTGGCTGTTTGGGTGTTGTTATGCAGCTCGCCAGTGAGAGTAAGAGGTACGTGTGATCCACACCGATAGGACAGGGGGGGGATGGTGAAAGATGTCACTGCCTGTGTGGTCTCCATGGACCCCATAATGTAGTCCACTATGCTACCTCCCCCTGACTGTGGAAAGCATGTCAGTGCTCCTGAATCCTGCCACTGTCTCATCCCGTTATAAATAACGAGATAGTGTCGGGCTCCCAACTCAAGTAGGTGATGACAATATCTGGTGTTATCTGGCCCCATGTCCTCTAACACCCTGCAAGCTCCCGTATCCTCCACCTCTAGTGTGTGCATCACCTCGGGGTGCTCAAAATCATAAATGTCGCACTGTCGGCTCTGTGTCCATGCATTGAAGTCCCCCATAAGGAGGACTTCCCCCAGGTTGGAGTAGTGTATGATCTCATCTGAAAGGGCTGCATATGGTGACTCTCCCAATGGCCCTGTGTCCTCCTCCTCCCCTCTAACTCTCCTCCTCTGTTGTCATGGCATATCTCAATCCTCTAGGAGAGAAGTAGCATAGAGCAATGTATAACACCCTGTCTGCTGTGCCTGAGAGCTGCAGTCTAATCCACATGTATCTAGCCTCCTGGTCACGTGCTACCACCTGTAGGCACTCCTGTAGCTCTCGCTTGAAGAGTATCGCTATACCTTCAGATCCTCTCGATGTGCTCTGCCGTGTGGTCCCCTGTATGTAAACTGCCACTGATAGCCCTCTACTTTGGGTAGCCCCCTCTCTGGGCTCTGGTGCGTCTCTGTAAGTAGTATGATGTCCCGTCCCTCCATGACCTCCTCCATCCTCCCAGGATGTGTCCAAAGTGCTCCATTGCAGTTCCAAACTGCTATGTGTATCTGTGAATCTAGATCCTCCATAGCCGATGTCCCATAGGCCACCTGGCGCTAATTGGTGCCCTTGCCATAGATAATGACACGGCCATCGCGATAGAATGCTCTCTTGCCCTCTCTCCCGGCCTGTAGGACTCTCGGCATGCATGTTTTCCTGTGTTCTATCTGCATCCTTGTAAGGTCGTCATCCAAATGCATGGGATCTCCCTGTAATCCTCGAAGAATCACCCCCTTCCTCATCAAGGTGACCCTCTCCGTCTCTCCTGCAAACTGTAGGATGAGGGCTCGCTTGCGTGTTGAGTCTTTCCCGGCTCTCCATACTTTGGTGAAGGGGAGAGGGTCCTCTTCCTTGTAGCCTAGTTTCATGCATAAAAGCTGTCCATCTTTCTCCGGAGTGGAGTCGGGTGTCTCGGCTATACCTGTGACTCGAATGGTGAGCCGGCGGGCATGCCTCATCTTCTCCTCCTCAATGGTGGTGTGAATGATTTGGTGTTCTTCCCTCTGAGTCTCCTCCCTCACTTCTTTACGGATGTTCTTCTTCACCACTTCAACCTGCTTGGCTTCGAGATTTCCCTCCATGTCCTTTGTGATCTCCTTGGAGATCTCTTCTTTGATGGCCGTGAGAGTGTTGTCATTGATCTCCCCTTCTTCCTTCTCGGTGTTCTTGACGGCTACCAGTTCCACTTTCAATGCACTCACCTCCTCCTTGAGTGTCGTATTCTCTTGCTCAAGGTCCGTGACTCGTGCTTCAAGGGCCATGATGTGCCGGTGTAACTTGTTCTCCACCTCATTGAGGTTGGAATCGGACGGCTTTTTGTTTTCCTTGATTAGTGCCTTCATTGCCGTCTCACGGGCCTCGAGCTTCTCTTGGAGACTCGAAGCCATTTCTCGAGAGTTTTTTGTAGTGCTTCCCACAGGCAGGCGAAGAGGAGCGAGAGAGGGAGCGCAGTAGAGAGAGAGAGAGAGAGAGAGAGAGAGAGAGAGAGAGATTTTATCAACGTCTTCCAAAAGACCGAACTCGGCCTATGAGACAAATCGGTGTACCTGTATGGGGTATCCTCTGTCATCCCAACAAAATGAAAAAGTACTGAACTAAAAAGCTGAATCTGAGTGTACAATAAGTACAATGAGTGGGGGAGGGGATGGAGCTCTACTACTAGGAGAATGCAAAGCTATATGCATGGAGTATACAATCATGATATGCAACCTAGCTAGCTCCATCCTATACCATACTGGGGGTATAAAATGGTATACATCAATGAAGGGGGTGTCCACAGCTCCCTGAAGAACATGCCTGGGTGTGCTCTGAAGCGAGCCAGTCGCTCCGCACCCTCTCTGTGAAACTGAGCTCTAATCTCTGTCATCTCTCTTTGGTATAGGCGTGGTGTCCGAGAGAGAGAGAGAGAGAAAGAAAGAAAGAAAGAAAGATATATTAACGTCTACGATAGGCCAAAGTCGGCCTATGAGACAAAAAATAATACAACTGTGTTCTTCCGGTCATCGGAAGAAAAGAAACAAAAGAAAAAGTGTGCATGTGTCTGGATACAACTGTGAATCATCATGGATCGGTGGAGCCCATATACAAACAATAGAAGGGGGGATGGGGATGTGGATGGAGTGCTAAAGCAAGATGCATCTCTATATGCTGAAGGGGTAGTACAAGCATGCTATGCAGATCTATCTCTAACACCATCCAGTGCCATAAGAGGGATATAAGATATCATACATCGCCGATGCTGAGGCTGTGAATGGCGTGAACATGTACCCTGAGTCTGAATGAAAGCGAGCTAGCCTCTCCTGTGTCTCCTTCTGATGTCTCATTCGGATAGCTGCTATCTCTCGGTGACGAAGTCTGGGTGCTCTATGTCCAGTCTGTCTAGGTCTCCTCCTGGCTCTCAATTCCTCTGCTCTCTGTGCGGTCACCCCACGTGGTACATCAGCTGGCACTGGCATAGCTCTCTCGAAGAAATCTGTGAGCTGGGACTGTCTCCCACCCCTAGTGGGAGCGAGTGTCTGGAGGAGTCTCTCTCGAGAACTATGAAGCTCTAGTAGTAGTCTGCCAAGCTGTCTCGCTGGTCCGAGGCCTCCATCAACTGATGTACTGAAGAGTGCTCCTCAAACAATCCTGCATATCTATCTCTGACCCCCTGGTGGACTCTACATCTACATACAAAGTGATCCTCAGTCTCCACCTCCTCGTGGCACAATCTGCATATCCGCTCAGCTCTGGGAACCCGTGCCGCTCTCCCGGCCTCTATCTCTAGCTGATGTGATGAGACTCGTACCTGTCCAATGGCAACGCGAGAGCTGTGTGGCATGTATACATCCATGTACCGCGGTCGATGTATAAACCCATCCCCTGAGATGCTCATAAAGTGGTCTCTGTAATATAGCATCTTCGGTGGTAGTGGGTTCTCTGGTGCTGTCCATGTCTCCTGTATGTAGTGCTGCCATATGTCCTGTCTCATCACTCTGTTCCTCTCATTGAGAGAGAGGTAACCCCGTGGAGCAGACTGATCATACTGAAAAGGTGGCAACCGCTCAATGTCTATCCCATGATGTGAGAACCACTGTAGCATCTGTGCATACCAAGATCCAGTGTGTCCAGCCTCGGCCACCCTAGGTAGTTGAAATAAGAATTAGAATTCCTAAATCACATGGTAATTTTATATACTTAGAAGACACCTTTTACTGGATGCCTCAAAAGCTCGGCGGGATAATCTCTCCGTGGGCATCTCCCTCATCCTGTATATAAAGGAGATCGTCTGGAAATGTGCCTCCACTGCCATAGGTGGTGCAGCAAACTCAGCTCGAACAATGTCGTGTGGGACGGATGGTTTGCTGCGTATCACCCGCGAGAGCATCAAGATCTGTGGTCTCTCGAGCTGTACCCATGTGGAGGCTGCAAGCCCTAGTGCCCAAACCGCTGCTACATACATCAAGGCTGGTGTCACTAATGTATCAAAGAGCCACCCCTTCGTGCGGGGTTCCTGAAAATGTGCCTGATGACATTGACGCTCAAGGCCAGCAAGAGCTGCATACCCTCGGGTCACTCTGTCTCGGACTGCCTGAGCCATGGAGAAGCGTCGAGCCGAGCTAGTAAATGTGATGCCAAGGTAAACATAAGAGCTCACCACCTCGACCCGCCCTCCTGCTAATGTGAGAGTAGTGTGGCTCCTGACTGCGGATGAAGTGTGGAAGATCATAACCTTGGTTTTCCCAAGGTTCACTGTGAGCCCCTGCTGTGCGCAGAAGTCATCAAGAGCCACAAGGTGTCTTTGAAGCCCAACCTGCGTGTCGGATACCAAGACGATGTCATCAGCATAAAGCATAACATGGACAGTAATACCTGATAGCTCAACCCCAGAGCCCCCTCCCTGTCTGATGTAATCGACCACCTCATCAATATAGAGCCCAAAGAGCGTGGGGGAGAGCGGGCACCCCTGCTTCACACCAATGGTGCTAGCAACTGTGTCGGACAAGCCTCCTCGGCATCGGACTCTCCCAAAGACCTGCTCATATAGCCTGTATATGCCCCACATCATGTCTGAAGGTATGCCTAGTGTCTGTAGTCGCCGAAAGAGGCGCTCTCTGGGCGCAGTATCAAATGCCTTGCGGAAATCCACAAAGCAACAATAGAGCCGTTGCCTCCGTGCCTTGGCCTGATCAATCAGGTACCTCAATGTAAAAATGTGGTCGATGGTCGAGAAGGCTCGACGGAAGCCTGCCTAGCCTGCTGCTCTCAATCCCCCAACCTCTGCATGAGTGCTCAGCTCTGCCTCCAAAACTGCCCCCTATAGTTTGGCCAATATATGGCCAATCATGATGGTCCTGTAGTTCCTGGGGTCTAGTACATCTCCCGCTTTATGGATCGGCACAATAGTGTGCATCGTCCACTCAGCCGGAAACCCCTCTGACAGAGCTTTGTTGAAGAGATGAGCAAGAAATGGTGCCAATGTATCAATAGCATAGATGAGATGCTCTCCCTGTAATCCTGTATGATCTGAGAGAGAGAGAGAGTATTTCTAGAAGCACAAGCAAGCTAGCACAATGCGAGCACAACAGCTCCAAGCGCAGCACAAGCAGGGGAGCTCGAGCGGGGATAGGCGTAGCACTGCGCGAACAGGGCAACTCTAGGTGCAGCACAGCCACGGTGCGCAATGCGAGCAGGGCAGGACCACCAGTGCGTAGCGCAAGCAGGGAGAGCTTGTGCGACGTCACGCCATGGACCTTGCGAGAAGGAAAGAAAGCAGTAGCGTGAGCAGGGAGAAGACCACCAGCGCGTAGCGCGAGCAGTGAGAGCTTGCGCGACGTCGAGCCATGGACCTTGCGAGAAAGAAAGAAAGCTGTAGCGCTAGCAAGAAGAGGACCACCAACGCGTAGCGCGAGCAGGGCACGACCACCAGCGCATAGCGCGAGCAGAGAGAGAGAGAGAGAGAGAGAGAGAGAGAGATTTTATTAACGTCTTCCAAAAGACCGAACTCGGCCTATGAGACAAATCGGTGTACCTGTATGGGGTATCCTCTGTCATCCCAACAAAATGAAAAAGTACTGAACTAAAAAGCTAAATCTGGGTGTACAATAAGTACAATGAGTGGGGGAGGGGATGGAGCTCTACTACTAGGAGAATGCAAAGCTGTATGCATGGAGTATACAATCATGATATGCAACCTAGCTAGCTCCATCCTGTACCATACCGGGGGTATAAAATGGTATACATCAATGAAGGGAGTGTCCACAGCTCCTTGAAGAACATGCCTGGGTGTGCTCTGAAAAAGCGAGCCAGTCGCTAGGCACCCTCTCTGTGAAACTGAGCTCTGATCTGTGTCATCTCTCTCTCGTATAGGCGTGGTGTCCGAAAGCCAGGTGTCCTCTGTCTCTTGCGGGCTCTGAGTGTCTCTGCTCTCTGGAGAGTAATTCCCTGCTGTGTACGAGAGGGAGAAAGAGAGATATATTAACGTCTACGAGAGGCCAAAGTCGGCCTATGAGACAAAAAATAATACAACTGTGTTCTTCCGGTCATCGGAAGAAAAGGAAAAGAAAGAAAAGAAAAAGTGTGCATGTGTCTGGATACAACTGTGAATCAAAGGAGCCCATATACAAACAATATAAAGGGGGGTGGGGGGATATGGATGGAGTGCTAAGGCAAGATGCATCTCTATATGCCGAAGGGGTAGTACAAGCACGCTATGCAGATCTATGTCTAACTCCATTCAATGCCATAAGAGGGATATAAGATATCATACATCGCCGATGCTGAGGCTGTGAGTGGCGTGAGCATGTACCCTGAGTCTGAATGAAAGCGAGCTAGCCTCTCCTGTGTCTCCATCTGGTGTCTCATCCAAATAGCTGCTATCTCTCAAGGACGGAGTCGGGGTGCTCTGTGTCCAGTCTGTCTAGGTCTCCTCCTGGCTCTCAATTCCTCTGCTCTCTGTGCGGTCACCCCACGTGGTACATCAGCTGGCACTGGCATAGCTCTCTAGAAGAAATCTGTGAGCTGGGATTGTCTCCCACCCCTAGTGGGAGAGAGAGAGAGAGAGAGAGAGAGAGAGAGAGAGAGAGAGAGAGAGAGAGAGAGAGAGAGAGAGAGAAGATATATTAACGTCTACGATAGGCCAAAGTCGGCCTATGAGACAAAAAATAATACAACTGTGTTCTTCCGGTCATCGGAAGAAAAGAAACAAAAGAAAAAGTGTGCATGTGTCTGGATACAACTGTGAATCATCATGGATCGGTGGAGCCCATATACAAACAATAGAAGGGGGGATGGGGATGTGGATGGAGTGCTAAAGCAAGATGCATCTCTATATGCTGAAGGGGTAGTACAAGCATGCTATGCAGATCTATCTCTAACACCACCCAGTGCCATAAGAGGGATATAAGATATCATACATCGCGGATGCTGAGGCTGTGAATGGCGTGAACATGTACCCTGAGTCTGAATGAAAGCGAGCTAACCTCTCCTGTGTCTCCATCTGATGTCTCATTCGGATAGCTGCTATCTCTCGGTGACGAAGTCTGGGTGCTCTATGTCCAGTCTGTCTAGGTCTCCTCCTGGCTCTCAATTCCTCTGCTCTCTGTGCGGTCACCCCACGTGGTACATCAGCTGGCACTGGCATAGCTCTCTCGAAGAAATCTGTGAGCTGGGACTGTCTCCCACCCCTAGTGGGAGCGAGTGTCTGGAGGAGTCTCTCTCGAGAACTATGAAGCTCTAGTAGTAGTCTGCCAAGCTGTCGCTGGTCCGAGGCCTCCATCAACTCATGTAGTGAAGAGTGCTCCTCAAACAATCCTGCATATCTATCTCTGACCCCCTGGTGGGCTCTACATCTACATACAAAGTGATCCTCAGTCTCCACCTCCTCGCGGCACAATCTGCATATCCGCTCAGCTCTGGGAACCCATGCCACTCTCCCAGCCTCTATCTCTAGCTGATGTGATGAGACTCGTAGCTGTCCAATAGCAACACGAGAGCTGTGTGGCATGTATACATCCATGTACCGCGGTCGATGTATAAACCCATCCCCTGAGATGCTCATAAAGTGGTCTCTGTAATACAGCATCTTCGGTGGTAGTGGGCTCTCTGGTGCTGTCCATGTCTCCTGTATGTAGTGCTGCCATATGTCCTGTCTCATCACTCTGTTCCTCTCATTGAGAGAGAGGTAACCCCGTGGAGCAGACTGATCATACTGAAAAGGAGGCAACCGCTCAATGTCTATACCATGATGTGAGAACCACTGTAGCATCTGTGCATACCAAGATCTAGTGTGTCCAGCCTCGGCCAGCTGTCTGGATGCCTCAAAAGCTCGGCGGGATAATCTCTCCATGGGCATCTCCCTCATCCTGTATATAAAGGAGATCGTCTGGAACAATGCCTCCACTGCCATCGGTGGTGCAGCAAACTCAGCTCGAACAATGTCGTGCGGGACGGATGGTTTGCTGCGTATCATCCTCGAGAGCATCAAGATCTGTGGTCTCTCGAGCTGTACCCATGTGGAGGCTGCAAGCCCTGGTGCCCAAACCGCTGCTGCATACATCAAGGCTGGTGTCACTAATGTATCAAAGAGCCACCCCTTCGTGCGGGTTTCCTGAAAATGTGCCTGATTACATTGACGCTCAAGGCCAGCAAGAGCTGCATACCCTCGGGTCACTCTGTCTCGGACTGCCTGAGCCATGGAGAAGCGTCCAGCTGAGCTAGTAAATGTGATGCCAAGGTAAACATAAGAGCTCACCACCTCGACCCGCCCTCCTGCTGCTAATGTGAGAGTAGTGTGGCTCCTAACTGCGGATGAAGTGTGGAAGATCATAACCTTGGTTTTCCCAAGGTTCACTGTGAGCCCCTGCTGTGCGCAGAAGTCATCAAGAGCCACAAGGTGTCTTTGAAGCCCAACCTGCGTGTCGGATACCAAGACGATGTCATCAGCATAAAGCATAACATGGATAGTAATACCTGATAGCTCAACCCCAGAGCCTCCTCCCTGTGTGATGTAATCGACCACCTCATCAATATAGAGCCCAAAGAGCGTGGGGGAGAGCGGGCACCCCTGCTTCACACCAATGGTGCTAGCAACTGTGTCGGACAAGCCTCCTCGGCATCGGACTCTCCCAAAGACCTGCTCATATAGCCTGTATATGCCCCACATCATGTCTGAAGGTATGCCTAGTGTCTGTAGTCGCCGAAAGAGGCGCTCTCTGGGCACAGTATCAAATGCCTTGCGGAAATCCACAAAGCAACAATAGAGCCGTTGCCTCCATGCCTTGGCCTGATCAATCAGGCACCTCAATGTAAAAATGTGGTCGATGGTCGAGAAGGCTCGGCGGAAGCCTGCCTGGCCTGCTGCTCTCAATCCCCCAACCTCTGCATGAGTGCTCAGCTCTGCCTCCAAAATTGCCCCCTATAGTTTGGCCAATATATGGCCAATCATGATGGTCCTGTAGTTCCCGGGGTCTAGTACATCTCCCGCTTTATGGATCGGCACAATAGTGTGCATCGTCCACTCAGCCGGAAACCCCTCTGACAGAGCTCTGTTGAAGAGATGAGCAAGAAATGCATAGATGAGATGCTCTCCCTGTAATCCTGTATGATCTGTCGCCCGTCCAAGTTGAGAGAGAGAGAGAAAGAAAGAAAGAAAGAAAGAAAGAAAGAAAGATTTTATTAACGTCTAACTAGAGTGTGTATGTATGAGCCTTGAGGGAGGGAGGGAGAGGGTGTGTATTAGAGAGATGGAGAGAGAGAGAGTGTGTGTGTGTGTGAAAGAAAGAAAGAAAGCTGTATTAATCGTCTGCAAAAGGCCAAAATGACCTATGAGACCAAAATAGTCCATCCTCATCATCTAGATACATCATCAAGATTCAAGGGTACAAAGTAAAATGAAATAAACTGAAATGAACCAGTAGAGTATAGAGATAGCTCCAAAAGTGGGTATAAATAACATCATCATCCTAGTGTATTTAAGGTTTGAACTTTGAACTTTAGGTCTTGAGAAAGGCTTAAGGGAGGGAGGAAGAGAATGGGGGAGAGAAAGTGTGTGTGAGAGGGGCTGCCTTGGGCCCTTAAAGCCCCCGTCTAAAGACTCAAGCCAGCAAAAAACAAAAAAAAGTGGACGCCTCGATTAGGCAGTCGTACGCCTTGAACTGTTAGAGGTGCGCCTTGTAACAACTATGATACAACTTACTAAATACCCTAGCACGTAAACTTGGGCGGCTGGCCTTGGTCTAAACCATGTATTTGTGTGTCCTAGGCTATGTAATATGCATTCCTTTGATGCCGACATTGCACTTAGCTCGGTCATCCCTTGTTTACATCGTGTTGAGCACAATTGAGCAGAAAAAATCCATAAAATAATAAGTGAAGTGCTAAGAAACTTGCTCAAGTAGATAAAATTACAAGGACACCAAAACAAATCGATTTGTTGATGTCGATCACTTGTAGTAGCTCTGACTTCGTAAAAAATGTGTCACTGAAACCTGTTGAAGCCACCTTATTAACCACCATTAAGTGGCTAGTGTCCACCTTAGTCACTTAATGGTGCCAAAAACTTAATACTTGTAGCTCAAGTACTTTGTATACAACTCTGACAATGAAAATAATTATTGGTGCGACCCACCAAAGTTGTCCGCCATATATTAAGCATCCACTAAAGACTCAATGGGCCTATGAGACCAAAGTGATATAATAATGTCCATGGCATATCTCATCATAGAACGGAGAGAGGGAGTTCTACTAACGTCTACAAAGGACCAAAGGGTCTATAAGACCAACAATATTACATGTGCCCATGAATTGACAAAATTATAGAAAAAACATATTTAAAAATCCAACCAGAGCTAAAGGAAAAAAGCAGCCGTGTAAGTGCTAATGGTACAATGGTAATGTGAGGGGACCAACGTGGATCCTCAACATCTATGATAGTATAGAGGCTCTCCACATCGACACCCACCAAGCAAGGTGGCACCCATGGCACATGCATTGTTAGTGTGCGTTGCCTAGTCAATCGAGTAGGGACATCCCGCACTCTGGGTCAGGGGGTGGCAAGTGCCTTCATCCTGGGTCGGATGACAGAAGCTCATGTTGGTGGGCTCCAAGGTATATAGAGTATGCATTTGTGCCTCTCTGCATAGCTGATCTATGAGGCCGGGGGCGTGAAGGAGTGCACGCGAGTGATGGTGGACAGTCAAGCGCAGGCAGTGGGGAGTGGCAGACAGTCGAGCGAAGGAGGCAGGGAAGCGTGAAGGAGAGCAAGCGAGGGAAGGTGGCAGGGATGCAAAAGAGGGCAATTGGGCAGAGGCGGAAGGCGGAAGGGCAAACGAAGGAGGAAGGGTGCAAGAGAAAGAGAAATAAAGATATATTAAGTGTCTACTAAAGACCCAATGGGCCTATGAGACCAAAGTGATACAATAATGTCCATGGCATATCTCATGATTCATCATGGAACGGAGAGAGAGAATTCTACTAACGTCCACAAAAGACCAAAGGCAGCCCTGTAAGACCCAATTCCCTCCTTGAAGAGACGATGAACCTCCCTCTTATCTCAAAATACACTAGGGATCTAAAAAGATAGTGCTCCTCCGTCTCGACCTCTAGTAATCAGAATCGACAGATCCTGTTCTCTTGCAATAGCCTCTGCTGGCCCAATCTCAATCCTCAAGGGATGTGATGAGACCCTGATCTGGCCGATGGCAATCCTCAAGGCTTGTGAAATGTGTCTATGAAAACACAGGTTTCACAATGCAGCCATCCTCTGTAAGCCTCATAAAGTGGTCCCCATAAAACTGCATCTTTGTAGGAAACTGCAGTGGATCCAACAATGTGACATTGGTCTCACGTCTGAGGTCGGCTTGGATGAGTCAGTTAATGTCCTGGCAGGTGAGAGGTAATAGTGGCGCATCCAAACTGTGTAACCCTGGCATACTAAACCCTAACATGTCCCGTCTGGGCTAGACACCTAGACGACTCTAGTGCCAGCCAAGGTAGCCTGTCTCTGGCGAAGGTATAGATGCGGTATATGAAGGTCGTTGTCTTGAAGAGGGCATCAACTACCAAGGGGGGTGCTCGAAACTTTGCAAGGATAATGGAGTGGGGCAATACTTTCCAAGGATAATGAAGTGGGTGGGGTTAGGCTCCTGAGAGTATGCCCGGAAGCACTGTTGCTCCAATCGAGCCAACGCATGGGCCAATGGGTACGTAATGAAGTAGGGTCCAGAAAAGGTGACTAGGTATAAATGAGATGAGACGACGTCTAACTGATCCCCTGCATATGTAAAGCTCAGTCTGGAAGCCACACGGCATGAGGTGTTGAAGATCATAACCTTGGTCTTGCTAACTGTGAGGTCCCTCTACTCACAAAAGGCCTGCAATGCCATCAAATGTCTCTGTAGCCCCTTTGTTGAATCTGAGATCAGCACTATGTTGTCTGCATAAAGAAAAATGGGTGCCAACGTATCATAGTGTGTGGAACCCAAGTCTGTCAATGAAGTCAAAGATGTCATCTATGTAAATGCCGTATGTGTCGGAGAGAGACGGTGTCCCTGCTCCACTCCTATGGTGCTAGTGATCACATCTGACATGCGTCCTTGGTGCTCGGACTCTCCCTGTCACCAACTCATACAATGCCATGACTCCCAGTATCACTTCCACTTCAAGGGCCAACTCGTGAAGGCATCTAAGAAGACGTGCTTGAGGTACAGTATCAAAGGCCTTACGAAGTCCACGAAGCAGCAATAGACCTTCCACCCATTCGACTAGGCCTCCTCAATGATGGCTCTAAACGTAAAATATGGTTTATTAACATTTCAAAAAGACCCAAAGGATCTATGATACCACAAAAATGTACATAAGTTGTAAGTCAATATACTAAATCCAGTTTTTTATTTTCCAGCCAGTTTTTTGGTGTGATCAAGAAGGCCTACCTGTTAATAAAGAAGGGCAAAAAACATAAAAATCTTTTATTGTTGCAACCCAAAGCAAACCAAACAAGTAATAGTAAGCTTACCAGCAAGTGAACGTTCTTCTTGACATCGAGCGAAATCCCAGACTTTTACAGTCCCATCATCAGAGCAAGAGCAGAACTTCAAATCTGTGCTCGAAAAGCTGCATCATAAAAACCCAACATGGTAATTCTTTATTGTAGTTTACCATAGCACGCTGCACATAAGTGCACAAGAAGAAACATTTTGATTACTAAGCAGATGGATTAGCAAGATTCAAATAGAGGTTCATGCCAATAAACACATTCAAACTAACCAAGATGCCCTACAACAGGTTATGCCAGCAGTCGGTTTTTGAAAATCATAATTTTATCTTTACCTGCTTGTGCCTGTAAAAAACTTGGCCTGATGCCAGCATGAGGCCCCTCGCACCTAATCCGCCTGCCAAAAAGCAGGTGGAGCAACTCCCTACTTACCCTGAGGCAGACTGTTGGGCTCTTGAAATGCTGCTGCTTTCAAACTCGGTGCCACTTTGCCTCTTGCTGTAGTCCCAAAGTTCTTGGACGCAGGTTCTTGTCAGTGCATGAACTGATGCTTCAATCCTGCATCTTGCCCAGGCTAGCGCTTCATACCTGCCTGTATCGTCATGGCAAATGGGCTGCTTGCATGCCTGCCCTTTTGCTTGACCCTTCCCAATAAGACTAAAGCTATCCCACTACCCCAGTTGGAGTCTTTCCTCCCAAAAGCATGGCTCCTTTTCTCGTGCTTGTTCACTAATCTGTAAGTTTCATGTCCTGTATTCACAGGATTCACCTAAAGGCTGACATGTCTAGATAATCCGCCAGTTCTTGAGGTGGCCAATGTCGAGGGAAGGCCTAGAGGAAAACCATGGCATTATTAGCGTACTGAGGTAAAAGACCCAAAACCGGCTTCGGCTTTGGGAAGTGACTGGCCATATGGCGAACATTGGGCCAGGTGGGATTCCATCTAGCATGTGATTAAAGCCTCAATAAGGAGATTAACACTGCCACATACAGTACATGTACAATCTAGAATCACAATCTCCATCAGCATAGCTCCCTGTATAGAATGTGGTACTCCCTCAACAGGTCAACAAAAAGTCAACAAATTTGTGCAAGAAAAGTAGATTGTGTCACCATTTGGCTGCCCAAGTGGCTCTCCCCTATTTCGTGCAAAAGTACAAGAGGCCAGGGAGCTTCGTGTCGCCCATACTGAGGCCAGGATTACAAGAGGCCAAGCCTCGTGTCACCCATAGTGTGGTCAGGACGTGGAACCCACTATCACGGATCCACGTTTAGGCTTCCCACTGAGCCAGTTCCGTGCTCAGGAAGACCTTCTATCTACAGGTTCCATTAACGGGAGATGTATCCATTACATAATGCATGTGCGTGCATCGCTGCTTGCTTGAAACTGACTTCCCATGACTTGTTTTCATGTGACTACTTGCTATGACTGTTTCAGAGGCAGGAGACGCCCACCCGTGAACCGTGCGAGTGCCATGTATTTTGACATGGTTTGTGGCATGTGAATAGGTGGTGGTAAGTATTCATTGAAACCCTTGTTTATTTTGCTAAAGGTTTTATAACCTTCGTTGTTCACATTCATTAAAGTTGGGCACCGGCCACTGGCCAGTGCCCAGGGCCTAAGGGACCCACGTACGGACAGCCCAACCTTTGGGCACCCCTTTGATCATGTGAACCCTCTTTATTGATTGGACACTTAAAGGAGGTGCCCACCTTTGTTTGAGGTGGGCTATGCCACATGGCACATAGGGGTTGGACCCCTCCACCTCCTGCCCACCAACCATGTACACGACTGCCTCTCTCTCTCTCTCTCACTCTTGCACTTTTTGGAGGCTGGCGCATCTCTCCCTGCCGCTCATCTACAAGTCGACTATCATTCAGGTCTCTTGCTGCCTTCCGTACAGCTGAAAACCCTACTGTACCTACAGTACTTACTGAAAACCCTAATGTACCTGCAATACTAGTTGGAAACCCTGTTGTACCTGCAGCATTTGCTGGAAACCATACTATACCTACAAAACTTGCTGGAAACCCTACTGTACCAGCTGTACTTGCTGGAAACCCTATGTACCTGCTGTTCTAGCTGAGAACCCTATTGTACCTGCTGTACTTGCAGTAGTCATGTATTTGCTGTGAACCAGTTCCATGTGTACCTCTTTGAGCACCTTCTATTGGAAACCACGGACTAGTACATGATTGTGTACTTGTACCTATTCGTATTTGTGGCACAAGTGTTCAAACACCATGGTATGCCTAAGTCCATTGTGGGGGAAGGACTACAAGCCTCTTTTGGAGAGCTTTGTTTGACAATATGGACACTAAGGCTTAAGTTAGACTTTTCATTGGTTTTTCATCCCCAAACGAATGGGCAAAGTGAGGCTGCAAATTCAGCAGTCTTAGATCTCCTCAAATGCTATTTTGCAAATCAAAAAACTGCTTGGCAAAAGTATCTACCACTAGTAGAGCTTGCATACAACAACACAGTGCATGCCTCCACAGCAAAGGCCCCGTTTGAGATTGTATATGGCAAAGTGATATTGCCACACATCCTACGCACTAAGGATGAGATCTTTGCGGCAGATGACTATGTTAGAGATATTGATGTTGCCTTTGCACAAGTGCGGACAGCCATTGCTCGTTCATAGGATAAGCATAAGAGGCCTGCCAACAAGCATAGAAGAGAGGTGGACATCAAAGAGAATGATTGGGTATTACTGAAATTTGAGAAAACAAGACTCCATAAGAGGCCAGGAAAGGAGAGAGCATGCCCTACACTCGCTACCCGGTATTACACACCTTTTAAGGTGATAAAGCATATCAATGACGTTGCTTTCCGGCTTGCATTCCCTCGTCATTGGAGAATTCACAATGCCTTTCATGTGAGTCTATTGCGGAAGTATGTGGAGCCAGAGCCAAAAGAGCAGCCTGAGGTTGAGCTAAAGAAAGTTCTTTCACAAGGAGAGAAAGCTACCTAATGGTAAGCTTTCCAGGCGATACCTTGTGAAGTTCAAAAAACTTGCCTATCGACGCGAAATGGGTTTATGAAAACTACTTCAGAGATTACCCACAGGTCAACTGTTTAGAAGCCCAAGGGGATGTCACCATTTTGGCCACCCAAGTGGCTCTCCTTTATTTAGTGCCAAAGTACGGGAGACCATGGAGCATTGTGTTGCTCGTACTAAGACCAAGACTCATGTCACTTACGGGAGGCTAGGCCTCATGTCACCCATAGCGTGCCCAGGATGTGGAACCCTCTGTCAAGAATCCTAGTTTAGGATTCCCACCGAGCCAATTCCGTGCTCAAGAACAGGCTATTTACAAGTTCTAGGAACGGGAAATGTATCCATTGCATAATGCATGTGCACGCATCTCTGCTTGCTTGAAACTGATTTTGCGTCACTTGTTTTCATGTGACTACCTACTATAATGTGTCGAGTTCACGAGCAAGGGACACCCACCCGTTAACCGTGCATATTTTGACATGGTTTGTGGCATGTTAGCAGCTAGCAAGTATTCATTGAAACCCTTGTTTATTTTTCTAAAGGTTTCATAACCTTCGCTGGTCACGTTCATTAAAGTTGGGCACCAGCCACTCTAGCCATTGCCCGGGGCCTAAGGGACCCATGTATGGGCAGCCCAACCTTCCGGCACCCTTTCGATCATGTGAACCCTCTTTATTGAGTGGGCAGTAATAGGAGGTACCCACTATTACTGCCCACCTTTGTTTGAGGTGGGCTAAGCCACATGGCACATAGCGGTTGGACCCCTCCACCTCCTACCCACCAACCATGCACACAACTTCCTCTCTCTCTCTCTCTCTCTCTCTCTCTCTCTCTCTCTCTCTCTTACAGAGGATGTGTTCGCAGGTTCAGTTTCAGGAACCTCGAACAAAACTCTGGCTTTTTGACACTCTAGTGACATCAGCTATGCTTTATGGAGTGCAGATATGGGGACCTTCAGTGGGCCATCACAGCGCAGGCGGGTGGAGAGGTATGGAGAGGCCTTTGGTATCTATGATTGCTAGGCTTATTAGAGCCAAGGCTGTGGTACCTCATGAGATTATTCGAGCAGAGCTGGCGGCTGCCCCTCTGGTGATTGAGGCTCTTACGAGATCAGTCTCCTACATACATGGCTTGTGGGATCTCCCCCGAGACAGATATGCACGCCTCGCCCTGGAGTCCTCCCGACAGTTAGCTTTACAGGGAGACACGGCTTGTTGGTATGGACAGATGACATCTTGGTTCCAGGCACATGGTTTTAGCATGGACAGATTGCCTCCCTTCCAGTATTCTCTGGAGGCACCCTCTCTCACTCTTACACGGACAGAGATTACCAGACTCATCCGTCAGGATTTAGTTCAGCTGGACATTAGGAGGACATGGATACAGCCGACTGAGGAGCTGGGCACGAAGATGGCTTTCTACAGAGAACATTTTCTTCAGCTCACAGCAGATGGTTTTGTGATCAGACCCAGTTACATGGATGTACACTTGTCTCATGCAGTACGATGTGCTATTGGTCAGATTCGCACATCCTCACACCAGCTTGAGATTGAGATTGGCCGATATAGAGGTATACCAGCTGAGGCCAGGATATGCCGAGTATGCCATGGGGAGCCAGAGACAGAGCTGCATTATATATGCCATTGTACTGCATACTATGAGATACGTGGTCGTTTCCACTGTTTATTCAGAGAGGGTTTTGGACCACTTTCCAGAGTCATGGGGTACCAGGACCAGAGGTGTTTGGGATTGTTCTTGCTTGAGCTGCGGAGACATAGAGATAGCCTGCTTAGGCGCACAGAGAGCCAGACTCAGAGGCACATTACAGACTTCTTTAGTCCGGCCATCACTGCGCCAGATGGACCACAGCAGCAGCAGGACATGGATACCGCCCACACCAGGGGTACACTGATTGATCGTGCGATTGAGCTTGGGTGGTCCAGACGCCCACGACCACGGAGGAGGGCATCCCAGCATAGACGGAGGTTGCAGCGGCAGATTCGGATTATTCTTGCGAGGCATGCGAGACACCCAGTCAGGGTGCTGACCACAGAGGATATTGAGGAGATCCGCCAGTGTCCGATGCGGCACATATTATGAGATGGAGGTACCTCCATAGTGTACCTTCCAGTTCCAGTTTCATTTTCTAGGTGCCAGTAGTATCATCTTTATTTTTCATTTTCTGGGTTTTTTTATCCAGACATTGTATCAGATCCACCATGATGTAACTTTTGGTCTCATAGGTCATTATGGCCTTTTGAAGACGTTAATATAACATTTCATTTCATTTCATTTCATTTCTACCGAGAGCCAGACTGATGCGCACACTACAGGAGATAGGAGTGCCCACAGCTGATTTGGGGAATCATGGCTTTATACAGGACAGTTGTGGGGCAGGTACCTACTACTCAGCGTCATTTGGATGCATTGCACACGTTTGCACAGGACAGTGGATTGTCTGTTAACCTTGGTAAAACCAAGGTGATGGTGTTTAACACCACAGCACAGTGGGTTAGGAGGTCACCACCCACCTTTACATATGGTTAGGACACAATGGAGTATACAGATGCATATACTTACCTTGGTGTGGTTTTTAGTGGCCCACTATTTTCCTTGAGGAGAGCAGTGGAGACCAGATTGACCAGAGCTTATGCACTCACTCGATCACTCTCCTTTATACATAGCACTTGGGCTCTCCCTAGAGACAGATATGCTCGCTTAGCCCTAGAGTCTTCACGACAGTTGGCATCACAGGGAGACGGATCATGTTGGTATGCACAGATGACAGCTTGGTTCCAACTGCATGGCTTTAGTATGGACAGACTACCTCCATTTCAGTACTCCCTGGATGTAACCTCCCTCTCTCTCACACGGGTAGAGATTACCAGACTTATCAGGCAAGACTTGACTCAGCTGGACACTAGGAGGACATGGATACAGCCGACACACGAGCTTGGTACGAAGATGGCTTTCTATAGAGATCATCTTCTCCAGCTCACGGAGGATGGGTTTGTGATTAGACCCAGCTACATGGATACTCATCTTTCTCATGGGGTACGGTGTGCTATTGGTCAGATGCGCACATCCTCACACCAGCTAGAGATTGAGACTGGCAGATTCAGAGGAGTACCAGCTGAGGCCAAGATTTGTTAGTTGTGCCAGATGGAGCCAGAGACAGAGTTACATTACATATGTCACTGTCCAGTATATTATGAGATACGAGGCCGTTTTCACTGCCTGTTCAGAGAGGGTTTCGGACCACTTTCCAGAGTCATGAGATACTAGGATCATAGATGCCTCGGATTATTCTTGCTGGAGCTACGTAGACATAGAGAGGGTCTCTTGAGAGGGAGGGAATCAGAGAGGGAGAGACACGTACAGAGGTTGATTACAAACTTCTTTGGACCAGAGATTGAGCAGTCAGGCCAGCAGGCATTGCAGCTAGCCCCAAAGTATAGCCGCACCAAAGGTACACTGATTGATCGGGCTATAGAGCTGGGGCGGTCCAGGCGCCCCAAGATGAGACACCGGCGGAGACTACAACGGAGGATCAGGACCATACTAGCACGGCATTGGAGACGTCCAGTTAGAGTACTCACCATGGAGGACATTGAGCATATCCCAGTCTGAAAGGGGTCTGGTGGACTCCAAGATGTTTAAATATTTGGAAAGTACAAGCTTTGGGAATGGGGGATTATCCTAGAATACAAAGGACCACACTCCTAAAATTTAGGAGAGTTGCTATTTTTGGCCCGACTCCGATGGAAATTCTGTTCGCGTCATTACATCTGGAATTGAGCAGATACCAAGAGTTGGCAAAGTGCCTATGACAGAATGTCTACCAAATGGGATATTTTTAGAGGTAAAGATTATGGAAGGACCCATCTCTTAGATTGGGACATGTGGCAAGAAAGTGGACCAAAGTGAGACAAGTGGCCTGACACTTGTTAGAAAAAGGATCAAAGTGGCCTCACACTTGTCACTTCAGCTATTGTGTGGCTCTGCACTTGTCATCGTAACCTTCTCTTGCCATTTTAGCTCATGGGAGGCCCAAATCTATAAATTGGAGCCCTCTCTCTTCATTAATAGAGGCTCTCTTGCTCCACACTAGCCTCTACCACCGTTACAGGTTGCCCTAATGATGGCTACTCTCTTTCTCTCTCACTTGAAGGCTGCCCATGAGGAATACCGGCTGTTGGGGACTGTTTTGGAGGTTTCCATCGCGAAGAAATACTAAAGGCAAGGGTATTTAATCATTTATTATGATTTCTAGCCATTGTACTACTTGTACCAACATTTGTACTTGCTGTACTAGCTTCTGTACTTGCTATACCACCCATTGTATCGGCTGTACCAGCTTCTGTACTTGATGTACCTGCTATACCAGCTACCGTACCGGCTGTACCAGCCACTGTACCTACTGTACCACCCATTGTACTAGCTTACCAGCTTCTGTACTTGCTGTACCACCCATTGTACCTGCTGTACCAACCACCGTACCGGCTGTACCAACCACTGTACCTGCTGTTCCAACCACTGTACCGGCTGTACCAGCCATTGTACCTGTTGTACCGGCTGAATGGAGAGTTGTACTTGATGTACCCTCTCTATTGCATGAAGACCCGTGGTTTTTGGGGAAGAATCAATACCCACACGGAGGTATATGGATTATATTGTTGGCTCGGCATTTCTACAACCTATGTTCCGGCTTGGTTGCCTCGTGTTGGGCTGTGTTATGGCATTTGTGTATGGATAATCCGGCATCTCCCGTGGGGAGAGTAAGGCCCTCAAAGCTTGTACATGATATTATTCTCCTTGGGTAATAAAATACTCCAAGGGGGGGGGGGGGTCGGCCCATTCCGGCCTCTATGTGGTGTCACATGTGCAAGATCCATTTTCAGCATTTGTGGATGTTTTGTCCAGCTTTATGTTTTATGCAAAGTGATGATGGATATGTGTTAAGGTTGTGGCCATGTTTAAGGTTTTAATATGCATTGATGGTATCAACAAGTGTGTCAAAGGCCCTAGCCACTTTAGAGCCTATGAAGCAAGAGCATGAGCAATAGACAGCTTGGTCTAAGGATTTATGAATTCACAAAATTTATCTTGGAAGTATGGAGTTGGCTTTATGTGCACACGTTTAGCACTCTTTCCATATGGATATTGTGGATTATATTATCAAGCTTACAGGCAAGCTATATGGAGATATATCTTAGGATATCTTAAGGATATGGTGACGAGATATTTCTTCTGGCTTCATGACCAACCTGGCAAAGAAAAGTATACTTTGAGTTTGCAAAGTTAGTGCTTTTGCTATGAAGTGTTTTAATATGCATTGATGGTATCAACAAGTGTGTCAAAGGCCCTAGTCCCCCGGGCACCGCTGCGAGTTACATTGGTATCAGAGCATAGGCTTTCTTGGAAGCGGAGGCTTCCTTCTATCAATAAGGAAGAGAAAAGATCTGGAGTGGAGACCACACTTACCATCATTGCTATTAAGCATGGCCAGCCACTTTAGAGCCTATGAAGCAAGAGCATGAGCAATAGACAGCTTGGTCTAAGGATTTATGAATTCACAAAATTTATCTTGGAAGTATGGAGTTGGCTTTATGTGCACACGTTTAGCACTCTTTCCATATGGATATTGTGGATTATATTATCAAGCTTACAGGCAAGCTATATGGAGATATATCTTAGGATATCTTAAGGATATGGTGACGAGATATTTCTTCTGGCTTCATGACCAACCTGGCAAAGAAAAGCTAAGTATACTTTGAGTTTGCAAAGTTAGTGCTTTTGCTATGAAGTGTTTTAATATGCATTGATGGTATCAACAAGTGTGTCAAAGGCCCTAGTCCCCCGGGCACCGCTGCGAGTTACAAATGGAGAAGACTTTTTCAAGTAGGGAGGTGTTGTACAGGTGTGCCTTCTCTATGGAATGCTTTGCTGTTATAACAAGAGTTTTCTTTTGGAAGTCCTGGGTGAAAAGCTTCGAGGGATTCTATTAGTAGAGGATTCTACAAGTTGTACTTTGTACTCAAATTTTGATCAAGTAAAGAAATACCGCAAGGGGCGCCACTACGTTTTGGGGCCAATCGGTGTCCTTGTATTATTTGCAGGAGCACTCTAGCTCCCCTTGTTTGTTTTCTTTTCCAGGTTCCCATGGGTGATGAAGTGCTTTATGTGCGAGTGTTTGTTTCACCGCCCGTCAGATTTCTGGCCGGTTTCATGGTTCCATTGCCGGGATATCGTCGACTTTCTCAAGGAGGCGAGCCCATGGTTGTCACATCAAAAGCTTCAACATGTGGAAAGAGAAAAGGAAGTGGAAGAGCAAAATCTGAGAATGAAGCTCAGGAGAAAAGACAGCAAGGACAGGAAGTAGTTAGCTAGGAACAAGAAGCAGTTGAAGTGTTATGGTGCAAGAGATGGGTTGAAGGCTATGGCTTTCGTCACCGATGGAATCTTTACGGAGGCTTCATGGGGTTCGGAAGGCAGCTTCTTTCTATGTTTAGCAATGGTGATCTACTATGCTTCATTGGGACTTGTGCTTACCACTTGGGTGGAGTGCAAGCAAGTTTTGGGTGCCTGTGGATGTATCACATGAGGCTCATTTGGAAGAGGAGGAACTTGATGAGGTTCTTATTCTCGAGCAGATACTGGCACATAAGGAAAGAAAGGTAGAGGGTAAAGTTTCCCGTTGCTATCTTGTGAAGTTTAAAGAACTATTCACAGATGGATGCGAAGTGGATGGAGGAGGGTGACTTAGTAGATTCACCTCAGGTATTGCAGCTTTATCTTGATACCTTTGAGTTGGAACCGACTCTTGCGACAGCTCATTCAGGTTCAGTAGAGCATGGGTCTGGAGCATTGCCTGATGCTCAAGAGGGGGGTAGCACCTTTGCTCCCTTGTTACAGACAGGCTCAGTTTTTCATCTAGGAGTCGCTTGGTGATATCTTTGTATTCACCCGAAGGTACTGAGGCTGACAGTACATCTGCTTATGGGACTTCTATGATATTGTGTACCAATCACATGAGATGGTAAAGTTGGGTTTGGTTCACAGTCGGCCGCACCATGAACTATAACTGCAACTATGGATGGTTTTTGCCTTTGGAACTAGGGTATGACTGAGGAAGATTGGGACATTGATCTTTGTCATATGGTTTTGGCTGTTCTTGACCACAGGATCGATCAATTGGATATTGAGATGATGCTATTTGTGGAGTTGGTCTCCTTTGGAATGGCATGTTTTGGTTGAGCTCAAAGTCTGCGGCAACCTGAGCTAACACATCGAGACTCTATGAAGGGCATAAGTCTTGCGAGCAGTCCTAGAGTGGTTTGGTTCATATATGGATTAAACTCTATCTGTGCATGTATTTATACACTTTCCGAGGTATTATTGTATTCTGGTGCCATTGGATCTTGGTACCCTTGAGAATACATTGAGTAATCCTCTGGATGTGTCAGGATGAGATGCATGTATATTGGTATGATACATCAAGTACTTTATTATGTTCATGGATGCATCACTGAGTGTGGCTCCTACGGGATGGCCATGAGCAGAGTGGGTAAATCATCAAGAGGGACAATGTGGGAAGTACTTAGTGGATGTATAGTTTAGATGCATTGAGTGCTTTCATATACTCATGTTGTACCATCAGTCGTGGGTCCTGCGGGATATTCATGGGTGTAAGGCTTGCGAGCAGCCCTGAGACTGTTATTTTGGAGTAGGTAGAGCATCTTGGGGAGCATATTGTTTGCGAATGCATATATGTGTCATGCATATGTTTGTCATATGTTGAATGATGCATGGTTTTGTTTTTGGCTAACACAAGTGACGTGTTTCCACTTGGTTTTAGACTTTTGCTCCAGGTTCTGAAGCAACAAGCAAGAGTTGTTTGTCACTTTGACGTGACGGTATGGCCTTATCGTTCAGGATGATTGTTTCATCACCCAGATGCACTGGAGGGGCATTACTTTGGTCATATGGGAACTCTTTCTTCATTGGATGCTTACTGTGTTATTGAGTGCAATCGAGGACGCTTGCTATTTTTCAAGAGGGGGGTGTGTTACGACCCTGTGTTTTTCTCTCTGGACAACAAGCAGGTAGGCACGAGCACGGGATGGACAGTGTGAACAAGCATCAATTGGATATGAAAAGGAATTTCATAAGTGTGGTCAGCCCAAGTGTGAAAGGGGACAAAAAGGGGGATTTTAAAGTTTATAAGGTTTAATAACCTTTGAAGGCTTAATATATTATTTTTTGAAGGCATGCGTTTTTGCTATATTGGGCGTTTTTGAAAAGCAATCGCCTCTTTATAAAGGTGGAGGTAGGCGCATGGAGCAGCAGGCGCATCCCCTTGAGCAGGTCGCCGTGTGGAGCTGGTGTGTGGTCGCCGTGTGGGCTACAGGGAGTGCTGGGCGCTGCTGCACATGGGCCACAGCAGGGTGGCTACTGCGCACATGGGCTCCAGGGAGGCCAGGCACACATGGGCTACAGGGCGCTACTGCGCATGGGCTACAAGCAGGCTGCGTATGGCTAAGGGCGCCAGGTGGGCTACAGCCAGCAGAGGGGAGCGCTGACGCACATATGGACTACAGCCAGTCGGGCAGCCAAGCAGGCGACCAGGTGGCTGCGTGTATGGGCTACAGGGTGCTGCTGCGCATGGAAGACCACGGCGTTGCTGCACATGGGCTACAGCCAGCAGACGGGCACCAGGCGGCTGGGCTACAGCCAGCAACTGGTGACTAGGCGGGCAACAACGGGCAGCCAGTCTGGCAGCAACGAGCAGCCAGCAATGGGCAGCCAAGTGGGTGTCAGGCAGGAGATTCGCTGCAGCCAGTCGGGCAGCCAAGCGGATGTCAGGTGGGAGGCTCTCGATTGCAAGCCTTGTTTATGAGATTGGGATACAGAGGATCAAGTTAAGATGCATAAGATGATGTTCTGGGAAGAGATGTGTGTTGCTCTTCGTCTCGGGCTTATGTGTATTCAGGGATTGCTTGACACATCCTCTATCTTTCTCTCTCTAGGTTTTTGGCACCGTGATTGATGGTGCATATATGTGGATTTTTCTCATGGAAACAGGACATTGGTTTTTTTCGAGAAGAAACAGGACTTCGGTATTGAGGATGCAAGCCTATGGTTTATGGGGATACAGGTCTATGGTTTATCGGATACAGGTCTTTGGTTTCATGTGGAAAGCATGTCTTTGGATTCATGTGAATAGGTTCTAGTTTTCTCGAGGTTACATGCAAGATGTGACTATAGGAAGGACGTGTGGTTTGGTACAGCCCTACTGCTGTTTGGGAAAGGGTCTGTGGGATCCATGGTAGAGATGGAGAAGACCTTTTCAACCAGGGAGGTGTTGTATAGGTGTGCCTTCTCTATGGAATGTTTTGCTGTAATAACAAGAGTTTTCTTTTGGAAGTCCTCGGTGAAAAGCTTCGAGGGATCCTATTGGTAGAGGATTCTACAAGTTGTACTTTGTACTCAAATTTTGATCAAGTAAAGAAATACCACAAGGGGCACCATTGCGTTTTGGGGCCAATCAGTGTCCTTGTATTATTTGCAGGAGCACTCTAGCTCCCCCTGTTTGTTTTCTTTTCCAGGTTCCCATGGGTGATGAAGTGCTTTATGTGTGAGTGTTTGTTTCACCGCCCGTCAGATTCCTGAAGGCCGGTTTCACCAGGGAGGCTTGAGCCACAGTCTTTGCGGGGGTGTGAGCCAAGCTTCAGTATGAGAGCACCTGTGCATGCATGGTCTCGGAACAACAGTTTCGCATTCACTCACCTCCAGGTGTATGGGACTGGTGGCTAGACTACTTTGACTCTTTCGACAAGTCCGGCTTCAACAATCTACTCCGACACATTCTTGTCTGGGTAACTTGTCTTCATATTTGCATTTGCATTGGATTATCTAGCTAAAGCCCTTCGAATCTTGTACACAGATTAAAATATTCCAATAATATACTTCAGTATTGAGGGGGAGTCGGCCCGTTCGCGACCCGAGTGGTGTGTACTCTGCAGTGCTTCTCTGTTGCAGATTATCTTGTGTAATGAGGTATCATTCAGTTGTTTTGTGCATTGTGGCTACTACGACATTTTTTAAGTGTTGCACATATTGTTCACAAGACGGTGCCCAAGGATATTCATATCTAGCCGGTGTAGTTACAAATTGAGGTTGAGTGATATAACTACTGCTGTCAAAGGGTGTAATTCAGGTGCCACATCACAAAGAATCCAAGAAGCATGTTTCTATCATAGTTGTCATAAACTTGGCATTGGCAAGCTCAAACCCCATTCTCACATTTTTGCCCAGGCGGAGCCATTGAGTTGTTTGCACCCCAACTTGCCAGCCAACCCTTTGCTCCATCGTTGACAACAAAGTTGGAAAGCATTGGTTGGCGAGTTGGGAAAGGCCACATTGGTTAGAATGCCACATAGCATATTAAGCCTGGCCTTGGGAGATTATGTCCTACCTAGCAGTCAATGAAGAGATTGAGAGCCCACTGTTAGGCACAGCTGTACCACTGCCATTGCAGTGCAACTTCAACAAACTCTTCCTTGCACTGTAACCTTGTGCATGCATCAAATCGATCTTTCTCATACTTGTGCTTCTCTCTATGGAGAACACAACTAACCTTATAACATGTAACATGGCATGATGACACAGTGTTGAGATCTGTTTTTGTTCTTATCTTGTGCCATTTTCAATATGTTTTCGAGGTTTCTGTTTTCATTTTGTTTAAACATTTTGACAACAATCATACTATGGTTTCTATCTGAAGACTCTTGTGCAGTAATGTACAGAAGTTGCACAAATAAACCATCAAAGCATACCTTAAATCTCGAATAGCCTCTTTGTGTCCCTTGTTAGCTTTGACATTGTTCATATTCTGTTGCCAGTACCTGCACATAGCATCCTTGCAAACATCATAAAGGCCACCCACCAGACAAAATCGACATTAAGGCAAAACTAATAACTCTTATAGACAATACTGACTTGATACAGCCACCTTCGTCCCCTGTAACCATCCAATTTTCATTGTGACTCCACACCATTGCTCCTATCGCTTCATCATGGGCCTAATAAAGCAAGATATATTTGAATATCTTATCATAGCTCCGCCAAATAACTCACATAAGAAAATTGATATGCCAACAAGTAAAGCAAACCTGTAAGATCATCTCAAAATTAAATGACGTGCCATTCCACAATGTGAATTCCCCACTCTGAGACCCCGTGATAAGCCTCCGTCCTTGCGGTGTCCACTTTCACAAAAAAACATACAAGAAAGATGTTAGTGTATATCTTTTGGAGTTGTACCAATTTAGAGATCAGCTATGAAGAAAGAAAGAAAGAAAGAAAGTTATACTAATTGTCTTCAAAAGACCCAATGGATCTATGAGACCAAAAGCTATACAATAGTGTCCATGTAATCTCAAACAAAGACTAGAGCTATGAGCTGGGAATGTCAAATCCGAGCCATATGATACAAAATGGGATGATGATCATCACAAAGTGTATGGAGCTAACCCCCCCAGTAGGAGGAGGGGGCCGTCAAGTATATCAAGCATGGGGGTAGCCTATAGAAGGCTCTCCAGATCCATTGGCGTGGGAAGGTGTCTCTATGCCTCTCCAAGATCTCCTCAAGCTGGGGCTGATGTTTGTGTGCTAGCAAGGTCCACAAAGTCTGGGGCGTTGGGCTCGCTGAAATGTCGTGGCCTGATCTAGTGTCACACCAAAGTGGGGTCTGGCGCGTGGTACCTCATAGCCACTTACATCACCAAGTTCTTCCCTTCAACCTAGGGTGGCGGTGCCAAGCGACAACCACGAGGGGGCGCAATCTTAGATGGCCTAACCCAACAGACCAAGCAACGCACATTCACAGAACTAGAGCAACCTCCGCCACTCCGCAGCCCGGATGCCACTTTAGACATGGCACTCTAGCTAGAGCAATCTTGACAAGCAAGGCCTATAGGCCAAGGCAACCCTCCACACGGCAGCTCCATATTGGTGAGATACTCTAGAGGCATACGGCTTGCAGAAAATGGTTGTGGAGATCTTATATCAGATCACATACCTACACATTGAGCGCTCCTTCCCTCTTCAAACAGAGGGCTACATCCGACATCTCGTCTCATCCTCGAACAAAATGGCAATGCTCGGATCACTAGGAAGGTGGTATTGTCCATCAATTTAAGCAAAAAGTACTACTTGAGCGAAACTAGTACAGGAATGTTGTAAGGTAAATATTAAAAGGAATAGGAATTCGACCTTCTATGTACAAGTGAAACAAAATCCAAATTTTACATATATTTTGTATATCTAATATAATGCATATAATGAATTAATTATATTAATACATTACGTCAAGTCTCTGAGGCTTGAGCTACAGTGAGTTGCAACTTGCCAGCGACGCAAAGTAGTGTTGTGTAGTGATGAAGTGAAGAGTTTGAAACTTTCGCCAGGAGCATTTACGCCCACGCTGCCTAAAATGCAATCATGCCCTACCACGATCTTCCAATTAAATGGTTCAATCGGTTTAGTTATCGTTGACATTTAGGTTTTAACTTTTAAATTTAAGACCTAAAGAAAGGAATCGGTTGTAGCAAGATTCTTGGCATTATACTTATCCTTGGCTTATTTTTTATGAAGTAATTGTGAAACTACTTTGTGAGTATTGCAAGGAGTTTCCTCGTACCAAAAGTGTTTATGCTAAAAATGAATCAATTGCTTTTAAGCCTAGCAATTTCAAGTGTCATGCACCCATGCAAGGGATGCAATGTTTTTTGGAAAAACAACAATGAAAGAGGGGGTAAAGAAGATGCATGAAACCAAGGATGATGTCTTGATGACATTATTTAGGATTGCCTACTTTGTTGCAAAAGAGAATTTTTCTTTCTTTAAATTTTATTCTTTACTTGGTTTGCTGAAGGATGTAGAGGCAAAACACTTGCCAGTTAGTTTATACCATGATGATAAGAATTGTTCCAAGTTCATTTATTGTATAGCTAAATGCATCATGAATGATACAATCAAGCAAATGCAAGGTAGTCCTTGGTTTAGAGTGATGGTTGATGAGTCAAACGACATCCCAACACATCATCACGTGGTATTATACATCTTACTTGGATGTTGGTTGTGTGCGAAAGACCATATTTTACGGCATGGTTCGCACAAGTAACAGTACTGCAAAAGGTTTGTTTAAGACAATCATGTGTCAATTGGGGAAAGCTAGATTGGATGTAAGTTAATTCCTTTTGGTTCAAATGGATGCGCCACGAAGAAGGTAAACCCAATGCTAATTTACATACATTGTATTGCACACAAGACTCATTGAGCTACATCCAATGCATCTAAAAAGTCTGACTATGCAAAAAGGATTGACAAAATAGCTAATGAAATTGCTAATATTTTATCAATCGCTCAAAGAGGATGGAGAATTGACAAGAATTGCAGGAAGACTTGGATTGTGATGTTATATGCATGTAAAGAGTCTTTGATATTCAGTGGTTGAGTTGCCATAATCCAATAGGTAGACTATGCAAATCTATTGATGGAGTCTTAGCAATCTAAGAGAATATATGCTTATAACCCGAATTATGTTGCTATGAATGTGTGAATGCATTGCATTCTCTTGCTGACATTCTTAGAAAGCTCCCCTTGTTAAGTCAAAGGTTTCAAAAGTACTGTGTGATTTCTCAAATATCTATGCAAGGTTTTGATTGTCACCTTTGATAATTGTAGCATGCGGAAGCTTGATGGATAGAATCAGTAACTTCAACAAACATAATTCAGTAATCTTTCAAGACGAAGATACCGCACAACATAGAGCGAGATGTGCAAAAATAGAGAGAGAGATATTAAGCGTCTACTAAAGACCCAACGGGCCTATGAGACCAAAGTGATACAATAATGTCCATGGCATATCTCATCATGGAATGGAAAATAAAACAAAAAGAAAACATAAACATAGCTATGAGCAGTCTACCATTCAGGCTGCAGGAGGCCAGTGGATGATTCGGAATGGTTTACTATTCCGTAATGACAAAATTTGTGTACCACAGATCCCGGACATTTGGTCCAAGATTCTTAAGGAGTGTCATGAAGCCCCTTCTGCTAGACACCTTGGGGTACACAGCACGCTATCGTTAGTGAAACACACTTTTTATTGGCCAAAGATGAAAGGGTATGTAGAAGATTATGTTCTCAAGTGTCAAATTTGTCAGGCAAATAAAGCTGGACGCTTTAGACAGGCTAGGTTGTTGCATCCTTTGCAAATCCCAGGTAATAAATGGGAAAGTATTTCCATGGATTTTATTACCGGATTGCCAAGAACACATCAAGGCCACGATTCTATTTGGTTGTGGTAGATCGCTTGACAAAAATGGCTAGATTTTTACCGACCCGGAAGACTATTACGGCTACGCAATTAGCACGACAGTTTATCGAGCAATTGTTTAGACTGTACGGGTTACCGCAGGACATAGTCAGTGATAGGGACTCTAAGTTTACGAGTGATTTTTGGAAACTTGTTTTTGAGAAGTTGGAAACAACTTTGAATTTGAGTTCCTCCGATCATCCTCAATCTGATGGCCAGACTGAAAGAGTGAATCAGATTTTGGAGGGTATGCTTCGCGCATATGTATCCAAAAGACAGAGTTCATGGGCGGATTATCTTCCTATGTTAGAACTTGCATATAACAGTACTAAGCATACGAGTACAGATTTTAGTCCTTTCATGCTTATGTATGGTTTTCAACCTAGATCACCTGTTACAGTAGGATTCTCAGGACTTCAGGATTATGCAGCACGTAATTTTTTGCAAGATATGCAGAAAATGTTACAAGTTGCGAAGGAATCTATTAGAAGTGCTCAAGACCGAGACAGATTTTATTCTAATAGACATCGTTCACCCAGAGAGTTCTCTGAAGGAACGATGGTGTATTTGCGAGTTCCGAAAGATTCCGAGACTTTACGGACAGGTCGATCTCCAAAATTATCCTCTATTGTGGACCATTTCGTATTACACGAAGGATTGGTTCAGTTGCATATGAATTGGATTTGCCTTCTCATGTGAAAGTTCATCCTGTATTTCATGTCAGTAGACTTAAGGAAGTACTGGGTGGTGGAACAGATCAGTTAGTTACTCCTCAAGAAATTATAGATGTCGAGGACATGACATTTGTTCCACACGAACCTGAAAAGATTCTTGGATTTCGTGAAAGAAGATTACGTAATACGCTTATCATGGAATACAAGATCAAGTGGAAGGATCGTGTTGAGGAGGACGCTACATGGGAGACATTCACTACTCTTCAGAGAGATTACCCTGGCTTTTTAGTGAGTGCTACACGCACACAAGAATAGCTTCAAGGTTTGGGGAAGCTTGGAGCTAGGAAGGCAGATTGGCGAGCTGAGTTAGGGAAAGACTAACGGACGGGCACCCAAGTATGGACGGGCGGGCGTCCAAGTGTGGACGCCCGATGACCGGCCAAGAGCCTATAAAAGGGTGGCCAAGGTTAGTCATTAGTGATATAGAGAGTCTCGCGAGTTTGTGAGAGCTCTATGGTCTTGGAGCCTGGATCTAGTGAAGACGTGCACCTGCTTTACGCAGCCGAGGCCGGCGGTAATCTCGAGGCCCGCGAGGGTAGCTTCGTGGTGGTATGGAACGTCGCGAGGAGGAGATTGGTCGGTACGTCAACCTAGTTAGCTCAACTCGTGGCTCGGTGGGGACAGCCAAGACTGTGGGCTTGCCCACGGCTATCATGGTTGGGAGGTGAGTCAGGCTTGCACCCCCTTGTTTGTTTGTTTGTTTGTTTGCAGGTTTCGAGTCTCGTACCAAGAACGATCACGAGGAGATCCGATGGGGATTTGACAATCCCCTCTATATTTGAAGCTCAATCTGGATGTGAAGGGGCGAGAGGTATTCAAGACCATTACCTTGGTTTTACCAAGGTTAACAAAGAGGTCCCGCCGAGTGGAAAAGTCATGTAAGGCATCCAACTGTCTCTGAAGCCCTTCGTCTGAGTCTAAGAGGAGGACGATGTCATCTGCATAAAGTAGTATGCCGATCAATATGCTTGCCAATGTGGGACCACCACCAGGCTCCACCTAATCCGTCAATGAAGCTCGAGATCTCATGAATGTAGAGGCCGAAAAGAGTGGGTGATAGGGGCAGCCCTGTTTCACCCCAATAGTGCTAGAAATCTCCTGTGATGTACCTCCTGGGGATCTCACTCGTCCGGTGACGGACTCATAGAGGGCGATAATACTCCAAAACATGTCAAATGGGACTCCGATCTCCTATAGACGGTGTAGGAGGTGGGATCGGGGTATAGAATCAAAGGCTCTGCGGGAATCCACAAAGCAACAGTAAATCCTCTGATGTGGTGCTCTACCCTCCTCGATGATGACACGGAGGGTGAAGATGTGGTCAAGGGTAGAGTAGCTCCTCCGAAAGCCAACCTGTCCTGAGGCTCTGCATCCCTGGCTCTCTGCAAATGAACTGAGCTCCGCCTCTAGCACTGATCCATAGAGTTTCGCCATTGTGTGGCCAATCATGATCGTCCTGTAATCATTAGGATCAAGTGGATCTCCGGCTTTGAGGATGGGGGTGATGGTGATGGTGATGGTGTTGGTGGACCAAGAGGGTGGAAATCCTTCACAAAGGGCTCTATTGAACATGTAGGCTAGTAGGGGCACTACGGTATCATCAGCATGCGAGATGTACTCGGCAATGAGTCCCTCATGATCCTGGGCTCGCCCATCGCGTAGTCTACGAATGGCCTCGAGGACCATACCCTTTGTGAAGAAGGTGGAGGTGGTGGGACGCGGATCTGGTGGTGGTGTAGGGGTGGCTGATGGGGGATATGATAAGAGGGAGCGTGCATAGGAGTGCCATGTGTCCGGGCAGGTGATAGGTGTGGGAGGGTGATGTTCTCGGTGTTTCCTCCAAGCCTCTTTGTAGTTCGGCCTTAAGAAAAGTCGGTATAACTCATCCTCTTTCTGAGCATAGAACTCCCATTTCTTGGGTTGGGTGAGCCGTTGATAAATCCGTTGCGCTTGGCACTTCGTTATTTGCCCAATCCGTACCTCATGCTTAAGACGGGAGCGTGTGGCCCGGCATTCGTCATCATGACAACAGTTCTAGGGCATGGAACCCCAAGGTAGCTTAGCGGTAGACCGCCACATGCAGATGAAAGAAGCGGTGGCGGATATGTGGAGTATGATGGTGAGCTGTGCTGTGAGGGTGGATAGGGGGACAGTAGGTTCCACATCCTGGAGTTGGTGGTAGATGTGGTTGGAGTAAACAAGGTCAAGCTCGTGATCAAAAAGGACTTGAGTGTAATGTGAGATGGGGGGTGGTGGTGGAGGGACGAGTGGTGTGCAGGTAAGAGTGAAAGAGAGGTAGGCATGGTCAGCTTCAAAAGGGGGTGGCGGGATGGAGAAGTCGGGGAGAAGGTGTGGCAACGCCAGAGATCCCATAAGGTAGTCCACCGTGCTAGTACCTCTTGAGTGAGGGAAGGAGGTGAGGGCGCCGGAGGAGGGCCATCGGGACATCCAATTATAGATAAGGAGACCATGTGGAGCTCCCAGCTCTAAGAAATATCGCCCCTACACTGTGACCTCCTTATGGTCCTGTGATGATCGTTGCAGCCTTGTGTCAGTGATGTCAAGCTCCTGTAGTGTGATAGGGTCGTCTAGATCAAGTAGTGGGACCTTCTGACTTCCCAGCTTCGCGTTGAAATTCCCGAGCAGCAGGACTTCCCCCAGCTGTGAGAACTCCATGCTATCGCCATAAAATGGTTAGTACGGTACTGGCCATGCTGTGCAGCGTAAGGGGAGTGGAGTGGTGCAAAATAACACACAGCAATGTGGATGACTCTGTCACTACTAAGCTGTAGCCGCACCCAAAGATACCGTGCATCCTCGTCCTTCCGGACGATACTGATCCGAAGACATGGACCCCAGGAGGTGGACTCCATCATAGCTCTCTGCACTATCGTGGAGGAGGATGGTACTGTTATTGGATGAGGAAACCACACGGCAAGTTGGATTGATCACTTTATACATGCAGGACTCACTTAGGACATGGGTACTATTCTTTCGGTAGCTAGTTTTTTTTCCTTTCATGTTTTGCTGGCATTCAGCTACCCCATAGAAAAGATTGATGTGGAGACTAGGATGCCTTGGCCTGAATGCTCATCCCACCATGCCCATGCCCACAGTCTGGGCAAGCAGGGAAGGGGGCTCGTGTTGTGTGTGACCATAGTGTGACCAGCCTAAAAAACCATTCTCTTTCTATTTTGGCTGCTTGCTTGTCATCAACTTCCTTAAATCCAATACTTCCACTGGGACAAAGAAAGCAGTCAAAAGAAAGTTGGTGCTTTCGCACAATGGTCAACCTACAGATCATGAAATAGACCTACATAACCTCAATTTATTTCCATTCAATCTATCATGAGAAAAGTTAATTGAGTAAGATTAATACAGTTATTTATGTTTTATTTGGTAGGATTAAAACAGTTGATTACGTCTTTCTCACCTTCTTTGATAGTGTTTATAACAAAAAGGAAAAAACACTTGTCACCTACCACAACTTTGTTGATTGAGCATCGTACTTTATTTGTTGATGCATGGACAAATTTTGTTGCAAAAGAAGTTGCTGGACACTCAGCATAAGCTACGGGCGGTAAAAGCTGCAACTCCACATTAAAGATGTAAGCAAACCTCTCTCTCTCTCTCTCTCTCTCTCTCTCCCCCCCCCCCCCCCCCGCTGCGCCCCCCCCCCCCCCCCTCCCGCTGCCTGCCTGTGCCCCCCCCCCTCCCTGCGCCCCCCCTTCGCCCCTCCCTCCTGCTGCCTGCCTGCGCCCCCCCCCCTCACGTTGCCTGCCCTTCGCTCTCTCTCTGCCCTTCCCCCGTCTCTCTCTCCTGCGCATCTCTCCCTCCCCTCCTCCCCGCCTGTGCACCCTCTTGCCCGCCTGCACCCCGTCCTTTGTCCCCTGCATCTCTCTCTTTTGTACTCACTGTCACTTTTGTACTCCCCCATATTCATGTATTCATGTATCCATGTACTCATGCACCCCATTTTGACTAGTAGCATTAGCTTCCCACTCTCCCTAGTTGCTACTTCCGGATGCTCCCTACTGATGTATTGTAGGGCTAGATACTTACCTTCAGTCCTTTCTTTTCTTTTTCAGATAGTGTATCAGATGTCACATGGTTGTAACTTTGGTCTCATAGGTCACTTTGGTCTTTTGAAGACATTAATATAACATTTCATTTCATTTTCTCCCTCTCGTCTCTCTCTCTCTCTCTCTCTCTCTCTCTCTCCCCCCCTCTCCCCCTCCCTTCCTTCATCCTCATTTTTCTGCTCCCCCCCCCCCCCCCCCCTGCCTGTGAACCCCGATCACCATCCCTAGGGCCCTAATGGGGACTTGAACCCCCCACCCTATTTCATCTCACCATTTCTTCTCTTTCTCTCCCACATATTTACCTGCTCCTTTCAAACATTCCCTCCCTCTACAATGGGAGGGTCTATAGATGACAAAATCAGCCAGCTTGATCATATCCTTAGGGATCTTATCAAGGACCAGAAGAGTATCAGTGTCTCTCTGTGGCGCTGTGTCTGTAACAAGAACTAGCCAAATCTGCGCTAGTCTGCGGACTCCGTGATCTGGCGGAGTGAGGGATGTCCACTGAAGATGGTGATGTATCTCTCTCTAATGACACCATATGCTCTCCATCTCCAAACATAATGTTCCTAACTCTCAACCTCCTCCTAGCATAGTTTGCATATCCTCTCTACTCTAGGGATCCGTGCTGCCCTACCTGCCTCAATCTCAAGCTAGTGTGATGACACTCTGAGCTCGCCAATCACCACTCGAGCACTGTGAGGCATGTACACATCCATGTATCCAGTTCTCTGTATGAATCCATCCGCTGAGAGACACATAAACTGATCTCTCTAGTATAGCATCTTCGACAGTAGAGGCTGACTGGGTGTAATCCAAGTCTCTTGAGTGTATCGCTGCCATAAATCCCGCCGAAGGACTCTGTTCCTCTCACTGTGAGAGAGCTGGATGTGTGGTGCATGTATATCATACTAGAAAGGTGGCAGGTGATCTATGTCAAGACCATGCTGAGTGAGCCACTGCATCATCTGTGAATACCATGATCTCCTATCTCCACTCTCTGCGAGCTGCCTGGACGCCTCAAAAGCTGTATGTGAGAGTCAATCTGATGCCATATCTCTGATCCTCTGTATGAAGCAGATCGTCTGGAAGAGGGCCTCTACTAGCATAGGAAGTGCAGAAAACTCCGTCCGAACAATGTCATGTGTGACGGAGGGTTTGCTGCTGATCATCCGTGAGAGCATGAGAATCTGAAGCCTCTCTATCTGAGACCATGTGGAGGTGGCGAGCCCAGGTGCCCATACTGCTGCAGCATACATCAAAGCAAGGGTGACTAGTGTGTCAAACAACCACACCCCTTCGTGAGGGGCTCCTCGAAGTGTGCATGGTGACACTGTCTCTCTAACATCGCCAGAGCTGCATACCCTCGTGTGAGTCTATCCCTGGCTGCATGTGCCATAGTAAATCTTCCTGGCGGAGTCATAAATGTAATCCCCACTTACACATATGAGTCTACAACCTCTACCTGTCCTCCTGCTAGTGTGAAGATGGCCTTTCATCGAACCGGCCCTGAGGTGTGGAAAATCATGGCCTTGGTTTTTCCAAGGTTTACTGTAAGCCCCCTGTGTGTGCAGAAGTCATCGAGTGCATGGAGATGGTGCTGTAGTCCCATCCGCGACTCAGAGACCAGAATAATATCATCTGCATATAGCATAATGTGGACTGTGGTACCTGAGATGTCTACTCTGTCCCCACCACCGGGACGAATGAAGTCAGCCACCTCATCTATGTATAACCCAAATAGTGTAGGAGAGAGTGGGCATCCTTGCTTCACACCTATGGTGCTAGCAATAACATCAGACCCGAGGCATCGTATGCACCCAAGGACCTGCTCATATAAAGCATAGATGCCCCAAACCATCTCTGATGGGATCCCCAGATCCCCAAATGACTGTAGGCGCTGGAAGAGTCTCTCTCGTGGCACCGTGTCAAATGCTTTGCGGAAATCCACAAAGCAGCAGTATAATCTCTTCTCCCGCGCCCTAGCCTGGTCAATCAGACATCTCGAAGTGAATATATGGTCAATAGTGGAGAAAGCTCATCGGAATCCAGCCTGCCCTGGTGCTCGCAGTCCCTCCTTCTCTGCATATGAGCTCAACTCTACCTCGAGCATTGCGCCATAAAGTTTGGCCAATGTATGACCAATCATGATAGTCCTATAGTTGCTGGGGTCTAGCATGTCTCCCACTTTGTGGAGAGGCACGATGGTGTGCATAGTCCACTCAGCTGGTAGGCCCTCCACTAGTGCCCTATTAACGAGGTGAGCAACAAAGGGTCCCAGTGTGTCAGCTGCATAAATAAGATGCTCACTCTGTATACCTGTGTGGTCAGCCGATCTCCCATGCTGTAACCGACGGATATCTCTCTCTACCATCGAGGCGGTAAAGAAAGTAGAGGTGGTAGGGCGGGATTCCTGTGGTTGTGGTATGGGCGGCTGCTGAGGGATATGGTGAGGCTCTTTGCATATGTGTGCCATGTGTGTGGATCCTCAATCGGGGTACGAGGGTGAGGCTCTCTCATCCTATGCCATGGAGTGGCTCCATCTCTGCTCATGACTAGGTGATATATATCCCAGGGGCCAGTACTGTGCCTCCTCATATGCACGCCCCTTACGGCATGTCAGGATCCTCATCTGTCGGCTCGCCTGTCCGTGTAACGGTCCCCAGTGCTCTCTGGGTCTAGGCACGGGGGTGTCTATATAGCTCTCTACACCGATTCTGGTGCATGATCCCAGATCTATCTATGTGTGCAATGTGGGTATGATGGGGGAAGCTGCGGGCGGCGGCCGTATGTAGTAGAGATGACAGCTGGGTGGTGAGTGTGTCTAGAGGTGACAGGGGATCCATCTGGAATAGCCCGTCATATACATGATGCTCATATATGTCTGCCAAGTCATGGGTGAAGTAGACAGTTGTATGCGATGCCTGTGTGGGCTGTGTGGGTGCTGGTGTGGAGCTCGCCAGTGACAGTAAGAGGTACGTGTGATCCGCACCAATAGGACACGGCGGGATGGTGAAAGATGTCACTGCCTGTGTGGTCTCCATGGACCCCATGATGTACTCCACTATGCTGCCCCCCCCTGATCGTGGAAAGCATGTCAGTGCTCCTGAATCCTGCCACTATCTCATCCCGTTATAAATAACGAGATGGTGTCGCGCTTCTAGCTCAAGTACGTGATGACATATCTGGTGTTATCCGGCCCCATGTCCTCTGACACCCTACAGGCTCCCGTGTCCTCCACCTCTAGTGTGTGCATCACCTCGGGGTGCTCGAAATCATAAATGTCGCACTGTCGGCTCTGTGTCCGTGCATTGAAGTCCCCCATAAGGAGAACTTCCCCCAGCTTGGAGTAGTGTATGATCTCATATGGAAAGGCTGCATAGGGTGACTCTCCCAATGGCCCTGTGTCCTCCTCCTCGCCTCTACTCTCATCCTCTGCTGTCATGGCATATCTCGATCCTCTAGGAGAGAAGTAGCATAGAGCAATGTATAACACCATGTCTGCTGAGAGCTGGAGTCTAATCCACATGTATCTAGCTTCCTGGTCACGTGCTACCACTTGTAGGGGCTCCTGTAGCTCTCGCTTGAAGAGTACCGCTATACCTCCAGATCCTCTTGATGTGCTCTGCCATGTGGTCCCCCTGTATGTAAACTCCCACTGATAGCCCTCTACTTTAAGTAGCCCCCTCTCTAGGCTCTGGTGCGTCTCTGTAAGTAGTATGATGTCCCGTCCCTCCATGACCTCCTCCATCATCCCAGGATGTGTCCAAAGTGCTCCATTGCAGTTCTAAACTGCTATGTGTATCTGTGAATCTGGATCCTCCATAGCCCATGTCCCATAGGCCGCCTGGCACTAATCGGTGGCCTTGCCATCGATGATGACATGGCCATCGCCATAGAATACTCTCTTGCCATCTTTTCGGGCCTATAGGACTCTCGGCATGCATGTTTTCATGTGTTCTATCTGCATCCTTGTAAGGTCGTCATCCAAATAGATGGGATCTCCTTGTAATCCTCATAGAATCACCCTCTTCCTCATGAAGGTGACCCGCTCCGTCTCTCCTACAAACTGTAGGATGAGGGCTCGCTTGCGTGTTGAGTCTTTCCCGGCTCTCCATGCTTTGGTGAAGGGGAGAGGGTCTCTTCCCTGTAGCCGAGCTTCATGCATAGAAGTTGTCCATCTTTCTCGGGAGTGGAGTCGAGTGTCTCGGCTATACCTGTGACTCGAATTTCGAGGGGGCGGGCATGCCTCATCTTCTCCTCCTCAATGGTGGTGTGAATGATTTGGTGTTCTTCCCTTTAATTCTCCTCCCTCACTTCTTTACGGATGTTCTTCCTCACGATGGCCATGAGAGTGTTGTCATTGATCTCCCCTTCTTCCTTCTCGGTGTTCTTGACGGCTACCAGTTCCACTTTCAATGCACTCACCTCCTCCTTGAGTGCCCTGTTGTCTTGTTCAAGGTCCGTGACCCGTGCTTCGAGGGCCATGATGTGCCGGTGTAGTTTGTTCTCCACCTCATTGAGGTTGGAATTGGATGTCTTCTTGTTCTCCTTGATTAGTGCCTTCATTGCCGTCTCGAGGGCCTCGAGCTTCTCTTGGAGACTCGGAGCCATTCCTCAAGATTACTCTGCAGCGCTTTCCACAGGCAAGGAGGAGAGAGAGACATGAAAATGAAATGAAATGATATATTAACGTCCTCAAAAGGCCAAAATGACCTATGAGACCAAAAAGGTTACAACAATTGGTGGATCTGATACAATGTCTGTGTAAGAAAAGCTAAAACAACTAAACAACTAACTGAAACTGAAACAGTAACTATGAGGAAAAGTAAGGTACTAGGAGCTCCTAATGGATAACATCTTTGGAGGAAAACTCCAGCAACAAAGGTAAGCATCATATACATCACTATCCAAAGATGTCTCTCATCGGTCAATGGCGGATATGCTCAATGTCCTCCATGGTGAGTAACTGGACGTCTCCCATGCCGTGCTAGTATGGTCCTGATCCTCTGTTGTAGTCTCCACCGGTGTCGAGATGGGCCTCTCATCTTGGGGCGCCTGGACCGCCCCAGCTCTATAGCCCGATCAATCAGTGTACCTCTGGTGCGGCTATACTCTGGGGCTAGCTGCAATGCCTGCTGGCCTGATTGCTCAATCTTTGGTCGAACGAAGTCTGTAATCTGCCTCTGTAGGTGTCTCTCCCTCTCTCATTCCCTCCCTCTCAACAGACCCTCTCTATGTCTACGCAGCTCCAGCAAGTATAATCCAAGGCATCTCTGATCCTGGTATCTCATGACTCTGGAAAGTGGTCCGAAACCCTCTCTGAACAGGCAGTGAAAACGGCCTCATATCTCATAATATACTGGACAGTGACATATGTAATGTAACTCTGTCTCTGGCTCCATCTTGCACAACTGACAAATCCTGGCCTCAGCTGGTACTCCTCTAAATCTGCCAGTCTCAATCTCTAGCTGGTGTGAGGATGTGCGCATCTGACCAATAGCACACCGTACCCCATGAGAAAGATGAGTATCCATGTAGCTGGGTCTAATCACAAACCCATCCTCTGTGAACTAGAGAAGATGATCTCTATAGAAAGCCATCTTCGTACCAAGCTCGTGTGTCGGCTGTATCCATGTCCTCCTAGTGTCCAGCTGAGTCAGGTCCTGCCTGATAAGTCTGGTAATCTCTACCCGTGTGAGAGAGAGGGAGGGTGCATCCAAGGAGTACTGAAATGGAGGTAGCCTGTCCATACTAAAGCCATGCAGTTGGAACCAAGCTGTCATCTGTGCATACCAACATGATCCGTCTCCCTGTGATGCCAACTGTCGTTAAGACTCCAGGGCTAAGCGAGCATATCTGTCTCTAGGGAGAGCCCAAGTGCTATGTATAAAGGAGACTGATCGAGTGAGTGCCTCTACTACCAATGGGGGGGCAGCCATCTCTGCACGGCTAATATCATGTGGTACGGAGGCCTTGGCCCTAATCATCCGGGAAATCATAGAAACCAAGGGCCTCTCCATACATCTCCATACATCAGTGCTACCAGCTCGGCTGTGGTGATCCACTGAGGGTCCCCATATCTCCACTCCATACAGCATGGCTGAAGTGACCAAAGTGTCAAAGAGCCAGAGCTTTGTTCGAGGTTCCTGAAACTGAACCTGCAAACACATCCTCTCTAGTCTCCCCAATGCTGCATAAGCTCTGGTCAATCTGGTCTCCGCTGCTCTCCTCAAGGAAAATAGTGGGCCACTAAAAACCACACCAAGGTAAGTATATGCATCTGTATACTCCATTGTCTCCTGACCATATGTAAAGGTGGGTACTGACCTCCTAACCCATTGTGCTGTGGTGTTAAACACCATCACCTTGGTTTTACCAAGGTTAACAGACAATCCACTGTCCTGTGCATACGCGTTGTGCACTTTGTCTACCCCTTATACCCTTGCGCGAGGCCTCAAAAAACAGTATGTGGGAAGCATGGCAAGCGTGGCAACGCGAGCAAAGCTGTGAGAGAAGAAGAAGAAGAGGAGAGAGAAAAAGAGAAGAAGAAGAAGAAAAGAAGAAGAGAGAGAAGAAGAAGAAGAAGAAGAAGAAGAAGAAGAAGAAGGAAAAGAGAAAAGGAAAAGAAGAAGAAGAAGAAGGAAAAGAAGAAGGAAAAGAGAAAAGGAAAAGAAGAAAAAGAAGAAGAAAAGGAAGAGGAGGAGAGAAAAGGACAGAGAAGAAGAGGAGAGAGAAGAAAGATGAGAAGAAGAAGAAGGCGAAGAAGAAAGAAAAGAAGAAAGAAAAGAAGAAGAAGAAGAAGAAGAAGAAGAAAATATTTTTTTTTTTAAAACTGACTATTGTTATTCTCTTGCCACTTGAACTTAATGGTTTTTGATATTTTCTGTAGAGGGACCCATGATTTTGGTTATTCAGATAATTTCTATCCATGGAAGCCGCGTACAGTTTTCGACAATTATTAGCTCGACTTACGATAAGTCCTTATCTTAACTAAATAAAAACATTTCAGTTATTCACAAATTGTTTTAAATTCTCTATTTCTCTTAACCTTTTCATTTGTAGCCAACCAATAATACATAAAGGTAAGGTCCGAAACCTCATCCACATACATCCCAAATAAGGTGGGAGAAAGGGGGCAGCCCTACTTCACCCCAATAGTGGAGTGAACCATCTCAGATATACCCTGATTAGTACGTACCTGCCCCACAACTGTCCTGTATAAAGCCATGATTCCCCAAATCAACTGTGTGGGCACTCCCATCTCCTGTAGTCTGCGCATCAGTCTCGCTCTCGGTACTGTGTCAAAAGCTTTGCGGAAATCCACAAAGCAACAATAAATCCTCCTGCCATATAATCTACTCTCCTCAATAATAGCTCTGAGTGTCAAGATATGGTCAAGAGTGGAGAAACCTCTCCTGAACCCCTGCCTGCCCTGATGCACGTATGCCCTCTCTCTCTGCCCATCTACTCAACTCCTGCTCAAGAATAGATGCATATAATCTAGCCAATGTGTGACCAATCATGATGGTACGATAATTCCCAGGAAGCATGGGATCCCCTGACTTGAAGATAGGCACAATCGTGGACATATTCCTAGTCTCAGGAAAACCCTCACACATGGCTCAGTTAAACATCATAGCAATAAGCTCTGCAAGCATATCTCTGGCATGAATAAAGTGCTCTGCTACCAAACCATCATGATCATATGCTCTCCCAGTCCTCATCCTATCAATAGCTTTCCTTACCATCTCAGCAGTAAAGAAAGCACATGTTTCTGGGCATGGCTCCGATGGGTCTGGCAAGGGCGGCTGTCCTGGTGCTGTGTACAAGGAAGCTGCATACTCACCCCAAATCTCTATGGAGGTAATGGCTGGTGATGGTGAATGCTCATGGAATAGTCTCCATGCCTCGCCTGAGTCCTGACTCAAAAATAACTGATACAAATTCCTCTCTAACTGAGCAAGATAAGCCCTCTTCTTCCGTCGCACTAGGCGCTAGAAGGTAATCCGTGACTGTCTGTGAGTGGTAACACCCATGAGCACCTCTCTCTATAATCTGATCTTCATCTCTCTGCACTCCTCATCATACCAACTGTTCTGGAGCATGTTCCCAGATCGTCTCCGTGTAGGCTGACTATGGGGATATGCCTCTGATGCTGCAGCATGAAGCGTCTCTATCAATATCTGAGTGAGCTCATCTAATGGCCGTCCCGGCTCCTCGGCACATAAGCATCTGTGGCCCATATCCCTAACATCAAGCTCCCTCAACATCTCCTCTGAGGTATCATAAAATACTGTATGGTTATGGGCAGTCCTGGCATTGAAATCCCCCAGGAGAATGATGTCACCATCCCTGGAGAACTCCTGAGACATCTGCCCGTCTCTGCCCTCAGTCTAACCCACATGTACCTAGCCTGCTCATCTCTACGGACTATATATATCAGTGGCTGCAACTCCTCTCTAAACAATACTGCCACTCCTCCTGAGTCCCGTCCTCTATGCTCTGAACGAGCCTCCTGTCTACAAGTTGTCTCCCATCGGTATCCACTAACATGTGGCATGGACTGTCCAGGAGCCTGATGCGTCTCACGGTAGAAGATGATGTCCCTCCCAGTGAAACTATCCTCAAAATCCCCTACATCAAGGCGTAGAGATCCATTACAATTCCAAGTAGCAACTTTGAGTGAAGTCCCATAGGTCTCGCGCCGTCATGAAGAGCGTCTCTCCATAATCACCACTCTACCTGTAAGGCCCGGGTCTTCCTCCTTTGCTCCTCTTTAAGGGTCATGTTGATGATGGTGGGAGTGGGGATGGGTGGCAATTCTTTACCTTTCCCTTTCTTGGCGACCTTGATCCATTTCTCTGCCTCGTCCATCTTCTTTTGTGTCTCTGTTATCACCTCCACCCATGAAGATGTCTTCTCTTTATGTTGCTCCTCCTCCTCTCAAATGATCCTCATTTGTTCCTTGATCGTATTCAGCTGTTCAATTAAGGAGGGCTGAAATTTTCCATCCTCAAGCTTGCCTTGTGAAGTGGCTTCCAACTCCTTTTTGAGGGCTGAGATTTCAACCGCTTGACATTTAGCATGCAATTTGGCCTCCACTAGTTCCTCCTTTAAGGCTGAAATCTCAGCCTCTTGCTTGGATGTTCTCTCTTCGAGCTCTTGGATTTTGTCAAATCCCTTCTCGAGTTTGGAGAGGCGGTTTATGATTGCGGTAACGGAAGAGTCGACCATCTTCTTGTTTTCTTGGATGGCCAGATATCTGCCATAGTGAGATGCCTGGTCGGACGAGCCCGATGCCTCGCAATGATGCTCTGAATCCTTCGGTGTAGGCACCGTCTCCGATGTGAGGATCCGCAAGCCCTCGGGCGTCTGGATGTGTCCAACTGGATAGCTCTCTCAACTAGAGTCCCACGGGGTGCCCACTGCTGGGTTGTCGGCTGTGTCCCCTCCCGGGTAGTCCCTCTAAAGAAGTCAGTAATCTGTCTCTGTGTGGACTCCCTGCCAGTCGGGCATCTGCTCCTGATAATGGACTCTCTGAGCCTGCGGATCTCCAGGAGATAAAAACCCAAGCATCGTTGATCACAATAGTCCATGACTCTAGCCAGTGGTCCAAATCCCTCTCTGAAAAGGCAATGGTAGCACCCTCGAATCTCATAATATGTTGTGCAGCGACAAATGTAGTGCTCCTCCGTCTCAAGCTCTATCCAACAAATCTGACAAATCATGTCCCCTGGAGGTATGCCTCTAAATCTACCTGTCTCTATCTCTAACTGATGTGAAGAGGTGCGGATGTGCCCAATGGCGCACCTCAATCCATGAGACAGATGGGTATCCATGTAGCTCGGTAAGTATAAAGCCATCCTCAGTGGTGCGGAGAAGATGGTCTCTATAGAAAGCCATCTTCGTCCCCAACTCCTGTGAGGGCTCTAGCCATGTCCTCCTAGTGTCCAACTGAATGAGGTCCTGTCTGATGACTCTACTAATCTCAAAATGTGGCAAGGTGAGAGAGGGTGCCTCCAGAGAGTACTGGAAGGGTGGAAATCTGTCTAAACCGAACCCATGGAGCTCAAACCAGGATGCTCTCTGCGCATACCAACATGAAGTGTCTCCCTCCATGGCTAGCTGATGAGAGGACTCTAAAGCAAGTCGTGCATACCGGTGTCGGGGAAGCTCCCAAGTGCTATGAATGAAGGACACTGATCTGGCAAGAGCCTCAACTACGATCGGTGGTGCTCCCATCTCGGCTCTGATGATCTCATGGGGTACCGAGGCCTTAGCCCAAATCATCCTGGAGATCATGGACACAAGTGGCCTCTCCATCGATCTCCATCCATCATATGTGCGTCCTGATCGACTGTGACGATCTAGGATAGGCCCCCAGATCTGTACTCCATATAGCATAGCCGATGTGACCACCGTGTCAAAAAGCCACAGCTTAGTGCGTGGCTCCTGAAACTGTACCTGTGAGCACATCCTCTCTAGACCTCCTAGTGCTGCATATCCTCTAGTCAATCTGGCCTCTACTGCCCCCCTCATGGAAAATGTAGGCCCAGTGAACACCACTCCAAGATATGTGTATGAGTCAACATACTCCACTGTCTCCTGCCCATATGTGAAATTAGGCGCTGATCTCCAGACCCACTGAGCTGTAGTGTTAAACACCATAACCTTGGTCTTACCAAGGTTAACTGAGAGCCCACTGTCTCGTGCATAGGCATGTAAAGTATCCAAGTGCCTCTGCATACCCTCTGGTGAGTCTGCTATAAGCACAATATCATCACCAACTGGGCTCCTCTGTCCCCTCGTGTCCCAATATAATCAAAGATCTCATCAATGTATAGTCCAAATAGAGTCGGAGAGAGCGGGCAGCCCTGTTTCACCCCTATAGTGGAGTGTACTGGCTGGGAGAGACCCTCTGAAGTCCGCACCTGCCCAACTACTGTCTCATAAAGTGCCATAATACCCCAAATGAGCTCACATGGAACCCCCAAGTCTTGTAGCCTGCGCATCAGTCTAGCTCTGGGCACTGTGTCAAAGGCCTTGAGGAAATCCACAAAGCCACAGTAGATCCTCCTCCCATGTGCTCTGCCCTCCTCAATGATAGCCCTGAGGGTAAAGATATGATCCAAAGTAGAGAATCTCCTCCTGAAACCGGCTTGTCGGTGAGCTCGGACCCCTTGTCTCTCTGCCCATCTGCTCAATAGAGGCATATAGCTTGGCCAGCGAGTGACCAATCATAATGGTGCGGTAGTTAGTCGGCAGTCTCGGATCTCCAGACTTGAGTACCGGCACAATCGTGGAAGTACTCCAAGTCCAGGAAACCCCTCACCATGGTTGTCACGGTACGAAAATACGATACCGTACGGGACTTTTTGGTACGATATGAAATTTTCGGATACCGTACGATAAAATACGGTTTTTATTTTTTACACTTACAACCTATGGAGCTTCAAGCTTGAATGTGAGGGAAGGTTGGGAGGGGAGGAGTCTACAATGTTTGAGGAACCAGAACATGGATATGTGTCTCTCCCGGTTGGATCTCCCGATTGTGTCCAAAAAGGAACCTGGATGGGTAATGCAATACCAAAGGTCTCCTAGTGTAGCTTTTATGACTAAGGGACCGTCCTTGCACAAATACGAGGAGTGCATCTAGGGTGATAAGTTTAGGGACTCCTCTCTAGATCAAAATGGCCATGTCCAAATCTTCTCCCTCGTGCATAACTTGAGAATCTAATTGTCTAGCCTACCTATACCAGGGATCCCCGAGTGATGTAGCAAGATTCTCTCATCCTACCAATCAAGTGTACACTACCAGTCTACCACGCCAGATTTTTTAGGTCTCTCAACAACCCCATATGGAATACTGAGTGGACACGAAAGTTGCGAAGTATTGCGAGCATTTGGGATCTTCGTAAAGCAAGGTTTCTATATTTTTTTTAGCATTCGGAATTTTTTTTTTCAAGGAAAAAATTTTGGGGGGGGGGGAACTCGTACCATACGACATCGTACGGTATCGTACCGTATGAACCGTACTGTATGAACCCATTCGTACCGGTACGAGAAACAACTATGCCCCTCACATGGCTCTATTAAACATGAGAGCTAGCAAGTCTGCAATCATATCTCTAGCATGTATGAAATGCTCGCCTACAATGCCCTCATGATCCTGTGCCCTCCCTGTATGCAATCTATTGATGGCCCTCCTCACCATCTCTGCTGTGAAGAAGGTAGAAGTGGGTGGACAAGGCTCTGGAGGGTTCGGTAGTGGCGGCTTACAATTCTCCTCCATCCACGATTGCTCATGCTAGCTTTATTACATTATATTCTCTGTTATATTTCTTCTCTAATGTTTTAAAAAAAATAACTTCTAATATTACTGTTTTCCTAAGAAAGTGGACATATAGGAAAGAATCTACCAAGATTTTTTTAGCAAGAAACAAATGGCAGTGCAAAGATAGTACATACATCTATGGAAGCTATAGGTGTTGGCTGCAACACGGTTGAGTCTCTCCAGTCCCGCTGCCACATTCGTGTCTGAAAAATCATTAAATGTAGTTAATTTTCATCTTACACACGCACACACAGAGTTTACAGGTCTCTCTGCATACCTGAATGTAGCGAACGGCAGTAGAAGTATGATCGACGGTTCGCCTGTGGACAGGCTTGCGGACACGCCTACCTGTAGTGGCCGGAAAAAATAAGGGTTTAACAGCGGTAGAATTGTCTAAATGAAACGATTCAATCAGTATAAGTGTACCGTCTCCATCGTAGGCACTGAATTCTGCTGTTGCAGGCCCAGGAAGGGTTTGCTGGCGCCGGTGCAGAGATTCGTGCGACGTACCATCGTTGAAGCTACCATACATCATCTTTCACTAAAGGCTGGTTACCTTCGGAAGCACTGCAAGCTTAAACGCAGGACTTGTTCGCATTCAAATACGTCCGTCCGACCATCTTGGGCGCGGGCAATGCGCAGGGCGGGTTTATGGAGGGTTGAGATCAACTAAGTGGGCAATGAGTAGCCTAGTAGAGCGTTGAACTCAACAAAGCGGGCAATGAGTTGCCTAGGCCCTGGGCAATGAGTTGCCTAGGCCCTGGGCAATGAGTTGCCTAGGTGTAGAGTGTTGGACTTAACTAAGCCCGCAATTAGTTGCGCGAGGAAGTAGCCTAGTGATAGAGTGTTGAGCTCAATTAAGCGGGCAATGAATTCGAATCAGCTCCCCCCCTCTGTCTCACCATAAGCAAAGAAACGAACCTCACATAAACAAAAAAACTAGCTAACAGGTAGTCATTGATTTGACTTCACCAATCTGCCCGTGTGAACCATGAGTAAATTGGATATGGTCATGACAAAACTACCATAAGGAATCCAGCTAGCAAGTGGTCATTGATTCGACTTCACCAACTTGCCCATGTGAACGATGAGGTCAAGTAGTCATTGATCCATAATCAAAGAAGGTCATGACAAAACTACCATGGTGAATTCATCTTCCCTTGAGTAGTCCTTTGGTCATTGATTCGACTTCACCAACTTGCCCATGTGAACGATGAGGTCGAGTAGTCATCGATCCATAATCAAAGAAGGTCATGACAAAACTACCATGGCGAATTCATCTTCCCTTGAGTAGTCCTTTGGAGTTCTAGTTCATCGAGCACTAAGAGAGCTTCGCACATGCACTTAAAGCCTAACACAACGACAAGTTCTACACTACTCCACCAAAATCTCATTATCCAATATATGCTTTGTGGCTATGCTTGCCCACAAGCTCATCTTCACTATACATGTGTGTAGAGTTTGTTAAGAAATGCTCAAAAATCAGCTTGGTCACTCTCTAACAAAACTGAAACTCTAAGGGCTTTTACCCATCTCATCAAAAGAGCAACATGGGTGAGCAATGCTACCAGTCCAACATTTTCTTCCCTTACCTGTCATTACATTCTTGTTAGATTCTTTGATGCAATGGTAGCACCCCACATGTGTAAGTCATAAGTGTGTAAATCATAGGTAGAAGATGTATTAGAACAATACCCTCCAACTAATGAGCTATAAATGTTGATGTGTTTACTTTTGATTAGCCAAAATAGAGCTCTTCTTTTGGTAATAAAGTGTTTTTCTTACTTTGTTTTTATCCTCTCAAATCCCAACTATTGAAGCTTTTTCTTTGGTGATAAAGTGTTTTTCTTTATCTGTTTGTATCCTCTCAAATCTCAACTATTGAACCTTTTCCAACTGAAAGAATGTATATAATGAAGTGTTGGAAAGATGGACATTATGTCACTGAGGGGTTATAGTTCATCAAAACAAGGGTTGATTGCTTATTGTCAAATTGTAAAATGAAAATGGAATAACAAGGTACTAGAGGCAAAAAACTTGTGGATGAAAACAAAGGAGAGCTGGCATCATTGTGTGGTTCTTGTAAGTTCACTTGAGCTTTAGTATGGTCTGATTGGAGTTGATTTGTATGAGTGGATTTGATTGATTAATTTTGAGATTATGGGCGTAATAGCCTTGGTTTTATGATTATCATTGAGTAATTGTTTTAGTTATTTATCCATGTGCAACCGGAATCTTACTCTAGGATAGATTGTGGAAGAGTAGAGAATTCACAAGAATTGATTCAACCATAAAAACCAATGCTTTGCAAGCTTCAACTAAATCAAATTAATTGAAATTCAAACACTTAACAAAATTAAAATACTTAGCTCAATAGACCATGCTGGGTGCAATCTTCCCCCCCCTTGTGCGTGGCCTTCCCCACACAAGGGTATTTAATTAGCTTTTCAAAAAATAGACCATAGTCCCCAAAATATACAAAATGTGCTTTTAGAGAGCACGGCACTCTTCTTTTACAAAAATAGAGTGTCTAATATTGGGACTAGGGTAAAGCCATAGGCTTTAATAAATTCCACATTATAAATGTATCTTTCCTAAAGTTCAAAATGGAAAAATCATTTGCTAAGGTTGCAAGCTACTATGCTTGCCAAAAATTAAATATGATGAACCAAGACATTTCTTCCAAAGTAAAATACATCATTCTTCAAATGAGGCCAAAAGAATTCTCGAGAAACTACTTGAAGTGTTGCGGAAACTCCTCTATGTCCCACAAATGGTGGTTGGTGCATCTCTTCCAAGACAAGTTGTCTATAAGGTTGAGTAACACACAATCTTTTCTCAAAGAAAAGATAGCCATCATTATGAGAATAACTTCCTTGAGGTGTCTAATTGTTTTCACGCAATTTGATCCATATTTCAGAAAAATCTGGATCAACTTCATAAGTTTCTTTCATAAGTACAAATGGTTCACTTTCAATAACGGAAATGTTATTGATATTTGGTCTTCGACTCAAAGCATCGGCAACAACATTTTCTTTTCCAGGTTGGTATTGAATTATAGGTTGGAAACTTTGAATGAAAGATGCCTATTTGATGTGCCTATCTGAAATAAGGGGCTGCGAAAGCAAATGCCTAATGCTTTGTTGATCCGTCTTGGTGATAAGAAATTCAAAACCCATTAGGTAATGCTTCCAGATTTTTCAAAGCATGCACTACTGCTGCTAATTCCTTGTCATATGTGCTATAATTTTGCTCTGCAGGCTTAAGCTTTCTACTCTGATAAGCAATAGGATGGTTGTCTTGCATAAGAACAGCTCCAAATCCTTTGCCACTAGCATCAGTCACTACTATAAAGAATGGTCTTTGAAAATCAGGTAGTGTTAGAACTGGTGCTTGTGTTAAAGCATTCTTGAGGAGTGTTGCAAAAGATTTATCTTGCTTTTCAGTCCAATTGAAATTTGTAGCTTTCTTAAGGAGTTCAGTCAAAGGATGAGCAATATAAGCAAAATTCTTGACGAACTTCCTATAATAACTACATAGGCCAAGAAAAGATCTAAGGTCATGTATGTTCCTAGGCTTAGGCCAAGAAGCTATACACTTAATTTTCTTAGGATCTACACGAATCCCTTCAGCCGACACTATATGACCTAAGTATTCAATCTCTTTTTGAAAGAAAGAACTCTTTTCACGATTGACATACAATTCATTTTCTCTCAAAAGGTTGAACACTTGTTCCAAGTGTTGTTCATGCTCTCCTTGCTGAAAACAAGAATGTCATCAAAGAACACTATAACAAAACTTTGAAACTTAAGGAATATGCGATTCATCATATGGCTGAAAGTAGCTGGAGCATTGGTCAAACCAAATGGCATAACCAAAAACTCATAATGACCAGTTTGTGTTCTAAAAGCTATCTTGAAAATGTCAGATTCAGTCATGCGAACTTGATGATACCCAGACTTTAGGTCAATCTTGCTAAAGACCTTTGATCCTCTAAGCTTGTCAAGAAGATCATCTACCCTAGGAATAGGATATCTGTTCTTGACAGTAATCTTATTCAATGCACAGTAGTCTACACACATTCGGAAAGTTCCGTTCTTCTTTTTAACAAGAAGGACTGGAGCTCCAAAAGGTGAACTACTAGGTCGAATAAGGCCTCTCTCTAGCAAGTCTTCGATTTGGTTTTGGATTTCGTTTTGCTCTAAATTGTTGACTCTATAGGGAGCTTTACAAGGCAGAGAATTTCTAGGCAATAAGTCAATACTATGATCCTCAGGCCTAGACTTAGGTAATCCTGGAGGTAGATCTTCCATAAAACAGTCACTAAATCTGGAGATAAAAAGATCAAACTTTGGACTTTTGGATGTGTCAGACTCAGCATCAAGCTGGTTAACCCATACCATTAAGTCTTCTCTCTTTTTCTTAGAGCTCTCTTTGCTTGAGTGTGACTCAACAAAGGACTCATTTCTCCTTTGACTAGACACTGGAGGAAAATATTTTCATTGTCCTTTTTTAGACAAATGCTATGAGTGTCATAGTCTATAATAGGGTTGTACATGTGTCTCCAAGGCATACCCAAAATTATATCTACCCCTTGTAAAGGTGCAACTAAGAAATCCCTCTTTTATGTTAAAGACTTGATGCATAAATCCAAACCTTTCACCTCTTGCATGCAATTATACTTTGTTCCAGTAAATGCTGCTTTGACTTTATAGTACGTAGGTGAAGAATGAAGATTTAATGCTCTAAGTGCCTTTTCAGAAATGAAATCATGTGTACTACCATCATCATGCAAAATAACAACTTCATGTCCATTTATTGTTCCTTTTATTTTAAGCAAAGAATGAACATGAGGTTTACCTTCTTGTTCTGAGTAGTCTGGATCGGAATTACCCTCTTGCTTGAATGATTCTTCTTCATGGTCGTCTTCTTCAATCATATTGACTCAAGCGGCTGCTCTGCCTGCTGGTGTCGAACTCTTGGTACGCTCCGGACAATTCGGGGCTATGTGTCCTTCTTTGTGGCACTTGAAACATTTGATAGGAGGTGCCTTCGGTTTTCCACCATTGACTTTCTTATTGGTACTCATGTTGCCTTTAACCTCGTCCTTGCCTTTGTCATAACCTGGTTTATACATCTTCTTTGGAGCATAAAAAGATTTAGTAAATGGTTTAGAAGAAGTACCCTCATGTGCTTTAATCTCTTTAGAAAAACCATTTTTGCGTTCGGAATTAGTTGCCAAAGATATTGCAGTAGATAGTGAATGAGGTCGAAACATATTCACATCGGCCCTAATGGTAGATCTAAGGTCTGAAATGAATTTCCTCTTTTGGTCCTTCTCGCTGACTCTCTCCACAACCTGCACCTGTAATAAAGTATTCCAGAACTTTTCTACATACTGTGACATAGTTTCCTTTTCAAGTTGATGCAAAGTGTCCCATTGGTGCCTAACTTTAGACTTGAATTGTGAGGGTAAAAAGTGCTTTTTAACCAGCCGTTGAAATCTTTTCCAGGAATCTGGCTTGTCATCACGACCTTGCTTTATTACACTCCACCATAAAGCTGCGCTGTCTACCAAATGATTGACTGCACATTTAATTTTATCACTCTCTGAAAATTTTTCTCCTGAAAAATAGTCTAGTTGACTAAGCCAAGCTAGAATGACCCTAGCATCCTTCTTTCTGTCATAATTTTGAAATGTGAAAGCTTTCCGACTAATCTTGGATTCTTTTTGTGACCTTTGTGCTTGCAATGTAGCATTTACAGCCCTTTGGATAGTGTCATCTTCGTCATCAAAAGATAGCGAAGAGTCACGCTTGCGTCTACGACTCGTGAGCTGTCTCTCCAATTCAATACGCTTCTCTCTCTCTTCTACAATTTGATGTTGTAAAGAAAGGAGTTGCTCTTGAATTGAGCGAGATAGGAAAATCTGCCATAGTGCTTGTGAAAATGATGTAGATAAATAAAATTTATTTGATGTAAATAAATAAAGCAAATGTAAGTACTTATCTTGTTTTTCTCCCGCAATTTGATCTTGGTTGAAGCTGAACAAAGACGCTGTTCAATGGCTGAATTGAATCCTCGTCGCTTCAAACAAATCCCGAGCGATTCCGCGTGATTTACGAGACTTGGGCTAGTCAAATTGTTGATGAAATAATTTTCTGCACTTTGAAACCTGCTGAAATAGTCTTGTAAACCTTGCCCAATCTCTGTAATATTTTTTGAAATTTTTCAAAATTTTTTTGAAATGATTTTGGAATTTTTTGGCCTTTTCTAGGTAACTTTTAAGCCTTTTTAAAACCTGTAAATCACTTTTCTGCACCCAAAAATTTCAAAATAGGAAACCTTTTTGAATTTCTCTTCAAATTTGAAAATAGGAGGAGTAAAAGCTCAAAAAGGTGATGTGACTTGCATGGGGCTTGGGAAAAGTAGGTTTTGATTAGCTTTTGGTTTAGGGTCTTGATTAGGCTTATGGGGATTAAGGCTTTGGAATTTTTTTAAAAAAAATCAAAGAAAATGACGATTTGCGTCCGGTAGGCTGTCCGCATTGCGCCTATTTCCTCATAGATTTTGTGATTTTTTTTTGGCTTTTCCATAGATAAACATGCTCCGTCCATTTATAGATTTGCTAGTGCTTGAAGCTTTCTGATTTCTGAGAAAATCATGTGAGGTTTCTGGCTATGGGGATTTCATCCATGCGATCAGATTTTGATTTCTCTGAGTATTTAGAAAAACCACTTTTTGATAGAGAAGTATGGTTTTGTAGGGTGGTGAGTGGATTTGTGAGTAGATCTAGTTTTGAATTTTTCGACCTTTGGGTAAAGACCTACAAAGCACCCTTCTGTCCAATGGATAAATTCCTGCACTTTCTTGATTTTTGAGAACATGAAGCCCTTTCCTACCTTCTCCACAAATCTCCTAGCCCAAGCTCTGATACCACTGTAGCCGGAATCTTACTCTAGGATAGATTGTGGAAGGGTAGAGAATTCACAAGAATTGATTCAACCATAAAAACCAATGCTTTGCAAGCTTCAACTAAATCAAATTAATTGAAATTCAAACACTTAACAAAATTAAAATACTTAGCTCAATAGACCATGCTGGGTGCAATCTTCCCTCCCCCCCTTGTGTGTGGCCTTCCCCACACAAGGGTATTTAATTAGCTTTTCAAAAAATAGGCCATAGCCCCCAAAATATACAAAATGTGCTTTTAGAGAGCACGGCACTATTCTTTTATAAAAATAGAGTGTCTAATATTGGGACTAGGGTAAAGCCATAGGCTTTAATAAATTCCACATTATAAATGTATCTTTCCTAAAGTTCAAAATGGAAAAATCATTTGCTAAGGTTGCAAGCTACTATGCTTGCCAAAAATTAAATATGATGAACCAAGACATTTCTTCCAAAGTAAACTCTTTATTTTCCATAGTCTTCATCACCTGAAAATATAAGCCTAATTAATAATTAAATTAATCCCACAAATATTAAACAGGCACAAATCATAACCAACTCATGAGACTACCAGGCGTAAGTACCCCAGGAATCACCCTGCCATACGAACCTAACTGAAATAATCATAGATGGCCCCAAACATACGTCACTATACCGCACGTATTAATATTTATAGTGGTATCACCCACGATATTAACCTAGCCGGCATGACGCAAAAGTAACCCAGGCGTCCCCAAATTACTCGAGGGGATAAATAATATTTTTTTAGAGGACTTAAAATATATTCTCATGACATCCCTCTTGCTTGAGTTTGCAATTGTCCTTAATTGCGGATTTGCTGGGTTTGAAAAGAATGAAGAATTTCAGGGTAAACTCGAAAAAATCTCTCAGCATCCATTTAGCATCTTCTTGAGGATGATTCTTGAAAGTCAAAAGATACTTGAAGTATTGATTACCTGTTCTTGTTGTTGTTATCTCTTGATCAATGATAGCATCAGGAACTAGTACTTCTTCCTCTCCTTCAATAAGAGGTGGTTCCTCATATGGTTGCCTATATTCTCATGACATCATTGTTGGGATTAATTGATTATTTAACTAACGTGGATTATGTCTATGAGTATAGGTAATGAGATGTGCGAGGCTATTGATTGAGGTGTCACACTATACGAGGGTACCAATTAAGGTGTCATATGAATGGTGGATTGAGCGGTGGTGGCGAAGATGAAGATCATGTGCTAATCATGTATTAGAATTTTATTAATCATTTGTAGCCTATCACATGGCTAGATTTTATGTGTGATTGTGCACAAGATTATTTTATGTGCGATTGTGCACAAGATTATTTTATGTGCAAATGTGCATAAGCTTATTTTATGTTTGTGTGTGCACAAGTAGTTATGTGTATAGGGCCATTAGTATTTATTATTGGGTAAAGATTTTGTCATGTGTAGAGTATATAAACTTTTGAAAAGGTTATTTATATGTAAAGTAAAAGCCCAAAAGTGGAAAAAGTGCTATTATTGGCTCCAAGGGCAAAAAATATGAATGACATAAATATCGCATGTGGGAGTGGTGAAGTATTTTTCTATTCAAGTGTTCACGTTCATCTTCTCTATGCTTGAATTGTTTTTCTCTATTCAATTTAATTGTTATTTGAGTATATGGTTTAAATTTGTGCTTGGAGAAAGATTCCTATTTCAGTGGTATCAAAGCTCTAGCAAGTACAAGGACATCTTGAAGGTTTAAATGAAAAAACATGATTTTGAAGCAATTCATAATTCCAAGGTATGCATAAATCTCTTGTAGATTTGATTAATTTATTTCAAGGAGTATGAAAATAGTTTTAAAAAGCTTGCAAGCCTCTATCAAATTGAACCATGAAGTGTACAAATAGTTCTTAAGGTTTGAGGGTAAAAGCATGTGCTTTCTTGAGTCTTTTGGACAAAAGAATAATGAATCTAGTAAACTTTGGGTAAAAGGGTTCAATGGTTTATGTGAATTTTATGGATCATTGGATCTAACACTAGATCAAGGGCTCCTAATTTATGTCACTTTCTTGTCCAAAAATCACTTTATATAACCAAAAACCACCCTTCTTAATGAAAAATGGTTTTCCTCATCTCTTAACATGTTCTTAATCTGTCTACATATGAAATTGGTATACAAGGGAGGATTGGGCTCCGCTAAACCCTCGCCTATGAGACATAAATCTATAACCCTCGCCTATGAGACATAAATCTATAATGGATGGTGGAAATTTGCCCATTAATCAATTTGAAGGAGAAAAGTGATTTTCTTTTTACAGGCCATTAGTTTGAAATTAAAGATTAATCAAGGCAAGGCTATAAATTTGTATCTTTTATAAGAGAATCAAAGCTTTAAGTTTTTTTAAATTTATTTCTCTTCTTCCATCGCGATTCGACGAGCAGCGAAAACCAAGCATAGCGGGTTCTATCTCCTTCATCATAGTGCGCGCTGCCGCTAGCTGAACAGGCATGGAGAAGCTTTGGTTTAAAGTTTTGTTAAACCTCTTTAGTTAAAGCTTTATAAATCTTTAACTTATAAAGAATTTTAATAAAAAAAGAAAAAAGAAAAACCCTTATACTTCCATTTAGCACGACCGCCGCCATCTGGCCTTTTGATTTTCTCTCTTTTCTCTTAGTTTTGTGCTACCATTGGCGGGTTTTTCTTGCTAAAACAAGCTATAATTAGCTAAGTTATATGCAATAGCTATAATAGCTAATAGCTAATAGTATAGGTATTCTAAGCTATAAAGATTAGCTTCTAAAGGTATAAGATTTAAGTAGTTTATTTATTTATTTTTACTTCACTTATGCTAAAGCCAAGAGATGGTGGGACTAGGAAATAATTTCCATCATGTGACTTTAAGAGCAAAACTTTTACAGACTTTCTATTAGACTTATCTGCTAATTGAAAAACTATGACCATAGGGTTGTTTGTTCAAGTTTAAGAGACAAATACCCTATATACCTTATGAAGGTACTTATACAAGACTTAATGGAATTAAGTCATGGACTTTATCCATTGTGAGAATAAGTATACTAACTATCACATACAAGTTTAGCTTGAGATAAGTTAAACTACATCCACTTTAAGTTTTCAATTTAAATACGAAATTTTTACTTTTAGGCTGAGTATTAAGATTTTAGTAGAAATTGTCTCTAGTCACTTCCTTTCCCTTTTAGCAAGACTTTGTAAGACATCCTTTTTCATTATATCTTAAAATAATTTTCATTATTCATTTTTGTGAATTATATGAGAAAATTCAAGGAACCCTCTCTCTCGGCTGGGGAGGAGAATCATTCCCGCAAGAAATAATCCCGGCAACAAGGGATAAGTGTTTCCGGAGATTAATTTTTGTTATGAGTTGCAGGCATATTTTCTCGTGGATCGGAGCATCCCGGAAGCGTCCTTGTAGGGGCTCGCAACGCAACAAATCGATAGGCGACCGTAAAGGGGGGTGACTATTATTCTCTCTCCACCATTGCTCATTTTTATTAGCGTTTTTTTTAAGTAATTTTTGAGTTCTCGCATTATTTTTTGCAAGAATTAAAAATGTCAGCTAGGCGTAGTGTGTCCCCACCGCCTTCTACTTCTCTAGGTTTTTCCAGTCTCTTGTCCTCGGTCGTCGCGGGTTTGACCCCGACCGAATTGTCAGGCCGTACACACCCGACCGTTGTTCGGTCCGGAGTGCGCTTATCGATCACTCGTGATTCGCCAGCGCCCTCCTCGTCTATTGACCCGTCTTAGGACCCAGCGAGCCCGCAGTGGCCGCATTGGCTGATGACCCCTTTCTAGCCGATGAGCCAGAGGACATGAACACTAACGTCGCCGAGGGGACCGAGGAGGACCTCTTGGATTATGACGACGATGACTATGACCTATTGGATCCTGCTGATATCCTGACAGAGACGGAGCTCTCTAGTGGACTGTTTAAATATCTTAATGCCAAATTGAACACTATGGGTAAAGTCCAGGCTGATTTAGTCACGATGCTACAGAGCATCTCCACACGGTTAGATGCACTGACAGCCGCCTCGGCTAATACTCCGACTCCTCGTGGTAGCCGAGCTCCTGCGGCACGGGTGAGCGTAGCCTCGCCAGTGGTTGCAGGAGTACAGGCCGATGCGCCTGCGGGGCCGTCCGTAGCGACAGCTTCGTCGTTGATTAAAAGACTTAAAGCCGCCTAGTTTTGGTGGCGAGGAAAAGGAGAGAAACAAGGACTCAGTCAATATGTTTCTAGCGAAGTGGTCAGATTTGCACGCGCTGCGGCAGCAGCCTAGCCGTATACAGCCCGTAGAGGCTAGCCTCTCATTAACCGGCAAAGCGTACAAGTGGTGGATGAGTTTGACAACTCGCTCTGCCACTTGGACGGAATTTGAAACAATGTTTAGAAAAGAATTTTTGCCTGTTAATGAGGCAGAGAGAAGCTGGGAGTTATGGGACAAGTGCTCGATGGAGAACAAATCCGTAACTCAGTATATCTCAAACTACAGGGAAATAGTACTCAAGCTAAAGAGAATCGATGCATTCCAGACATTGTGAGGCTTTAAGAGAGGCCTCAAAGATGATTACCTTGAGTACGTAGAACCCCTACAGTCTAAAGACTTAGCAGAGGCAATTCAATATGCACAGATATTCGATGACATCAAGCGCCGTAGTGCGCGTGGTGGTTCTAGCAGGGCCGAGGGTAGTGAAAAGAGGAGGTCAGGCCTCAAAAGAAAAGGGTTCCGCAGTGACAAACAAGGGGATAGGACGGACCAGGAAGGACAAGGTGGTCATTGGTCTAAAAAACCGCGACCATCCAGAAAAAAAAGAGACACTGAAAACCAAAAGAAAGAGCAATATATTAAAGCGCGAAAGGAAAATCGCTGCTTTAATTGCAATGAAGTAGGACACACGAAGGCTGAGTGTCCAAAGCCTAAAGCCAGCACGAGTGGCAACGAGCCCAAAAAAGATGGTAAATCTTCTAGGCAGTTGCATACAGTGCAGAGACTCCCTCTCAGTTTCGCAGAGTTCAGAGAGGTGACAGTGTGTCATTGTGATGAGCATCACGCTTGTTCAGTGACACCAGCGATGTGGTAGCCTACTGTAGGTCCGCATGACATGGTGCGCATGTATGGCACCATAGGTGGCCGTAGAGTCACAGTTTTTATTGATGATGGAGCTAGTCACAACTTCTTGAACTACTCGTTAGTCAAGAAGTTGGGATTGACTGAGACCCAGAGTGATCATGAGTATACTGTTGGCCTAGCCAACGGATATGACAAAATGGTATGGAATACCGTAGTATTGGGGGTCCCATTATCTATGCAGGACTACAAGGCTCCGCTTGACTTTCAGGTCATGCACTTAGCCAGAGCAGACGTATATCTAGGCAGGGAGTGGCTGTATGGCTTGGGCCCTAGTCTAGATCAGAATTACTTACATAATACGCTATGTTTTGAGCATGGAGGTAGAGTCATCACCCTGCAGGGCGACCGTACTGTCCCTGCCACTCCACTTATTTCCTCCATGGAGTTGTGTACAGCGGTCCGCAGAGACCAGATAGTAGAGGTATATGCTTGTTACCCTCTCTTTGAATTCTGTTTCCGTAGATGAAACGATAAATGATGTTTGCGTAGACAAACAAGAAAAACAAAATAACCTTGGATGAGACCCCCTGTTTGAAAACCGTGTTTGGCATGCATGTGATTTAAACAAGAAAAAATCCAAGGTGAATGAGACATTAAAGAAAAAGTACGTAGATACTTTAACGAATTTATTAGAGGAATTTCAAGATGTTTTTCCTGATGATTTACCAGATGGTTTACCACCATCTAGGGAAGTAGACCATGGCATCGAAGTTATGCCAGGATCAAAACCTATAAGCAAACCTGCTTATAGATTAAGCCACTCCGAGGCACAGGAGGTGGAAAAACAATTAACGGAATATTTGAACAAAGGCTTTATTCGGCCTAGTTCAAGTCCGTGGGCATCGCCTATTCTTCTGGTAAAGAAGAAAGACGGATCTATGCGGATGTGCATAGACTATAGGGCTCTTAATCAGATAACGATTAAGAACAAGTATCCGATGCCACGCATGGATGAGTTGTTTGATCAACTCTATGGATCGAGATACTTCACAAAAATAGACCTGAGATCTGGGTATCATCAGGTTAGAATAAAAGCAGAAGATGTTGCGAAGATAGCATTTAGGACCCGTTTCGGGCATTTTGAGTTTTTGGTTATGCCATTTGGGCTAACCAATGCTCCAGCGACGTTTATGACGCTAATGGACAGTATTTTACGTCCATATCTGGGAAAATTCGTAGTAGTTTTCCTAGATGATATTCTTGTGTACAGTAAGACACAGAAAGAACACATAGAGCATTTGCGTCTAGTGTTCAAGTTGTTGCGAGAGCACAAATTATTTGCAAAGAAAAGCAAATGTGAATTTTTTGAAACAAAAATTCACTACCTTGGCTATATTATATCCGCCGATGGTACGCGGATGGAGCCAGAAAAAGTAGAGGCTATTCTTAAATGGCCAATCTCGAAGAATCTCGAGGAACTGTAGATTTTTTTTGGCATGTTGGGGTTCTACCGACAGTATGTGAAGGACTACGTGAAGATCGCAGAAGATTCAATCTGTCAAGGATTTCCTTGAAGATATGAATGATATGCTCAGAGCCGCACGTGAGAGCATTCGTAGCGCTCAGGATCGCGCTAAAACTTATGCGGATAAAGGACGAAGAAAGGTGACCTTTGAAGAAGGTGACTTTGTATTCCTCAAGGTTCCTGCGCAGTCAGAAACCATGAAAATGGGAAAGTGTGATAAACTTTCTCCAAGATATTGTGGTCCTTTTAAAATCCTTAAGAAGATTGGGGACGTAGCATATAAACTTGAGTTACCGGAGAGTTCTCAAGTCCATCCTGTCTTCCATGTCAGTAAACTGAAGAAATCAGTTCACGAGTTAGAGAACGCAGTTTCTCCAGAGATTTTGGTGGACTTGATAGAGCCACCAAAGATACCACATGAACCTGAAAAGATTCTACAGTATCGTGATAGACAAACCCGACATAAAGTGTACTAGGAAGTACTTGTTAAATGGAGAGATAGGGATGAGGAGGTGGCAACCTGGGAACGCCGTAGTGCAATTTCCAAAAGGTTTCCCCAGTTTGTTTTCGAGGACGAAAACTCTTCTTAAGGGGAGGGTAATGTTACGTAGGCTGTAATGCCTGTGACCGACGGCAGACCGGATGGCCATGTCCGAGGTTCAGTGGGAGAGGACGCCCATGCGGAGTCATGGGCGGCCAGGCTAGTGTGGACGGCAGGCCACACACTATATAGCCTGGGGGATGAGGGGCAATCCTCATTCTTCCTCTATGGCTGGGTGGTGAGCCAGAGGCCGTCCCCTCTCGTGGTAACGCCCGTAGCGGCGTTACGGATATCTAACAACTCGGGACTTCATCCTAATTTACTACCACACACTCTTGAAGCGGAAATCCCCATAAGTATTCCATCGGACCATTACGGACACCCGTCTAAGTTGTAGATTTGGACACCATTGCTTCATAGCTTGAATGTATGACCTTTTGGTATATCTACCTTGACTCCTTTATGTAAGATAATGGTGGTATCTCTTGTTAGCCCTAGGAATGGGTTAACATTCTCCCCTTCCTGATGTTGATCGTGTCGTGATCGCATTGAAGACCTTTGTGTGGGGAGAATGGACAAGATTTTTTGATGGCTTTTGATGTCGAGTGACATTCAATGGTCCTTGTTCCTCCGGAAGGAATGAGAAAGGCTAGTAAGTAAATAAGAAGGTTAGAGATTAGCGGGAATTCCTAACAGGGTGAGGGTGGGGGTTTTACGAGTAATTGCATTTTTATATTTTTGTGAGCATTTTTTTGGGTTATATTTTTTGCTCACTGTGTTTTTGGCAATCATAAACAAAGCTATATGTTATTTGTGTTAGTTGGGAAACTAAGAGATGTTAATAACAAGAAGAGAGGAAGGATTCGGAGGAACGTAGATAAAATCATCAACATGAGATTGTGATTCTCAGCTCCTCATCTGATTCACTGAAGCGACATTCATCTTGGAGAATTTGGCCATCGATGATGTCACTTTTTGTGGCAGGATTCTTGTCAAATGTTGTTGAGTATGGCATGTTTTTGCATGCTTCTTCGCATGTGCTTTTTATGCGTTTATGTATATGTAAGTATTCAATGAAGCAGATATCCACTTGCTGCGGTGAGGCATGAAAGAATTACGTTGAATTGTGAGGCTAATATAGACATCTTCACTAAGGACTAGAGATTAATGTGTTGTGAAGACTCTAGCTTCGTTTGGAGAGGTTTGCAATTTGAAGGAAAATTTCAAGCGATGGGTTGTACCATTGACCAGGCTTTCGCCCACCATTGGCCTCCCACCCAAAGATTTATTTAAAAAGTTATCGATGATGAGGCTTTGGTTCAAATGTCCTCTAGGTATGAGTATGGATATGTACTCATGGAGCAGCTGCTATATTAACTTAGCCAAAAGAATAGTATGCTATAAGCGTAACAAAAATATATTGGCATTGAGGATTATTAGGAGTTTTTTGTAATATTTTACCGTTTCTAGGTAGTCCATTTGTTTAACTCCCTTGTGTTTTTGTCTCAAAAAAAAAAACCACCTTGTCCAAGAGGTTCTTGTGGAGCTACTCTCCTTTTTGAGAGAATAGGTTCTTATGTCTGCTATGTAGCTTTTGCACTTATGCTTCTCATCCAAATGGGTGAAAAGAGCATTGTTAGTTTGTCCTTAATGCGTTCATAAGTTTTCGTTGCAGACATGGGAATTGAATCTTGAATTTGTGGCTCAAGTGTTGTCAAGGCGGCAGGTACAGCTTTTGGTTAGTTGCCATTGGGGTTGACTAAACAAGTAAGCTCTTGTGTGTGTTATATGCACGAGAAGGGTTGAGTGGCTTGCTTGGTGTTGCTTGGGCCTCCATTCTTGTCGAACTTTAGGTGGTTGTTGGGATTGAAGGTGTTGGTGAAGTGTTCCTTCCTTTGTTCAATGTTGGCAACCATATGATGGAATTACCATCCTAATACCCTTATTCTTGAAGCATGTTCACATGCACCCATCTTTAATGAACATTAGGAGTTAATGGTTGCTACTTTGAGACGTCTTTCTTTGGGCAGGCTTGGGGCACTTCTTGATGCGCTTAGGAATTTAAGTGCTGGTATTACCTTTGTTTTGGTATCCACAATTGTTGAGTTGTTGTTCTTTGAGAAACTTGCATGGGCTTTTGTGGATGATGTTGTGGAGTACTTTTATTCTTTCTTGGCTTTTGAGTTTTGTGTTACCATTGATGATGACAAAGAGGCTTTGATTGTCGAGGCACCCAAATTGGATTGACACCCTCATAGTAGCCTTGAGCTACAAGTAGCTGCTTTTTCACCCACATTTTGATGCCATTAAGATACCTCAATTTTGGATGTCATGCTGGAGTTTTCTTTTTGGTTGAAGAGGAAGGTTTGGGGCCCTCCTTGACATTGGTTAGCATTGAGGTTGCGGCTTTGAGACTCATGGCAGTTGTTGTTGATGAGGCTTGAGTCTCTTGCAGAGTGGCTTTCGATGTTGAGGCTTTTTGAGCATGCAACTTTCTCCTTTGGTGAGAATGAATAAAGAGACGTTGGCTCCGAAGCTTTACCCTTGAGTTTCTTTTTAGAGATAGGTGGTTGCGCATGGGAGACTTCGGGAATAGCTGTTGATTGCGAGATTTTGGCATTGAATGTTGTTAGTGAGGATGGAGTTGGAGGGGTAGATGCTTTATCGGAGTCGGTCATTGATGCAGATGGTAGGCCTGTATGTAGAGGGGCTTTTGAGGAAGAGGTTTGTAACTTTTTGCGTTCAACATCATAGAAATTCATTAGGGTTGGATCCTCTTCCTTGTAGTATGGTATTGTCAACTTTGTATTGTTGACCATCATAGACCCTATCGCTAGCAAAGCATAGTGGTGCTTGGGTAGTAATAGTAATCTACTTCCAACACATACTCAACCACAAAAAAACTTGCAAGTAAGGGGGTTAGATTCTATATATATTGTATGTTCAAAGTACCCTAAACATGGCATGTTCAAGTCTTGTGTAAATGGAATTCTATTAGGATGAGCCGTGAGTTTGGTTGACCTAACAAATCCCATAACTCGAGGGTCATGAGATTGTGCTCTCATTGTGGATAAGTTGTGCTTGGATTGAATTGATTTTATTGGAAAGTTTCAATCCAACCATAACTCTTGGGATATTCTGAGTAAGATATGTTGGAAGCTCTACATCCTCCAAGGTCTCTTCCTCCCGTAAATAGTGGTTTCACAATGCCTACAGGAGTGTTCAAGGTGACTATTTGCATGGATTCATCAATTGAATACAACGAGTCATATACCTAAGTTCCACCAAGGATGACATTATACTCAAGGGAATCTGGGGTAACATGGAATCTAAATTCCACATTTCCACTGATTGTTTGAGTAGCATAGCTCCTGGAACTTCAATGTTTTGTCCATTGTTGGCACCTCTTACAAGACCATTGTCTTTAGGGATGATTTTAGGCTGTCCTAATGACACCTAAGTGTCTATTGTCATGATGTTATGACTAGCTCGAGGGCTAATTAATGCGCATTGGCACTTAACATCATTGCCCATAGGGAAATCTAACCATACCATTATAGAATCTTCAAGTGGAACCATGGATGTTTTAGTTTTTGTTTCAACTTAAGATTCTGTTTTCGATTTCATATTCCCATTCAATTTCATCCTCTTCTTGGCTTTTAGCTTTTTTAAGGGTGCCCAATGTGTACAATGGCACATTTGGTCCTTTGACAACTTTAACTGAGGTTTGTTTGTTGGAAACTTGCAAATCCTTACAGTCTTGTTCTATGTAGCTCTTGATGTCTTGGTATAACTCATGTTTAGCTTTTAAAGGCGCAAGGGTTGAAGCTCTTCTAGCTTCACCACATGAGAGAAGAGCACTCCTCCAAAATGAGGATTTGAGAGATTGCTTAAATTTTGTAAGGGATTCATTGAATTTCTCATGTGCTTTTTTAACCGCATCATTCGTGCAATCTTCTCCTGATGACTCTTCTTGGCTTGATGGGTTCATCTTGGTAGAGAGTACATCTTCCTCTTGGAAGGGGAAGTGATACTCCCCCGGTTTTTGTATTCTGGTTGCTTTTGTGGGTTTGACATTATGTAGTTCAATCACAACACTGATGATCCTGTATGACACTCAACAATGCTAAGCATGCTCTCCTGTGCTTGCTTTTTGCGTTCTGCATATGTCAGAACTTTTTGGGTGGTTAGGAGGTTTCTAGTTTCTTGATTGGTTTATGAGGTGCATTGAGTGACGAAAATCAGAACTTGTTTCATCCTCATCACTCAGTGACATACTAGAACTTGTTTCATCTTCTGACTTTCCTTGAATCGTTAGGTGTTCATTACGTCTACCCATGCGACAAGAACAAATTTTCTTTTTTTGCTTTTCTGTTCTTTGTCTTACCCATGGGTTTTGTGGTTTGAGCAGTAGTCTTTGAGGTGGATGCTTCTGCTTTTGGTGCTTTTGGGTTTAGGACCGCCCAGGCTCCTTTCCCTTGTACCGTATTTCAACCTTGGTTTCTACAGTTTGTCGGCCCTTGTTTTTATTGGGTTTAGAAGGTTTTACGTCCTCATTTTGTTTATATTTTAAAACATGCTCTTCTACCCATTTCGAAGTGTGTTCTTTTGCATTCTTTTTTATTGTTTCATGTGCCTTGGCTTGTAAGTATGTAAGAACATTCAAGGGTACCGTGGATAATTGCCAGTTTTGTACACTCAAGATGTTAAGAGCTGCTGTGGGCATGGAAGTATTCCAAAATGTGCAGTGTGTCACTTTGTGTGGTCCACAACAATAGAAACACTAAAGCGTTTGCTTAATGGCTTCCTGAGCAGTTTCTACCCTTTGGATTGTTTCTATTTGGGGCACGGAAGATTGAGGTTTTGAGGTATTTATAGGTGAATTGGGGCATCGGGGTGTGTCGTGACCAAAGGTTTTGCAATATAGAAAAATAGGTCTATTGTACGCACATTGGGCATTGGGATAGACGTAGTGATAGCAATGAACACAAGGCATTTTGGCCATCACTCTCTAAGAGGCATTAAAAATGTTTGATTATGAGATAGCTCATACTCTCTTGGAGATTCTGGTTCAAAGCTTTTAAGCAAGGCTGTGTAAAATTCAGGGAATGACAATTCTGAGATCAATTTTTCTTTAGCCTTTACTTCACTTGGTTTAGATTAAGGACATCTGGTATCGTGATCATTCTCTATCATGTTGTCATCTAAATGTATTGCTCCTTTACAACAATGAGTGAATGTTTTCGGATTGGATACAATGATCAAGTTGTGTAAGCTGGTTTGCTTTATTCCCATCATGAAACATCTCTTCAATTGAGCATCATTTAGTTTCTTCCATGGCTCACATGGTGAGTCCAAGATCTTTATCTGAAGGATGTAATGGTTTCGTTTTGTTTTTGCTCAATCGAATAGAGTTCTCTTGCTACACTCCACCGATCACCTTGTAATGAAAAGCAGTGGATAAAGACTGTTTTCAAGGTCATGAAATTTGTCTTAATTGATGGCACCAATGTGATGAACCATCGACTAGTCTTTCCCACTAAGCATAGGTTCAACGCATATACCTTGGTGGGACAGTTTGGATTTCCAAAGGCTTCACATTTGTGTTCAAACATTTGTATGAATTGAACAGGATCAATTGTTCCATTGTACTTGTCCCCATGATTTTGGAAATCTGTACGACCGTGTTTTTGTATGAGTCATTAAGGCCATGTGTGGGTGCTAATGTGGTTAGGACCTCATTTAGTCCTTGGGAAACGCCCCTTCCTGGATTAATCAATATGTCCAAGATGTGGGCATCTGGGGGTTGCAAAGGGATGGTACCTAGAATAAAAGTTTAGGATTTGTGGTAGTACTAGGCAAGGGACCAAATCTCGGAGAGATTGATGTGACAGTGGATGTAAAACCCGATGACACGCTTGTTGTCGGCATGGCAAAGGGTATTGGGAGGTGCATTTGGAGCATGGATCTCAATGGCTCGAAGATTTTAGCCATTTGGTTTAGTCTGGGTGAGAGCCTACATAATCCCTCTATTGTTGCTAATTGCTTCTTAATGAGCAAACACACGTGGGTTTTTTTTGTTGCTTTTTAGGTTATTTTATAGCCCGTTATACAGCCTCAAGAGGCTTGGCGCACTCTTATTTGGGTCAAACAAGTGTCCGTTTACCGTACTTAGCTTAGGTGCTTACGCGCACGTGAGAAAGATTTTTTTTGAAAAAAGTGCATGGTGCCACTGGTGTTCGAGATGGAAGCCAAGGTCTCAAAAGTGCAGTGAACACCCTCTTAGGATGAACTTTTCTGGAGAAAGTGAATGCTGGTAGCATCCCAAATGGAAGAGGAGGTCTCAAAACATATTTTTCATCACTGTCTCAAGATGAAAATTTTTTTCGAAAAGATTTTTCATGTTTTGCAGCCTGTTTTTGAAAGTGTTTCAAAAGGAATTTGGAAAACGTATGAGAGAGTTGTAGTATTTTTGAAGTACTATAACTTTGTTTCTTTTATTTTTTTGTGATGTTATCATTTAGAGACTGAAAAAGTAGCCCGAATATGGTACACAATCTTTTTTGGGGCTATTTTGGGCGATTTTTAATACTTTAAGGCTTGTTTTTTTGCTTCAATTTTGGGGTCGAATTTTGAGGTTGCTAGTCGGAGGCCAAAATGATGGATTTTGCCCTCGGACGTCCAAGACTAATTTTGAAGAGCTCCATGCCGGATTTTCACTAGAACGTGTTTATCAGATTTACGGTTTAGGAGATATGAGCCTCCAAACAAGGCTATTTTTCTAGACTTAAAAAAAAAAATAGTGACGGACCCTCTTTCATGACGTGAACAAGCAGGTGTTTCACGACGTGAAATGGACTTCACCCTTTTTTTTTTTGCACAAACGTGAAACAGACTTCACGGACTTGATTGAATTTAAGTAATTTTTTTTGAGTTTCGAGAACTGCTAATTCGTGAACTAGCAAGTCATGTTTCACGACACGTGAAACGGATTTCATGCAAAAAAAATGATTTTTTTTCTTGGGTGTGAACTTGTTTCACGACATGAACTAGGTGCAGTTCATGACATGAACTAGGTAGTTCACGGGTTTTTTTTATGCGGGGTTAGTTCACGACGTGAAGTAGGTACGGTTCACGACGTGCACTGGGTATTTCACGGATGATTATTTTTTGGCGTGAACTTGTTTCACGACGTGAACTAGGTGGTTCACGTTTTTTTTGGTGTCTAGTGGAAAATTTGAGTTTTTTTGGTGTGAAGGGAATATTTTTTGAGTTTTAAATTAGGGAGATATGGGCATTTTCCCAAAAAGGTAAGTGGGAATAAAAAAAGTGATCACTTTCTCCTTACACCGTTCATAAATGACTCCCAAAATGACAAGTTGACAACTCATTGGCATCTTTTCATTCAATGCTCATTAGCCACTAATGAGTTGTGTAAAAAATACGCTTAAGAATTAATCAAAGATTAATCTTTTCACTAATCTTTTTTTCTTTTGAATTAATCAAAGACTTTGATTAACCACTAATCACTAATTAATTCACACCATTAAGCATATCATTGGATAGGGCAGGATATTGCTAAGCTATGTGCATCAACTAATGTGTAAATTAATTCATAATTAGAGAACTCTTAATTTTGACATCTTATCTTTATGTAAAATTAAGCAAAAAGAGAGGAAAATTCATGCAGTTGGTGAAGAAATTGATGTAATTAGGTGTTTTGATGCATTTAGATACTCTCAAAACACTCAAAAACACTAATCTTGATCTCTTACATGATCAATTTTGATCCTAAAAAACACTTTTTCTAGTTTTTTTTGGGTCCCTTGAACTAGATTAATCACTCTCTTAATGACAAAAACCAGTCCATTGAGGAAGATTAGTGGATTTCAAGAGTTTTTAAGAGTTTTTGTGAAATTTTGTAAAGGATTAAGCTACTCTTAATACTTTCTGACACTGTAATGCATATATAAATCAAACAAAAAACACACAAGTCGAACAAAAATTAATGATTCTAGCTTTATGTTCAACTCTAAAGAGAGCTAAAAATCACTAAAAATTGCATTCTATTGCAATTTTGTTGCAATGGAGCAAATAAAGCCTAATATACTCTATGTGCAAGCCCTAGGAACATTAAAAACCAAATTAACAACAACAAAACAACGATTTAAGCTAAAAATTAAGCAAAAAGATAATCTTTTATAAAACAAAAAAGAGAGCTATTCTTCACCAAATCATACACAAATCTCCAATCGAACCACATCATTTTCATGGGAAACCAGTAATCAAGACACTGGTGGGCAATGGGTAATGCGTAGATTAAAGAAAAACGATGAAAAAAGCCATGGGATGATTCCTCGACAACGACGCCAAAAATGTTATAGCTCACTCAAACCCCTCTTGAAACACATCTAACAAGAAGATTACCTGGTGAACCGCAACTGTCGTGAGGATCTTTCCAATGGTCGAGCGCATAACCCTTGAGGTCTCCAAGCTCTACAACTCCTTGAGAAGCAATTCTACCATGCATTTAGAGAAAATTCATTAATATCTCATTTACCTCTCATTTCATTATAAGTAAGAATAGACTTTGGCATGCATACTCTAAATACTTTAGATACTCTAAATGCTTTGGCATGCATAATCTAAATACTTTTCACACTTTAGATATTAATTTATAACATCCTAACTAAGAATTTATATATATATATATATATATATATATATATATATATATATATATATATATATTAAGATAAAGAAAATTTATGTTGGAATTTAAGTTTCAAAGGGAATTGGCCACTTCGCCTCAAACTTCTATTCTGAAGGAGAGGTATGTGGGATTAATCTGGTTGTATGGAACGTCAGATTGATTTCATGTAGATATACCAAACACATATATGTCTTCTATCTTTTACCATCTTATGTGTACGTGGAATATGCCTTTGTGGTATGGGACACTTAGACTCATTTCACATATGGTCATTTGACTGGATTATTGCATATCTAAATTATGTGTTGATTAAGTTTTCCACACCAATCATGAATCCATCCTCTCATGGATTTACGCAACTGCTGAGGACAGTTGCAACCCAAGCAAGTGGGAATGTTATAAGAATTACTCTTGAGTATTGGGACCTATATTTCTTATTTAATATTGGGGATGCATGTGTGTGTACCATGATAGTTTGGTACGTGTGATTTAATATTATGATTGCCTATTTCTCATGATAACGTTGGGATTAATTAATGTGTTCAATTGATTATTTAACTAATGTGGATTATATCTATGAGTATAATAAAATGTGTGAGGGTACCGATTGAGGTGTCGCACTATACGAGGGTGCTGATTGAGGTGTCATATGGATGGTGGATTGAGCGGTGGTGCAAAGATGAAGATCATGTGCTAATCACATATTAGAATTTTATTAATCCTTTGTAGCCTATCATGTGGCTAGATTTTGTGTGCGAGTGTGCACAAGATTATTTTATGTGTGTGCACAAGATTATTCTATGTGCGAATGTGTATAAGATTATTTTATGTGCGTGTGTGTACAAGTAGTTATGTGTATAGGCCCATTAGTATTTATTATTGGGAAAATATTTTTTCATGTGTAAACCTTAGAAACTTTTAACAAGGTTATTTATATGTAAATCCTAAACACAATTCCACATTCCATGTGGCTTTCTTAGAGTTTCACCACTTCTTAGCTCCACCAACATCCAAATAAAATTGACGAATGATTTTGAATACTCCATTATAATTATATTATTTGATCTCCTTACCCAAAGAGATATAATCATACTCCCACACTTTATAATTATTTCTATGTAGAGGACTTGTAGAGGAAGGCAAATGAGACAAAGGGACATATACCATCTCTACATTGCAAGACCTCTTACTAAGCTTATTCTCTTCCCTGTCATGATCATTATCTACACATACAAGTAACATCACACATGCAATGATAAGAAAATTCTACAAGCTTCACAAGTAAAAGAGAAACATGAAACCCACATAGTAAAACGAATGACACCCCATTCACTAGCCCATTCAGCACTTCAAGGTAAATAGATAGCAAACACACAAAAAAGAATAGTACACATCCACTTAACAAATTAGAATTGTGCATGTGAAGCGAACCAGTATTCACTATGTTTGTGGGTTCAGGCCATCCTCCTCATTTATTATCAAGTGTGGCATGGCTAGTTTTTTGTTTCTCTGCTAGAAATCTTTGGTCTTCTTCTAGCTTCTTCTTCTCAACTCATTCATGGTACTCGGCGATGACCCAGAATCTGGCTTAAATTCTCCCTTAAGGTGCCTTTCAAAAGTTTCCTTCTCCTCCTCCATACATATGCCACTCTTCATTTCTAACCACCATGGATAATGTTTCCTCTCCCACTCAGTTAATTTTATAGGCCCATCTTTTTTCTTATTCTCTCTAAAAATGGCATGTGTGTACATGCAATATGAGGCCAAAAATAAGATTGTACATGCCTTACAAATAGTAGGAACCATTTGCAAGCATTTGCTATCAAACCACGTAGTGGAGGAACCTACACATAGTGATTGAAATAAAATTAAATATCGTTATATAGGAATAGAAAACAAACAAAGAGGATAGGTTATGCCTCGTACCTATACACCAAGCCAAGGTAGTCAAATCATCCATGTGGTGTGAATGGCTTGAACAAGAATGGTCTATGTCTCACCACAACAACCGAATGCATGGGCACCATGAATAGTTAAGATGTTGAGATGTGATTAATTCTCATGGAGAGTGGGTGAATAGTTAAGGTGAAGATTTTCAGTATTCTTACATGACACAAGGTACGTAGTTTTTCATCAGAGAGATGCCCAACAACCTAATTTGAATCCATGTGATTATTTAATAACATATTCAACTATGATTTTAACATTTATGTACAAAGAATAGTGAGTCACACAAATTTAAAATTTGTGCAAGCTTTTAAATTAATTTTAAAATATTATCCTTATGATATTAAGCTTGACTTTTTAATATAATATCAAAATTCTTGTTTAAAATATGATTATGCTTCTTAGTAGCCTTTGATAGATCAAGCAACCATTTAGCCTTTAGTAGCCTTTGATTATGCTTCTTAGTAGCCTTTGATAGATCAAGCAACCATTTAGCCTTTAGTTCAACAAAACTCTCTTGCATTTACAATGGATCACGTTCATTTTGTAATTCTTTGGAACAAGAGTGGGGTGATTACTCTAAGAAAGGCAACTCAAAACAAAGTCTGTGTCATTCAATGTAAAGAGCTATTATATTATTTCAATATCAATCTTAAAGTATTAAGATACATCAAAGTGTGGGTGGAATGGACCGTCATGTTTTGTTTGACGTGCCCGTTTTTATGACAAGATCAGACAGCATTGACACTCAATTTGGGAACAAATTCATTGTCTCTAGAGATCAAAAGATTCTTGTGACAAAGCCAGTAGTTCAATTGGATGACAATAATGATGTCATTAGCATAGTTGATGGTATCAAGGACATGCCATCGAGAAGTACATTGCATACCCTATACTAGTTGGTGTCAGAGATATAGAAAGTCGACGAGATACCAAGTCGATATGATGGAAATATCTTGTTTGAGTTCCCCCCAATATCTAATGGGCCACGAACTCAAGGTATGGAGACTAAGTTTAATGCCCTCGTTTGGTTAGAGGATGTTACCATATTAATATTTCATGCTTCAATGGGGTGGTGAGAATTAGAAAATGTGGGGGACATCTTTCCTATGAGAATAAGTTGTTCCCATATCTAAAAAGGTCGAGGATAAAGAATGAGGCTCACTAGAAAGGCAGACTAGCAAGGGTACCAGAAGTTGGTCAAATGATCCAAGGACCCTACAATCGCTACATTGTAAACTAAATCCTATCTACAATGCTACTTGCACGAGTAAAATGTATATTTATCTTCCAAATGTTGTAGCTTGTAAAAGGATAAGTAGGTGTGTGATCCCCATATTTGGTTCCATGTGCATTTGGTTGGAGAAGGGTTGTCTAGGAAAACCATGCATGCATTTAAGTCCAAGACTTCAAAGCTTGTTCAAAAGATTCCACTATAAGGCCCAAGGCATTACAAAAAAGAATAGAAAAAGAGGTTGTATTGCAAGCAATTCTACCTTATTCCAAATGTTTCATAGACATGGCTGATATATATAGCTTGGGAATCTCGTAGTAGAGAGCCTAGCACCACTATACTAGATAGAAAAAGGTTGGTGCCATTTTAATTAATACGTCCCCACCTCTTTTGTTTAATTAATCAAATCACTAATCTTCATTTTTTTAAACTATTTTAAACTTGTGCCATTGGATGTGTCAAGGTATCTAGATGGAAGAAGGAAGAAGGAAGCCTTGGAAGAGATGGGTGACAAAAACAATGTGCTTGATAAGATATTAGAGTTGAAAGCAAAGGGAAGATACGATTTTATTCAAAGTGTTATCTTCCTAGGTCAATTGTCTTTCACGGGGTTTGATCAATGTCATGTCTTCAAGATTTCCACGAGGGGCCAGGTTTAGGTGTATATTTGGTGAGCAAGATAAAACCAAAGGGAGATTTAGGTGATTGTTGGATCTTCTTTGACCATGTGAAAAGAATTTGTGACTGGCATAGTATGGCATGTCATGTTTAAGAGTTGCAGCGTGTGTGGGGTTTGGTGGTTGTGTAGGGTTGGGAGGGTGATGATCTTTACCTCATTCTAAGAGTTAACCTTTCTAAATCTATTCATGGGAGTTGGTTAGTTAGCAAACAACAATGGGGTCAAGTACATGTTACTCTATGATTCTTGTGTTACAGACCTCACTACATCATTGCTTCAAAGCACAAAGCAAGCATCTTATATCAAAGGGAGACACATTTGGGATGGGCCCAACATACAAAAATTGAGAGGAAGAGATTCAATGTGGGTAAGAAATAGCTACAACAAAAGAAATTATATTGACCATACAAATGATTAGCCAATGAAGTAAGTGTGGCATGTGAGGAAGAAGTTGACATTGGGAACACTCAGATAGTAAGGAAGAAAAGGCCAAGGTCCTTGACCACACAAATCCATGAAGATGACTCTCACAGAACAAAGTATCAACATGTGAAGAAGGTTGTGATGAGAAGGAAGTCGGCCTCTTTTGTTTGTGACCAAGGAGTTAAAGCTAGTGAAGTTGATATAATAAAAGAGCAGGATATACATCAAACCAAATGGGCAATACGTCATACTACTCCAAGGATTATAGTATGTTCTTGTGGTGATAGTGTTGATCACACCTAGAATCCAACATCCGTAATACAAGGATTGGAAACACAAGCCCCCTCATGTTGGCTAGTCTCGCTAAGGGGACTCATATTCAACCGCATAAGCTATAAATCTTGATTGATGGTGATTTGTGGTGATTTTGTGTTGGATGTGAGCTCCATGTGAGTGATAGAGTTGGCGAGCCAAGGAGAGGAGCAAGCAGCAACAACACAAGAGTTCAATAGTACGACCACAGTTTTATAGATATCTAGAAGGTGATTTACTAACAGAGCATTACAAAAGACATGCAGACAAGGATTGATTCTACAATAGTTCTTGATTGTGAGGTTCTAAATGTGAATGTGGTTAGAATATGGGAGCATGTGGATATTATATTGGCAACTATTGGTTCACATAAGAAATGGGTTCAATATATGGTCATGGTGTCAGTTTTCCCATCTTGTATGTGTGAGCACTTTAGCCATAGGACATCAAGCTTGGATCGCTACATGCCATGCAAACACATCTACTACATCTTCTTGAAGTACTTGGGGCTTGATGCTTTCAGTCACAAACTCGTCCACCAAGAAAGAGTTGAATGAGGCTCTTTTGTGTTTGTCATGACACAAGTAAGAGCACAAGAGTAGATGTTCTACTTTAATAAAACCTTGTGAACCTAAAACTGCATCGGTAATGATAGACTAGCTATGCTTCCGTAGTGCTAATTATGTTTTTGTATGTCTAAGCTATAAATATCCCCTGGGGGTTTTGAGGTGTATTTTTGGATGGTTCACACTTAATGGAACAATATTTATGTGTTTCTTGGAAGAATATTTTGGTTTCTTTATTCAAATTCTAGCATTTTAATTGTATTAAGGGCCTTCCCATCCTTAAGACGCTCGGAAGCTCGTGGGTCTTGGCTCGGAAAATGCCCACCCCCATATATACATGTATGTGTGTGTGTGTGTGTGTGCATATTAATGTGTGTGTGTGTGTGTGTGTGTGTGTGTGTGTGTTTGTTTGTGTGCATATTAATGTGTGTGTGTGTGTGCATATTAATGTGTGTGTGTTTGTGTGTGTGTGTGTGTGTGTGGGGTTCAAATACACATATATATATACATGTATGTATGTGTGGATGTTTATATATATATATATATATATATATATATATATATATATATATATATATATATATATATGTATATGTATACACACACATATATATACATGCATGTGTGTGTGTGTGTGTGTGTGTGTGTGTGTGTCTATATATATATATATATATTGACACACACACATATATATACATGCATGTGTGTGTGTGTGTGTGTGTATATATTGACACACACACACACACATAACATATATGTGTGTGTGTGTGTGTGTGTGTATATATATTGACACACACACATATATATACATGCATATGTGTGTGTGTGTGTGTGTGTGTGTGTGTACACACACACACACACACACACACACATACATACATACATATATATACACATATATATGTGTGTACACACACACACACACACACACATATATATATGGCCAAATACATACATATATAATATATATATACATGTGTGTGAATATTATGTGTGTGTGTGTATTTATGTGGGTGTGTGTGGGTGTGTGTGGGTGTCAATTGTGTGTGTGTGTGTGTGTGTGTGTGTGTGAATACATGTGTGTTCCCTCTTGTTCTTTCTCTCTCCCTTCCTCCCTATCCTTTCACCACCATTAGACAAGAAGGTTTCAAAATAAGCCCACCAGAAGTAAAGTTTTAGAAAGTGTTGGCATTGAAGAAGTGAAAATTAAGGGCTTAGGAGATGCCCCAACATATTTCTCTCTCTATACGATCTCTCACTCCCTCCCTTGATAACTCTCTCTCTCTCTCTCCCCTCTCTCTACTGAAAAAATAATAATTATTATATAATGTTTTAATTAATATTATGAGAAAAGATAAATAAATCATATTAAGACGGTTAATTAAAATATGGCCACATTATTTAAAGTTGTTAATCACCCTTCATTTGGTGTGTACTTTGTACCTCTTGTGTACTTTTGTTCAGTTGTTATATGTACTTATTTTTCCCCTGTTTACAAAATGAGCTACACAATCTCCTTCCCTTCTTCTACGATGAATCTAGGTTTCATCAATGGTTGAGTTATCATGGATGCAAAGTTCTTACAAGGACAAGTAGCACCCATGTCATTCTCTGGATTGCAAGCAGTAGTGCTTATTGGTTCCAAAGAGTTGTGAGTCCCACTAGAGCATACCTCTAATCATCAAGGAGAGGAGTTCTATGTACTTAAAGACTCTCTTTCATGCAATTACTCCTCAATACTTAATGCTTTATTAATCTCAAGCCCACAACCAAGGAACTAACTAATAGGATAAAGAAAATGGTGTCCAAGGTGTTAAGGGTAGACCACCATGCTAGAACAAGAAAGGTACAAATGTGTGTGGCTAAAGAAATCGTGATGGCAATGCTTGTGCAAGAAGGTGGTTCCTCACATTTTATTGGGGAACAAGAGTTCTTAAACGTTGGTTGCAGAGACAAGATGGGACCATTGGTGGAAGACAGTTGGTAAATTAATTTTGTTGTGGATACTTATGTTTTTATAAATGAGTTTGAAATTTCTTGATAGTTAAAGTGTAAAAACTAAACAACTTTATAATTAGGCTCCTAAGGTTAGTATCTATAACCTGACATAGGCCTTCAAAGGGGAGATTTGGGTTCAATGCACTATTGAAACTGAAACGAGAGTGTCCTTGCAACTTTTTCCATGGAAGCAGGTTTCCAATGAAGGGTCCGTAGGTGAGAAGTGCTTTGTTTTCAAGATTTCCACAATTAGACCCTCTTCTAAATTGGATTTGGTGAATCAAATGTGATGGACCAGCTCCGGGGACCTTAGACATGCATGGATACAATTCGACCACCACCTACTACAAATTGTCATGTGTATGACCCAAGGTAGCATATTATAAATATCGTAATAAATGTGCTCAAAGTATTTACATATAGTTTTTTATTATGAAAACAGAGAGTAAATGGATGATTTGAGAAGCTAGGAGGCCGTGTCCATCAATTAAAAAATTGTCGGAGATTGTGATTCAGAGGTGCTATTGTCTTGCAGTTGTGCTTAAAAAATTATGCTGTGTAGGGAGTGAAATTCTAAGGAGAGCAAATTGAAGTATACAAATGAGTGACTGCTATATCTTAAAACTCGTCTTCTCAATAGTTTGCAAACTTTCCACATGAAATTTTGACTGCACACTACTGGAGCACAAAATCAGCATAGGCATTTGACATCAAAACATATGCAGTAGCCTGCTTAGGCTGCAGACTCAGCGCCTGATCAAATGCCTCCCTTGCCAGCCTTGAATTGCCATGTGTACAACACGCACCCAGCAAGCACATCCAAATGGACACATCGGCCGCCATTGGCATCCTGCTCAACATGTTCTCTATCCCCTTGAAGTCCCCTGCACGCCCGAAAAGGTCAACCATTATGCCATAATGCTTCAAGTCTGGCATTACGCCATAATCTCTACTCATGGAGTCAAAACACTCAAGAGCTTTGACAACATGCCCTGTATGACTACAAGCTGAGAGAACTGAACTGAATGTGACTTCATCAGGCCTTAAACCTGCAAGGTTCAATTTCTCAAGCATGTGCAAGCTTGCTGCAAAATTTCCTTCTCCTGCATGACCAGAAATGCACGCAGTCCATGACACCATATGAGGCTCAGGAAGCCCATCAAAGGTTGCCTGCCCATCTACCATGCTTGCACAACTCCCGTATGCATGTATTAGAGTGGCTATCACAGATGGAATCCCATCGTACCCAGCAGCAACAATATCAAAGTGGAGCTGTCCACAAATCTCCAAGTTCCCTGTTTCACCACAGGCTTGCAGAATGCAGATAAGTGTAACATCATCCAGAGTCACATGCTGTTTCTGCATCTCTTTGTAGAGATGAAGTGCCTTCTCTCCATGCCCCTCTTCAATGTATGCTGAGAGCATCGCAGTCCATGTCACTACATCTCGTTGAATCAATGCACTGAACACATTCTCTGCTTCCACAATGGTCCCACACTTGCCATACATACTCACGAGGGCGGTACCAACTAGGATGTCTGATGCACAGCCGTTTCTACATGCATCTGCATGTAATGCCTGTCCGATTTCTAGAGACATCACTTTGGTTGAGCTCTCCTTCCCAGGACAAGCTTCTTCCTTCTCTGCAAGGGTGCCACATGCCTGAAGTGCAAGCACAAAGGTCTGTGCATTCGGACCTGTATCTTCCTCCTGCATTTGTCTATACAACTGTAAAGCTTTATCCCCTTGGCCCTCCTCAATATATGCTGTGAGCATTGCCGCCCATGACACGATGTTACGCTCGGACAACTCACTGAAGACATCCTCTGCGTCCACAATGGTCCCACACTTGCTGTACATACCCAAGAGAGCAGTCCTTACAAACGCATCTGATGCAAAGTCCTCTGTGCAGACATCAGCATGTAATGCTTGCCCAATTTGCAGAGGTGTCAATTTATTTGATACACGAAGAACTTCTTCCTTCTCTGCAAGGATGCCACACGCCTGAAGGGCAAACACAACTGTGAGCTCATCCAAACTTACACCTTCCTCTAGCATCCGCCTGTACAACTGTAAAGCCTTCTCCCCTTGGCCCTGTTCAACGTATGCCGAAAGCATTGCATTCCATGAGATGACATTACGCTGAGACAATGTGCTGAACATACTCTCTGTTTGTGCAATGGTCCCACACTTGGCATACATACTCGAGAGTGCAGTACCAACAAATACATCTAACGTAAACTCCTTTGCAGACGCATCAGCATGAAATGCTTGTCCAATACTCAGGGCCATCATTTTGGTTGATCTTCCCTCGACAAGAAGAGTGTCTTCCTTCTGTGCAATGATGCCACATGCCTGAAGGCCAATCACAAATGTCTGTTGGTTTGGATCCAATCCTTCATCTTGCATCTGTCTGTATAGCTGTAAGGCCTCCTCTCCTTGGTCCCGTTCGACATATGCTGAGAGCATTGCATTCCATGACACGATGTCATGTTGGGCCATCGAGCCGAACACATCCTCTGCTTCCACAATCACCCCACACTTTCCATACATACTTATGAGGCTATTGCTCACGAAGACATCAAATGTGAAGCCCTTCATGCGGGCTTCATTATGAAATTTCTTGCCTTGCGTGAGATCTGGTATGCTGCCACAAGCTTTGAAGAGGCCAACAAAGGTATATCTATCTGACTCCACACCTTCCTCTTGCATGAGTTTATGCAATTCGAGGGCTTCCTTCCCACGACCACATTCTGCGTAAGCAGAGATGATGGCGGTCCAAGAGAAGACAGTAAGGTGGGGCAATGAATCAGATATACGGCGTGCATCTTCAAGGGCACCACATCTTGCCAGTGTCATGACAAGGTAGTCACCTAGCAAGCCAGTCAGATCGGTCTTGTGCAAGGTGATATGAGCATGGATATGCTTGGCAAGGTTGAGGGTTTTTCTTTTGATGCAAGCCTTGAGGAGGGACAGGTAGGTGGTGGTGGAGGGTGGGGGCGAGTGCATGCGGGAGAGGACATTCAGGGCCATGTCCAGATGCCCATGTTTGCACAGGGATTGGCAAAGCTCATCATCGGAAGTGCGCTGCCCTCTTTCCTCATCGAGCTGCTGGTGTTGCTGTGGTGGGGGAGGACTATCATGACGATGACCATGGGGATGGATGATTGGTAGCGCGGGATACTCCAACAAGTTCCAGGGGAGCTCGTGCGGATGAGTGTCCACGCAGAGGGGCTTGGCCTCTTGGTAGGCGTCGTGGCAGAAGTCTGAGCTTCTCTGGTGGCTTCCCCAGTCGTCCCACCTCGTTAACAGGTTCGACAGGAGAAGAATTGCAGTGCCCATTTTGGCTCTCTTGTTGGCGACGCTGCTGCTGAAGCTCGAAGTTATGACTCCATGGAGCTCAGCTCTTGGAATTGGCTCATGTTCCTACGCTAAAGATAAAGTCATCACATGTGGCCATTATTTTTTGCCCCACCTTGATAGCTTTATTAGATTCCTAGGCTAATCATATGTGCCTATTCACTAAAATCACCACATGTACCCATGATTTTTTGGCTCTTCGCTCTACCCGCCCCTCCTCCTCCTCCAACCCCCAACAACAAGCTCTCACTGAGCAAAGTTGATGCAAGACCTGCAAAGCAACAGTGTCCCCTTGCATGCTACAGCCTCGTCTTCACAAGAGCACACAAAGAGAGGGACGAGGCAAGCAAGGGTGCCATAAAATATCAAAGGGGACCATGTTTTTTTTTAACGTGTGCATGCACACACACACACATAAGCGGACCTCACCTATAATTCTATAATCCTCATCCACCGTGAAGGTGAGAGAGAGACACCTAGAATGACATATGGCATAGTGAAGGCTCTTAAACATGCCAAAGTGGGAGTTGCTAACCTTACAAAATTACAGTAAGAACCTTTAAAAAGATAGAATATTTAATGTACGCCTAGGATCTTATTCTATTTTAATGTAAAGGTGTCATATTATCCACTAAAGTTGTAAAAGTGCTATTGAGAAGAATGTGGGCGAGTTGAGCTCCTTGCAATCTTTCTTCAAGAGTAGGCAAGCACACTAGAGAGGATTAGATGGCTAGATTTTCTTCTATCTTCTTCAATTCTCTACAAGCATAACATAAAGACAAGAGTATAGACTATAAGGCAAGCACACAAGAGAGAGATGGATGACTGGATCTACTTTTATCTTCTTCAATTCTCTACAACCATAACATAAAGACAAGAGTATAGACTATAAGGGAAAAGACTCTACTACTAAAATATAGTATGAGACCACTACCCCTCTATCTATGGCATTTGAATAAGGATACAGTGACTCACTTGAGGCCTCATATCACAATATCCTAATGCTTGGCTATTCCATCAACTCATCTTAGAACAATCCTTACGCGTGAAAGGTGAATGATTCCTCTAGGTGTAAGGAGGTCACATCAAGTGGCTCCTCTTCATCATGAGACTCAACAAGATGTCATGACTCCTCGATTATGAAGGCAAGTCTTCTATCCATGTTTGAAACCAAACTCAAGTCCACCTTACCACCCACTTTCCAATGTTGGATCCTTTACCATATCCATAGGCTCAGCCTATAATCCCATGGGTCTAGCTTTCCGCCCTCCACTTTTCAATTTTGGATCATTTCTCTACTTAAACCAGATCCATAGGCTGAGCCTAACCCTCTCCAATCCTATGGGTCTAGCTCTTCTCCTTATGCCAATGTAAATTCACTCACCTATAATTAAAAATTGCCACTTCACTCACACACACCTCTTAAGATAAGTTAACACACACACTCCTTTTTGTAAAAGAAGTCCTTTCATAAAAGAAAACATGCATTTCATTCCATACATGCATATATCATATGTCCATATCACAAATCACAAGTAACACATTAATGTCACATCATCTCCTCGCACCCATAATCATAAGGCTAGATCCTTAGACCACGACGATACACACCAATGAGCCCAAACACTCATGGACCACCATGATGGACCACAGGAGCCTTACATGCCTTACATCCACCTTAACATAAGTGCCAAATAATCCTTAGAGCTGCTTCTATTTGTCATTTGTCACCTATTCCAGAAGCAAGGACACTCCAAGTACCTTCGTCAAGAGTCACGTATGTCTAATATAGCCCATAGATGACACCAACACGGAAATCCATAAACCTGTGTGGTATCTTCATAAGCTTCCACAAGCAAAAACATATGCATCGCATAAACGTAGTATCCAAGAAATAAAGTAAGATTTCAAATGCATCATATTTATATCTGAAGCAATGTAAACCATCATAAGCTCAACAAGACATATCACAGCTCTTCACTCCAAACTCTGAGAAACCTGAATCCCTCCAATCACAACATATCCTTGTGTGATCTTCCCAAGATGTTCCCTTCTTTAAGATCACTTCCAAGTCTTGATTCCATAAGTCCTTCTAGTTAATTAAAGTCGATTACATGCAAAGAGGTCTTTGTAAGGTCATTTATCTATGTCCCTCATTAAAGGCTTATCTTTATGTTTGCCTATCCTAGCAATGGCAAAGATTGATTGCCTATCCTAGCAATGGCAAAGATTGATAGCAAGTATTGCGCGATCATCTTGTGCATAGTTTGTTGACTCCTTCTTTTCAGCCACTTAGTGTGCTGATAACAGGACTGACTCTTTCTTCTTCTCCTTCTCTAATATTTTTCTACGTTCATTGATATCATGGTCTGGCTTCTAATAGTTACATTTTTCTTTCTTCTTAAGCTAATCACCCTTTGCTCTTTTTTTTAAATCAACTATATTGGCCGCCTTCGATTGTGCCATAGCCGCCTAGTGATCACTTTTTTGCGCTGAATTCCCAACACCGGCCACCTCATTTACCTTGCACGAATTTCCATCGCCATTGTGGACTGCACATTGCTATTATAATCCTTGTTACAAAGCTTTTTGTAAAAGCGTAAGTTTTAAAGCTATAAAGCTTAAAGCTTTTGTTACCAAAGCTTTTAAAAGCTTCTAACAAAAGCTTCATATTAAAAGCTTTATATTGCAAGCTTTATGTTCTCCAAAAAACAAAAAGCTTATAAGCCTCCATCAAAAACTTATAAATCAACCTTTCCAAGCTTCTTCCTTCTCTTCACAATTTGCTACAACAACCTTGGTTTGTTATTTTAAGAGCTTTGTATGTTGTATTAAAAAGAAAGAAAGAAATGCTAAGTTCAAAGGTTTGAAAATTTCAAACTTTTGGATAATTTTATTTTTATCTCTCTATCCCTCATCATGTTAAACCCACAGCCTCCTCCTATTTTTGAGCAACTTCTATCTCTTTAAGCTCAATTAAATGAAGAACGAGCTAAGAGAAAAAAAATGGAAGAACTTCTTTCTAACAAGAAAAGATCAAGAAGTGTTGAATCTGATTTTGACATTAGATGCACCATTAAAGAAACTTTTCATCGTGAACAAGAGAAACAAAAAGGAAAGAAAATTAGTCGTAAAGTTTTCACATTTCAAAATTTTGATGGTAAAATCATGGATTAGTCAACTTGATGATTATTTTTCTAGCAAATAATTTTTCGAGAAAGATAAAGTCCAGTGTGTTGCAAATCACTTGGTTGGAATGGCATCATTATGGTGGAATGCAATCAAGAAAGGATGTGAAAGACCTAGGACTTTGAAAGAATTTTAAAAGCTCATCAAAAAGAATTTCTTGTCACCCCAATATAAAGCAAGATCACGTCAACAATGGGATATGCTTCGCTAGCTTGACAAAGAAATTGTACAACTTTATGTGGACAAATTTTGACAAGTTCTCATTCAACTCCAAACCATAGGATGAGTGAGAACAAATGAGCAAAGACGTAAATTCATTGTTGGATTAAAGCCTACTCTTTGAGCAGAGATCAACATGTTCCAACCTGAGTCCCTCTCCACGGCAATGTCTTTAGCTTACAATTGTGAGCAAAAGAATAGAGAACCAAAGGACAACAAACCACCACAGGATTCTCATGCTAACAAATTTAAAAAGTTTGTTCCTTTTCATAAGTTTGACAGGTACACTAATGATACCAAGGGTGTTGCTTCAACATAATCATGATGCTAATAATAACAACAAGAAGAACGATGATGCAAAGAAGAAACAAGATTTTGTACCTCGAGTGGGGACATGTTCTAACAAGTGATGTAGATATGGTATATGCCAGCATAGAGAATCACATGGTTGACATCTTCATGACAATTGTCGACAAAAAGGACACACTGCACCCAATTGCCCGAAGAAGAAGAAGAAGTCAACAACCGCACATGTCAACATGACAGGAGATAGCAGAAGACGATGACTTCTCTCCTGAGCAAGAGGGTACTTCTGAAAACAAAGATCTCTCAAATGATCCAGGTATGCCTAAACCTATGGGAAACCAAGTTTCACCTCATATGCTTTTAAAAATAAAATAGCAAATTCAGGGTAAGGAAGTAAATATATTACATGATGATGGTAGTACACATGATTTTATTTCCGAAAGACTTGTGCATGCTCTTAAATTGAATGCTACTCCTTCCAAGTATAAAATCAAAGCTGCTTTTCAAGGAAGAAAGTATGATTGCACAAAGGAAGTGAAAGATATTGTTTTATCCATTGCACCATATTCTCAACCCCATACTTTTCTAGTTGCACCTTTACATTTGTATGATGTTATTGTTGGAATTCCATAGAGACATGAGCATAACCCTCACATTGATTATGATTCACGTTATATCTTTTGTATTCAATGGTGAGAATGTGTGTCTAAAAGGATTACGAGAATCTAGTGAATGTGCACTCCTTAGCCATACCCAAGCTAAGTGAGCCATACTCCTTAGCCATGCCCAAGCTAAGCGAGCAATGAGGAAAAAGGAAAAGACTAATCTAGTCATGGATAATGAGGCTTCTACCTCTAAACCAATTGTCAAGGACACCTCACACCCAACCATTCATTTCACAATTTTCAAATTGTTTTATTGAGATGAGTTACCTCCTGGATTACCTAATTCTAGACTTGAAGACCATAGGATAGACATTATCCGTGGTACTATTCCTCCTGGTAATACTAGCCACTTCCCATGAGTGGCCAAGGCAAGTACTGTACGAATAGTGGTCAATCTAGTTGTGGAGATGAATGTCTCCTACTGGAAAGTTAAACCCTTTGACTTGTGCAAAACCCTTCACCACATGAGCCTTACATTTTTACTTATCTAGTGTACCATCATACTTGTAATTGGCCTTCTAAACCAACTTGGTGCTAATAACCTTCCCTTTTGCAAGATGATCCAAAAGATCCCAAGTGTTGTTTCTCACATATAAGTCAAAATCCATGCCTCCCTCCAATTTGGATCTGCTTATGCTTCCTCCAAGCTAGCTGACTTCTATAATTTTATTATCTCAGCCACCATCAAGGCCATATTAATAATGTCAATGGAGGCCTTCTAAACCAACTTGGTGCTAATAACCTTCCCTTTTGCAAGATGATCCAAAAGATCCCAAGTGTCGTTTCTCAAAATTAAGTCAAAATCCATGCCTCCCTCCAATTTGGATCTACTTATGCTTCCTCCAAGCTAGCTGACTTCTATAATTTTATTATCTCAGCCACCATCAAGGCCATATTAATAATGTCAATGGAGGCCCTCTTCTTCTCCTCTATTCTCTTGGATCTGTGAATAGTTTTTGGCTCTTCTGTGATTGCCGATGGAGCTTTCCTATATCCAAGAGCTACTTTACCCATTTAGGATATGGCCCCTTATGAGGTGTTGAAGGCTTCTCTTCTTCACAATCTGAAGAACTTGTGGAGTTGGTATTCTCACTGGTGATTATGTCTGCTGGGCTACTTCTTTGTTAAAAGATAGTGTGAATGGATACTGTATCCCAAGAAGATACACTTTCTGCTCTTGGAATCCCACTTTCTTTTGGATGAGCTTGGAACATGCTTAAAATAGCCACAGCCAAATGTCTTGAAATATATAATTGAGGGTTTCTTACTTGAATAAGCTTCTTGAGGTGTCATGCCCTTCACTTCCTTTATGTAACTCTTATTAAGGATATGCAAATTTCCTCTGCCCAAAAAAAAATTCATAATCCTTTTCCTTTGAGCATACTCCATGCCATCTCCACCGCTATATGATTCTTGTGTTTTGTAACACCGTTTTGGTACAAAGTATGAGCAACTTTCAAATCTCTCTTGAACCCCTTGTTGAGATATCGAGCTCTAGTGAGGCGGTGGACACTGATGACCCGCCTGGGGGATAGGCCCCGCACTTACACCACTGGCATGGTTGGTGAGATCTTGGGTGATATGCGGCCAGTGGGATGACAGGCTGTGTGACAGCCACTCTAGAGACTGGCATAGTTATAGCGCCAGCTCATTTAGTCGGGTTCACACTATAGAGAACCCGTGTATGTATTTGGTTGAGTACCTTTCATATTGTGTGTACTCTTATTCTTGTATATGGTGTGTTGAGTGTTGAGTAAAGAAGAAGAAGATTTTCAGCCTCTCACCTTGTGTGTTCTCTATTAGGGTTTTGTGAGCGTGTGTGTGTGCTTGCAAGAGCTCAAGCTCTCTTCCCCCCTGTATCTTTTCATGGTATCAGAGCCTGGTTCGTGCTAAGGGCTGAGCTGCAAGCAAGAGAACCACAGGAAGCGGTACGAGGGTAAGAGCTTCAACTACTCTTCCCTATTGTGTTGGTGACTACACCCTTGTCGGGAGCTCTACGGGAGGCACCGGCAAACGATCTCCGATTGAGGAGATTTCTTCGCGGGAGTGAAGCTATAGGGCAACTATAAAGTCCTATGGACTGGAATTTTCGGGCCGAAAACGCGTTTCGGGCGCGTCTCGACCTCCGTTTTTCAGAAAGCAGACGATTTCGAGCACTGCGGGTAAGCCATCGATTCACTGCAGAACTCTATTTTAAGAACTGCAGGAAGACAGATTGACTGTGCAGACA